>NW_026294525.1:1327500-1927500 GCF_007827085.1 Peromyscus californicus insignis
AAAATTTGGTGCTAAACAGAAATTGTTTTTAAACAAATTATTTTGTCCAGTGTCTTAATTTTGAACTTAAAAGAAATATAAGGACTAGAGTTGCCGTGTGACTTTGTATGGATGCCACACTTCCTTTTCTATTTATACTTTTGCTCCAAACATCTGACTTTTCATATACTTCTCTAGATAAATACAGCATATATGCTGTTTTCTTCTGTTTTAGATTATTTTTCTATTTATCTATCAAGTACATAAGACCAACAGGCCAGTAAGTCAAACCAGATGCCCAACGTTGTATAGCTGACAACAATGGAAACATATCCTAGTGCTTTCAGAACCAGAAACTGTATCACAGTAGCTATAATCATGGCTGGCTAGTTTTGCCGAATACAAGTTTAACTATGCAAAGATGTGCTGCATTTGTTTAGCTGTGTAAAGATGTGTTGCTGTTTTACCTTGCCTGATTGGTCATATAAAAGCTGAATGGCCAATAGTGAGGGAGGAGGTACAGGTGGGACTTCCAGGCAGGGAGAGTAAGTAGGAGGAGAAATTTAGGCTCAAGAGAGAAAGAAAAAGAGATGCCCGGAGACCCCAGGGGCCAGACACACACACATAGAGGAATCAAGAAAGAGGACATATAGAATAAAAGAAAGGTAAAAAGCCCCAAGGAAAAACATAGATGAATAGAAACAGGTTAAATTAAGTTAAAAGAGCCAGTGGGACAAGCTTAAGCTAAGGCTGGGCATTTGTAAGTCTTCGTGTCTTTATTTGGGAGCTGGTTGAAGGCCCAAAGAAAATTCCAGCTACAGACTAGGGTTGTTAATATAGCTTGTGGGTATTAAATTCAGGTCCACAAAGATTACCTTATGTCACTAGCATATCATGAAGGATTATTCATGGAAAGAAAATGCATGGAGCCCCATTATCCCAACACCCTTTCATCTCATATCCACATGTCTGTCAAAAAAAGAAGCTTCTCTGGGCTGGAGAATATAGCTCAGTAGACAATTGCCTGCCTGGAATGTACAAGGCAGCACTAGAAAAAAATTGTGCTTCTCAATTAATAAGCATAACAGGCAGAAGGGGACAGACCTTCACATATGGGTTTCTTATCGTCTTAGACCACCATTGAAAACTGCATTACTTTTCATCATTTTTTTGAAATGATAAACCAAGAGAGTTGTTCGAATGTAAACGTACCAAAGAGAGGGACAGAAAACAGCCAGCCTCAATGAGGAGAGACATGGAAATGATTCTGTGAAGACTCCGAGGACTAACCTCAACTGTTTTCTGTAGCTGGAGTTTTTCTGGTCCTGCCTGGCTCACAGTCAGGACAAATCTCTCTAACCCGCCAGTCCCACAGCTGCTCAGACCCAACCAAGTAAACACACAGAGACTTATATATAAACTGTATGGCCATGGCAGGCTTCTTGTTATCTAATTCTTATATCTTAAATTAACACATTTCTATTAATCTATAATTTGTCATGTGGCTCATAGCTTACCGGTATCTTAACATCTTCTCATGGTGGTGGCTCACAGCGCCTCTCTGCCTCAGTTTTCCACTTCCCAGAATTCTCTTCTCTGCTTGTCCCACCTATACTTCCTGCCTGGCTACTGGCCAATCAGTGTTTTATTTATGCAGAGCGATATCCACAGCAGTCTTCAAATGTCTAAAACAAGAACTGATTTATATGCATCTAACATCATTCTTCTGCATGTGGGCATCTAGCTTTCCCATCATTATTTGTTGAAGAGACTATCATTTATCTAATGTATGTTTTTGAAATCTTTGTTGAAAATTAGGTAAGTACAGTTGTGTAGGCTTATTTATTGGGTCATCTAATTTTCTCCTCTCACACTTATTACCACCCAATAGACCACACTTCAAAAACAAAAAATTTTTGCTTTTCAATTATTGCTGCTGCTGCTGCTTCTTCTTCTTCTTCTTCTTCTTCTTCTTCTTTCTTCTTCTTCTTCTTCTTCTTCTTCTTCTTGCATAATATGAGCTCTACAAGAACAGGGTTTTTTGTTTATTTTTATTGAGCACTTAAACCATTATCAGGTACCTGCTAAGTAGAGTCCTGCTAAGCCATAGTGACCAAGTCTGGGTTAAAAGAGAGAGAACATTAAGCAAGGATCCTCAGCATTCTGGGGTCCGAGAATAACAAAGCTAAAACACACTTTTGAACCATGTAATTGAAGTGGAGCTATTTAAGAGAGAGATTTTTCCTATAGTGTTTCAAAAATCTGAGAAAGGCAGGTGATGCCTAAATTTACAGCATGGCCACACTGCACTGTGGTGAAGAGACAAAGTGTTAAATTCCTGCAATTAAAAGGATTTAAGCCTGGAATCTATGATGTTTTACCTTGTGCTGAGCCTTCCAAGTCTTAGTGCTTTCCCCAGCTAAACGCTGAAGGCTGTGTTCCAGCAGATGTACGGTCCCATCACCAATAGTTTATAAAAGCAAGGACATCTAACATTAGAGAGAGATAAAAAAACAAATCCTGGAAAGAATGAATAAATATTTTTTGTCCCAGGTCCTAGAGAATAGGGAAAGTCAGGAGGCAGGAGAGTCTTAGGGAGAGGTATAATCAAAACATCTGGAGCACTGAGGTTCCTGTTTCTGTCAGACATGGCTGTATTGTGTCACTGGAAGCGTGAACAGACCTTCTTGGAATGCATTTCTAGGGTCAATGTCATCTCTAGAACTTTTTGAAAATTTTTATAATTGATAATTCTTCCCTATATCTAGTACAATGATGTTAAATTTTAAATATACATACATATATACACCATCAATCATACTGCTTTGGACTCAAGATTTAAAATTTTTTCCATAAAGGAATAAGAATCAGTGATCACAACCTTTGCTCGAAAAACCCTGCATAGTTTCAACTCCTAAATGTTTTCATTTTTAATAGTGATAGCTTATATAAAGACTTACAATCCAGAAAATATTAAGTACAATTGTCTGAGCTGAAATAGAATTAAAACACTGCAGAAGTTTCCTTTTGAAGTTAACATAGTTCACACATCAAAACCTCCAAGATTTTATTGGCTGTGAGATACAATGAATTGATTTCAGAGACAAGATTCTTAGTTTTTATTTTTATAGAACTAAGAAATATTATTCCCAAAATAAGTGCAAAGTTCTTGGAATTATCAGTTTAGTTACTCTGTTTATTTTAGCCAAGGGATCCACTAAAGTGCAAAGTGACCTCTGTAACACCAATCTTAAAAGGTCTTATGAAAAAAACCCAGAGCCAGATATCAGGGTGAAAGCTGAAAGATCAGAGAAGCACAACAGCCAGCCACTAGCTTACCTCTACAAAATCCTCAGCCTCAAGAGAGTGAGTTCCTATTTCCTCAGGCCTTGTATACCTTTCTGTGTCCTCCATATCACTTCCTGAGATTAAAGGCATGGGTCACCACTGCCTGGTTCTATTTCTCTCGGGTAGCCCAGTGTGGCCTTGAACTCACAGAGATCCAGATGGATCTCTGCCTCCTGAGTGATAGGATTAAAGGTGTGTGCCACCCCTGCCTGACCTCTATGTCTAATTTAGTGGCTGGCTCTGTCCTCTGATTCCCAGGTAAGCCTTACTGGGGTACACAATATATCAACACAGACCTCTACTTTCAATTTCTTCTGTCTTTAAATAAAAGATGAATCATCTCTAAGGCAGATTAGAACTTTGGATGAAGGATAAGAAATGCATGAAAATGAATTAATCAAGGAATGACAGGAATCACTGAAGTATTATTACATAATTATACAGTATCATAATAAGCTTTTTGCCATAAATAAGCATTAAAATTTGAACAAAATAAACATTTAAAGAGCATGTATAGCTGGTAATATGATGAGATGGAGGCTTGCTGAATCTTTTGATGCCTTGCTGTTTGAATACGTTTAAGAATAAATTGAATAGAGCAAAAGCGTTTTAAAGTTTTCCTTATAGGAACAATTGCTTTGAAGAGTAATGATTTTTGCATAAGACAATTGGTAGAAAACTGACATCATATTTATTTAAAAAAGTTGGTCCTCCATTCCACCTAGGGAACATTCATTAATGTTTTAAGATTAAAAAGTCAGCCGGGCGGTGGTGGTGCACGCCTTTAATCCCAGCACTCGGGAGGCAGAGCCAGGCGGATCTTTGTGAGTTCAAGGCCAGCCTGGTCTACAGAGTGAGATCCAGGATAGGCACCAAAACTACACAGAGAAACCCTGTCTTGAAATACCAAAAAGAAGAAAAAAAAAGATTAAAAAGTCGAGTTATGTATAATATTTTTCTCCTTTGGGGATGCCATTTCCCCCCTCAACTTTCCCTACTGACAAACCTTATGTATCCATAAAGTTCACTCTTAAAAAAAAATCTGGGGGAGATAGATAAGTTGGTAAAGTGCTTCTCTTGCTAGCCTGAAGACCTGCTTTTGATCTGCAGAACCTGTGTAAAAAATATCCAGGTTCATCTCATATGCTTGTAATCCTGGTACTGGGGAGGTGGAGGCAGGTGGATCCCTGGGGCTCACCAGCCAGCCAGCCTAGTTGAACTGACAAGGTCCAGGTGAGTGTAGGCCCCATCTCAAAATAAATAAATATGAAAATTTTAAATAGGAAAAAAAAAAAGGATATAGTACCTAGTGAATGACACAAGATTGCTCTCTGGCCTCCACACACACACATGCACACATGTGTCCCTCATCTACCATTCTGAACACAGACACACACACACATGCATGCACACACACATACACACATTTCTTAAGATAGTTCAGTGTGTAAAGTTCTTGCCATACAAGTATGAAACTAGAATTTGGATCCGCAAGACTCATATAAAATCTGGACAGGTGTGGCCTCTGCCTGTAATCTCAACATTTGGGAAACAGGAATAGGGTATCTCTGGGGCAAGTTGGCTGGCTAGAGTAGCCAGAACCAGTGAATTCCATTTTCTTCAAGAGACTCTGCCTCAATAAATAAAAAAAAATGGAGAGCAATTGAGGAAGACACCCAACACCAACTTTGGACCTACATGCACACACATCTATATGCACCTGCACACATATGTGACCACATACAGGCATATGCCATATACCATAATGACATATGCTGTATGCACATGCAAAACAAAACAAGATGTTATTATTACACATATTTCTGAGACAACTAATTCCTGAATAAAACACACTAGCAGAGATGAGAAAGTGTCACTATGGCTTGGAGTCATAAGGTTGATAAAGAGTCCAGGGACAAAGGTCCTAGGAAAGGTACATATGGTCCAAGCTGCTGACATTTGCTGCTGCATCCCATGCAGTCCAGAGCTGTAAGTGGCTTTCCAGGAAGAAATGCTTGACTCTGTTATACAGCAGACAGGCAGTGAAAGGACTCTGTTCCTTACTTCAAGGAATCCAGGAAAGCATAAGAATCAAAGACATTTCACAGCTCTCTTACTTAGATCTGTGCAGGAGGAAACACTGTCGACATCCAAGGGTGATGGACCTAAAGCCGCCTGGACGAACCCACATGGTAAAAACCTATGACTGGAACTGTGATCCACGGCCCTTACAAAGTTAATTGGCAATTACTTTTACTTCAACTTGAGCACCAGGAAATGGGTTCTAAATCTGCAGGGTCAGTTTTTTGTTTGGTTGGCTTTGGTTTGGTTTATCCAAATAAACTCTCTGGGAGAGAGAAAATGCTGAAGCCTTCCACATAAATCATTTTCCTTGTGTTTACGTGCAGCTGCCTGCTACACTCACTAGTGACTTCAGTCTGCTTTCTCTCTGCAAGCCCAGCATGACTGTAAATATAACGACTAGCTTCTTTTACCACCACCATTCGCATTCCCAAAGTAGACTCAAGCCAAACACATTGCCAGAAGTATATCCCTTTTAAAACTGTCCTATCATAACATACACGAGCACACCCAAGAACACGTGTGACCTTTTAATTATCTCTATTGATAATAATCGATATCCATCCTTCCCCAGCCTAGATCTCCTTTACGAAGACATTTTTAGCATGAACACTCACCAAAGCAATAGTGTGTGTCTTCTCATTTGCCAAAGCTTTGCTGTTTGGCTCTGTCTTTTTTTTTTTTAATTCATTACCCATAAATGGTCAAGAAGATCTGAGGCTTCAGGTTTTCTTGAAAGTTGTTAGCTCTCCTATCCTTAGTAGCTGTCCTTTTCCTATTGGTCTTTTTTAATTTTTTTATAGTGTGTGTGTGTGTGTGTGTGTGTGTGTGTGTGTGTGTGTGTGTGTGTGTGTGTGTCTAGCACATGGCATATCTGGAGGTCAGAAGACAGACTGGAGAAATCAGTTTTTTCCTTCTACCTTGTGGACTCCAGGGGTGAAACTCGGGTGACAAGGCTAGGCAGCAAGTACTCTTACTTGCTGAGCCCTCTTCCTGCTTCCTGGCGTCTTAGAACCACTTTTTTTCCCCATGTCTCCCCATGGCCTAGGCTGAGGTGTACATGGGGTAGGTTCATTCTGCCTCCTCTTTCTATACCGTCAGTGTAAGAACACAGCCTGTGGTAAGCACAAGGAGGCTTTAGAACCACTTTTAACCTGTGAAAATTAACATGTCCATGAAAGTAGAATTTGTTGAGAAGAGCATTCTAGTTGGAGAGACGAGGGGATGAGAAAGCGGGATGGAAATGAAACTATTAAAATTCATTATATAAACATATTAAACTGCCAAAACAAGAAAAAAAACTTTTTAAAAAAGATGATATGCTCAAAAAGCAATCTAGAATATCTCATTTGTCAACACTTATGACATTAATTAAACAAATTACTTACTTTGAAAACTGGTAAATTATGGAAAAGATTGAGTTGTACAGTAGAAAATAGATCTTAAGGAAAGCAAGTAGCATCAGTTTGGGAAAAGCTATAATTTTTAGCAAGAAGGCCAGCTGACATATGTAGAAGATAGAATTAGTAAATTATCTTTGCTGTGTAGACTTTAACGACATTAACAACTTAGTGAGAAATCATCAAGTGATAGTAAGGCCATAAATAAGACAGGGCACACCAGACACTGCACTGCTGAGTTACAGCACACGGACTAGTTTCTGGTAGCAAGAGGAAAGGTAACATCACAGACAACACTTAGGAGATAATAAACAGACACAGCTGTACTGATGCAAATGCTGGGAAACACATATAGTATGTATCCCCCTGACATAATACAGTATGAGTACATGAGTTCATCGAGTGTATCCTCTTCCCAAAGTATTTCCACAGGGAAGCATGATAAATCAGAAAAATAAAATATTCCTCAGAATAAATGATCTCTTTTTTTGAAAGTCAGAACTACTCTATTTAAAAAAAAAAAAAACTTAAATGAAGCTGACATAGCTATAATCCCAGTATTCAAGAGGCTGAAACACATGGATCATAATTTGAGGCTAGCCTGGAATTTTGTAGTGGATCTAAGGCTAGCCTGAATGATCTGAGGGGGAAAAAAATTTGTTTTAATGACAAAAGCCAAAACACATTCAGTTCTTCCAAATTAGATCCTGTTGTGAACAAGGGGCTGCCAGGGCATTTCAGGGTCATTGGTTAGGAATCTGAATCAGGGGTGTATGGGATTAAATGACACATGGTTGTCACTAACTTTTGTTAGTTATACCACTGCTTCTTTGGTGGTCAGAAAATGCTCTGTTTCCAGGTGTACACAAAGAACTTACGAGGTAAGATGCCATGCATTCTGTAAGTTCCCTCAAAGTACGACAGCATGGTAAAACTTGGGTTGGAAAGAGAAAACAAAGCACCTTCCTCCAGAGGAAGTGCAAACATCAAGTGACATCTTTAGATGAAATCCATCTGGCCGATGGCTTCCCACCCAAATACCTGGTGTTCCTGTGCATCACCCATGTGGCCTAAAACCAATTCTTTTCATAGATGGCACACAGTCCTTCTTTCCTCACTGTTTATCAGACACAGCTAAGAAGAACACTGCAGAATGGAAGCGTTAATTCAGTTTTCTTCCTTGGCATGGTTTAAGACAGTGCTGCTCAATGGTTAGTCCCTGGAGGGACAGCATAGGCAGCACCAAGGGAACTGGAAATACAGCCTGTGGAAGGAGGTCGGCTGTGTGTCCTGCCCTCCAGGCTGTTGCAGATGAGCACTGACATTTGAGGACAGTTGTCCCAAGCTCCCTTTTCTCATCTTGTCCCCGCTATAGGACACATGCACAGCAGAAATAAAACAAGGCAGGTCTCAGAATTATAGAATCGATGAGTAGTTTTTATTCTCCTCTATCAGTACCTTTAGCCATGAAATTGAGAATGTGGGGAAACTATTTGTAACGTTGAATGATGCATTATATTTAAAATACAGTATTTAAAACGTTATTGGAAATGGTGATCTTGTTCTGCATAATCATTAGCATATACCTTAGACTACATTAGAGAAACAAGACCCATAGTGAGACCTAGAATTTGTGGCACAATAAGGAGTAATGTGTGCTCTCGGGTACTTCACAGGGTCACAGCTAATGATAACTTATGGCATACTTGCTTACAGTGGTGGAATTCTTTAAGGATTTAATTGTTACATGCTAAATAAACACATTCTGGAGACTAGTGACCATGCACAAACTCTAAAACACCTACTGCTCAATATAGGATCTAGGCATTCAGCAAGTGGGGAGGTTCTACAGAGCTGATGGTTTTCCTCTTATCAACAGGGAGTTGGAGCTTTGAGACAACTCATAACATCCTTATTCTTTAGCATTAACTTGTAAAAAATAAACAAATAAGCCTGATGTTCCACACAGTGATGCCACTAAACAAAGAAAACATGGTATGTGGAATCATAGGACGATCTTCATGTTCCAGGTTTAAGAAGACATTTAGCTACGTGTTGTTCATATGAGGCATTTCAGATTAAGTAAACTCAGACACTATTCATGGTACCAAATGTTACTATGCAAGGTTTGTGTTAAAGCATGACCAGACTCGTTCATTGTCCTGCTCTTTGTGGAATGAGGATTTCACATGCTGCCCACAAACCACAGACACTACTCTCCACAAACACTTTCCTGGAAACACCTATGAAACAATATTCACTTCCCTGCCCATGCCTTCCTGTTTGAGCCAAACCCACAGATGCTGAATCACAGTAGCCAGTGAGGACAATTTAACTTTGAAGACAGATATGAAGAGGGACAAAGAGGGAAAAGAAATTCAATCATTCCAAAGTCCCCCAAAAAATAATTAATTCAAGCATGAATCAATGAAGAGAAGAATAACACAGCCGGAGTAAACCTGAGAGAGAATGTGAAAGAAGCCGCTAGGAAAACAAATGTGCTCTACAGTGAATGCCTGGCTCCCAGATGGCAGAATAATGCAAAGATATGATTGAATGGTAAGGGTTCTGATCTAATCAATGAATCAATACATTGATAAATTCATAGTGGAATGGTATTATTGGGAGATGTGATCTGGTTGGAGGATGGAGGTCTCAGTGTGCATACCTTTGAAAAGTAAATCTTGTCCCTGGTGTTCTCTCTCTCTCTCTCTCTCTCTCTCTCTCTCTCTCTCTCTCTCTCTCTCTCTCTCTTTCTCTCTCCTTGCCTCCTTCCCTCCTCCTCCCTTCTCCTCCTCTCCCCCTCCCTAGTTCCTTCTCTCCCTCCCTCCCACCATGGGGAAAACAGCTCTGCTCTCTGCTCACCATTCTGTCATGATACGATGATATACTACTTCACAAATGCCTAGAAACAATGAAGCCAGTCCACTACAGACTGAAACCATGAACCAGAATAAATCTTTTCTCATTTTTAGTTGCTTCCTCAAGTATTTTGTCACCGCAACAGAAAGTGATTGACATGGGGAGAGGTAATGACGACTTACTATACCTAAAAGAGTTCATTGTAAAATTGTCCCATTTTCATCCTCCAACAGTCTTCTCTAAATTTTAAACTTATTATGGCCATATTCCTCACTGTCATAAATCCCTGAAGAAAGGCCCTACTTCCTAAGTATATCCTTCCCATATGAAATCACAAACTGCCTATAGGGACTATTTCTATGTACATCTGATACACATAAATATGAATATGTGTAATATACACATATATGTATTGCAGAGTTTAAAGCACAGTATTAAATCAAATAGATATGGACTTCAATTCCAGCACTATAGTTTATGAATCATGTAATATGTGCTATGCAATTACTTCGATTTATTTACCACAGCTTTCCTCATAAGTAAAGATATCAATATCACTACTGATTACCGATAGAGAGTTAAATTAAATTACCTATGCTTAAAACTGTTCATATTGTCTAGCAGAAATTCAATCCACAAGCTTGGCTGAAGATATGGCCCTGTGGTTAAGAACACTGGTTCCTCTCCCAGAGGACCCAAATTTGATTCCCAGAACCCACACAGCAGCTCACAACTGTCAGCAACGACAGTCCCAGAGGATAACATAACCTTTCACCCTTCTCTGCCCTGAGGGCACTGCACACATGAGGTTCACAGACTTACATGCAGGCAAAATACTCACACACCAAAAAAAAAGTATTTTTGTAATTTGTAGATAAGTGATACTCACTTGTAATTTACAGCCCTTGGTCTAACAAATTAATCTCTTGCTCTCATAAATAAATTTTATTTACCATAGTAGTATAGAAGTAAATTCTTGATCACATTGCACATTATTTCAAGACATCACTAAAAACGAACTATAAAGATAATGATTGTGCTGTTCCATGAATTTGAAAGAAAGCAAGGAAGGGCATATAGGAAGGTTTGGACAGAGAAAGGGGAAGGGAGAAATTATGTAATTATATTATCATTTCTTTTCTTTCAAATATTTTTAAAAATATAATGACTGTGAATGTGTATTTGTCCTCCTGGCCAATCTTTAGGCAATATCGAATCTTCAAATGAAAGATGAGATATGGTTGAGAAATCACTCACCTGTGATCAACAGTGCAAATAAGTTGGGTGTATTAAGATAATTAGTCAATGTCATAAAAAATCCACATTAGTAGATTCCAAAAATATGTCAACTATAAAGTGAGTAAATACAGGACTTCCTGGTAAAATGCTGACTGGAAAACTACATCTGTCCAACCTGATAAAGGGTCAGAGTAAGAGAAAACAGACTATTTCAAAGAAAAGAAAAAGAGCTTGAGATATTCACACACCTACAAACCACAGAGAAAAACACTAGCGACACACCAGGAAGAATTAGCCAAGCAGAACACAACTCCAGGGCCAGAGCTGCCTGGTAGATGGAGGGAAGCACTGGGTATTGATCCCTCAAGACAAGGCTGCTCAATAGGAAAATCCCCAAGTAAAACCAAATAAGATATCTAAAACAACATGTACACAAACACAAAAATGCAAGAGACTTGAAAAGACACAGCATCAATGTGACTCTTCCAAAGTATCAAAAGAGCTCACCTACTGCGTTCCAAGATATTGACATAGGGAAAATGCTGCATGAAGGTTTGCTAGCAAAAACATCAGTGACCTCCAAGAGGATATGAGCAAGCAGATGAATTTAACCTAGGCTCCAGAAAGAAAATTCAGGAAAGCAGAGAGGAAAGTCATCACAATTGATAAGAAAGTCAGCAAAGAAACTGAGATTTGGGGGGAAAAAAATAGAAATGTAGGAGATGAAAACTCAGTGAATCAAGCAAAACCAAATGAAAGGCATATGCAGTGTGGTGGAACAAGCAGAAGACAAGTCAATGAAATGCTGCGTTCAAACAGAAATGAAATGGGAAAAGAGCCTGACCACAACGTTCAAGGACCCTTGGGTACAATCCAACAACAAAACCCAAGAATCTATGTGATAGAAGAAGCCAAGGAAAAAACTAAAAGCACAGAGCAATGTTACATAAGAAAAGTCTCCAAATGTAGATAAACAAATACCTTAAACACAACATACATTTAGAATCCCAAATAGATAAACTGGAGAAAAGCTTCTCCATGATGCATTATAGTCAAGATGTCAAACACAAAGCAAAGAGGCCATGCTAAAAGCTGCAAGGGAAAAATGTCAGCTGAATCAGAGTCTAACACTTCAGAATAACATCAGATCTCTTATCATAACCCTTGAAGCCAGGAATACATTCTGTAGTTTATCTGACAATCTTAGTACCAGAATATGTGTGATGTGAGCTTGAAAGATTGGAATGTGTGGTGTTAATGAATTCTTTAAATTATTGCAACTTAGAAAAAAGTCTTTCTGGGCGGTGGTGGTGCATACCTTTAATCCCAGCACTTTGGAGGCAGAGGCAGGTGGATCTCTGTAAGTTTAAGGCCAACCTGGTCTACAGAGCGAGTTCCAAGACAGTCAGAGCTGTTACACAGAGAACCCCTGTCTTGAAAAATCAAAACAAAGTCTTTGTTATTTTTAAAATAAAAACCTGTCATCAGATGGACTGTGCCCAGTGGAAGGCCCCACCCCCATCCACCATACTATACCAGCACTAATTAGACTCAGGAGATTATTAATAACAGAAAAGAAGGGCATTAATTTAGAAGGAGGCAGAGTAGGGGACACTTGAGGGGAATGGGAGGGAAGTAATGTGGTTGGATATGATCAAAACACATTGTATAAATGTATGAACTTTCAAAAATGCATTAAAATATTAGTTTTAAAAGCCTACCATCATTCATCTTTCAGGATATGGAAGAGCATTTCATTGTTCAATCTAGCCTGGCCTCAAACTATGTGCCTCCTCCCTCTGCATCTCAGTGCTAGGATTACACATGCACCATGACACCTGGCTCTTCTGTCTTTTAATAAGCACATCATCTTTCTGTTTTTACAGCAGGAATCATAAATTATGAATGAAATTAGTGCGCTAAATAAAGCATTGTGTTAAATGAACTAGGTTAAAGATAGGATTTGAAACTCCTTTCATTAATGTTGTACAAACTAGACTTGATCTCTCCAGGCATTAGATTAAATGCCTTCAAGATCAAGAGAATCAACTTGGTGTCATGATATTAAAAAAAAATCTTCACGAATCAGAAATATCTCTATAAAACAATGTTATAGATTTGTTCAATGGTTTAAATCATTGGGAAAGGATAGAATTGTACCACTGTAATGAAAAATGGAAGAGAAATAAGACAGGAGTATGGGGAAAATTCTCAATTTTGTCAGTCAGTCATCCTTTGGGTGCTACTTTCTATGGAAGCTGAAATACAAACCAGAGAGGGTGTTAACGTTATGTTGGGGGAAGAAAAAAGAATGCATGCAAAATAACCATTCACCCACAATTGCATTTCAGTAGGGGTTCTTCCAAATACGACACTACTCTGTGCATAGTAAAAAAAAAAAAAATTCATGGATCCGTTTCCAATTACAGTCTCATCCCCAGCCCTGTAGTAGACACCTTGAGGAGCCTGTCCTCCCTCTCTGACTCCTGTTACCCAGCTTTCCTCCTTTCCGTGGACCGTTTCGGACACCATGAATGAAGTCTGTGAAAACATAAACAAATAGTGGAATGATATGATGAAAACAGCTCTAGACATGAAAGTAGAAATAGAATAGCTAAAGAAAACCCAAACTGAGGTAAAACTGGAAATGAAAAATTTAGGAATTAAACAAAAACCCCAGGGGTAAGTCTCACGAACAGAGTACAAGTGAATTTCAGGCACTGAAGATAAAATAGAAGAAATGATATCTTACTCAAATAAAATGTTGTTTAAAAAAAAACTCCAGCAAAAAACATCCAGAAAATCTATGACACTATGAAAAAACCAAATCTAAGAATAACAGGAATAGAGGAAAGATAACAAACCCAGTTCAAAGGCACAGAAAATACATTCAACAAAAATCATAGCAGAAAATTTCCCTAACCTAAAGAAGGAGGTGCCTATCAAGGCAGAAGAAGCATACAGAACACCAAATAGATGGACCAGAAAAGAAATTCCCCATGACACATAAAAATCAAAGCACTAAATGTACAGAACAAAGAAAGAATATTAAAAGCTGCAAGGGGAAAAGATCAAGCAACATATAAAGGCAAACCTATTAGAACAACACCTGACTTCTCAATGGGGACTCTAAAAGCCAAAGGACATGGACAGATGTTCTACAAATTCTAAGAGACCACAGATGCCAGCCAGACTACTATACCCAGAAAAACTTTCCATCACAATAGATGGACAAAGAAAAACCAAATTAAAACAGTATCTAGCTACAAATACAGCTATTTAAAAGGTGCAAGAAGAAAAACTTCAAACTTAAGGGATTAACCACATGAAAGAAAACACAAGAAATAAATAATCCCAGACTAGTAAATCAAAAGTGAGGGGAGACCCACACCATAACAATAAAATAACCCAAATTAACAAACATTACTCAATAATAATTCAACATAATGGTCTCAATTTCTCAATAAAAAGACAGAGACTAATAGAATGGATTAATAAAAGAATCTATCATTTTGCAGCACCCAAGAAATACACCTTAACATCAAAGATAGATATCACTTCAAAGTTAAAAAAAAAGAATGGCAAAAGATATCCCAAGCAAATGGACCCAAGAAGCAAGCAAAATGTGATAAAATAAACTTCAGATCAAAATTAATCATAAGAGATAGGAAAGGATACTACATATTCAAAGAAAAAAATCCACCAAGAGAACATTTCAATTCTTACACCTATGTCCCAAACACAAGGGCAAAGTGTGTAAAAGAAACACTACTACAGTTTAAATCACATGTTGCCCTTCACACCGTGAAAGTGATGAATTTAACATTTCACTCTTGCCAACAAACAGGTCACACAAACAGAAACTAAACAGAGAAATGCTGAAGTCAAGTGACATCATAAATCAAATGGACCTAACAGATATTTGCAGAGCATTTTGACCAAAGACAAAACAATAAAACTTCTTCTCAACAGCTCACAAGTCTCAACAGAAACTGACATAACAGCCTGCATCCTATCTGACTACCAGATTAAAGGTGGTTATCAACAACAGAGACCTTACAAACTAATGGAACCTGAAAAACTCACTAATGAAAAAAAAAACATGGAAATTAAGAAAAGACTTTCTAGAATTGAATAAAAATGAAGACACAACAAACCCAAACTTAGGGACACAATGAAGGTGATTCTAAGAGGCAAATTCTAGCACTAAGTACATACATTTTAAAAAATTGAATAGATGTCATACTAGCAATTTAATAGCACACCTTAAAGCTCTACAACAAAAGAGGAAATCATAACCAAAAGAAATAGATGGCAAGAAATAATCAAACTTGGGGCTGAAAGAAGCAAAATGGTGGGGGCACAAATAATCAATGAAACAAATAGCTGATTTTTTTTTTTTAGAAAATCAATGATTGATGAACCCTTAGCCAAATTAACTTAAAGATGGAGCAAGAAGATTCAAATTCCTAAAATTAAAGATGAAAAGGAAGATATAACAACAGACACCAAGAAAATTCAGGGAATCATAGGAACATACTTTAAATATCTTTACCACCAAAGTCAATAATCTAAAAGAAATGGATAATTTTTTCCGTAGGTACAACTTACCAAAGTTAAGTCAAGATCAAATGAGAAATTTAAACAGAACTATAATCCATGTAAAAAAGGAAGCAGTCATTAAAAGTCTCTCCCCCTCAAAAAAAAGAAAGCTCAGAGCCAGATGGTTTTAGTACAGAATTCTACAAGAGTTTCAAAGAAGAGTTAATGCCAATACTCCTCAAATTATTCCACAAAATAGGAACAGAAAAAACATTGACTAATTTTTTAGGTGGCCAAAATTACCCTGATACCTAAGATACTTAAAGAATCAACCAACAAGAGAGAATTACAGGGCAATTTCTATTATGAACTTAGGTGCAAAAATTCTCAATATATGTAGGTTGATCATTGTAATCTAGCATATAAATAGAATGAAAGACAAAAAACACATGATCATCACATTATATATAGAAAAGGCATTTGACAAAATCCAATATCCCTTCATGATAAAAGTCCTGGAGAGATTGCAGATATAAGGGACATACCCCAACATAATAAAGGAAGTTTACAGCAAGCCCATAGCCAAAATCAACTTAAATGGAGAGAAACTCAAAGCAATTCCACTAAAATCAGGAACATGACAAGGCTGTATACTCTTTCCATACCTATTCTATAGTACTTGAAATCTTAGCTAGAGCAAAAAGGCAAAGGAAGGAGATCAGGGGGATACAAATAGTAAGAGAAGTCAGAGTATCTTTATTTGAAGATGATATAACATGTGGGAGCCCACAGAGGTTTCCTAATGAGACCGGAGCTTTCTTTACACAGCAGGGCTGCATTAGCAGATGGCCTGACCACATGCAAGGTCACCAGGTATTTGGGATGGTCTACACTTGGCTTTGCTGGGGGAGGTCTTTTGCCTCACCCCTTGGCATTCCTTTAAAAAGCCCTTCAGTAGAGACTGAAGGGGCTGGTAGATTTGGACCCAGGCCCTCCGGAGGCTATCCTGTGTTCTTGTTCTCTCTCTCTCTCTCTCTCTCTCTCTCTCTCTCTCTCTCTCTCTCTCTCAAAATATATCTATATTTGTAGATATATCCTTCTATCTACAAATTCCTCATTTCTCCCTGCTCAAGAGTACCCTGGGGGAATAAGAGGGAACTGGTCTCCCTCAATAACAGTATATATAAGTGACCCTAAAAATTTCTCCAGGAAATTCCTACAGCTAATAGACACTTTCAGCAAAGTAGCTGTATACAAAATTAACTAATGAAAATAAGTAGCCTTCCTGTATACAAATGACAGACTGAGAAAGAAAAAAGGGAAACAATACCTTTCACAATAGTCTAAAATAATATATAATATCTCATGGTAACTCTAAGCAAGCAAGGGAAATACTTGTATGATAAAAACTTTAAGACATTGAAGAAAAAAATTGAAGAATGTATCAGAAGATGGATCTCCTATGCTCATGGATCTGGAGGATTAACATAGTAAAAATGGTCATCCTACCAAAAGCAATCTACAGATTCAATGCAATCCCCACCAAAATTCCAGCACAATTCTTTACAGATCTTAAAAGGACAATTTTCAGCTTCATATGGAAACACACACACACACACACACACACACACACACACACACACACACACACACAAACCACTTCACATGGCAGGAAGTACTCAATTGGAAATCAGACTAGAGGTCGTTTGTGTTGTAGCTTGGCAAAGAACTTGTCTATATTTTGTCAACTCTAAGTATTATGGGAGTTTGATTTAAAGATGATAGACTAATTAATCTTGTGAAGGAAATTTCAAGGCAGTCCAGTATTGAACCTCTGTAATGGTTATTGCTGACTGTTCTTGCCAGGTTTATAGTAATATCAAGAGCAAAAGAACAAGGTAATACAAGGGAGAGGTTGAAGAGAGGAGAAGGAAGAGGAGAAATGACATAATTCATATACATGTGTGTATATATATATGTAATTCATATATGTAATTCATATACATATATATGAATTATATAAATATATGCACACATATGCATAGAAAGACTTGGGAAAACTTAGAGTTGGGTTAGAGAAGCCTCCATCATATTAGGGACAAAACAGTAATGATGATTATATCAAGACAAGTGCCATTACAAAGAAACCAATTACTTTACATTATAGCAATAGGAAAGATCCCTTAAGGACATCTCAGAAACGGGGCAGGTCTCAGCCACTACAGGATGAACAGTATGAAACACTTAACTCAGCAGACAGTTTTCTCTTGAAAATAAAGAATTATCAGGGTATGTGGCTTACCCAGAGCCATCAAAGAAAGCATCTGTTGGTTTCAGTATCTAAACACTCAGACACTCTATAGCTTGACCCAAGGAAGCCTGGCTACTGTTCAAGGTGGGATCAGCCCTTAACATTATCCATTTGAGGATGGAACTAGAAAATATCATCCTGAGTGAAGTAACCCAGACTCAGAAAGACAAATAAGGTATGTACTCACTCATAAGTAGATACTAGGTGTAAAGCAAAGGATAATCAAACTACAACCCATAGCTCCAGAGATGCTAGGAAACAAGAAGGACCCTAACAGGGTTGCATGGATTGCCTTGGGAAGGGGAAGCAGGTGAGATCTCCATGAGTAAACTGGAGACAGGGGCAGGGCGTGGGCAATAGAGGAGAGGGGATGAGGGATGAGAACATGAGGGAATGAGCTGGGGAACTGACGGAGTGGGAGAGCAATGAAAGAGATATCTTGATAGGAGACATTACAGGGTTAGGGAGAAACCTGATACTAGGGAAATTTCCAGGAATCCACAAGGATGACCCCAGCTTAGACTACTAGCAATAGTGGAGAGGGTGTCTGACCTAGCCTACCCCGGTAATCAGATTGGTCAATACCCTAACTATCATCATAGAGCCTTCATCCAGTAACTGATGGAAGCAGATGCAGAGATCCACAGCCAAACACCAGGCTGAGATCCAGTAGTCTAGTTGAAGAGAGGGAAGAGGGATTATATGAGCAAGGGAGTGTAGCATGAATATCAACACAACAAAATATCAACCACAAGGGGTCAACATCATGATGGGGAAATCTACAGAGACAACTGAACTAAGCTTGTAAGAATTCACAAACGTTAGACTGGCAGCTGTGGAACCTGCATGGGACTGGACTAGGCCCTCTACATATGGGAGACAGTTGTGTAGCTTTGTCTGTTTGAGGGGCCCCTGGCAGTGGGATGAGGATCTATCCCTGGTGCATGAGATGGCTTTCTGGAGCCCATTACCTATGGTGGGACGCCTTGGCTTAGCCTTGATGCAGGGGGGAGGGGCTTGGTCCTGCCTCAACTGAATGTACCAAGCTTTGCTGACTCCCCTTGGGAGCCCTTAACCTTTTGGAGGAGGGGATGGGAAGGGTAGAGGGGTAGGTAGAGGCTTGGGGGAACAGGAGGAGGGATGAGAGGGGGATCTGCAGTTAGTATGTAAAATGAATTAAAATTTTTCTTAAATAAAAAAGAAATAAAAAAAACATTATCCATTTGATTCTGATTTTGGAGAAAGGTAGAATATGAGTCTTAAGGTTATAGAGGTTCCTACAACATGTTAAAGGAAAGCCTAGGAGGCCAAGCTATGACAGGCAGCACCTGAGGAGGTGATATGTGAAGCTGTGAGGGTGACATCTAAAGTGCAATGAAGAAGAAATTATGCTGGAGATGTCAACAAATGTAGCCATCCCAAAATAGATGCCTTGTGAGCAACAAATGATTATATCATACAGAGGAGGCTGACCAAGTCCATTGGTGCTCACATCACTATGCTACATGTCCATAGACCTGCTGTGTTTAGAGTCTGTCCTGCTAGTCTAGCTTGGATTGGATTCTGTCTTGCTGTCCTTCTGTCTCTCTGCCTAGAGGTGGACATTATGCTTTGGATATACAGTGTCATACCAAAAGCTGACAAGTTGATGCCTTGGTCTGCAGTTGGAGGTGCTGTTTTTGGAGGTTTGGAAACTTTGAGAGGTGAGGCCTAAATACAGAAAATAGATGACTGTGAGACCATCTCTAGGGACTGCATCTTGTCCTGGGAGCTCCCTTTATCTGTCCCTTTGCTTCCTGGTACAGTGATTTAAATTTCTAGGCTCTGCCATACATTCTTTCCATGAGACCCGGCATCATGATAATTCATTCCTCCATTAAACTATTCATTCAGGCATTCAGTCAACAATAAAAACTATAAAATACTCACTGAAACAATAAATTCTGAAGTTAAAAAATTTGAAAATTCAAACAAATTGAAACATTAAACTTTAAATGTTTAGGTATTGTTAATCTCAATTAATTTTAAATTTTTCATTGGCATTCTAACAAAGTCATTTTACTTTAAATTTCTTTTATGGAACTGATGATTACTAATCACATTAATAGCATTGTTTCTCCCATCTGTTGCTAACATATTCTTTGGTAAATTTTAAAATAATATATTTTTAAATATTTTGTGATAAAAACAAATAATTATTATTTATTTCGCAATTAAAATCATGTTAATTCAGTCTGTACACGTTTGTGATATACCATTGCATAAGGAAGGTATGTTGTTGAAGTTACCTCTATAAAGTGTAGATATTAAGTTAGACAGAATCATTTCTTTCTAGGGGATAACATAATTATATGACTTCAGGTAACAGTTGAAAACATTATTTCTTTAATCCAAGGTATTGAATTGCACTGGTTATGGGACTTTTGTCTCCTCTTAATACTAAATGAAGATGGAAATATGTTTAAAAACATCATGGTAAACTTATAAATATATTTGTAATTAAAAATAAGTCTTTTGACTACCTAACAAAAATCACAATACCAGACATGAGAAGTCCTCTTGGGAGTTGTTGGCCAGGACTGTCTAAACTGCTCTTGCCCTTGGTTAATCCCAAGATGTGGAAGTTAAATCCCTGTGGCTGAAGACACCAAGACACCGTGCACTTTAGAAACAGGGCCCAGAGGCTCCTGAGCTGGAACTGACCTGATTGCCCCCTCCCTGAGGACTGGCTTTCATGGCACCAGAAGGTACAATCCAAGATTCCAAAGGAGGGAAGCAACCAACAGTCCTACCCAGCTATGACATCTATGAATCACATCAATGACCAGCATGGCATGACAACCGTATGGTGGCAGCAGTGGCACACAGACCTTGGCAGTAACCAGCATCTCTCTAATTGGACTTAAGACCCACTCGAACTACTAGTGAAATCATGGTTATTGGAAGAGAATCTACAGCCACTGACATACTACACCAGCATAATCCCTAACAACAATCTATAAACATTTGTTCTGTAAAGGTTTCCCCTCATCAAGGAAACTTCTTTTTGCAACAGACAGAGATGACTACAGAAAACCACTGCCCATCAAAATGCAGAGTTGCAGAGTCTGGTCACAATGGATACATCTACCAAACACTCCTACACCTAAGGCTCAGGGGACATTGCCGAAGAGTGTAGCTTGAGTTTTCCTGCCTGGCCCACAGTCAGGACAAATCTCTCTCACCTGCCAGTCCCACAGCTGCTCAGACCCAACCAAGTAAACACAAAGACTTATATTGGTTACAAATTGTATGGCCATGGCAGGCTTCTTGCTAACTGTTCTTACAGCTTAAATTAATCCATTTCTATAAATCTATACCTTGCCACGTGGCTCGTGGCTTACTGGCATCTTCACATGCTGTTTGTCATCGTGGCGACTGGCAGTGTCTCTCTGACTCTGCCTTCCACTTCCCAGCTTTATTCTCCTCCTTGTCCCGCCTACACTTCCTGCCTAGCCACTGGCCAATCAGTGTTTTATTTATTGATCAATCAGCAACACATTTGCCATACAGAACATCCCACAGCAGAAGACGAAACAGAAAGATTGCAAGAGCCAGAGGATCAGGGAGTTTGATGTGGAACTATGTCTCCTAGTAATTTCAGAAGCTCCAGTCATGAAGTCTCACCATCATGACTACCCAAACATGAGCTGAACAAGGGGGACACCAACAAACACACCAAACCGGATGGGGAAAAGGCAAGAGGCCTCAACCGTACACAAAGAACTACAGGAAATTGAGTAAAGCTGGGAACAGGAGAACACACCAATTGGTTGTCCAGTAGCAAAGGGTCAGCCCTGAAAACATGCACACATGTAACATTATATGACCTTAGCAGGTTATACTTAGGAATGTATATGTGTACACAAACACATATATGCCTGCAATAATGATTAATGAAAATGAGACCATGTATTTAAAGGAGATTGGAGGGGTTTGGAGGGAGGAAAGGGAATGGAGAAATGTAATTAAATTACAGTTTCAAAACTATTTCTTTAAAAAGTCCCCTTGGAGGGTAGGAAGGCAGGACTGGATCTGAAAGAGTTGGGGGAGGAGTTAGGGGTGAATTATAAAAATTCTCAAGAACAAATAATATTTTTAAATAAAACAATGCATAAAAACAAACCTTTTTGGCATGTGTACACAGAGACTGTGAGATGAATTAGTTAGTAAAGGCACCAGTCAACATGCCTGAAGACCTGAGTTTGATCTCCAGAGCATGCATGATGAAAATAAAGAACTGACTCCTGCTCTGACCTGAGACAAGCTCTGTGGCACTCAGTACACATGCACACACACACACACACACACACACACACACACACACACACACACACTCACACTCATACACACACACACACATGCACACTCATACACACATACATATGCTCATACATATACACACATTCACACACATATACACACACACACATATACACACACATACACATACAAATAAATTTAAAAGAAATTTTAAGTAAATCTATAAGATGATATATCTTGAAATTGATCGAGCTTCTTTAAAGGAAGATTTTTACTAGAAGTACACATGTTTTCTTAAGTTTCAAAAATTCTAAATGATAAAACTTTAATTTTCACAAATGGAACACACCTAAAATCTAAGTCAAGAAACAAGACAGCTCCCAGACAGGACCAGCCTCCACATCATTCCAACATCCCTCCACCCCAGGGATGAATCACCTGGACTCTGCCATCAAAGATGAGTCAAGCAGGTTTGTGAAGTTTTATCTTTACTTTATGTAAATTAAATAGAGGTTCATGAGTGCTTTTGTTTTTCTCAGGAGGCCAAGAAGTACTCTTCACTGGAATTATAGTGTGTTGCAAAGTGCGGCATGTTCACTATTCACTTTTAAATATTTTCTCACTTTTATATATTTTTTCATTTGTGACTTAAATTTCAAGTACTTAGGGACTTTTTAATTTCCTGTTTATACTAACATCTAAGTTAATTCCATGAAGGGAAAATTGCATATTCCTAATTATTTCAATCTTCTGGAAAATTTATCCACTCCACTATGGCTCACTAGATGTTAATTATGAAACATGAAAAGGATTTGAGTTCTGTTCTCATTAGATACAGTTTGCTACATATTCAAATCGGTCAGTTTTGCCAAATGTAGTGGTGCATGCTTGTGATCTCAGGATTTACAAGGCATAGAATGGAGGATCAGAAGTTAAGGCCAGCCTCAGCTACATAAAAAGATTGAGACCATCTTAGGCTACATGATACCCATCTTGAAACAAACAAACCAAACACCCTCAACTAGGTCACTTTTGTTTATTATCTCTTCAAATCTTCTTTGGCTTTATTTTATTCTCACTTGTTTTATTGAGTGTTTAGAGAGATGGTTTAGCCTTCCAATATGACTGGGTTATTATACTGCTACCTATAATTCAATAAGTATGTGCTCTGATCCTGAACATTTAAAGACGTGTGATTTCATAGTTTTCTGGATTTCAACCCCTTTGCTCATAGCAAGTAGACCGTTTCATCTCTTCAAATGCCCATTAATACTTACTTCATAAGCACTACTGGAGCCACACTATTCATTTCTGATGTTTGCAGTGTGTCATTAGTCAGATTTCCATTGCCATGATAAAGTAACAGATAATTGATCTGAGAGAGGAAAGACTGATCTTTGCTTCATGGCTTCAGGGGTTTCATTCTATGGTCATTGGCTCCATTATTTCTAGGCCTGTGGTAACAACATGCCAAGTTGGGAGCATATAGTGGAATAAAACTGCTAGCCTCCTGGTGTCCAGGAAACAGACACAGCTAAGAGGGAGCTGAGGACAATAGATGAATCCAGCTCCAGTAACTTACTTCCTACTTCCTAAAGTTTCTGTCATCTGTCAGTGGTCCAGTGACCCATGAATCCATTCACAAATCAGAGTCCTTATGATCCAACCAGCTCCCAAAGGCCTTACCTCTGAACACTGGAACCAATGATTCAACTTGTGAACTTTATGGGGCATTTACAATCCCCAACTATAAAAACATGATTTCTTTTTAAAGTTTTATTCTGTCCTATTAATTCTCTGAGAGTTCTATATAATGTATTTTGATATTTACCTACAAATTCTTACCCCTAACTACTCCTAGACCCATCCTCACCTCCATAACCCTTCGTACTTCCTGTCTTTTTTAAAACATTGTCCATCAACTCTAATTTGTACTGCCTGTATATCATTGTAGTGTGGCTGAGCTACCAGGATCCATAACCTTAAAGAAAACCAATACTCCTTTCCCAGAAGCCATCAATTGTCCATAGCTCCTCCGTTAAGGGTGCATCCTCATGAAACCCTTCTCACTCCATACTAGAGTGCTGGCTGGCTTGATCTTGTGCAGGTCTTGTGCAGGCAACCTCAGCAGCTGTGAGTTCATGAGTCTGGTTATCTATGCTGTCTCTTCTTTCCTATTTCTTCAACTTGTGAGTCATAATTACTACAAAGTTGATTACTAATTTTAACATTTGGGTCATGTTTCAGTTTATTTCTATTTTTCTGGGGTTTTTTTTCTCCTGAATTTACCTTGTGACATTTAGGTTCTAACTAATCAAACTGAAATGAGGCTGAGTTTCTGCTTTGGAAGAGCCCAGTCTGACCACATGATATTTTGGCAAGAACATTCACTCTAGACTGTCTTAAGCCCTAATTGTTATTCTCTTGCCTTGCTGAGACTATCAAGACTAAAGCTCGACATTTCACAGTTGCTCACTTGGTTTGGCCTCTTTTGTTGCCTGGTGTCTGAATTTGATAAATTGTTTGAGAATGGAGCATCCTATGTTCCTGTAACCTCTGGTTTGGTCACTGTATTCTCTTGATGTCATCAAACGCTTTTTTTGGTTATTTTACCTACGTGCCCTTCATGTACTTTCTTTTCTACCAAGGCCAATTCTTTCTCAGCTTCAGGTGATAATTCTCTTGGACTATTTAAGTCCTTATCACCTTCTAAGGTTTTAAACAAATTATTCAGTTCATCATTTTTTACCCCAACACGCTTTATTAGTTTTCTGGCATTAATTTTCTTTTTGGTATCTAACCAATTCATTTGTCTCCTTGCTTACTGAGAGCCTTATATGCGCCCAGGGAAAACGCAGCTGCCTGCTGTCAGACCGCTGAGTCATGCTTTTTTCCATATGGTAACTTTTTCAGTTATTATCACTTGAGCAGCAGTCTGATTACTTTAATAGATTACTTTTACATTTCATTCATTCCTTCTAGTTATTGCTATCTATTTTACCTCTCTGTATTAGTCACTTTCACTTCTATAATAAACTAGCTGAGAAAACAACTTGCCAGGAGGAAGGATTTATCCTGGCTTATGGTCTCAGAGGTTCCAGGCAATCGTCAGCTGGCTCCATTGCTATTAGAAATGTAGCAAACAGGACATGCCATAACAAAGGAGTATGGCCAAGAAACACTGCTTACAAGACAACAGCCATGAATCAGAGAAAGAGATAAGAAACTGGGGATAAGACAGCCTTCAAAGGCACATTGTATACTAATCTACTTTCTCTCCTCAGCCTCCACTTCCTAATATTCCAATTAGTATGAGCTCATCAAAAGACTAATCCACAGATAAAGTTAATGCCCTCAGGATCCAATTATCCTTCAATTGTGCCACTAACTTGAAGGAAGCCCTTAACACATGAGTCTTTAGGTGGGAAATACTTCAAATTCAAACCATAACATCATTTATTGCATCAAAACTTTCACATATTTTCATGCTATTTTGCAGCATTCACTGAGGTAATGACTTCTTGGGAAAAGAGTCTAGTTTCCATTCGTTCAAGGCACAAGAACAAAACAGTATTTCTGGTTATGTATTTTTTCTTTGTTTGTTATATATTCTCAATAACGGAATATATTTTGTGGGACTATACCAAAGAACTAGAAAGTCTTATGGATATTAACTTGTCAAAATTTTACTCTTTTATCCATGAAACTATGTTTTTTTTTAAATGGCTAAAGATAATAACTCAGAAGATGCATTTTATATTCAATAATCTTGTGAACAAGACCCCAATTCCCAATGAAAACTTACCAGTCAAAAATGCAGCAAAATAATAACAAATTCTTAGCACTCAACATGAAATTGAGACAAAATGAGCAAATGACTAGTAATTCTTCTGAATCAGTAGCCTTAAGGTATTCTTCTCCAAGCAGTCAAAGAAGGACCCCAGAAGTCTTCTGGGTTAATAGAACCATTCTTTTCTAATGTAAGCCTTAGGAGAACCTCTGCCCTTGTGATCTACTGGAAATATACTATACTTTTTTCATAAAGAATCAAGAAAAAAACTTATGAATATAAAACTAAAAACTGAGTTTTATATATAAAAGAATAGATACTATTTAAGTATTTAAAATATAGATATTACACTAATGGAGGGGATAAGTAATGTTTCATAAGAATCTGCCTGAATATGCAAAATATTAACTACCCTACTTGCTTCTAACAAAGAAACTATAGATCACACTCATATTCCCAATAACTTTAAGGTAATTTCTGAAATAAAATATTCAAAGAAGACAGGGTTCATTTCCTAAGTTTGAAATAGGAGATGTCTAAACAGATTAGTTGGTGGTCTTTATGATTACTTCCAGAATCATGATTTTATGACCCAGGTTCACTCTTTTTTGATTTCACATATGTATACTCTGTTTACATTATTCCTCTCTCCCTCTAGTGTTTCACATTCCCTCACTAATGTATGGCCTCTTTTTCTATGATTACTGATATATCCAATCGATGAGAGAGAGGAGGGATTCTGCAGGTGGGGAACGTCAAGATCATAATGGGAAGACATGCAGAGATGACTGGCCACACTAGAGGAAGCCCATGAACCATAGACTAGTGGCTGTGAAGCCCCCATGGGACTGGACTAGGCCCTCTGGATATGGAAGATGGTTGTTTGGCTTGAACTGTTTGGGGGGCATGCAGGCAGGGGTATCGGGATCCATCCCTGGTGCATGGGCAGGCTTTTGGGAATCTGGTGCCTGTGGTGTGCCGCCTTGCACAGCCTTGGTGCAGTGGGAAGGGGCTTAGACCTGCCTAGGCTCAGTGTGCTGGGTTCCGCTGACTCCCCATGGGAGACCTTGATTTGGGAGATGTGGGGATGTGGGGTGGCTTGGGAGAGAGGGCTGGGAGGTAGGAGGAGGGAGGAGGTGGGATCTGTGGGTGGTATGTAGAGTGAATAGAAAATTTCTTAATAAAGAAAAAAAACGTAAATATACAAATAGAACCTGCCAAGTCCATTTAGCGTTGTTCATATATGTGTGTGTGTGTATGTATATGTATACATATATATGCACATATATATGCAGGTATATGCTTTTAGGGCTGATCACTTGGCATTAGATAATGTCTTAGGGGACTTGTGCCTGGAAAAGACTAAATAAGGAAGTGAAACGGACATTTATGAGATATGCTACAAAAAAAAAAGTCCTTCTCTTTCATATTGTTTTCCTCTTACTCAGACAAGGTGTGCCAATCAGCTTTCTAATTGAGCTTTCTAATTTCTAACTGAGACAATCAAATCAAATGGGGAGAGTTTATGTTGGCTCATGGCTTCAGAGGTGTCGGTTCATAGCGACTTGGTTCTCTTATTGCTATTTCTTTGGTGGTGCAGAATACCATGGCAGAGAACATGGTGGCCAAAGTTATCCACTTATTGGCAACCTCAAAGAAGGAAGATGAGGTAGGGGGAGGGAAGGATTAAAAGCAGGAAGGAGAGAGGTAAGAAGATTAGATACTTCAAGAGAGATAGAAGGAATAGACATTTCAAGGGCTAATCATCAGTAACCTATTTCCTCCACAGAGTCCTCACCTCTTAAAGTCTCTACTACCTCCAAGTAGTCCATTGAACTGTGAATTCATCAGTGCGTCAATGTGTCAGTGTATTGATAGAGTTGGAGCCCAACTACCGGACAAAGGACCTGTCTCTGAATACTGCTGCCATAGAAGCCAAGCCTTCAACACATGAGCTTTAGGGGAACATTTACAATTCAAATCACAGCTGTCTGCTGAAACCGAGGACCATCCTTGATGGGAAGACCATCCAAATGACTTAGCAGGGCATGAGGGATTGGCTCATTCACTTATCATTCAACCTAGATACTCAGTTAAGTTTTGTGGGTAATAAATAATCCAAACATACCTAGTGAAGTCCCATGAAAATTAAAAGCCAGCAGAACTATTTGTATCACATTTATTTATATCACCTCATTTATATCACAATGCAGCAATTCCAGAAGGGTAGTTTGTTGAAACTCCAAGAAAGAAGATAATCAAAGGTTTCTATTTGCAATATTCTCAGGCTGTCACCATGTTTCTGTGTATCTTCCTTTGATTTATTTTAATATCTATCTTTTCCATATAATAAAATAACCATGAGTATAATGTTAATGAGTTTTGTGAGTCCTTGGGACTACTGAACCCCAGAATGGTATAGGGAGTTCCTCAAACCTGCAGTTAGCTGTCAGAAGTGAGGGCCTTTTGTGGAGAACTGAGCCTTCAAACACTAGTTTACCTTTCTCCAAGCAGTACTATCCACATTTTGCTTCCTGGTGATCCCACAGTACACTTAGCAGTTCACAAAGCTGAATGGGAAAGTAGCATACTGAGGCAATTAATATTTCTAAGAAATGTGTCTGAAGTTTAGAAAAATAATGCCTGCTATTTCTTTAACACTCCTGTTCACTAAGCTTAACACCATCAGAGAGCTCCACACTCCTCCCCCTACCCTGCCAACTTCAGTTCCTTCAAAGAAACTGACAAACCCTCTGAAGAAAATCACCATGACAATGAGTAAACAAAAAGTTGTGCCTAAGAAAAACAACTGAGAAGATTGGGAATCACGAAGAAATGGTTGTGAGTAATAATACCTATCAGCAAATAAATAAAGGATATTTTGTGGGAGAAGAAAAATGTATTTCTTTTCTGATCCTCTTTAGATAAATGGAGGAATAAAGATAAGTAGAAGAAAATTAAAAACTCATCCTGAATATATTCTTAAATATTTTTAACCATCAACACCCCTCCAACAATGAAACGGGTTGCTTCATAAAGCTGTTCTCTTTGTGACATTGAAGGTATTCAAGCAGAGTCTGGATTATTATCTATTCCATGATTCATTCACTTAATAAATATTCATAAGAATTTGTTATATTCAAGGCACTGCCGAGACTATGGGAGAGGCAAAGACAGAGCAGATCCCATCCCTCCCAGATAGAGCTGAAACCTGAATTAGAATTAAACATCAGAACACAAGGCAAGCGGATAGGTCCTGGAAGGTGGATAAATCAAGCATCACAGGATGTGAGTTGTGAGGCTTGGCTGCCCATCATGGATGCTGGAAGTATTTTTACTTTGTATTTTACAATCTGTTCTCCATGGAAAATCAGAAAGTCAGTTCATATCATACCCTGACTAAAATTCTTACAGAACATTCTATGGCAAAAGAGTAAATGTAGAGTCATTATCTCATCGTCTTCTGTCAGAGGTAAAACACCTTGTGCAGGGGGACTAATTGGAAAGAGAAGGGGACTGAATATATTATGTACACGTATGAAACCTTATAATAAACCCATTATTATGCATATCTATGCTAATAAAACATTAAGAAATTATTTAAAGTAATAATAAAATGCCTTCTCTTCTTTTTATAATTTTCTAAAAATCTCTACATGATTTCTAATTACAGTATCGCTTTATAAAGAATGAAGAACAAACAAGACATTAATTTTAATACTGTGTTTTAACTTAATTTACTGTATTGGTATCAATTCACAAATAAAATCAAATATCTGAAGCTGGATAGTTACAAAGAAACAAGGTTGTTTAGCTTATGGTTCAGGAAAACGGAAGCCCGAGATCCACAGCCCTCCCTTGTGCCCTTTGATGAAGTCAGTTGGCTACTAACTACCTAATGAAGTGGGAAAGGAGATGGCGGCTGCTGAAGCTGCACAGTTGGGGTGACTTTATCTTTTTAATAAATACTACCAAAAGAGCTAAATTGGGGTTCTGTAAAAAAAAATACATTAATCTCCTCCAAAGATGATACTCCCAGTACCTTAACTACCTCCCAATTAGGACCCACCTCTTAAAGGTTTCAACATCTCCCAGTGTTGGTAAATTGAGGCCCAAATTTCAAGAATGCGGAACTTTGGGGAATACAATCAAACTATATGCGAGCCAGAGGAATAAGTGAAACATTAGCATTTCAGCATACAAAAACAATTACTGAGATATTTTACATACTTGGTGGGAAATTATTTTATATTTATCCAATATTAAATCTAAAATGTACAGTAGTTAAAGCTAAACAAAATTAAAATTCTATTTCTCAGTCATATCAGCCATATTTCAAGTGTTCAGTTAACTACATACAGTTAATAGTTACATATAACATGAAATTGAATGATAAACACATATAACATGAAATTAAATGATAAACACATATAACATGAAATTGAATGATAAACACATATAACATGAAATTAAATGATAAACACATATAACATGAAATTGAATGGTAAACATGCTAGTACAGGAACAAATATTCAGGGTTTAACTCACTGGACAGGTGAATTGGTGAACAGTGTACTATTTACATTTCTAAAAACATAGAGGAAGTGTAAATAAAGTTTATAAGGCATTTATCAAAAATGTGTTAATTACTGGTCTTGTAAAAAAAAAAAGGATCATTAATGACAGCAAAAACAACTCAAGAAAATAAACACTGTACTTAGGTCATGAATGTCATAAGACCATGCCGTTCTGGTAAAAGTGTTCCATATGCATAAGGCAACTTTTAATTATGGGGAAGGCTATCTCAAGCTTTTCCAAACCTTGCATCTGTCTGCTGGGGTCAGTCAATTCCAACTTAAAGGGGGCTCAGGATAGGCTGCCACCTTCTCTTTATGGTTAGAGAAACTCTCACCACACTTACTCACTTACATTTAAGTCTATTACCAAAAAATCATTTAAAACTCTATGCAATCATATACACATACACAAACAGAAGAGGAAGGTGAGGTTCGAGCCCCATCCCACAAAAATACTGACCAGACCCTCCAGCCACATCAGGTACTCCAAGCTTCACTAGAAAGACAATTTCAAATATAACCCTCAATTTTTTTAAACAAACACAAGCTAAATTATAAATAAGTGCAAAATAAATATCTCATGGAAAACAATCTGTCTGTGACTATTGATTGTTAATACAGCTTTTGCTTGTGGCTAAGAACTGAAAACCAAGCTAGTTTACTTTCTAAAAAGTTTTTGATTCTGTACAGAAAGCAGGTTCTACTCAACTAACACAAATCCTGAGTCGTCTAAAAGGAACAACCATTTGAGCCTGTGGCTGTAGGGAGTTATTGTAGACTTATTAGAATACTCTGTAACTATCCAACCTGTTTACTTCACAGCTACAGTTTGAGCAAATCCACTGAAAGAATGGCATGTTGAAACTGGTTCCTCAATGCTGCAATGTGGGGCCTAGTGAAAGATAGGTCACAGGGCAGAGCCCACATGAGTGTAATCTTATTTTTGGAGATAGGTTAGCAGTTGAGGAAGATGAGTCCTCGTATCTCTTCTGTACATTTCTATTTGCCCTTTCTCCATGTGTTTAAGCTAAAAGACCTTATCAGCCTCTAGAACCATGAGGCAAGATTAACCTCTTTCTTTGCAAACTGCCTAGGCCTGAGTATCTTCTAACAACAACAGAAATTGATGCAGACTCCAACCTTGATGTCTCTTCCAGTTCTCTCATCATAAAAATTACTTTGGCTTCTTTGAAGGTTGTATTTGTGGAGCCTGGGCTGACACAGATCTATATTTTTGAATAGAAATGTATTTTAAATGCTAAAAAACAAAACAAAAAAAACACTTAGAAGCAAACTGGTTTGTGTGGCCCTGCTTTTACAGTACAAAAACCAACAGCCTTCAAGCTAATGTGCTGTCTATGATTCCTCCCTTGAAAAACAAATAAAGGCTCTTCAGCCATCACACATGTTTCAGGCTGTTTGGTAATCATATTTCTCAGTAGGAAAATAATCCTGTGACTTATTTATAGCTCCGTTTATGTAAATAAGCCTGATCAACCTAGCTAATTGCCTTTTGTAAGCTGAGAAATCTGTTCTTAACAGCACAGTTTTAGCAGAGATCGCCATTTTTAAAATATACCACAAATGGCCCATTGTCACATTTAAAACATCTTAAATCTCTGATACAAAAGTTCGGTAGTAGTTAAAGAGCTCCATTGTGTAATCTCAGACACAGTCTCCACAGGTCTGAAGGAAAACAAGGAGGGAGGTGAGAAAGTCCTCCCTGGATTCTCTGCTGATCCTCCCCACCACAGCCCTACACACGGCCAATCAGCTTGGCTCTCTTCGGTGTCGTCATCCCAACACAAAAAGTCAGTTGCTTCCCGACCTCCTTTGCTTCCTTGCAAGGCCTTTCTTGGGGTGCTCTGTTCTTTGTCCTCCAAAGCTGTTGCCCCTCAACAGTGTTGTTTTGTTCTTCTCTTCCTCTGGCCTCACCCTACCTCCGGCTGTATTAAAGTGACTCCTAACAAGTATGTAAGCAGCCGATAAGCACCAAATGCTATCGGAGGGAGTCTGTCGTACTGTGTGTTTGAAATCATAAAATCTTATCTTGGCTTTCTCACAAGAGTGCCATTATCTCCATTTTCCACACAGGTAAACAGATCCAGAAAGATCAAGTGACCCACCTCCTTCAAATCACTATCAAGCCTGGACGGGTGCTTATACACTCAGACTTCATTTCACTTTCCAGTGAGCCCATGTGCCTGTCCTTGTAATATTATTTCATTCGGGAATTACTTACTCTTCCCTCCAGATCGTTAATATAGACATTAAACAAACCCAGACCTCATGCTGACCCTATAGTCAACACATTGCTCAGAGGCATTAGGACTTGTCCTCCAGCCAGTTCTCAGTCCATGTGACAAGAGCACACAGCAAAGCCAATGCTAATTAGGTTGGCAAATAAGATTTATTGAGATACTGTATCAAATGGATTGCAAAAATATAAATATATGTGTGCTAAGGTACATTCATTGTACCCAGTAAGTTTTTAATTCTATTGAAAAAGCTATCAAGACTGTCTGGCACTATTTGTCTTTATAAATGTATTCCTTTATAGCAGGGCTCTTTCAGCAGTTTAGAGTCTATTATCTTCCCAGGGTTTCACTATTAACAGTCATTCTGTTAGTTTTTGAAAGGAACTCTTTCACAAAAGGAATTCAAACACAGATTCTTTATTCTACAGTAATTATTAATAATGCCATCAGCAATTAACCCTACTGAAGAGTGCTGGACTCAAGAGAGGCGTGGGGACAAAGTTAGGTATCTTGGGATCAGAATAAGGATTTCAGATTTTCTACTCTCCTCCCTTGCCATAAATAGAATGGTTCGAAGAAAGAAAAAAAAATGTCACCTATGTAAAGACTCACAGACCTGCGTTTGCAGCTGTGTTCCCAAACAGTACCTCCACTTTCATGTCTGACTTTCAGATCTGCTTTCCTGGGGTTGTACCCCCTTGAGTTTGCTTTCCTGACTTAGAGCTCCTTGTGACGAACTGCTACACACGCACCTTGCTGATACATCACAAAACTTTACCTACAGTTTTCTACCTGTAGGTATATTAAGCCATAGGTTCTATACAATTCAATGGATTTCTTGCATCTTTCAGTTAAAATTTTTGAAAAGTCATAAAAGAGAAGGAAATTCCATTTAAGCTAAAGCCCAAGTGGTTTCCTGGTGATGGCCCCAAAGCATATTTTATATGAATGGAAATTGGGGCTGTGGTGATACATTGTGTACCCCAATAAAGTTTGCTAGAGGATCAGAGAAGAAGAGCAAGCCAGTCACAAGTTCTTACCTCTACAAAATCCTCAGCCTAAAGAGAGTGAGTTCCTGTTTCCTCATGCTTTATTTATCTTTCTCTGCCCAGACATCACCTCCTGGGATTAAAGGCATGTGTGCTTCCCAGTACTAGAATTAAAGGTGTGTGCCACCACTGCCTGGCTCTGTTTCCAGTATGGCTTGAACTCACAGAGATCCAGACAGATCTCTGCCTTCCGAGTGATAGGATTAAGGGTGTGTGCCACCACTATCTGGCCTCTATGTCTACTTTATTGTCTGGCTCTGTCCTCTAATCCCCAGGCAAGTTTATTAGGGTATACAATATATCACTACATGGGGCAGCTAGGAATTAAATTAACAATAACTATGTTTCCTTAACCATAACTGCATATCCTTTTACCAAAGACATTCATAGCAACAGATTTTAACATCAACTCTACAGTTTCAGTTGTCCTTAATAGTGCTTCACTATCAACAACAAATGTGTATGTACTTTCCTCTAAAGGTATCAGCTGATTCAAGAACAAACTTTCAAATGTGTTTGGTTATTCCATGTAGCAGTAAAATAGCTTTCTCTGAGCTGATTCCTTTGACTTTGCATTGTATCATCACTTTTATTAATGAAATATTCAGGTTAAATATTAAATATATGTAACTTTCTTACATATAAACATTAAGGTTAATTTCACAAGACTTGATATCCAGCATGTAATTTATATTAAACATTGTTGATTAATATTTGTTTACAAGTTTCACAAGAGTATAATATGGAGGGTGTTATATAGCAGTTTTTTCCAAAATTGAAACATTCCTTTTCCTAGGGAAGCTCCTTAAAATACAAGGTAAAGAAAAACTCAAAATTGCTTCAGAAAGTCCCTGAATCTGACCAGATTCACCACATTCCCCCTCATAGAGAGAACAATAGACAGCTGAGGGTCACTCCCAGAAAAACCAAGTTGCAAGGAAGACTCTGAGATCAGACCACCAGGCCAGCTGAGGCATTTGGAAAGGACGCCTTCCAATCTGTTGAGATGACTTCAGACTGTATAGTGTGCTCCAGGTTCCAAGCTGTCACTCATGCTGGGGTGGGTTTTGGAGTAGTTGTCTTTGATTCATTCCTGCTCATGTAAGTAACCAACCCCTTACCCATATTCTTGTAAGAAACCTTAAACTCCTTGGTTCACCAAGTCAGACTTTGGTGGGATGCATACTTTGGCCTGTTGTGGGCTCCCTTTTTAGGGTGAGTAGATGTGTGCATATTGTGTCTCCCCAGGAAAAATCGTGTCATTCAACAAGGGGAAAGTGACCTACAGTTCCTTTCTGTGAGACGTGTCTTACGAAATAACAAGTGCTGGCATTGGGGGTATTTCCTAAGCTTGCTCTGAGTATAATATATGCACATCTTGGATCATTGTACCCATAAAACAACATCTGAGGCAAAGTTTATTAGAATCCCTGTTTCAGAGATGAGGCATAGAGCTATTAAGAGTGTTAGCCAAAATTCACAACCAGGAAGCCAGATTCAGACACAAGAAGTCTTATACAGAGTTCTGAACCTTGAACTCATACTACTAGACAATAATGTGGAACAGGGCTTCCAAACCTGAGTCAGGTCACCTGAGAAGTTTACTGGATCACAGAATGCTGAGCCTCACCTTACCCTGAATGTCTAACATAGTGTTTACTTATCAATAAAAGCACAATGCATTTAAAATACACATGGGATGGCTTTACCTTTGCAGTATGTTCCCAGGTGCTGTCCTGATGTAGTTCTCAAAGTGTGATTCCCAAGACAAGTGTCGATGACTCTTTAAAACTGGGAAAAACTGGGGGGGTTGAGGAATTTTAGGTACCCACATAGGACTGGAGACAGAGAAGGGATAAATTTGATACTAACACAGAGTGATCTCTAAGAAAGAATCCAGCAGAGACAGAGGCTGTGCCACAGGGAAGCTGGCAGTGCAGAAGAGAGACGCAAGTGGAAAATCAGCAAAGAAGGAAACTTCACAAAGGAGCGTCTCTACTTAGAAAGTAAACACTGGAGGAATCCACGACTTTTTGAAAGCATGTGACATACCACACAGCAGATAGCAACAGAGATAACCTTAGTCTTCGAGGCAAGAGACTGCACTGAGCCCCAAACCACTGCCGTAGCAGTCACTTCAGAGCTTTGGGCTTTAGTCTCCTGCCTTCATTTTATACTGTGCCCCATCTCTAGAGCTCTTTCTTACTTTAATGGTCTATGTTTCCACTGATGAGGATAGAGGGTTATGAGTACCCGGTATATGCTCCTGCCTCCATCTTATGAATCAATTACCCAGCCTAAGTTAGAGATACAAACTTGTTAATTATTTATTCCAAAAACAAATAACATTGAATGCTTTTCTCTGATTTGGTTTTGAATTTTTAGGTAACACAGCAGTTAGATTTTCATTTTCCTTTAGCATCAAGGAAAGGAGAAGACTGCCTAATGTTTGTTAGTTCTTGGGCCTATGAAAGCTGTGTCAATACAGTCAATAGGAGAAACTGAGTGTACAAGCTTGTTTTCTTGGTCATAATTGATGGAGGCCTCTTGGGACCATGTTTCAGTTACTCTCAAATTAACATGGCACACAATGTCTCTTGTCTACCCATTTCTTTTTATTAAAGAGTCAAGACACTTTTTAAATCAAGGGATGGAGATTCATTAAATTCTAGGTCTGGGTCTCAGAGAACTTAACAGGGACACATTAAGGCTAACGCACCAACAAAAGAACATTGGGGAGCTTAGGTTACTGTAACAGAAGTCCCGTTCTCACCCAAAGTGGTGATAGTAAACTTTCAGTTTCTATTCCTGCTCAGCTTTACTGCAAACCAACAAAGCATGTGACAATGGGGCTTGAGATGGTCTTTAATTTCCTGACATTAGCATCCTGTTTCTAACTCTCTCGTCAACCAGTAGGATACAGTCAGGAAGGCTGAGTGGGCTATGACTGACTTCACAATGCTTTCTGTACTGCATGAAATTTATAGCATTTTACAGCCTCATTTTTCTTTATATATATATATATATATATATATATATATATATACACACACACACACACATAATTTTATATTTTTCAGAGCATAGTATGCTAATTCAAAAAATACATAATAATTGAATTAAAGTGATTAGCATTTCCACATTAAACATTTTTTATATGTTAAAAAAGCTGAGGAGTAGTCAGTGGTAGGGTAGAGTACATACTTGTCACGAGCAAAGCCTTGGATTCCATCCCCATTATCAAACAATAAATATTTGATATTCCAAGAAAAAAAGGAGTTTGTTCCAAGTCCTGTGATAACAGGACATCAGAAGCAGAAAGAACCCATCACTGGCCCTTCAGGCAATCCTCTGGAATATAGTTTCTCTCTTTGCTACCAGTAAAGGTTTTTTCCTTTGTACACAATCTATATATACTCATAGTCACACACTCAATCACTTTAACACACCCACAGTCACTCATACTTCCTGTGCACACTCCATTTCCACACTCACATGGTCATGATTTCAGTAGCATCAGAGCATCATCTTGCCAATGTGCCTTCAACGTGAGACCAGGTTAACTACTCAGATTCCCATTGTGTCAAAATCATGATGCAGGATTTAGAACCTAATATCAACATTTGGTTGAGGGGTCAGATCACCAATGTATACAGTGAACACTGAACCTGTATAGGAGTGACCTGAGAAGGCTCTATCCCCAGATTTGTCAGTATTAGATAAAGTGAGAGACATGAAGGACAAAAATTTTAAGAGAAAGTGGTCAGGAATGTCAAGGTTCTAAGACAAATCCTAGTACAGTGGTTCTCAACCTGTGAGTCATGACCCCTCCTGGGGGGGTCAAACAACTTTTTCACAGGGTCACCTAAGACCATTAGAAAACACAGATTTTACATTATGATACATAACAGAACCAAAACTACAGTTATGAAGTAGCAACAAAAATAATTTTATAGTTGGGGCTCACCACAACAGGAGGAACTGTATTAAAGGGTCATAGCATTAGGAAGGTTGAGAACCACTGACCTAATTGCTAAAAGGGAGTAGACAACACTATCAGTGACTATAAGAGTAAATTTTTAAGGAAAAATATTCAGTAGTTGTAGCTAGAGTTTTCCTGCCTGGCCCACAGTCAGGGCAAATCTCTCTCACCTGCCAGTCCCACAGCCGTCAGACCCAACCAACTAAATACAGAGACTTATATATTGCTTACAAACTGTATGGCCATGGCAGGCTTCTTGCTAACTGTTCTTGTATCTTAAATTAATCCATTTCTATAAATCTATACCTTGCCACGTGGCTCGTGGCTTACCGGCATCTTCACATGCTGTTTGTCATCGTGGCGACTGGCAGTGTCTCTCTGACTCTGCCTTCCACTTCCCAGCTTTATTCTCCTCCTTGTCCCGCCTATACTTCCTGCCTAGCCACTGGCCAATCAGTGATTTATTTATTGACCAATCAGCAACACACTTGACATACAGACCATCCCACTGCAAGTAGTAGAACAGGACCATATTCCAGAGTACCTGGGTACTAGAAGGGGAGTGGATATGAAGAAGGGAACCAAGGTATCAGAGAAGCAGGGTAGGGTGCTAGACTGAAGTCCAATGCTCACTATGCTGGAGACTATTTGCCTGTAGCTGGACTTCCATAACCTCTTCCCATAGTGGACTCCCTTGGCTCTGTTCTCTGAAAGCAACTGGAAACACTTAGAATCTTCGCTTCTTCCTTAAACGAAGAAGGAATGCTGACTATAGTAAAAGTAAACATTCAAGGAAAGCTTGAGGAATACATAGATTTTTAAATTAGTTCCTTCGGACCAGCAAGTATAGACTAATCCCTTTCAAACCATTGCAGTTGGTAGTCTGACAAGTATCATGCAGTTGAGTTAGAGTTTCTGCTGGGCCAACAGGGAGCCTCTCCCAGGAGCACCTGACCTCTAATGTGAGTGTGACCTAAACTGTGTTCTCACACCACCCACAAGCTGAGGATCAAGTTTATCTAGACTTAGATCCCAGGGATGGCTCGTCACAGCTTTTACTAATCAACAATTAGTCAATAATATGCAGATAGGTAAGATATTATTCACCATGTATAATCCCCTCCCTGTTTATGCCATATGTTTAGTATCAAGGCAAAGTGAGCCATCCAGAGCAAAATGATATTTGATTTGATCCTTACAGAGAACAAAAGGACACTCCTTTCAACGGTAAGACTCGGTTTTTGTCACATCTACCACAACCACTACATATGAGGGTGTAACAATTTAATCAGCAGTAATAAAACCAGAAGTATTCCATACTGTGAAGAACTATATACATTTTATCTTGTAATAGGCCTGCCTGAAAATATTTATATGATGAGATTGTATAAAGTCAAAAAGAACTATGAAGTTTTGGTCCAGATTCATAAGCCAGCATGAATTGCAGCAGTAAGCTTGCAATTTTGGTCGAGAGGGTACAGACCTAATAGATACTAAAATGATCCTATTTCCAAAGGGGAAATCCTAACCAACATCTGAGCTAGTTTACCAATGGTTTAAGATTTAAGCCTTGAAGTGGAGAAATGGGTACAGCACATTTCATATTGGGATTGCCTCATTTTCTTCTTTCCATCCACATACAATCCTTCTCTTCAGGGTGAACTGATTCAAGTCTTTCTTGATTCTTCTTGGATGGTATGGTGGTTTGGATAAAAATGGCCCCGTATATTTAAACATTTAGTCACCAGGGAGTGAAACTGTTTGAGGAGAATTAGAAAGTGTGGCCTTTTGGGAGGAAGTTTGTCACTAGGGTGGGCTTTGAAGTTTCAAAAGCCCATGCCAGGCCCAGTGATTCTCTCTCTGCCTGCTGCCTGTGAATCAGCTACTACTCCAGCACTATGCCTGTCTGTTTCCCACCATGATGATCATGGACTAAAACTGTATCAAACCCCCCAATTAAATGTTTTCTTTTATAAGAGTTGCCTTAGTCATAGTGTCTCTTCATATCAATAGAAGAGTGACTAAGACACATGGTGAGTCAGCCCTCAGTTTTTACATTTGGCAGCAGGATCATAAAATGTTGGAGTGGTTTGTTTACTATTCTCATCTTTTTAAAGAAAAGATAGAAATGTCAACTGAGGATTCTAAAACACCAATATGTATCTCAGTTGTTAATAGATCTGTGATGTGAACATCTATTATCTCACTGAGTGAATTAAGTAGCAATTTCAGAATTTCTGTGATTGGCATGTTATATCTGCATAGAAATCAAATATATAAATATGTTTCTATATAATATTCACTAGTATAATTCTTTCCTATAGTTCCTGACAGATTATTGCTCTGATTCATAGTCACTGTTTCATTGTTGTTTTATATTATCAAAGTATATTCTATTGACCATATAAGATGAAATGGCCTCTGTGTATAAAACTATATGGTGAACACTTGCACTTCAATTAAAACCAGATCTCTGGACATCTTTTATGCATCTGAGCCCCAACCATATGAGGAAAACTGTCAGCTCCTTTTCTCTATCGGTGTAAGCATGTCTATTCTTAGGCTATAAAATATGGGTCGTAGGTATCAGAGAAGGGATTGCTGGCTTGCCACAGCTGCAGCCTTGTGGGTAAACGTTGTGCAGTCTGTGAGCCGAGCATTCTTGCCTTCCTTCCCAGCTGTGCATCACTTAGAGGGAAAAGGCATACACAGGCTCATCAACCCTCTTGGTGCTCCTTGTGGTCAACTGGAAGGATTAGAAATCGGTAGGCTCAGGGGAGAGCAGCACAATAAAGAGACCAAACAAAAATTCTCTTAGGTTGCCTACACACACACACACACACACACACACACACACACACACACACACACATATACACACACAAAAAGCAGAGTCCACCTAATGAAATGATTGTTCTTCAAGACTTCTATACCATATACTGATAACTGCATTTGGGTCAAAAGTCAAAAACTTTGGGAGAATTTGTTTTTTAAAGTGTTGGGTAGAAGCTGGCCAGAGGGAAATCATCTCAAAATTACAGTTCATATTTGTTCAGTGGTTATTAACAACTTAGAATATAGTCACTTGATGGACTCTGAGGTTGTTTAACTGAGGGAAAGTATTTTCCAATATTTTCAAACAAAAAAAAGTATAAACATCTCAGCTTTTAGTGTATAATTTAATTTAGCTAAGAAAACTATTCTTCTTAAAGACCATTGTTGTCAGAACCAATCAAAAATAATAGATACAAAAATGAAACATAAGAATCTTATTGAGTTACAAATGGGAAAGCTTAAGTCTTAGGTGTATGAACTTCCAGTGTCAAATTTCTGTCCTTCTGACACCTTGAGAATTATTCTAGCCTAGCCTAACTCAGTTCTGTATACAGCTTAGAGGTCCTCATGAAAAATCCAGTTCCTCCGGCTTTGATTCACTTTAATGACTTGACTTATTTGTCCACTAAAGCACCTATAATTAATGAATAGAAAATACAGTTCCCGCAAAATTGGAAATGATATAATGCTTCCTAATTTTCCCTAGCTCTTTCCTACCATTTATGTCGATAACTCAGTTCACCTATCCCTAATACAGAGGAGTCAGGTACAAAAGATCACTCTACTGCTAACAAAAGCATTCTTTGGAGAAAAGTTACTCTAACTTAGTTAGTTAACTGTATTCCTTGATGGCTGAGAGTTATCTGTGTTTGCTGATATGCACAGTACCAGTACGGTTACAAAAAAAAAAAAGTTTTACTAAAGAGATGTTTGCTTTTATTAGTCAAGGAAGTGACACATTTTTAGATTCAAGATGTCCTACTGAAAGCGACTTTTGTCTTCCACATAAGAGGAAATTTTTCTAGACCCCTTGAACCTGTTTTGAAAACTACGCATAGTCAGAAAGTTTTCCACTCCTTTACATTAGCACTAGTTGTTAAGCAGAATATATTTCAGTGTATATCAGGTGCATAGTTGTCAATCAAACAACATTGCAAGTATTTGGTAATCTGGCAACACTTTACAGTAGCAGTTATTCTGATATCTTATGATCAATGCTAAGATATTTTACCTAGAACAGGAGCATGTGCATTCTTGTGAGAAAATAGGGATATAATGTCTGAAATATAAATATTGTAGACCATTTGGAGTCTTTTAAAAAATGTTTTATCTTTTGGTAATTCCATATGATATGTTTTATTATATTTTTTCTCCCCCAGTTCCTCCCAGATCCACCTACCTTGCCCTACATATCCAACTTCATGTTCTATCTCAAAAAAAAAAAAAAAAAAGAAAGAAAGAAAGAAAGAAAAACATACACACACAAAAAGCGTGGAGTCTGATTTGTTTTGGCCAACTACTCCTTAGCATAAGGCATGCCATGGAACATGGAAAATATACCCCCCATCATTCCATTGACAAAACTGATTTACCTTACCCTAGCATCTGTTAATTACAAATAGGTCTTGGCCAAGGGTGGAACTTGGTGCCCACCTCCCCTTCTCTAGATGGGTTTCTTATTTGACTCCATCTCTAAATAGAAAGTAAGCTGTCATCACTGGCTCTTGTCACAGAGGTAGAAAGATTTTATGAACAGTAAAAGTTTCTTCTCAAATGCTAATGTAACATAAAATGTTTAATAAAAATAGAATTTCATTTCATTTTACAGTAGAATGTGATATCTGACTCAAACTTGAAATTGTTTTGCTACTTTGGTATTAAATAAGTTGGGTTCAATTTATTTGATCTTGCCAAATGTAAGCTGACATTCAAGGAGTGAATGTTATATATAAACTCAGATTTTACAGGCTCTCTCATAAATGTGGGGGTGTGGACTTGCCAGAAACTTTTATCCTCATAGCCAGAATGAAAGTTCATGGAGATCTTTTGTCTGTAAGTGCTTAAACAATCCTTATGCAAAAAAGAAAAGAAATGAAAAACAGAAAGAAGGAAGTCAGGGAGAAAAGCGTGAACTGTAGGAAGCTATTCCATTCATCCTGACTCTAGAGATATCAATATGAGGATTAGGCATTGGAACAATCTCTGTGGTTATGGCATTTGGGATATGGTTGTCATTGCCCCTGTGTTTTCCAATGGATTACTTGTGACTGTGATAAAGAAACTGTCTGTGATAGCTAAACAAAGGGGTAGTCACTTCGGTTTGTGTTTGAACCTCCGGTCCTCTGTACAAATCAAACAAAATGGTATCCAGCTGCTTATGTACTCCAGCTATAAAATACGTTTGATCATATGATTCTGTGTATATCTATAAACATATAAACCGTTGTAATATGAGAAAATTGAGGTTCCTTCACATCACAATCAGGAGATCTAGTTTAGCACTGCCAAGTTAAACTCGGACCTTTCTCCCTATCATCAACAATATCACAGTACTTTTCATTTCACATATTCATTGATGCTGACCATTTGTAACATATATGAGCATCTGGTAATGGATAACAGATAGGATTCTTGCTAAGGGTCCAGCATACTCTACTCCACTACACAGAAAAACAAAAACATGGGGGGAAAATGATGTTTTAAACTTTGCTGAATATAAACTTTGGTCCTTAGGGATAAAAATAATATCTCAACCTTCTCTGTTGTATACTGAATGAAGACATGACATTAAAATTACAATATAATAATATACCTACTTTCTCTACCCTAACCTGATTTTTACTCTTCTCTTCAATATCCTGAATCTTCAACATACCAAAAAAGGTCCTTGAATTTGCACCAGCTTCTTGCTGTTTGGTCATTTCCCATTTTCCACACTAAAGGTTGCACAGGAAGGAGAACTCTTTGTTCTTCAAGCTATCTTAGCCAGTCGAGTCAAATGTATGCAATTAGGCAAAACGATAATGTTCCGTTGGCACCTGGGTGCATCTATGGAAGTAAAAGGTCCCTGAGTTGGGGGCTTTGGGAGTAGAGTGAGCTTCTTCACCCCACATGTCCACCAATTCAGACACTGCATGCTGGCTACAGACTTCACGACACGGTCTTCTCTCTCCTCTCTTTCCTCCTATCTCTGCTCTCTTCTTCTTATCTCCCCCTGCCCTTTCCTTCTCTGCATTCCACCATTTTTATAAGTGAAAAAGTAAGACTGAAAATAAAGAACTGCAATCATAAGAAAACACTGAAGTGTGGGTGAATAGCAAGCAATTACTGCCTGGTGCCCCCAAATGCACAGATCAGCCTGACTTTGTCTTGTTAATGAACTTGGATCACATTCTTTGGCATAATCACTTTGGAGTAATTTTTTTTCTAAACTTTTGAATCTCTGTGCAAAGAGATGGAAAGAGAAGATTGGCAGCATGATGCTTCAAGGAGCCTGAGTATGTCATCCATCAAAACAGACTTATCTCTATGTTATTCTAAACTGATCAAATATAAAGCCAACTGATTGATGACTAAATCATCAAAAATATAGAACACAGAAAATAAAGCACAACACCCAAGATAATTTTATGAACATATCTCATTATCCCACTAGAAGTAAACACTATTACTTCCATCTCTTTCACATAAAATGAGACATCATATTGATATAGCTGAAATTTGCTTATTTCTTTTAAACCAATGATGCAGATTTCTGGCTAGTCACCTATGTACATCTATGTTGACTTAAGAAAACTAATATTTTGTTTCCATAGATCTTATACTTCCCCCAAGTTTCTACATTTTTCTTTTTTTCTAATTAACTTTGGATGGATTCCAACCTTCTTACCCTAGTGAAAGAGGCAGATATTTCAAACTTGTAATAACTACATATCTAATTGTATTTTACTGGGATATACACTACTGTTGGATTTATTTTTTCTTTTCTACAGCAGGATTGGAACCCCTATAGTCATTTGATCTTGAATTAGAATGCAGTTGATTAATTGTGAATTCCAGAGGTCTATGCACAAACACACACATGCCACCTGAGAATCTCACTCACTTCATAGCCTGAAGCATCATTCCCCAGTGTAGAAATGAAAGAGCTAAGATAAGCAATCTGCACATTCACAGGTATTTGAGTTTTTGTTGCTGTTTTGTTGGTAGTGATTAGTTTCTGTTGAACTCCAGGTGCATAGTTTAATTAATCATGTTCAATCCATCTTGGCAAGGCTTCCCTTATTTAAGTATGTATTCTCGTTTAGCTCCACTTCCCCTCTCCCACTTAGGTGGCTGCTATAAGGTGTTCGATGGTAGTTTTCCTTCACACGTGCATTTTATAAGACATTTTGTTATCAATATTAACATCCTTTAATTTTAAAAGAACCAAAACACCTCTTCCTTTAGCTTTTAAATCTTTCAAGTTGTATCTTATTTTTGTTTTTACTCTCAGAGGAACATAATTCTTCCTTAAGTATTACCAATGTTAGAAGTAAATTAACCCCGTGGTAGAGTTCTCCACTACATCTCACTTGAATGTCCCTCTCTCTCAGTCCCATGTTCCCTCCTTCTTTCCGTTGCTCTCATTTCTCTCTCAGTTCCCTTATCTTCCAGCATGTTGCCAAAGAAAATTCTACAAACTACTTACAGGACTGCTAATGCACGGATGAAAATTCCAAAATAATTTTTTCTTAATAAGCTACATTCATCATGACTTTTTAGTCACATGTTTTTCTACCACTATCTTCTACTTGGTGGTGCTTATAGAAAACACATGATGGTTTACTTACATTTATGCTAAATATTTGGGGAAACAGGAAATGCATGCTTCTGAGAGCCTTCATTCAAGTTAACCTATTAAGATTCGGGGGGCGGGCGGGAAAGGCATAGCTGTTAAAAATAATGGCAGTGTTTCCTAGAATTTACATGTTTTTAACTTTAGCAGAACCATTGGGGTTGATGTGATCAAGTTTCACCATAAACTCACTCCATTTTCTCCGCTAATCCATTAATATTGCTAATCTATGGATAAGGAAAATAAAGACTTTAAAGTGTCGATTTACCCATGATTATATGATTGTCTGCATTTTACAAACAATATGGTATGGGATGAATATGGAAGAACATGCAATTAATCTATTAGCATTCCTCTGAATTGGTATGAACCCAAAATTGAGACCTGTGATGGCTATTCTTGAGTGTCAACTTGACTGCATCTGGAATTAACAACTAAAACCCAAATGGCTAGTCATACCCCTATGAGGGATTTTTTTTTTTCTTAATTAAACCATTTGAAGTTGAAAGACCAATTTCTAATCTGGATCTTTGAGGTGGAAAAATCCATCTTTACTCTGGGCCACACCTTCTGGTGGCAGCCTATATAGGACATAGGAGAAGGAAGCTACTTTGCCTGCTAGTTCTCACTCTAGTAGGCAAGTCCATCTCTTAGTGCCAATACAGCCTACTTCTTCAGGGTCCTTGCATATACTGAAGACCAACTGAGACATCCAGCCTTGTGAATTGAACAATTACTGGATTATTGGACTTTTCATTGGTATACAGCCATTGTTAGACTAGCAGGATCACAGTCTGTAAGCCATTCTAATAAATCTCATATATGTTTTATATATATATATGTGTGTGTGTGTGTGTATTCATACATATTCATATTTATTCATTCTATAAGTTTTATTCACCTAGAGAATGTAGCACGAATTGCTAAATGGTCTTTTAATTTAAAAACCCAGAGCCAGATATTGGGGTAAATGCTGAAAGATCAGAGAGACAAAGGAACAAGCCATTACCACATCTTACCTCTAGGACTCCTCAGCCTGGAAAGGCTCTAGTTCCTGTCTCCTCCTGCCTTATATACCTTTCTCCACCCAGGAATCACTTCCTTCCTAGTGCTGGGATTCAATGGCGTGTGTGCGTCCCAAATACTGGTAGCAAAGGCATGAGATCTCAAGTACTAGGATTAAAGGCACGTGACTCCCAAGTACTGGGATTAAAGGTGTATGCCACCACTGCCTGACTCTGTTTCTCTCCTAGACTGAGTCAATCTCATGTAGTACAGGGTGGCTTTGAACTCACAGAGATCCATATGGATCTCTGCCTCCCGAGTGCTAGAATTGAAGGTGTGTGCCACCACTGTGTGGCATCTATATTTAATCTAGTGGCTTGTTCTGTCCTCTGATCTTCAGACAAATTTTATTAGGGTACACAATATAACACCACAAGAGACCCCTAATACAAGACCCTTATGTTTTTACTACAGCTACAACTGTTTCTTCTACAAACTGTGTATCCTATTACTAACTACAGGATCACCACATATTAGTGAGACAAACTGGATTCAGTATGACAACCTTCAGATCAAATGCAAAACGTTAGTATGTATTTATAACCATGATTGTCCACAATGGCTAAATTTTAGTATTCAGTTACTAATATTATGGACATAAAATATGGTACAGAATTTGCTTCTGATTTGAAAGCATACTCCCAAAAATACATATAGTCTGTTTGATCCACTCTGGGGAAAAATTTATTCACTGAAGTCTACAGAATCAAGAAAACACATTTAGAAGATACTTCCTAGAAGTTTAAATGGGCAAACTAGAACATGAACATAAACCTAATTTAGCCATAATTTGGATTCTTATGCTGTCTAATGCCATGAGTCAATATTTGCAAGGTTATAAAAGTATCACAACAAAATAGACACAATATGAAAATAAATACTTGTCCAGAGGCTCACAAAGGTCATCTCTGGGTCATCTATGTGCTGCAGCACATTATGATTTGCTTCCCTGCTGCCCTGAGGTACACATTAACTTCAACTAAAACAAATTTCTGAGATCCCTCAGGAATGAATCTGAGCAATTTCCTTTCTTTCTTCACTTGCAGTGTGTTGACATTAATTAATACCTAATTCCTGAAGTGTGTGCAGGTTGCAATAATAGACAAAAAGGCATGATTTTGGAGCAGATTGGGCACATAGTCTCCTGGCACAGTTCCAGAAGGTAGGGCACCTCCCACCTGCTGCTCTGAGGATCAGGTCTTCCTCAGGCCAGTTTAGAATCCTCATTTGGCCCAAAGATCTTAACAGAAATCTGTGTTGAAAAAACTGGTTTAATGAGCATGCATGATGACTGGGCAAGTACCCAAAACAACTAAATTCCATTATCTGACATTGTTGCTTTAAATTTGTATATTTCTTCATGTATCCATGTTCTAATATCTGACCAGCAGCATCTATATTTAAGTGAAAATTAACTTTGTGAAGACAACATCATCATATTAATTAGGTCACATTTAGAAGGAAAGTGTAGGGGAGAGAAAAGAGTGGCATTGGTGTATTATGCTTCCATCCAATGTGGGGATTATCTCTTTGCTCAGAGCTGTAATTTTCTGTGTTGTTTCAGAACTCCACTAAAAATGTGAAGTTTGCTTTGCTTTTAACCAGATATATTAGAACTTTCTTTTATAAAATGTTTTTTTTTAGAAAACTTGAAGTAGACAGTAACAAAAATTAACAGTAAATACAGAAAGAAGATAATAAAACTTGTGTTTTCAAAAAATAAACAGTGTGTATTCCCCACTTGGAACCCCCATACTCTTGAGAGTTCTCACTTCTCCTTAATAAACTTATATTCTCTCCACTCACAGGGGGAAAAATAAACAGTAAGAATCTTGAAATAGTAAAAAATGTATGCAGGAAGCTAAACAGCATCCAAGCAGAACAAAACAAGCAACATGGGTTGATAGGCTGCCCCATTTAAGGAAATTAAAAATACAAATGCATAAAATAAAAGTAGACATTTTTAGGGAATATGCACAAACACAATGATATATAATAAACACATCTGGGTTATTTTTATTGAAAAGAAAATAGACAAGGTAAATGAGGATGGGATATTATTGAGAAAAACTAGAGGAAGGCTTTCATAGGATTAGAAGTGACTGGCCATGAGCTGAGGAATGGACTAGCTGCATCTTAATTTTTTAATGATGCCTCAATATTTTGAGAGCTGAGTAAAGACAAATATGGTCTGTATTCTCTTATGTGTAGATGTTAGTTTTAAAGCCTTCAATAGGCATGCTACTATCTGAATAACCAAAGAGATTAGATAAGACACAAGGGTTGGGGTGGAGGGTAGGAGAGGCTCTCCCAAGGAAGAGGAAATTGAGTACATAGTTATAGAAAAACAGGCGAGACGAGAAAGGGAGAATTAGATGGACATCAGGAAGGAAGAAGGGAGTAAGTGAAGGAAAGTGGGGAGGGGCAGCTAACACCAAGGGGCATTTGAAGGGGATCATATGGAAACCTAGTACAGTAGGAGAGTTTCTTATATACATATATGAAAAAATATAAATGAAGTCATCAAAAATTGCGTAGGCAAAACCCTAGACATCTCTTACTGCCAAATGAAACCTCCAATATGAGAATGGGTTACATCTAATTGAGTTATTGGCCAAGGGAGTTGCATGCAACCTCTGGCTATTGGTTGCTCTTCACAAACTGATAGTAAGGTCCTATTGCTGAAGACAACACATCACATTGAACAAAAGTCGTCAAATTGGTGCTCACCTGGAGCCTCCACCCCCATTGACTAGTTAGTGTTCATGGTACTAAAGTTACTCTGCATGCGACCAGAGGCAAAAGGTAAACAAACTCTGCTATAAACCTTTTGATCTACAATTGGTGACCTGCTTGCACAATATGCCGGTGCATTAGTGGCATAAACATTTGAGTAACCAATCATTATCTGGCTGGGTTTATGGCCCACTCCATGAGACGGAACCCATGTCTGACACTGCTTAGGTAGCCAAGAACCTATAACTAGATAGGTTGGAGGTCTAGGGAATAATCAAATATTAAGGTTCTGCTAATGGAACACAGCAACAAAATGACTCTGGTGTACTCATAGATCAGTGCCTCACTCAGCGGTCACCAGAGAAACTTTCTCCTGCAGTAGACAGGAACCAGTGTAGAGACCTAAAGCTGAAAAACGTTCTGTAGCTGGAAATATGGAACTATATTTGTTATAATGTACATATATTTCTTCTCTTATTTGAAATACTTGTATATTGATACAAATGTAAATTTATATCTGTCATAGGTTCTACTTCTGTTTAGGATATTCGGTATATTGATATATATTTAAGATTATTGTCATATTGCATATCGCACTATATACTCCTACCTCTGTTATAACATCTTGTGTATTGTCACAATTTTGAAGTCATCGTTCTTTACCATGCACTTGCTTATAGACTGTTTACCTTGTTTACGTGAAGCCTTAGTCCTTAGGTTATTTCGGTAGATAAGACTTATAGATTTATAGTCACCTATGCTTGTCATCTCTATAGTTACGTTAGTTAGGTTATCCAGATTTACAGATACATAGGTCAGATGGACAGGTAATCTTCAAACACTTCATAGACCTAGAGAATATGGCATTTAAATAACTTAGAATTCTGTTGATGTGAGACACAATTGCTCCTGGCTGCACCAATTTGATCCCGAGAGAATGTTGGGCTTCTAAGACATTTCCATTTGGAAGTTTGTCTTCTTGGCACAAAATGGCCTACTGGGCAAAGAACTGCCCTTGCCTCGACAGCTGACAGTACTAATGCAATGCTATCCTTTCTGGACAAGTGGGACACAAGGAAAGCGACCACTGTACTCTGCCAAGACAGGGTAAGATGGTCTTTCAGAATTCCTGCTTCTGAAAATGGTCTGTCAGATACTTTAGGCCTGTAGCCAATTTGAATGCACCAACAATGCTGAGAAACATTAGGTGACTGTCCAGGCTGCCAGCTGTCTCCGTCTACTCTCGCAAGATTCCCGAAAGTTGTTTGCATCCATGTACCATTTCTCAGGTACCATTATATTCCTTCTCAGGTCTTTGGTGGGATTGAAGACTAGCAGTTATAGTTACAACTTAGTAGATAGAACATATTAAGTATTAGATTCAGGTTCTTTAGGATAGGACACCTTTTGGAAGGATCTTTGTAACATGCCATTTACCTATGCTCTATACTTCTCTGGACTTTAGTATGTGTTTCTTGCTTGATATTGTTTGCATTGGTTGTACTTCCATCTTATCTAGGTCATTATCCCTCATTATTCCTGGACAATATTTGATAACCATTCCTTTGTATATAGTCTTGTATTAGGTTAGAACTTTCTTATTTAGACAAAAAGGGGGAGATGTAGTGGGTAGCCATTCCAGCTTTGATCTGGAAGTTCCAACCCCCATTGAGACTTCGGCAACTGTCACGCCTACAAGGCGGGGCCAAGGGAGGCGCCGGGGGACCCGAGATCTGGATCGGCGGGCGCTCTCTCTGTTGCGGGACCCTGGACTGGAGAGGTGGACTGAGCAGAGCTCCAGAGAACACCGCTGGACTGTGATACACCTTCCCCAGACTCCGCGACCTACCTATTCCTTAATTTGTAAGTTACACCATTAAATAAATCTCCTTTTAACTACGTGGAGTGGCCTTAATAATTTCACCAATAACGTTCAGAGAGTAAGAGACCTTGGAACACTCAGTCCTGAATGGAATGTCTCCATCAAATCCCTCCCCTCAGGGCTCAGGAACTCTGCAGAAGAAAAGGCAGAAAAATTGTAAGAGCCAGAGTGGATGGATGATACCAAGGAACCAGTATCTTCAAGACACAACAGGACTGATGCACATATGAAGCCACAATATGCACAATTCAAGCCAGAGAGGCAGGGTAGAGAGGGAGTTCCCAGTACTAGGAAAGGAAGTGGACTGAGCTCCCATCCCTAACCAAGAAGCTAACTCCAATTAACAATCTCTCAAAAAGGGAAAATCAAGTTTCTCAAAGGAGTCTCACTGGTTATATAAACCACACTTAAGGGCAGGCCCCATGCCCAGCAATAGATGATCAACAACAAAACACAAAGTATTTATGGAGGTTTTTAATCATTTATTTCATATTGTTTTGGTTGTACTTTTTTTCTATTTTAACCTTTCTGGTCTTTTATTTGTATATGATGGTTTCCAATTTTAAGTTTTATAAGTTTTATTTTTTTGGTTGTGTGTGCGCACATGGGTCTGTATTTCTCACTCTTAAGTTTCTTTTTTCTTTTGTTAGCTTGTTCATTTTGCTTTATTCTTGTTTGGTTTTTTTAATTTGCCTAATTGTTTTCTTAAGAGAGAGAATGAAGGCTTCGAGTTGGAAGGGTGGGGAGATGGGATGATCTGTGAGTAGATGAGGGAGGGGAAGCCATGATCAGAATATATCGTATAAGACAAATTTATTTTCAATTAAAGAAAAAAAATTGTTTTGTTATGTTTTTTGGTTCTTTAAGATAGGGTTTCTCTGTGTATCCCTGGCCATCCTGGAACTCTCTGTGTAGTCGCAGGTGGCCTGGAACTCAGAGATCTGCCTGCCTCTGCCTCCTGAGTGCAGGGATTAAAATCATGTACCACCACTGCCTAGCAAGAAAAAGTATTTTGAGCTGGGAAGACGGCCTAGAATTAGCTCCTGATTTGTACCTTACACCATCTTGAAGGAAATGTGCAAACACCACAAACTGTCTGTCATGTGTGTCTACAACTGTCATTGCAGAACACAGGACAGAATTCTACAAAACAGGGGACTGTGGTGTGCATGTTTCCTCATCAGGTATAAGAAGGAGAAAGCCGCTGAAAGGAGGTGAGCACCAATGATTTCTGGTCTTTCTTTTAGTCCTTCAGTTCATCACCATCTGTTAAACAACAATTAAACTTAATACATATTTAGACAAAAGCAAAATTACCTTCTATAGACATTTATTTACCTACCAAGGAACTTGGAATCACTGGTCAGAATATAGATATTAAATAAATGCACCAAAACGAATGTCTGCTGGTTTTCTTCCCGTTAGCCTGGACTCCATGGTGCGAGTGCCCATATTCACAGAGAATGTAATAGCCTGGCATCAAGAATAACTTGCCCAGAGGAAAAAATGGTGTTATTATTAAAGCAAGACTTTGCAGCACTGGAAACAAAGTCTCCTACAAATTAATTTTATAAAATAACTAATGGTTTTTAAGAAGTATTTGTACATTTTTCATGATTTACATGAAATTTTTATACTTGAGAGAGCCCTAGGTTTTTTCCTTTTATAATTGAAATAGATTTTTTCCATACACTATATTCTGATTCTGATTTCCCTCTTCTACTCCTCCTAGTTCCTCCTCCCCTCCTGTCCAGATCCACACCCTTTCTGTCTCTCCTTAGAAAACAGGTATTTAAGAAATATTAATAAAATAGCATAATAAAACAAAAACAAACAAATTGAAATCAAAATCGGACAAAACAACCAAACAAGAAAATGAGCCAAAAAAAGGACAAGAAATGCATATACATGTAGAGACACACAAATTCACCCACATAGGAATCCCATAAAAACACAAAGCCGGAAGCTATAATACATATGCAAAGGATAAGTAAGGTAAAAGGAAGAGGAGGAGGGGGAGGAGAGAAGAAGAGAAAAGAAAAAAAATGCCCTAACTTGACATTATGAGAGCAAGAACCTCCAAAGATGCCGCTGAGTTTTCTGCTGACCATCTACTGCTGGGCATGAGGTCTACATGTAAGACTGGCTTGTTTCCACAGTGAGACTCCCTTGGAGAAAACTAATTTTTAATTTGCAATTGGCTATCAATGGCTATCTTGGTTAGGAATGGGGGCATGTGTCCACTTCTTTCAGCCTTAGGACGCCATCTGGTGAAGACCTATGCAGGCCCTATACAGTCTCGGTGAGTTTATATGTGAGCCAGACCCATTATGTCTAGAAAGACTTGACTTCTTGGTGTTCTCCATTACCTTTAGCTCTTACACTCTTTCTGCCTCCTCTTCTGTGAAGTTCCCTGCATCCTGAAGGTAGGAATTTTATGGAAACATCCCTTTTGGTGCCGAGATATTCCAAGGTCTCTCACATAAGCATATTGTCTAACTGTGGGTCTCTGTATTTGTTACCATTGGCTGCAGGAGGAAGCTTCACTGATAATGGCTGAGCAAGGCACTGATGTATGAGTATAGTATAATGTCATTAAGAATCATTTTATTACCATGTTTCTTTAGCAGAACAATAGTATTTGGTTTTTCCATAGGTTCCCCAATGTATCCGTCTCAGGTTCTTGACCACCCAAGCAGCATTAGCTATGGGTTCTGTTTCATGGGCCTTAAATCAAATCAACTATCCCACAAGCTTTGTACTATTGCACGGGCATATCTTGTGGGCAGGTCACCAGTGTAGGTAGAAAGATTTGTAGCTGGGCTAGCATTTATCTTTTTCTTTTAGTAGTATGCAGAACTGATAACCACCTCCAGTATTGTGAGCATCAGTTCATAGGGGTAAAGGCTCTATGTAGGTACCAGGCTCAACGTTTCCATGTTCAATGAGTTATATAGATGTCGCCAGCAATAGGGCCTTGCTGTCGATTTGCAGAGAGCAACCAGTAACCTTGACAATAGCCAGGATTGCTTAGGGGTTCCTATGGGAGCTCTTTGACCAAGAACTCAATTAGATGCAATCCATTCGTGGCACCAGAAATTCATTTGGTGGTGAAAGCAGTCGAGTCCTCTAGAAGAGTAACCAGTACTCTTAGTCACTGAGCAATCTCCCAAGCCCCTTACCAAAATGTTTTTAATAAACTGAGTAAGATTGGATGATTTATTTATTTATATAGGGGTGTGTGTGTGTGTGTGTGTGTGTGTGTGTGTGTGTGTGTGTGAGATTTATTTATGTAGTGTGTGTCTGGCTGTCTGGCTGTCATCTGTGTTGTCTGTCTGGATATTCTTGTGCTCCAGGGAACACCTGTAGAGGTCAGAACTTGTGAGAGTCAGTTTTTACCTTCCACCATCATGGGGATCTGGAGATCAAACTAAGGTTGCCAAGTTTGGTGGCAAGTTCATTTACCCATTGACCCATCTTGTCAGTCCTTAAAATTTTTTTTTTTTGGTTTTTTTGAGACAGGGTTTCTCTGTGTAGCTTTGCGCCTTTCCTGGAATTGACTTTATAATTGGGATTTATAAAGATTTAAGAGAAGAAATCAATTGTGCAGACAAAATAATTTGTGGACACTGAATTGCATAGGAAAGAGAAAGCTCAGCATTTTATCCATTTACCCTAAGGTGACTATTTTCTAGCAGCAGTAATGCTGGGACTCTCTTCCACTTTGTGTAGTTCACCAAGTGGATCCATGCAGCATCCTGGTTATCGCACATCTCTTGCTCATAAGGAAGACACAAGTCTAAAGAGCCTTTAAAAAATAAAAAAAAAAAAACCTACATGAACCCTTTGAAGCGTTTCATTTGAAACTGACTACAGAAAAGGCAATTCCAATTTCATGTAATTAGAAGTTATTTTAATTATATGAACTACAGCCCACGTTTATTTGACAATGACAGATAATGGCCTTCTCTTTATGTTGTGTTGGAAACTGTAATGGCAAATGACTTTTAAACCCAGTGAGCTGGGTTATCTCATTTCTGCACTCTTTTCACACTCTGATCACAGAGTAACAATGCCGGGGGGAAAAGATCATAATGATGCTATAAACATAGTATCGTAAATGTATGCTTTCAATGAAGTTAATGCTCCATCATGATGAATCCATCCTCTTGAGAAGCCCAATTGTTTACAAACTACATCTGCTTAATTTTCAATATCTAGGCTTTCCTCTGAGAAGGAGTTTCGAGCTTGAAGTCTCCATTGGTATGTATTCACAAGCATTGTTTTGCTTCATAAAACTCCCCCACTCCCAGCCAGGGAAGCAGGTAGATCTTCAGACCTTCACTCTTCCTCCGCTCTTCCAAATTCCATACTTTACTCTCATCCCAGCTCTGTAGCAGACCACCTGCTGCAGCCTCCCCTCCCTCTCTACTCCCACCTTCTCAATAACAGCACAAAGCCTGAAAATAAATTTGGAGGAGAATCAAAATTCAGAAACTCCCATTTCCTTGCCTCTAATTCTTTGCATTGCCCAGTCCCAGGGATGTCACACCCACACTGGACGGAAGAAGACATCTGTGCCCTAAATGCACTGCCTGTGTCTGATAAAATAAATTAACACTCAAAGATTAGAAGGTTAGAGAATTAACTTTTCATTTCAACAGTAGTTTGCATCCTTCCATCTTTAAGGTGATCTTGTGAAAAAAAAATCACATAATATAAAAGATTGTTTATCTACCTCATTATGTGACTAAGGCATGTTATAAAACACTATACATTGTGATTCCATTTTAATAAAATATACATGTATACATAGTATACATATATATGCACATATATGTACACAAATAATCAGAATAAAAACGTCAATAATTGTCCCTTTGGGTGGAAGGAATATTTATTCCTTTTTTCTGACTTATCTACAATGGATATGTAATACTTTTATAGAAAAGCTATTTCAAAAAAAAAATTTTTTTTTTTTTTTTGGTTTTTCGAGACAGGGTTTCTCTGTGTAACTTTGCGCCTTTCCTGGAACTCACTTGGTAGTCCAGGCTGGCCTCGAACTCACAGAGATCCGCCTGGCTCTGCCTCCTGAGTGCTGGGATTAAAGGCGTGCGCCACCACCGCCCGGCGCTATTTCAAAATTTTTAAATCATACTAAAAGTAAATATTCAAGTAGGCATTAACTGATTTTTAATCCTCTCCAGCTTTCCCACGTTTTCGTCCTAATGAGCCAGACCTATTGGTACTGACTCTAAGAAAAATATATTTCAATAGATACAATTTTCCAGCACCAGGGTGAAGGCAGGCAGGAACTAAGGCACTCCAAGAGACTCAAAATTCAAGCGCTCCAATTTCCTTGCTTCTAACTTTTAATGTCACCCAGTCCCGGTGATACCAGGCAAAGCTGACGGACTGAAGCCGCCATCTGTGCGGTAACTGCATTGCCTGTGTCTGGTAAGATAAAAATAGTTGACAAAATTTGCACTTAAATAAATCAGGAAGATGGTAACCGAAACGCAGATGTTTACAATCTTCCAGCACAGTTGCATAAACAGAATCTGTCAGGAAAACAATGCCTGCTGGATGGTCTCTCGCATTCACGCAATCAAATCAAAACTTGGAGAACAGTTTGTTGAACATCTACTGTGCATCAGGACTATGCTTTACACATTCATTTTCCCATTTAATCCACACACACACACACACACACACACACACACACACACACACACACACACAAACTTAACAGGAGGCTATCATTTTCATTTTATAGATTAGAAAATTGTAGCTCTGAGATGTTTAGTAACTTAAGTTAGACACCAAACCTACACTACTGTCTCTCCCAGGCTTCTCTTTCAAGCTTATATATACATCCACTTCTTCAAAACTATAGCTGCTTCCAAACCTTCAGCTGGGAACAGCCAGAAAAATTGCAGCATTACTAAAACAAATAGGTAGGTGAAGAAATGCATTCTAGAATCTCACGTCGATGCACTTCATTAAACTATTCTGAAATTGCCTGAGAGAAGGGAAGCAACTCCAGGTGAGGCACTGAAGTGTAGTATTGTTTTTAAAAGTAAATTTGGATAAATGTTAAATAATGAGCACTGATGAGAAATTTTAATAATTTTATTCTTAATAAAGAAAATTATTTTAATGATGCAAAAGTACTATGTTAATTAGAAATCGCATGAGAACACTAACAAACTATTTCCCTTTTAGATAATCCTATGTATCACCCCCAACTCCTCCAAAAGAACAAGAATTCCATCTTGGCTGATGTTTCTCCTGAAAACATTACACCTAAACGTCCACAACTGTCATTCTTACTCTAAATTACTGTTTCTCACTACAGGAGCTCAAGGCCCCACTTTTTTTTCTACCTTGGCCTACCATCTATGACCTTTCAAGTCTCCCTGAAATCAAATTGCCAAATCCTGTTTTCTTTTTACAGAGCATCTCCTAATACTTCTAATGTGATTTACACTGACAGGGCTGAGCTACAATTTTCAATAACATATCTGAAGATGAAAAGAAGGCTCGTCAGGGGGGCACTCTAGTAGGTTTCCAGTTGGAAATCCCAGGCTGCAGAGGGTTCTTCCCCATCACTGGGTGCTCCAGTTTCTGATCAGGTGGAAGCAGATTAGTCATAATAGCCAATGTCCTTAGACTGCTCACTATGTGGAAGACTATTGCCAAGTGAGGACTTCCTAGGGCTTACCTACTTAAGTTATACATCTGTGTATTTTTGCATTTGATATGATTGATAAGTGGGCTTCCTCAGTATCCTAAATAAATGTTCAGAACTAAAATAGGACTTGAGCCTAAGTTCTCACTCATTCTTTTATTAACTAACTCTTACTGGGTGCTATAAATTGTACTAAGCACAAATCTTACCTATGTGAAATGACAATTTATTGAAGTGGAGATATGCAAATGAATACTATTACGTTAAATGTACTAAAAAATGTGTAAAAGTACTCACAGTTAAAGAATGAAAGTTATTCTAATCGGCCTAAATAAAATAGTTTTTAAAATCTTCTATCATGGGGCTGGGGAGATGTCTCAGTGAGTAAAGTACTTGTTGTTGGGGTTTTTTAGTCTTTTGGCTCTTTAGGGGCCCACCACCCAGCTCCCAAATAAATCACACACAGAGACTTATTCTTAATTATGAATGCCCGGGCTTAGCCTGGCTTAGTTTCTAGCCAGCTTTTCTTAACTTTAAATTATCCAATCTACCTTTTTCCTCTGGGCTTTTCCTGTTCTCTTCTGTAAATTTTACTCTTACTCTGTGGCTTGTTGTGTAGCTGGGTGGTGGACCCCTGAAGTCCTCCTCCTTCTCTGGCTAATTCTTTCTCTCCTAGATTTCTCCTTGTATTTATTCTCTCTGCGGCCACCCCCACCTATCCTTTCTCTTGCTTCTCTATTGGCCATTCAGCTCTTTATTAGTCCATCAGGTGTTTTACACAGGCACAGTAACAAACCTGCACGGAGTTAAACAAATGCAACATAAACAAAAGCAACACACCTTAGAGTAATATTCTACAATAAATACTTGATGTGAAATCATGCGGCCCTGAGTTCAGATCCCACACACCTACACACCAAATGAGCACAGCAGTGTGTCTGTAACACACTAGAAGGCAGAGACAAGTGGATCCTTGGGCTCATTGTCCATCCAGTCTAGCCAAAATGGCGAGCTTTAGATTTAATGAGCAGAAACTAAAAAAATACGGTGGAAAATGATAGAGGAAAAATACTCAAGGTTAACCTCTGTCCTACATATATGAATACACAAACAAGCACACCCGCACACTGATGTGTGACAGGATTTTTCCTGGGAAGGTGCAACATACACACCTACTCCCCCCAAATCAGAAGCCCATTATAGACCAAAGAACAGACACCACCAAAGTCCAACTTGATGAACCAATGAATTGTATTGGGTTACTTACAGGAATATGAGTGAAGGGTTACTTAATAGGAGCAGGCAGCTGCATCATCAACACCCACCCCAGCACAGGTGACAGCTCACAAAGCTGAGAACCTGGAGCACGCTACACAACCTGCAGGCAACTCAGCAGATTAGAGGGTGTCTTTTCCAAGAGACTCGGTTGCTCTAAACCTCTCCCAGGTAGCGCAGCTGGTTTCTGCTTCTTGCAGGCAGCTGGTCTGGTCTTAGAGTCTTCTTTGTAGCTTGACTTGTCTGAGAGTGACTCTCTAAAATCTTTACTGTTCACTCTGGGAGGGAGGGGCCTAGTGAATCTAATCAGATTCAGGAACTTCCTGAAAATATTTTGAGTTGTTTATCTCTTGTCTTAAGAAGTTTCTTTACAGGATGGAATGTTTCAATATCAGAGGAAACTGTTACACAACACTCACACACATGCATACTTAGATTATATGCACACACATGCACATCTTCCACCTCCTTTAACACACTATTAAGGTTCTATAGCAGATTGTACTGAAGGAAATCTCACCTTCAGTCCTTCGGCTGTAACACTGTTGCAAGCTCAGTTACTCGTGCACTCAGTGTAGCATCTCTTTTTTTGTCCAATTCATTTGTCACAAATACAGATAATTTATCTTTTATAATAATATTTATGAATGTTTATAATGTACTCACACACATGCATACTTTGAAATCAATTCAAAATTTGTATGTGAGTTATAATCTTGTTTGGGGAAAAAAATCTAACTGGAGAAACATATATTTATAAAGAAAACAATAGGATAAAATATGAAACAATTTTATAATAAGTAGAAATTTTATTTCTTCTATATACCATTTTATATTTTATAATCCTATAAATATAACTGTATTTCATTTATAATCAGAAATAGAAATAACGTCAAAATCAGGACTCAAATAGTCCATTTTATTTATCTCTAGCTTTTGTTTTACTGAATTTAAGAATATCTTGCATATAGATTTAGACACTGTAGTTTTTTTTCCAATTCCTTTCTGTTCCAAATGTAAAATAAAACAAGAAACAGACTTTGTTGCTGTAGAAATGTCCAAACCCAAGCATATCCTAGGTTCCCACTCAGACCTCTCTTTAGGACTGATATAAACTTCCTATAGCTGATCTTTTGCCATTTTCTTTTTTAAATGAAAGAGAAGTTTGAAAATAATGAAGATTTGACACCCTTGTCTCAAATCTAGACAGAAAGCATCCCAGCTTCTAAGTCCATTGCAAGATCCACTAAAGCCTTGTAGGACCCCACCATATCTTACCTGGTATCTCTCTCTCTTCCTTTCCTACACAGTGGGACTCTCAAGAGTGCTCCCTACCAAGCTTGAGCACATTCTCTCCTGTTGGTATTTCTATGCATCTGCTTCCTGGAGAATGTCCTTTGCTTATCACTCTTTTTTTTTTAATTTTATTTTACAATGCAATTCAATTCCACATATTGCTTATCACTCTTCCATGTGCTGCTACATTTAAACTTGTATCTTCCTCTCTCTCTCTCTCTCTCTCTCTCTCTCTCTCTCTCTCTCTCTCTCCCTTTTTTTAACCAACAATCAAATGAAATGGCACAGTTTTACAGATTCTAGTTAGGAGAATTGTTAGAGACTTGTATCAATTGTTCTCTAACACTGCCTATAAAATAAAAAAAGTTACAAACAGGTTTAAAGTCTTTCCAAACATGAGTTTGCATTTACGACGTGATTCCTTGGGCTGGCTCACATACAGTTCTTAACATTAAAAAAAAATCTTTTCTATTAGGAAAGATAGTGGGAAATGGAAGAAGCAACTGTAATTTGTGCTCTGTAAAGTGTGCTCTGCCTGATGAATCCATTAAGAATGGTAGATTAAACTTGATTGAATGTTGAAAAGGAATGATTCTAGACATAGCCAACTTGAGAAAAATCAAATATGGGCAAGTACAGTATAATACAAAAATGTATAAATACAGTATGGATACAGATTCAAAAACTTCAACAGTCTGATTCAGTGGGTTAATAAAAGATAAAGGCTAGACAAAGAGAGACAGCTGTCAATCAGTAATACATTAATTGATACAGATAAGGATCTCCCACCAGTGTTGAAATCACTAGATGGGAGACTGTTGGGAAATAGTAGTCTGGCATTATTTACATAACAGAATTCCATCATAGAACACTTATTCATCTACAAAGGAAAAACTGTAGCTTCATGAAAGAAATGTTGCACAAGCCACCTTACCCAAGTGATTAAGACTACTTTTTGTGCCCCCAGATATGATGAAATGGGAAGCGAACCATACCACCTAGTCAGTATTCTTGTCAATAAAGTATTTGTAATTAGATCACAAGGAAACAATCAAAAATACCTGGATAATAGAAATTCTTCAAGGCAACTGGATTAAACTCTTCAAAATGTTCCTGTCATAAAACACATGAAAAAGAAGTTCTGAATTAAAGATTGAAAATATATAACAACTAACTGCAATACAAGAACATTGATTGAGGTTGGTTTTTCTAAGCTATAATTTGGGAAACAACTTATAATTTGGGGAAAATTTGGAGGAAATTTTAGCAATTAAAAATTTAGCATGGAAAAACAAAAAAATTTAGCATGTACTCTATGGCAGGCATCATTAGCTACTATGTTGCTTTTTTGTGTGAGTTGTTGTCATACTGTTTCGTTTTGTTTTGCTTTGCTTTGTGTGTTCTATTGCTTGGGGGGTTTTTGTTTGGTTTTGTTTTTTTTTTTTTTGAGAAAGGGACTCAGTGTATAGCCCAGAGTGGTCTCCAATTGACAATCCAGCACCTCACTTTGCTGACCCCTAGAATTACAGGTATTCAACACTATGCCTGTCTGCATCGCACTTTAAATTCCTAGGGGTAAAAATGGCACTGTGAAACTGTAGGAAAGCATCATAATCTTTAGGCAGTAAGTACTGAGAATAGAGGCATAATGGCAAGATGTTCCAGTTTGCTCTCTAATGGTTCAATTAGAGGCCCTCCATTCTGAACATGGAAGTCAGATGGTGATAAAGGAAAGAAAATGTTATAAAGTATTAAAAATTTGTACATGCAGGTGAAGGCAAAGCAAAGGTTCAATATGATAATATTTGAACATTTCTGAAGACCTAAAAATTTTTCAGAACAAAAGATTGGGGAAAACACGATACACATAAATATGCCACTAAACAGGATAGTCCTCGTAATCCTGACTTCCCACATCCGAGGGATGTTCACCAAATGAAACTGATCCACAGTGTTGAGAAGTCCATGTGGAGCGACTGTAGATTAACTAGTCAGCCTTATCAAACCTTATAGTGGTACATTTTATCACCTTAATTTTCTTTTTATTTTTAATTGCCTGAGTGAAAATGCTAACTTCCCTATCCAAGCACAAAAGCAAACTTTAGAGCACATGGAATCTATCACCAAAGGAATTATGAGCTGATATTTGCTCAGATTTGTTATGTTTATTTAGTCCTTTTAAGAAAATGTATTTGCCTTTTGAAACAAGAGTCTCTGAATTCACAGGAAAACAAAACTGATCCTACAAGTTTTGTGGAGTATAGGACTGAAATATATACACACTTTGGGATCTTAAAAAAAATGGCCTTCAAGAAACATGGGCCCTTGGCTTTATAAGCTAAAAATTAAAATTTTCAAATGCTGTACAACCATCAGTTGCCTGGATTTCAGCATAAAGGAAACATTTACATTTTCACTAGAAGTCATAACCTGACCTTGGGTGCCACAGGCAGCATTTCTGCTGAACCAAAGGACAACAGGCCTTCACCTCAACTGTCGTTTGTAAGGTTGGGATCCACAATATAACCATTCGCCAATGGATAAGAGCAATCCCTCCTTTCGACATGCAAACAAACCTTTAAAAAGAAGGTCAAAGACAGCTAGGGGCGGCCAGCACCCAAGAACTGAAACCTCTTCCCAGCAGGCTTGTCTTTTGAAAACCCTGTCAGGTGCTTTTAGGACTACATAAAACACTCTGGTTCCTAAGGTGACGCTGATAACGCTGTCAATCATTGGGGTGTTCAGATGACACTGTGCATTTTAAAAAGCATCTTGCAATTTTTGAAGGTTGAGTTTGTCTCTCCATTAAACTGCTTTTGGTGTCAGTTATACCTGTGACAATTGAAGAAGATACACTCAATTTGTGAGAAACAAAGGACCCAATATTTCTTGCCTTAAATTTCTATAAGTTCCCTCACAACCACCTACGCATGAATCACAACACCTGTCTTCAGAGTAGAAAAGACTAAGCAATTCATTAGTTCTTGAGGCTAATGTCATGCGTCATGACCTTCATTTAAGGAATGCCATTTGCTGAAGCGTTTTCCACTTTCAAGGGTGGCACTTTGTCGGTCCCTTCTTTAATTAGTTCGTTTCTTAGGAAAGCAGATTTTATAGAATGCTGTGAAAACGTTCTCAGAAGCCCACAGCAAGCATGAACTTCAAAGCCTGCTACTTACCTCTCCCCTAAACTGTTTTTCATAATGTTACTCTAACCGTCAACCATATTTCAATATTTTTGAGATTTTATTTACTTATTCATTTAGTATATGTATGTGCACTTGGGATACCAGAAAATTGTGTCAGATCCCCTGGGACTGGTTGTGAGCCACTATGTGGGTCCTGGGGATCAAACCTGGATCCCCTGCAAGCAGTCAGTGCTCTTAACCTCAGAGTCATCTCTCCAGTCACAACAGCCTATTTTTTGATTCAGAGAATGGAAAAATTGGGTTTGGGGGACTCTTTCTATGTTTGCTGATTTTATTTAATGTTTTTACTCATTTTACCAACCTTTGAATTTCTTAATTTTACTAATAGTAAATTAAATGTTTCAGTTAGAGAATTCACCAAAGTTGGTTAAACTCTCCCTTTGAAAGTTTAGATTAAAGCTGGATATGGTATCATGTTCCTATAGCCCCAGCTACTTGGAAAGTTGATCTCACAAAGCCTGGGGTGATCCTCAACCAACACAGAGGCCCCATTTAAAAGAATAATAATTATTATTAAATTGAGCTGGAAAAAAATCATCTGTAATCTCAGAAGTGGGAAAGAAGGATCCGGAGTTCAAGGTCACCCTCGACTACATAGTGGATTCAAGTCCAAAATGGGATATATGAGATTCTGTCAGTGTGGAAGGCCAGTTCCCACTTTTTTCAGGGTTCCTATGAGGAGGAGAGAGGGATAAAAAATATTATATAGAAAGGTAGCAAAGAGGAGAAAGATAGAAACACAGGATAGCTTCAGGAGGGCCTGGGTCAACACTCAACAGCCCCTTCTGCCACATCAAAGTGGCTTTTTATAACAATGCCAAGGGGTGGAACAAAAGTCCTCCCCCATGCTACATCAAAGCACACTGAACAGCCAAGTGTACACCCTTCCAAACACCTGGTAACCACGCCCATGGTCAAATCATCCCCTTATGCAGCCCTCCTGGGTAAAGCAAGCTCAGATTCTTGGACCCTGAGTAATTTGGGCCTCAACATGTCAAAAGAAAAAAAAAGGAAGAACAGGGGGAAAAAAAGAAAAGTTATTTTGATTAGTCACTGTACACATGTATACATGGCACACTCTGGACTCAAAGGTTGATCTTCTGCAGCAGGAACACCTGCTGTTGTCATGGGAATCATCCTTTCCCAAGTGGACTCTCTCTGCTCTCTAAGCAGCATTATCCCAAGGGCTTCAGTTACAAAAGAATGATCACTAATAACAACATGACACAGCCAATACTAAGCTGTCTTGAAATCTCCTCTGCCAAGAACAATAACCTACAACTCTTTAATTTAGCCTCCAAGAGATATTTGGGCAAGGACAGAGAACAGCCACATTCTTTGCCAAAATACCACAAGAATAACCTCTATTATTCTTCCCCTGTGAAACCTCTTGATCCAGGTCACTATAGTCTACATTGCTGTCAGCACTACTGTCTCCCATATTCCTAGTGGAATGGTCCAGTATGTCCCACTTACAGCACTCAAACACTTTCCTGATCCAAAGTCCCAAAGTCCACAGTCTGCCAAGAAGCATCATGGGGAGGCATGTCACATCAAAACCCCACTCCTGGTACCAACTTCTGTCACAGTTACTATTTATTTCTATGAAGAGACACTGTGACCAAGGCAGCTTATAAAAGGAAGCATTTAATTGAAGGCTCATTTACAATTTCAGAGGCTTAGTCCATGGCCATCATGTGGGGATCAAGGCAGCCAGTAGGTAGGCATGGCACTGAAGGAGTAGCTAAAAGCTTATATCCTGAACCACAAGCAGTAGGAGAGAGAGGGGTGTGGGGAATGAGAGAGACTGGGCGTGGTGAAGGCTTTTGAAACCTCAAAGCCCACCCCCAGTGGCACAACCTGTCCAACTAGGTCATACTTACTCCAATAAGACCACACCTCCTAATCCTTCTCAGTAGTCCACCAACTGAGAACCAAGCATTCAATATATGAGCCTATGTGGGGCCATTCTCATTCAAACCACCACACACTGTATTTATAAGAAAGACTTAGAGAAATACAGTCTTTCTACCACTTATGTAATACAGAAACAAAGGCTAGTTTTGTTTGCAGATTAAATAAAAAATGCTAGGTATTTAGTGTTAGCCTTTGTGATTTAATTTTACAAAAGGGTATGTTTTAATCACTGCTCTATCACTGTGAAGAGGCACCACAACCAAGGCAACTCTTATAAAAACAAAAGGAAAAAAAAAATCACTTAATTGGGGGCTTGCTTACAATTCCTGAGGCTGAGTTCATTATGGTCGCAGTAGGGAGCATGGTGGCTCACAGGCACAGTGCAGAAGTAGGTGAGAGCTACATCCTGACCCGTAAGCAGAGAGAAAGATGCAGGGATTGGCACAGGCTTTTGAAACCTCCAAGCATACCCCCAGTGACACACTTCTTCCAACAAGGCCACACCTCTTACTCCTTCTAATCCTTTCAATATTAGTGCCACTCCCTGGTAACTAAGCATTTGAATATGTGAGCCTGTGGGGACCATTCTCAGTCAAACAACCACAGGATATAAGTATGTTTGTATAATATTCTTTAAATGTGTTTGACACAGTGTGTTACCTGCTTTCAGGTCACAGTAATAGTAATAGAAAACTTTGCTGGTGTATTTAAGTCCTGCTCTTCCTCTGTTATCTCATGATTCTTATATCAGCTTCATCAATAAGATCTACCACTGTTTTTATTTTGTAAGTTAGGAAGATAACTCTTGCTTGGTATGACCAAACAAGGGCAAGACAGAGCTGGACTGACAGATTAACCCCTACACTCCTACTTACTGCATCTATCATAGGCTGTAACCAACTTTGTCAGCTAAATTTCTTATTTCTCTCACATCTCATACTAGTTATGATTACTCCACTTTCACTATGCTAACGTACAGATAAATCTCTGCAGATGTCATGTGGACAAATTCATTAAAGAGGTACTTTTTTTTTCATTGCCCATATTAGTTTATCTAACTTGATAAACAGTGGGTAACCTCAGAACAGTGTCATAGCAGCATTTAAAAAGTGAAGTGAAAATAGAGCTCTTGCCTGTTTTCAGAAGAACATTGTGATTAGACTAGAAAAACAGTCAGGAGTGTCAATTACTTCACTCACCTAAAATATGCTCTACTTTTAAGCAAGAATATGAATACAAAGGGGCTGTGCATGTGTATGCATGTGTGTGCCCGTATGTACCCATGTGTGTGCACATGTGTGCGCGTATATGTGTGCGTTTGGTTAGAGTAGAATGTTCCTTTCTCAAAGGTTCACATTAATATGGGAAATTTTCTGTATACCGAGTCCATAGGAACTCCTTAATTATCAAGTAAAAAAAAATCATCTCTACTACTTTCTTCAAATATAATGGAATATAAAAACAATTCCCCAAAATCATTAAAATCAAAATAATACTTAACTTCTCGCTAGACATGCCCATCATTTCTAATTTAACAAGTTTCATTTAATATTCACCTATTCTTTTGCAGAATAATTTTCATGAAAGCGAAGGCAACCAGAAGATGAGTGAATGATTTTTTAGCAGACATCTGGAAGAGTCTAAGAAATCTGAGAGAAGTAAAAGAAATCCAAATAATGTAATTATAATATAGTAACTGAGAGTCATCTGAGGCTTGGATGCCAGCACTGTTCTAAATATGTGATATATTTTACTTTAAGTGCAGGCTGCTGTGTGGAAAACAAATGATAAAGGTTAAAAACATGAAAATAGAGTGAACAAAAGATTAACAGTAGAGAAGTAAAACAATGACAGGCTGGTGTGTGGAACATAGTCTTAAGCAACTGGGAGCAAAAAAAGATGTAGAAAAGTACCAGGAGGGACAACCACACCAGTCACCTGCTGAGCCAACTGCTGAAGCACATACCGTCTGATTTTATCCCCACAGTAGCCACAGAGGAAGGCTGTGGATATAATTTCTGATTATAACAAAGAAGAAACAGCTTGCCAAAACTTAGGCTAGTGTGACAACCACAGTTAGATTTGACTAGGAAGTTGTTAACTAGCCAATACATGGCCAGGTACAATGCATGGTTCCATGAGTTGCTAATTTGCCTCCCTCATCATGGGGACAGAAAAGGATATTAATCATATCTTGCAAGATATGCACATGCATCTTGACCCGCTTAGAAATGAGACCAGCAAATAGATTACCGAATAGATACTGATCATTTGTGTTTTCCTGAAATGTAGTTTACATTCTTACTTAAATGTAGCCTAACTAGTGAATGATTTATACAGAAAACAAAAGCTAGGAATATGCATGCATATGACATCAGTTCTTGGTGACTAAAGAGAAGGGTCCTAGAAACAAAGATATGCTTCCACAGAAACTGGAGCACTGTTAGAATTTCAGTTCTTTATGGCATGGTTACAGCCTACCGGAATCCACTGTCGTGTTTATTGTCAATATTTTTTACATACAGCATTTGAAACAATGGAGAATCAAGACAAAGGCCCCTCTTTCCATTTATTACAGTAGCTGGTGGGTCAGATGGTGACACCTCTACACACCCATGCACCGAATTTAAGCCCTTCAAGACAACCACAACCTCAATTAGCAGGTGCCAAATTAGAGAATTCCACAACGTGAGACATTTCACACACAGGAATAAACCTGGTAACTGCCTGGTTCCTCGGAGTTCCAGTGTGAGGTTTGAAACTGACAGAAAATGCAAGTCATTTACAAAGCAAATCATCAGGCAGATAAATGAGAGATGTCAGGCAGCTCTTCCTGTCACCCTAGCAAAAGTCTAATGTAGCAGTAATTGGAGAAGAAAATAGAAGCATTTTTTTGTGCCACAGAAAAAAAATTTCTTACCTCCAAAGCTATTTCCCTGGGGTAGGTGGGCTCACACGTTCCCCTCCTCCTACCTCCATGTGCATGAGCAAGCATGCACATGCATGTGCACTACTAAGAAATTGAACTTCAAACCTGGCACATGCTCTGCAAACGTTCTATAACCAAGCTGCATCCAGTCTTCCTAATGCCTTGTAAACCAAAGTCAAGGAATACTGTGTCCAGGACAGAAAAATGGTTCCACACCATTAGCCTCTGGACTTTCCTACTTCAGTCAGCTGGGTACTTTTCCTTTGTGATCAAAACATGGAGTAGGGGTAGATCTCAGAAAGGTTTTCTGATTTGTTTTCATCTTACTCCCTGGGGCTTCGCTTTTGTTTTACTTCCTGTCCACTTTCTACCTTTCCCTTAGCTTTCCTCCTCACCAGCAAGCTGTGCCATATGGGAACAGCCTACAAGTCAGTTAGGGTAAATCCAGCCACTTACCTCCCTGTTAGGATTTCGTTGGTAACTACTAGCTTACACGAGTTAGTGCCAACCTGACAGATAGAACCACAGGATTCCAAACTTGCCCTTCCTTCTTTTCTGTTGGCTCTTTAGGATCAGATGTCTGACTTCCTCAGTCCTACACTCCTGAGGCACAAGAATGTGTTTTGTTTTAGCCATTGATACTAAATAAAAAAAATAGAGTGCTATTCATTTTATATCTTCTATATATATCATTTTATATCTAAAAATGGCATTTTCTGTAAAATGAAGTTTCCCAAATTCTACTCAAATTCGGCTACCACCTACTGTGTGCTTGTTCCATACAAAGTACTCTCATATACAGATTAAGGGATATGTCATAGGTTCAGTCTGTACACTGTGTACAAGTCAGAACATAGTAACACAAGTCAAGTGGAATACTGCAGGTGTAAAGGAGCTAGGAGAAAGAGGAGACAGTAGTTATGAAGGAATATAGATACTGTTATAGGGAGCTATTGGGTACTGTTCTCACCCTAATCTTATTAATGGCTGGTGACAGATTAATGGCTAATGACAGATATGAAGAATTTTACATGAAATAAAATGCATATCTTTCCTAAACAAGGAACCACATTCAGTTTTATAAAATGATAGTAGAGATGTATGTGATTTGCTTGCAAAAAATAAAATAAAATGGCAATACTGTACTAGAGCCTCTAGGGTATCTGTTTCCCTGGTCCATGAGATCCACAACGAGGCCACATCCAAAAATAATTTACTTTCCTCAAAATCCTCCTTAGGAAACATAACTATGGAAGTAATACATTAAAAGAGAAAGAGCACTCAGTGTTGGAATTTGACAAACAAGATGGGTGGTGGTTGTACAAAAGAAAGAAGTCTACACAAAGAAGATAAGCAATGGATATGAAATTAAGTATATAGGATCGGCAATTGTGTAGATACCTGAGACAATGGCATATGCTGAGCTGGGAGGCTGGACAACTATATCCATACAGAAAAATGAGAAAGAACAAGCAGAGATTTGGAGGAAACCTGGATATGTGAACAGTCTAGCCTTGGAAATGTTGGTAAAACCTAGAGAAGTAGACCTAGGACCAATCTTTATACACCTAAGAGCTGAGAGACAGCACACAGGACAGGATAAGAGCAAGAACTCTGAGTGGACACTGCTCCCATGCACCTTTCTCCTCCTGAGAGGGACCAGGGAGGCAAACGTCTTCTGAATGTACCTTAATCAGTGAAATTTGATGTTTGCTGTCAGCACCTGTGTCCTCATTGGCTTTCCTCTATGGTTTTGAAAAAAATCACATTTGGGAGTTCATAAATAGCAAGTAGTCAGTCTGAGAGATAATTACGAATTTTCATCAGATACAAGGTCAAAGAATAAGATGTGAACTAGGGTACTTCAGCACTGTGAGAAATAATGAAACGCTGACAAAAGGATCCTCAGATTTTAAAGATCTTTAAATATGTGCTTGCCTTGAATACTAGAGTTATATCACAATTTATCTTTGCATGAAATAATAATTAATATTTATTAAGCAGTCACTGTGGTTTAAGCAAAACAAAAACTAATCTCAGTACCTTCCAAGAATGTCACATAGATAATTTTTACAAGGTTTTTTTTTCAAGTAATAAGACCAATATTAGGATACACTCAGCTACTGGGATTGCAGCTAAAGCATATCAGTTAGAGCTTTTTTTTTTTCAAGTAGCAGAAAATCTAGCCAAAATAATTAAGAAAATAAATGAGTTTCCATAATTAAGTTGTAAAAGGACAAGGCAAAGCTAGCTCCAGATAGAACTTAACATGTAACTCAGGCAATGCCTTCAGTATATAGATGCAGTCATACCAAACACCTCTGTGTTGGCTCTATTCTTTCCTTGTATGCTATCAGACCATCTCCACAAGTTCCCGCCTTTTTACCCAGACTTAACCAAGCAAGTCTCACAGGAAAGGACAACCATCTTGCTCAGCAACATCAACAAAAGCCTCATTGCATCCTTTAATTCTGATTTGGTCTTGAGCCTGTCCCAGAAGGAATTGCTCAGTGCTGTTCATGAAATAACCAAGGATACAGTGTATTTTGATGTTTAACTGAGAAAAATTCAGGATATGATTAATGGAATCAGTCTGTGTAGATGGTAAGTGTCATAATCAATAAATACCTGATGAAAGAACTTGTTTACTGAAAACCCTGAGCTTTCAATTACTATACAGCTCTAGGTAAACAATGAAGAACTAGGAAGAACAGAGGTAAAGCTTTGTATGTTAAAGGAAAAAGGGCATTGCTCTTTGGTAGCATCCTCAGTGACTCTTTAAGAGTCGTGAAGGTATATTATGCAAAACTACTGATATCTTGACTGGATAAAGTGGGACGTGGGAAGACAAGCTCTTCTGAAGAGAAAACCTCTGCAGGGCAGGAAGCAGTGAACAAACATTGAACATGGGTCCTAGAGCTTCTTTAAGGTAACTAACAAAGACACAAGCCTCAATTTCTCCCTTCTAAGCCAAATGATCCCAGTGTCTGCATCTAAATTCCTTCAGTCTAAAGAGATTTTCTTCCATTTCCCCTCTCGATCACTGGGTTTAGATTGAGACAGTGAAGCATTAAGTGCCCATTGCTCCAATTATCCTTTCAGAGTCAGCTGAAGACTTCACAAGAGAACCAATTCCATTCTGTAAGCAAGGCCACTCTGAGCAAAGGACAAAAGAGAGAAAGCCTTGATTCTGTTTATGATTCTCTTTCTGTTTCTCTGAATCTTAACCTGCTGCTTCCTCTTCATCTCAAACCTCTTCTTCACTTCAGCAGACTCAGTGTCATATTATTGCAAGGAGGAAACAAAGCCCAGATGCTTGTTATTTCATGGACATAACACAATTTATAACACAGTGAAATTCCAGTTCTTTGTGTTTAAAAAAGAGCAATCTCCTGAGCCATCCCACAGCAGTAAACTTGCAGCTGAATTCCTATGGCTTCCTTTCTTTAAAAGTCTACCTTCCTAGCCAAAATGCTCAAACAAATGAAATAGTTCATTTCCGCCGTTTGCATTGCAGTTAACACAGAAAAGAGTCTGTACTTCAATAGGGCATGTTTTGAATGAGAGCTGAAGTTTGTGATCTTTTGTAGTTTCAACGCTACATTTAAACCTTTGTTTACATTCAAAAAATGCAGAGGAACTGTGAACTCTGGGCTTTGCATCAAACCCACTCCCCCTGGAATTTAAGCAAGAGACAACTGAAAAGCTGAATCCTATGTGAGAATGAAGTTTTGCTTTTGTTTTGTACAGAATACTGTCAGGGGTCACTGAAATCGTCCTCTCAACAATTTTCTTGTTGGTGCTTGCTTTTCTCTCAGATTTCATTTTTTTTTCAATTGACTTCTAATATTAAAGGTTTAAATGAAAGTTTCTCAAATAAAAAGAAAAGGAAAGTAGTAATGATATACATTCTTATTGTAAATAAGCAAAATAATGAAAGTGAATGCAATCTCCAAGTATTATCTAAAACCATACTCTAACATATGTAAATTAAATATCTTCTATAAACTCTCTTGTTCCCATGAGAATGTTAGTGAGCTATCTGAAGTTTGTCTAAATGTAACTTGTAAAGTTCTTTCTATTATAAAAATAAATGGTGCATTTGATTTGATAATCAAAGTTCTTTATATAGATGATATTTGCAAATCATCTTTTTGCATGATAGAACCAGGGCATTTCTGTTTAAGTACAGAAACCATGACTAAACTACCATCTGGCTTCTCTCATTGATTTACCCCTTATCTCCTGATGTATCCGAAACAACACAAACTACCTGATAAACAAGGTGAATCCTACCTTCACCAACTGTGTGTTCTACTGGGGGACATTAGTGGGTAAACTCAAGTCCTATGTACCAAATAAATATAGCTACAAGTTATAAAAGGTATTGTAGAATAAAAAAAGTAAAGGGCTACAATAGAAAATAAAGTTGTGACAGCCAAAAGAGACCATAACCTCTTAACATGATTAGGAAAGGCCTCCCAGAGCATCCTGAAACCTAACGAACAGCTATCAGTGTTCCAATTTTACTCAGAGATTTATAACCCATTGCTGTCTTTATTTGCTCTTATGTTCAAGCTGTACAAAATGTGATCAGTGGCAGCAACTTCCAGCTGGATTATCAGCACTTCCTCACTTTGTGATACAAATTACTCCAGTGCCATGTTGTCCCTGTCCTCATTATCAGTGGATAACAGTCAAGACCTGCATAGGAGCAGGTGATATTCTTGGATCCCTGATTCGCTTTACCCCACCCACCTCCTGGCTTTAAAACTGAATCATTTAGAAGGATAAAAGAGAAGGGGAGCAAGAAGGAGAAAGGAAATAAAAGAGCTACTGTGACTTTCTAAAACTTATTTTTCAGCTCCCTTTTGTGAATGGAGATCAATGTGGCAGTGGAAATAAAGAAAATTCAGTTCTACCTACAGAATAGGCAGTTATATTACCATAACTCAGAAAATTGAATTACAATTTTATTGTACAAAATTATCTGAAGCAATTCATTTTTAACAAATTAAATGTTAACAAATATCAAGAGGATAGAATCAATAATGAAAAGAGAACTCTTCCCTACTTACACTAGGATGATTACGATAGTTATATCCACACAAAGTGAAGTGGAATGGAGAAACTATTTGGAGATGTTTTTTCTTTTTTTTATTTTATAATTAATTTAATTTTACATATCAGCCACAGATTCCCGTGTCCTCCCTCCTCCCTCCCCCCTAGTCCACCCCCCATTCCCATCTCCTCCAAGGCAAGGTCTTCCCTGGGGATTCAGCTCAGCCTGGTAGATTCAGTTGAGGCAGGTCCAGTTCCCTCCTCCCCACACCAAGGCTGAGCAAAGTGTCCCAGCATAGACCCTAGGTTCCAAAAAGCCAGCTTATGCACTAAGGACAGGTCCCAGTCCCACTGCCTGGGGGCCTCCCAAACAGTTCAAGCTAATCAACTGTCTCACTTATCCAGAGGGCCTGGTCCAGTTCCATGGGGGCTCCTCAGCTATTGGTTCATAGTTCATGTGTTTCCACTAGTTTGGGTATTTGTCCCTGTGCTTTTTCCAATCGTGGTCTCAATATCTCTTGCTCATATAATCCCTCCTCTCTCGAGCCAATTGGACTCCTGGAGCTCCATCTGGAACTTGGCCATGGATCTCTGCATCTGCTTCTATCAGTCACTGGATGAGAGTTCTATCATGACAGTTAGGGTGTTCAGCCATCCGATCACCACAGTAGGTCAGTTCAGGCTTTCTCTCGACCATTGCCAGTAGTCTACTGTGGTATCTTTGTGGATTTCTGGAGACCTCTCTAGCACTTTGCTTCTTCCTATTCCCATGGGGTCTTCCTTTATCATGGTGTCTCTTTCCTTGCTCTCCCACTGTGTTCCTGGTCCAGCTGGGACCTCCTGCTCCCCTAAGCTCTCTTTCCCCTGAACCTTGCCCTCCATTACTCCCCTCATGTCCAGCTTGCTCATGTAGATCTCATCCATTTCTCTGTCATTGGGTGATCCCTGTGTCTTTCTTAGGGTCCTCTTTACTAGGTAGCCTCCCTGAAGTTGTGAGTTGCAGTCTGGTTATCCTTTGCTTTATATCTAGTATCCACTTATGAGTGAGTACATACTATGTTTGTCTTTCTGAGTCTGGGTTACCTCACTCAGGATGATTTTTTTCTAGTTTCATCCATTTGCCTGCAATCCTCATGATGTCATTGTTTTTCTCTGCTGAGTAGTACTCTATTGTGTATATGTACCACATTTTATTTATCCATTCTTCAGTTGAAGGGCATCTAGGTTGTTTCCAGGTTCTGGCTATTACAAATAATGCTGCTATGAACATAGTTGAGCATGTGTCCTTGTGGTATGATTGAGCATTCCTTGGATATATGCCCAAAAGTGGTATAGCTGGGTCTTGGGGGAGATTGATTCCCAATTTTCTAAGAAAGTGCCATATTGATTTCCAAAGTAGTTGTACAAGTTTGCATTCCCACCAACAGTGTAGAAGTGTTCCCCTTGCTCCACATCCCCTCCAGCATAAGCTGTCTTCAGTGTTTTTGATCTTAGCCATTCTGACGGGTATAAGATGGTATCTCCTATTTGCAGATCTTAAGACAAAACAAATTCTCAAATTAGCTTAAATATTGACAAAGGACATGAATATTTTTCCCAGAGTAGCCAAATTGTTTTAATTCTCCTAGTAACGAGTGTTCCCTACAACTATGATGCCTTCTCTGCTAAGTGAAATTGTCCCTTATTTCAGGCTCTGACACTTTGTAGGATAAATATTTTCTACCAAGCCAAAGTTGTAGGCACTAAGGGATTCTAGAGCTCAGTTTTCAAGAAAGAGAAAATGAGATTGCACATACATTTGTCTCTGAGGATAGCCCGTATATTTAATTCCAAGACAGAAATAACTTCTATGGCTTCTTACTTAGACTAGGAATGAAAAGCACAAGAGTTATGACAGTTCACTGGCCAGGTCAGTGGAGACATCACCAGAGTGAGCTATAATATGGCCCATCAACAACTGAGTTTTCAGGCAGAATTAATATAGCCCTTTCCAATGTATAACAAATGAGTGACTAAATAATACACACAAATTCTTCACATTATGAAAACCTTATTTCTAAGATATTACCATTACTTAGTCAGGAAAATTTAATCCTTGAAAGACTCTTCATGAAACTGAACAGAACTTTTATGGACAACTAACCCCAAATGTTTTCTATCCTGCAACATTAATATATTTAGTACAAGTTCAAACTTTCCTTATAGACTTTGGTTGTGAACAGAAACTAGTGCAAGAAAAGAGATTTTTAAAAGGATAAGAGATGAAAAGCTGCATATTAGCATAAGTTTTATGCTGTAAAGCTATGTTAATAATAGTAAAATATATTTACTCATAATTTCTTAATGGTCATTCAATAAAAGATACAAATAGATACTTGATAGATTCTCAACTTTCCATTCTATTCCTTGATAAACAGGAAACTCCTGAATTTGATGAATCTAGTTTCCACGACCCACTTTCAATATATAAATGAGAAATACAAAAGAAATTTTTTTCACTAAGCAGAGTCAATTGTTCTGCATCCTCTGTTAAAGTATTGCTACAACTAGTCAAATAGCCAGTTTTAACTTTTCGTAGCTTTGAGTTAGCTATGCACCTGTTTCTGCCTCATGAGACTTCCCCTGTGTTCTGCTAAGTCATGATTCTAAAGGTCTGTTCATTATTCCTCAGATCATTGAGATTTCTCTCACATTTTAAAATATGAAAGAGAAATCTATACTATATATGTACATATAAAATATTGGTGCATATATGCTTCCAAAGTAGTATATTCATCCATCTGCTGTAGAGTCTTGTGTTCCATAACAATGTCTCAGTCAATAATGGATCATTTATGCAATAGTTGTCTGATAAGATTGTATCCCTAAGAACATCATAATCTTCTTGGTCTTTGCAAAAACAGTACGAGTCTGTACAATGACAAAACTGATGAATGAAACATTTGTTAGATTCTCATTACTAAGAAATGCATCACAGCAGGTTTAGGCTATGTAATAATTCACATATATGTGGTGGTATTGTGTTCCCCAAAATATTGTACACCCTAATTAACTTATCTTGGGTCAGAGACAGAACAGCCACTAGATATAGAGGCCAGAAAATAGTGGCACACATGCCTTTAATCCTAGCATTCCAGAGGCAGAAATCCCTCTGGATCTCTGTGAGTTCAAGGCCACACTGGAAACAGCTAGGCATGGTGACACACACTTTTAATCCCAGGAAATGATGGCAGGAAGCAGAAAGATATATAAGGCGTGAAGACCAGAAACTAGAAGCATTTGGCTGGTTAAGCTTTTAGGCTTTTGACCAACAGTTCAGCTGAGACCCATTCTGGATGAGGACACAGAGGCTTCCAGTCTGAGGAAACAGGATCAGCTGAGGAACTGGTGAGGTGAGGTAGCTGTGGCTTGTTCTGCTTCTCTGATCTTCCAGCAGTCACCCCAATACCTGGCTCCAGGTTTGATTTTATTAATAAGACCATTTAAGATTCCTGCTACACATATAGTTTCCATTTCAGTTACTTTTTCATTAGTCCTTTGTTATGTTCATAAATTATATAAGGCCACATTAGGCATTATTATGAATGAATAATTAATTATGTAGACCTTCATCCCCAAGTTTTAGAAAAAATCTGGAGACCAAAGTAAAGATGCCAGAGAAACCATTTCCCTTACCAAGTCAGCACCTTCCATTCTCTGTGCACACAACGCTCATTCAGACCTCTGTACTTCTGCTTATATCACACATCATATGACAGGAAAATGTTAGCCCACTTAGATCTCAATGAAAATCCTGTTTCCAACCATTATTGTTTCGACATTTATTGATTTTCTTACTAAGTGTATGCACACGTGTGTGTGCGTGATGCATGACACAGCACACATTTGGTGACTAGGATCGCTTGCAGGCGTTAGTCAGTCCTTCCTTCTGCTGTGTGGCCCTGGGGATTGAATTCCAGTCACTAGTTTGACAGCAAGCGCCTGCTGCACCAGCTCGACAAGCCTCCAACCACTCCTTGAACTACCGTCTAGTTTCATATTTTCACTCCACTTTCCACTCACTGCCCTTTGTACATTGCTCTTCAATATCTGTCACAATGCATCAGGTTTTTGATTTTGTTTTAGATCCCAGAAGTATACTGGATGTTTGCGTTCTATATTTACTTGTGTTCATGTTTTCTCTCGATGAAGGCATCTCTGTGATGCTGCTAGTAGTCTAGAGTTCTGTCATAGACACAATCCATAGGAAACACCAAATTGCTTTCTAAAAAAAACCTAATTTTTTAATGGCAAAAAGGGTGGTGGCGCACGCCTTTAATCCCAGCACTCGGGAGGCAGAGCCAGGCGGATCTCTGTGAGTTCGAGGCCAGCCTGGGCTACCAAGTGAGTTCCAGGAAAAGGCGCAAAGCTACACAGAGAAACCCTGTCTCGAAAAAACCAAAAAAAAAAAAAAAAAAAAAAAAATTAAAACTATGAACAAAAACATTAAAACACACCTAGGGGCTAGAAAAATGGCTCAGTGGTTAAGAGCAACTATTCTTGCAGAAAACCAGAGTTAAAGTTCTCGGCATCTACTTCGGAAGCCCTAGCCATCAAATATAAGAGCTAGGAGAATAAATAAGGAAGAAATGCTCAGACCACGGTGCATTGTCAAGGTGCACAACAGATGCTCAACCTTATGAGCCTTCTGTGCAGCCTACTGAAGTATCTTGCAAATACCTACATATCAATGAAAAGAGTATAAACTACTCTATCACCTCCCAATGGTGCATTGTCAAGGTGCACAAAAGATGCTCAACCTTATGAGCCTTCTGTGCAGCCTACGGAAGTATCTTGCAAATACCTACATATCAATGAAAAGAGTATAAACTACTCTATCACCTCCCAATTTTCAGTTAACTAGTCTTATGAATCTTAAGCCCTGTGCAATTCACAGTTGAACATTGTTGCTAGAGTTTTCCTGACTGGCCCACAGTCAGGACAAATCTCTCTCACCCGCCAGTCCCAAGCCGCTCAAACCCGATCAAGTAAACACAGAGACTTATATTGGTTGCAAACTGTATGGCCGTGGCAGGCTTCTTGCTAACTGTTCTTACAGCTTAAATTAATCCATTTCTATTAATCTATACCTTTGCCACATGGCTCGTGGCTTACCGGCATCTTCACATGCGGTTTGTCATCATGGCGGCTGGCAGTGTCTCTCTCACTCAGCCTTCCACTTCCCAGCTCTATTCTCCTCCTTGTCCCGCCTATACTTCCTGCCTGGCCACGGGCCAATCAGTGATTTATTTATTGACCAATCAGCAACACATTTGACATACAGACCATCCCACAGCAGAACATACCTAAGGACAGAGAAAGTTCACTTGTGGTGCCTTACTACAGTATCCAAGAAATCTCTGGGAAAGAAGAGAGATGAGTCAGGTATGTCCTAGGACCATGATGTTTTCAGGGGCATATGCACTAATATACCCACAGCTTATGTGGAACGGACCAGTATAACCACAGCTTTAAAAACTTACACAGAGGACATGACAGTGTATATGTGTTTGGCAGAACTTTGTTTTAACTAAGGAACTATTTAGATGTGTATTTCTAGGATCAATTTTTAATTATGTGTATTCATGTGTCTGAGTGTGGGTATATGCATGTGAATGCCAGTGGCCTCAGAGGCCAGAAGAGAACATCAGATTCCCCTGGAGATGAACTTACAGGCAGTTATGTCTCCAGCAATGCTTTCAAGAAAGTCCAGACAAATATGTAAATCAACACAGCAATGAGCATGTACTTAGAAATGAATGTACTTGGGAATATATCAAAAGTGTTCAGATGCAGCCATAGAACACCTCAGAAGGAAGTGTGTATGCTCTAATATGTCAGTTCACTAGAAATAATAAAACAGGTGAGCTCAACCTTGAACTCAAAAGCTAGAAAAAGATTAACTAAGCAAACCTGAAGTGCTAAAAATAAATTAATAAAGTTACAAAATTAATTAAATAGTACAAAATTAATTAAAAATAAACCAGAAACAGACAAAAGTAGCTTAAATAATAGTAAAAATCAGCAGTCTAATTTAGCTCTTTGAGAAGACCCATAGCTAAACAAACATCTCTAAATCTTGCTTTAATCATAACTTCATTAAATCCCTAACTACATAGACCACTAAAACTTATAGATATTCATTCTTCTAGAATAAGAAAATGGTATGAATGTTTCCAGTACCTACAGAGTATCAACAAAAAAAAAGAGGGTAAGAAGGGGACAAGTATCAACAAAATACATTCTCTGCATTACCAAATGATACAACAATGACCATTGTTCCATAAAATTAGTATAACCTAATAATGAAAAAAGAATGGTGATAGTGAAAGATGAGCACATTTCTTATGCTTCTTCAGTGTCTAAGCCTGAAGCAATAAACATGTCTGACTTTATTTGGAAGTATATACTTATTTCTATGAAATAAGGATAAGATGATGATGATGTTGATTATAGATAGATAGATAGATAGATAGATAGATAGATAGATAGATAGATAGATGATAAAAATGAAAAATCATTCTTTAGGGGAAATATTTCTTTTTTAAGTTTTAAATACATGTGATAAATAATTTTTATTTCCTTTTTTCTAGTATAGTGGAATGCTTTTACTCTTCTTTGGGAAGTAGCCTTAAATACAAAGAATGAAAGAAAAAGAGAGTTTTCTGTTGACCAATATACCCTAGGTAAAATATAAACTAAGTAACAACAGAAGGGGCAAGGCACTATATTTGTTTTTTGAGCATGAATGATCAGATAGTACTTTTTTGTTTTCAATACTTTACAGTCATCACTTGGTTCAAATAGAGCACAGTGGTTTCCAAATAGTTTGGTAATTCATGCTGATAATAGCAGTCAGAGCTGTCAAACTTGAGTTTATGTATGTTCAGAGAGTGAACAAGCCTGAGGTCAGCATAACTAGCCTAAGGAAACTCCCTTCTATGAAACACTCCAAATCTCGGTGTTTGAAATGGAAATATAATACAAATACTGAAATTTGTTACACACAAGAATAAAATCACCACTTTGAATATTATATTCAGATTCAAAAGCTGGAAGGAAGAAGCTAAAAATGAAAGAGATCTTAAACCATGCATTGTCCCCAGACCTTTGTTGTCAAAGAATAAACTAACGTCCCTACAGGTAACACAATTTTTGTACAAGTTGGAGCTAGACCTAGGGTTTAAATAATTTGAATAATAATTCAACAATTGCTTCATTTAGTATTTGTTCTATATGGCTTAGCTGTTGTGGTTCTATTAACCAAGCATGGACAATAAGCCTAGTAGGAAATAAAGCCCACACACAGCATTGCATCCTAATGTTGACCACTACAAAATACGAAGTACAGCATGAATTTATCACATGGGAGGCAATGGTTTCACAGAACTTAAAATCATAAAGATTTGACATACATGGTGTATTATATGGAAACACAATTGTTAATGGAGCTAGCAAAATCAATATCCCTTGCTCCCAAATTATCTGTAGAGACAATATGCATAAACACAAATGCTTACAAATCAAAGCAAACAGAATGTAGACAGTAAATGGTGATAACAGTAAATCAAATTCAAAACTAAGATTAGAAGACACAGCATAGACCAAATGTATTTGCCATGTCAACAAATATACATACTAACACAAAAGTAAACCAAAAGAATTACATAATAAATAATTTGAACAATAATGATATGATTAGTGTTTGTCAGTGATGAATCTCATCAATACACAAAAAACATTTAAAGATTATAGTAGTCTATAAGCATTGTGTATGGTAGGCAGACGTTTTAAATAAGATAAATCCATAAAGAGTTGATAGATTATTAAAAATTCTTATAACCATTATAACTAATGTAACTATATTCAAATTTGAAATATATCTATATTAACTATGGAGCGGTGGCTAAAATATAACCTGTGAAAATCAAGATATCAAATAATACACACAGTACTCTTGCCACTGTGCTAAGTTTCGGGCCGGCAGACATAATAGTATGCAAATTCCTACGTGTATGAAGCTTGCAGCCCCGCCCTTCCAGTTCTACCGCCTGTAACACATGTAGCCTCTTCCATGTGCAGGCTCCATTCCGTGCCTGAAGCTTTCCTGGATGGGTTCTCCACGGCTCTGGCATCTCTAACACCTTAGAACCTTCACTGCAACTTCATTGCCTTCACGGATGCACATAATGACCTTCACTACAACAGTAGGGTCTTCACGGATTCCTATAGTGGCCTCTCAAGGCCTCCTTACTGAGAATCTGATCCTAGTACAAGTCGCCTGGCCTCAGAGGCTGAAACCTTACTATAAGCCTCCACGACCCACACACTTATTTATGCCACATGCCTGCAAAATCAGAACCGTGTGAGTGATAATACTGAGTTCTGCTGTGTCCGTTCAGTGTGCAAGCTGCCCCCATTCTATCACGGTTGTGGTGTCATCTGTGCCCCTGGGGAGTTTAACCAGTTTCCTAAGCAGTTGCTTTAGAGCAGGGAATCTCTTCAGTGTCATCTTCAATTTGGGCTCTGTCCCTTCAAATGAATATGTATGCTTATAGGTTGGTCTTAGATAGGGTCTTGCCCTCAAGTCACCTTTCCAGTACTGTTCCGGGATGAGGGATGTTTTCTCCTCACTGTGCTAACCTCTTTAGCAATTACGGGTGTTTTCTCTGTACTTCACTTGTCTACAGCTTTAAGCTTGCTCATGTTCCTTTCATCAACAAACTGTACATTTTTCATACCCTTCTTCTCTAAACCTGGATAACAGCAATGAGCAGTAACTATATCATACCGTGAGTGTTACCCTGCCTTGGAATTTCCTGTCATAAGCAAATCAGCACATTATTTTTGAGTCCAGTTTTACTCAAAGTCTCAGGACACAGGCAGAATAAATGCAGAAACTTTACCAGAAGTTAACAGCAATGATCTCCAGCCTAATTCCGAACGGAGTCTCCATTCTCATCTGGAATTTCATGAGCATGGTGTAAGCACTGTTCGTACTTGGCTTTAGTTTGTTTTGATTTTTTGAGACAAGTCTCTGCTATTTTAGGATAGCCTATAACCTTCTGTATAGCCAAGAATGACCTTAAACTCCTGCCCCTCCTACCTCTACCTCCCCCGTGCTGGCATTACAGGATTGCATACCATGCCTAGTTTACTCTCTGCTTTTCTGCTGGCATTCTGCCCTCCCAAATTCTCACCAGATTGGCCAGTCTGCATACCACATTTTGGGGTTTATCTAGCCTGAAGCTCCACACTCTTCAATATGCATGCTCAAAACCAGTTCAAAATGTCTAAAACCACAAAGTTGGGTTTATCACAGCACTGGCCTTATTTCTCAATATTTTTTCGTCATTGCTATGAGATAATACCTGACAAGAGCAACTTAAGGAAGAAAGGTTTATTTTGTCTCACCATTTAAGAGGAAAGACAGTCCAACTTTTTTTGAAAAAGAATAGCAGCAGAAGCCACATTGTGGTCACAATTAGGAGGAAGGGTGTTTCCAGAAAATTTAGCTGAGGCGGGGAGACCTACCTTGAACATGGGCAGCACCATCCCCGCAACTGGAGTTTTCAGATGTATTTAGAACCACCTACGAAACACTCCTCTAAATACACTCCAGTTGACAATGAAGATTGCACCATAATCAGTAAAAAGAGGTCTCAGGAATTTTACCTGCCTGCCTTTCTAAATGACATAATATAGCCTCTTGCTGTCCTCTGGACAAAACAGATAAGTGAGCCAGTCAGAGGACCTTGACAGGTGGACTAGAAGCAGAAACTGTCTCAGAGGGAAAGTCCAAAACTTCAAATAACTTAATTTTTTTTCAATGAGCCAGAAGCTTAGGCTGTACAGTAAAAAAAAAAAAAAAAAAAAAAAAAGTAAAAAACAACAGTTTCCAGTTGTAAGCACAGTCAGATGTACATCTGAAAACCTCTCATCTAAGGTTTTCATGCAAAGCAGGTTGATAATCAAGTGATTCAGTAGGTAAGTGTTCATTTCCTTAGTCAGAGGTCAAATCTCATGTGGAGTATTGAGTGGGGTTCACATGCTTCTTCAGCTGCTCAGGACATCTTTGTAAACAAAAGCAGTTAAAATTAAACACAATTTTTACTTATCTGTGATAGTTTCATGATTTCAACTTTGTCACTGATGCCTCGACCAGAGGAACTATAAAAATTTTGGACCTCTCCAAACATGATTTATGATGAGGCTTCTCCTCCCACACCAACACTGCAGACATGGAACATGATGAAGCCCAAGGTGGAAAGAGAAGGATGATCCTCTACCCTGGAAGAATGAGTGTCAAACGGATGCTCTAGGATGTTCTAGAATGCCTACATACCATCAAAAATGTAAGAAGGAAATGTTTTTCTTCCTGTGAAGGCAATTGCCTTTATTGCTTGTTCTAGAATAAAAATTATATTGTTGAGTACAAAATAGCAGAAACATACTACAGACAGGAATAGCTAATCAGAAAAGTACAGAAGTTACTGGGGATGAAAAATATGTTCACCCAACACCACACAGACACACAAAGAATATTTTTTGAAACTAAAGTTTTCTTTTTTATGGTCTTTTAACTTTTCTTTCCTCATAAGATTAGACCTTTGAAGATGTAATAATTCTTTTTAATAATAGAGACCTGCATTCTCCCAAGCCATGGCCAACAAGATAAAAGTTGAATGTGCCACCTTATAATTGTCATTTGTGCATAGAACAGTACCTGCTTTTTCAAGAGTTGTTTGTGAATAGGCTCCCTTTTTTATCATAAAGGACACTAAGAGCTACCAATTTACTTCACCTACTGGTTTTCTGTGATGATATTGTGTTCCCCATTACATTGTGCACCCTAATAAACCTATCTGGAATCAGAGAACAGAACAGCCACTAGATATAGAGGTCAGAAAATGGTGACACACACCTTTAATCCTAGCATTCAGGAGGCAGAGATCTGTCTGGATCTCTGTGAGTTCAAAGCCACACTGGAAACAGTCAGGCATGGTGATACACGCCTTTAATCCCAGGAAGTGATGGCTGGAAGCAGAAAGGTATATAAGGCATGAGGACCAGGAACTAGAGCTGGTTAAGCTTTCAGGCTTTTAGCAGCAGTTCAGCTGAGATTCATTCCAGATGAGAATTCAGAAGCTTCTAGTTTGAGGAAACAGGATCGGCTAAGAAGTTAGTGAGGTGAGGTGGCTGTGGCTGGTTCTGTTTCTCTGATCTTTCAGCGTTCACCTCAATACCTGGCTCTAGGTTTGTTTTTATTAATAAGACCTTTTAAGATTCGTGCTACAGTTTCCCAATAATTCTGATTGATATACATTGACATTTAAATAATTTTAACAGATTAATTATAAAAAAAACCATGATACCTTAAGCAACTTTTTCACGAAATTTTGTTAATATTTTAAAATATATTAAAATATTGACTATAAAATATATAAAAATCTGGACAGTGTTGAGCATTCATTTAATTCCCAAAGATATTTTGCAATGCTCAAAGCAAAAATCAATACAAGCTACAAGGAAAATTTCATAAATGCATTGCTCTCTTTAAAGCTTTAAAAAATTCTTTCTTGAAATTCATACAATAGACTTAAATTTTAAAAATGATAAATTTTGTGGACAACTCCCCAAAGTCCACATAAAAGAGCATTCATCTGCTCATAAGGAAGAATGTGTAAATTTTCTCTAAGCAATTTATTTTTTACGGACTCACCAACTCTGAAGCCCCGCCCTCCTGGCTTAACACACCACAGCGGAAGAAAACAGAGATAATGAGTGGTAGGAGAAGACATCAAGACCATCTGAGTCCTGGTGACATAACTGATAATCTATGCCAGGAGGCAACCAGACTATAACAATCACATCTAACACTGCTCGAAAACAACAAATCCTAACTATGTTAGCCCCTGATCATTTTAAAGTACATTTTAAGTAAACAGTATTGAAAGAGTCACTTTAGCGTCTAAGAAGGTGGTCCAACTGTGACATATGCTACTGAGCTGTGGTAAGCAGGCAGCCTTAGAGAAACTATCGCTCTCTGTACCAGTCTGCTTTGGGCAAGGATCAGAACAAAGCTGTTGAAGGGCTAATCAAACTCTGACGGGTGTGGGCTGTTTTGAAATGAACTCCTCCCCTGAGCTTTTAAGGCATCAACCTTGGCAGATGAGACCTGCCATCAACCAGATGTGTGGCCACAGCACAAATGATACTCACTGGGCTTGTCTGATTTGCTCTTAAGAAATTCTCATCGGTTTGAGATATAAATAATTCAAGCAAATGGCTTTATACACCAGAGGCTGCCAGTTATGACCGTCACCAACTCACCACCATTTGTTTTGGTCAATAGAAGGTTTCTTTCCTGAAAGGAAGGAAAAAGTCAATTCTGCATCAAAGCAACTTTCCTTCCCTCCAACTTCTTCCAAACTACGTTCATTCGTATGCTGAAAAGAATAGAAGTTGATCACTTAGAAGGCAGCTTTTGTTCCTTCGGTTCCATGACAAAAGTTCAGATATAATAAGTGTGGAAATTAAGTAGTACATGTAATTATGTCAGAAGAATAAAGTACATACTTCAGTACTTTTTAAAGAACCATAAAATTATAATACAAGCAACACATTCAAGAAGTCAAGACAGAATTACATCAGCCCACTAACTGAAATGAATCCTATTTTAAGGCCACTAATCCAAGAATAAAAAAAGGGATGAAACAAACAGACAGCTGTGAAAGAATTGTACTGCAGACTGAGCACTGTGGATTTACCTGTGAATAGTCAACTCTGATACAGCCAGCCTTGCCAGGTGGGCTGGAAAGCCATGTTACTCTCCTGATCTGCCCCCTCCATTGTTGGCAGTTTGGTGTCTGTATTATTTACTTCATCTAGTAAGAACTTATAATGTTGTAATAATATAAGACATGCATTTTTATTTATTCATTGTTCATTATGAATCATTAGCATAATGATTGTCTTTTCTTAGGTTTTTGTTGTTGTTGTTTGGCTGGTTGGTTGGTTGGTTGGTTGGTTAGTTGGTTGGTTGGTTGGTTTTGGTTTTTGGTTTTTCGAGACAGGGCTTCTCTGTGTAGCCCTGGCTGTTCTGGAACTCACTTTGTACACCAGGCTGTCCTCAAAGTCTCAGAGATCTGCCTTCTTCTGCCTCCCAAGTGCTGGGATTAAAAGTATGAGCCACCACACCCAGCTGTTTTTTCTTAGTTTAAATATGGTGCTGCAAATGCATATAGCCTCACTCAGCAAGGTATAATTGTAAACAAATAGAAATTGTAAACAGCATTATATGTTAATCTTGGAAACAAGCAACTAAAAAACTACATGATTTTACTTCTGCTCCTCAACCCCTCCATAAAAGAAGAAAAGGTCCCAGACTCTGAATTGATCATTGACCTTCTTTTATAGCTTAAATTGCCATTCTTGATGCTTAAAGGAAACTCCATAGCAACCAATATCAGCCAAGCCATTTTTGCCATCAATGCCATTATGCCACAGCTATGACTCAAATTCTGTGATTGCTCCCATTATCAAAGTATTAGTCATCACACACACACACACACACACACACACACACACACACACACACACACACGGTAAGATCTTGAAGTATCTTGCTGGACAGATGGCTCAGGCATTAAAGGCTAGGCTCTAACCAAAAGGACAAGAGCTAGAAAGGTGACACCTTTGATGACAGCACCAGGTCTAACAAATTATTAAAGCACAAGAAGCCTAGTCAAACATGGCCTGCAGATAAGGACTAAATAATACTTCCAATGTGAGTTTATCCCATATAAGCTTTATTCTTTTTTTATCCTAGACTTAAATTCAGCTAGACTCTTCATATTTTATAAGGCAGCTCTATATGACAGTATCACTCCTGAGTGGTCTGTATGACTATGGCTGTAGGTAACTCAAGCTGAAAGTGGAGGGGTATAACAGGCAGTCAGGGGAGAGATGTGGCTGGCAGTGTTCACGCAGCTGGTTCCCAAGGGAGGCCAAGCCTTGCAGGGAGCTGTAGGCAACAAAGGCCCTTGCAGCAGCTATGAACTGCTCAATAAGGGACAGCACCTGCTCCCAGTGGGCAGCCAACATGGGATTCCTCCTGTGAGGCGTCTATTCAAGACTAATGATGTGTGACGAAAATAGCCAGACAAGGCCAGCACAAGGCCTTTCCAGGAGAAATTAGCCATCCAGCTTGGTCTAACAATTAGCTCTTTTTTTAGGTATCACTTGCTGTTACACCTAACCATTCTAAGGAGTCCAAAGTCTAACATCTATTATTTGGAGGAGACTTTGGTTTGGACAAAATTGATGAAAAGATTTTATCAAATATCTTTTGTTAAAATTGTCTTAAAGTAATTGGAAACAAAATGTATTTATACTCTAGATGTACTATGTAAAATTCTGCATAAACTCCAAAAGATGGTGGAAGGTGATAATAACTAATGCTAACTGATGTTTGGGGGATAAATTTTACAGCATTTTCCTAAAAACTACAATTCTCGTGTTTGTCTTCAATTTGATGAGCCTTGGCCTTGATTGTATGCAGTGTCTATGAAAACTCCTAAATAAACATTTTGGTCCCCAAGGCAAACTGCTATGTGATCTTTATGCCTTTAAGGACATCGTTGTGTTAGCAGAGTGTGAGACTCTGGGCACATCGTTCCTTCTCCGTTACTATCTTTCTCTCTTATTTTTCTAGCTACTCATCCACAAACTAGCTGGCAGGTACATTTCTAACATAAGCGACTGGTATCATTTCCACAATAAAGATTAAGATAGTCTTAACTCAAAAAACAGCTTCAAGCTCTGTAGCTATCTGTCAGTTCTTCCACTACTGTGTGCATGCCTTTCAAAATGTTCAAGATGGTTAGTGATTACTTTTTTGGCACTTCAATTATAGATAATTTTTGCCATACAGAAATTTCTATTGGGTAGTATTATCTACAGATAATTTTCATCCAGAACCAGAAATAGCATGTAAAGTTTAGGCACCAACAACAACTATTCTAGAAAATTTAGGGGAAAAAAAAACCATTATTGAGCTATTTAATTGGAGGAAGTCTGGTGCCATTAAGCACCACAAATCCAACCATGGTAGATGTTTGGAGGAAGTGACAGAAGAACAGCATATTTAATAATGGCTATGGCAATTGTTATTGAGAATAGCCCCCTTCAGGGTACTCAGAGAGAGCTGCCACGGCAAGTTCCATTTATTTCTTCCTACCATTTCATGGTAGTCAGGGCTTTTGATCTTCTGGCTTTAAAAACAAAATCTGTAAAATAGGGATATGAATCTATAAAATCAGAATATTAAAATTGACTTCCTGTTTCAGAAAAATTGTCTATCCTATGTGACACTCTCTGGAGTTATGCAGAACATGTTCTGTGGAACAGTATAAATCACTCCATTTCATTGGACTTAGACAATAAAAGGCAAATTATTTAAATGACTTGAAAAGTTGTGTTTGGCCTGTATTGGGTATTCAATAAATGCTAGCTATAAAAACTGTTTTCACAAAAGGAAATTTCCAAAATAATAAGATAGTAAAATTGTAAAAGTCATCCATAACAAGGGTTAGTAACCAAACTGGTCTTCCCTACACTACAGGGGTTCACAAAGCATAAAAATTTCAGTTTAAAAAACCAGAAAAAAAAACAGAATAAGTTACACATTAAAAAAGAAGCAATATATTTAGCCACAAGAAACTCCCAGAAGTGAATGAAATTTACTTCCTCTCTCCAGTGATTTCCAGTATTAGTAACAGCATCTGGCTGAACATTGCAAGCTCTTCAAACTAAATAGCAAGTCAGTAGATGAACTGGGTGGACAGGATTCTCCCTGGCATTAATGTGCAGATCTTCATGAAACCCGAAATTGTCCAGCTGGAGCAAAAAATAGAATAGTGCCTGTGGCTCATGGCTTCTAAATAGCAGCACTGGATAACTCAACATAGGATCGGTTGAGTTTGAATATTCTTTCATTCATATTCATTCTCTCTTCCTCTCCCTCCTTCCCTCTCTCCCTGCATCCTTTTAGTCCCTAACTCCAAAGGAAAGTTCCCTCCAGTTTAATTGCTGCAGGACTCCTCTTGCACTGTTTTTAACCATAAACAAAATTGTATTTTTCCCCGTGTATTGATTGTGTAATCTATACCTTAGCACTTGGAGAAATGAGATGAGAAATAGTGTTGGTAATGGTTTTAATTAAATCAAGTGCTTATGGTTTCCTCCACAGCTCCCTCTCTGCACAGCCTGGAGCAAGAACACAGCAGGACAGCAGCTGTCAAATCAGCAGCGACACGGAATCTGCCTGGTGGTCCTAAAACTAGCAAGTTGCCATATTACTCTAAGTTTTCTTTCCACAGAGCCCTAAAATGAGTTTTATTGCACAAGCCCCAACCAGTCAGTACTTTTGTGAGTCCCATGGACCATCAAAGTATGGTGTGTCCGCATCTATTGAGAATGCTGAGAGAGAAAAAGTTACTCCTAAACTGAATACTCTTATCTCTTTCTAGTGACATCTGACATCATAGCTGTTTCTTAAATGGTCTTTGGGTGGCCCTACCTCTTCTCTATTAGAGGAGTATTCAACATGAGTCTGAGTATAAAGGACTCCCTTATCTGTCAAATCAGCACCCTTGGCTTTCTCCTATGAACTGACTGTCAAATTTTTATAGCAGACGATGTCTTTATTGGTTCATGATAAATGAACTTATTAAATGAACACTGGTGGTGGTTGGAAGGACACTGGCTTGAAACTGTGTTGATTCACTTAGAACACACTGGTGGGGGGCAGCATGAAAACAAACCAAGCTAGCCTCCTCCTTAGGGTAATCAGCAATCATGGAGGGCAGGGGAATAGTTTTCTAAAAACAAAAATAAAGGTCATTTTTATTTCACTCTAAAATATTTTGATTTTTTAGGTTTGAATAAGATTAAGGTTGGAAAGTTCTAACAATTGCTAGGTCACAGAAACAGCCTAGATGCCCATCAACTGATGAATGCATAATGAAATTGTGTACCCACATGCAATGGGATTTTATTCAGCTGTAAACTTAAAGCAAAATTTGAAGGTTAAATAGATGAAACTGAGAAACATTTGAGTAAGGTAACCCTGACCCAGAAAGACAAATGCCACATGTTCTCACCCATATGTGAATCTCAGCATCATTTCCCTAGATTTGTGTGTTCAATTTGGAGTTCCTACAGAATCCAATGGACTGTAAAGAGCATTTGTGTAGCAGGGGCAGGATCCTCAAGGGAGGATATTAGAACACAGAAGCTATGAAAGGGGTCAGAGGAGTTACGAAATGCAAGCTTAAGTAGGAGGGATAGAAGGACAGGGCAGAGGAGAGGATGGGTGTTGTGGGAATTCACTCCGCCAATGACCTTGGGGTATCTGGACCAATGGAGGTGTGTTTTTTTCCCTGGGTATGTGACTGTTAAAAACTGAGGAGAGAGCATTCTCTCCTCTCTCTCTCTCTCTCTCTCTCTCTCTCTCTCTCTCTCTCTCTCTCTCCTCTCCTCTCCTCTCCTCTCCTCTCCTCTCCTCTCCTCTCCTCTCCTCTCCTCTTCTCTCTCTCTCTCTCTCTCTCTCTCTCTCTCTCTCTCTCTCTCTCTCTCTCTCTCAGTATGATAGGAGACCAGATGGCTGGTTCCATTCACCCATGGGCAAAAACTGAAGTACTCTGTAGCTGGGTCTACCTTATCCTGTATCTGTGAGTCTGTTTTCCCATAACACCCATTAATAAATTGATATATATTCATATATACACCCTTTTGGCTCTTGTTTCAAGTGACGCACAATGTGATCTGAACCCCATGGCGGGCATGGCGTCCGCCTCCAGCCTCCGGAACTACTGGTGCTTCCCACACCCTGCCGAGCCCCTATTCTTGTATATTGATTGATACAGATGGGGGAGGGATAACTAACACTAAAGATGTCTGAAAAAACAATATGGAAACTTACCTTTTTATAAATTTCCTATATTTTTTCATATGAATGAGTTTAGTTGGAGCTGCCCTACATAGAGAATTAGTCTCATCCTGGAAGAACTACATTGCCAAATACAAAGCCCGGTACCAAATATGGGATACTTCAGCTCAAGCTGTTAGAAGTATTGTGGAGACCCCAAAAACAATACAGCCTGTTTCAGACATTGCTCTTTATTGTTCACCGGTACTTGATGGTGAAGACACCACACTCACAGGTCACAGGCCATGAAGATGTTAAGTCAGTACTTACCAACACACTTCATTCCCGCTGGCTAGCTCTCATAGGTACTAATCAGCCTACTGGAAGAAAATAGTCATCCACAGCCTTATCCAGATGTGACATACAGCAAGACATCAACTCTGCTCATGGCAATGTCTAAAGAGCTGCCCCTGTCCCTTTGCCTGGCTTCCCTGGAACACAGTGGCAGGATGCAACATGCATAGGCCCAGATTTCTAACAGGCCTTCCCACTTCTCTGTCACGTCTCTTCCCTCCCCTATGTTTCAATGGCAGCTGGGTTTTAGACAAGTACAATGAGGCAGGAGTTGGGTAGCTAAATCAGGGTTATTAAAATTAAAAAGTAATTGTGGACAAAATGAGCCAGGTTGTCACTAGGGGAGAGTAGTGTTACAAATGTGGGAAGAGGTTTCTGAAACCATGTGATCTCAACAGAGAAGATAGATGGAAGTCCACTAGTTATCTCTGAGCACTGGGCCAAGGAGCTCAAGACAAAGCAGCCATATGTAGAGACTTTGTCCTCAGAAGAGTTATTGGATAATGGTGTGGTCAAAACAAGTAAATCATTTCCCCTTTCAAAACCTCAGTTTCTTTCTTGATAAGTTATAACTCAGACTCCTTCTCTGAAAACATTATGATTGTTAAGGTAGAGAAAGTAGTTAAGATAAAACTAAACAGCCTCAAACTATAAGCTCTCAGGGAATGGGGATTGACTTGGACAGGCTACTTCAGAAGCCTGTGAAGCAACTACTGTAGGAACAGGCACCAACTTCCCCAGGTCAGCCTCAGTCTGTGGCTTTAGTGGCCAGGGTCAGCTAGACCATCTAGAGCCATGGTTTTCCATCTTTTATTCACAACCCCTCTGGGGATCACACAACCCTTTCAGAGGAGTCATATATCAGATATCCTGCATATCAGATATTTACATTACAATTCATAACTAGCAAAATTACATACAGTTCTTAAATAGCAACAAAAATAATCTTATGGTTGGGGTCAACACAACACAAGGAATTATCTTAAAGGGTCGCAGCACTAAGAAGGTTGAGAAGTACTGGTCTAGAGTAAGGGTACTAGTGTCTGCCATTTCTGAAGAATTGGCTGTGACAGATAAATCTGATACCATCAAAGGGTACCATGAAATGGGTCTTTTTGACCATGGCATCCAAGTTTTATTTTAAGTCATCATGTAAACCCCTTTAAACAATTCACTGGAGGCTAAGATCTACCTGGACACAAGCTGTTACAAAGAGAAAGCCATTGAAGCAACCCTTTCCTCTCCTGAGCAGTTGCAACCCAAGGTTCCCAAGTTTGCTAGCAGGATGAAGCAAAGATGAACCCATCCCTCTCAAACCATAAATTCCCCAACCTGGAACACCTGCGCCCCTTTGGGTCCTCATTTTCCACGTGTGAGAAGTTTTACTGTGAAAACTGTTGCTCCAACATACCTAAGTCCTTTTCCTGGCTCCAGGCAACCAGAGACGTGAGTTAGAAATCACCAGGGTAACACCAATGGTATGGACAGATAGGAGACATAGCTGTTTCCTGTGATATGTATTCATTAACTTGATTGGCTACCTAAATTTACCAAGAAATTCTGAGAATAGCCCATTCACTTGAAATCTATATGCCAATGAACATAGAAAATTTATACTAAAGAGAATTTTCACTTTAATTTGCTTTTCTCCATTAGTGAGAAGTGTTTTAAATTTGGAAACCAAATTGCTGTTGGCTAAAACAATAAGGATAATCTTTGTGTGTTATTACCAACTGGTTAGATCTAGTAATTTCAATCAACATTTTTCTTAATTGCACCTGTTACAAAATTCAGCAAGAAAAAGAGGCCTAAAAAATGAGTATTTCAGAAATGCTAATTACTAGAGACAGAGTTCCCATGGTAATGGCTACTTTCCTGTTCTAATATAAATACCAGGATTCAATGACTTTTTAAAAGATTTATTTTTATTGCTTTTAATTATTTGTATGTGTGTGTGTCTGTGTGAGGGTACCTGAATGAGTACAGCTGCCCTCATAGGCTGGAGACCTCAAATCTCTGAAGCTGGAATTATAGGCAGTTGTAAGCCACCTGATGTGGGTGCTAGGAACTTCACTCAGGCCCTCCAGAAAAGCAGTACATGTTCTTAACCATTGAGCCCTATAATGCTGTTATAGAAGTGCTCCTCACTAAACCCGGCTGGAGTCTAATCATTTTTCTTCTGCAGACAAGGAAATATCCTTAGAAGTTTAATTTCCAGAACAACTAGACACCAAAACTACAATGTAAGCATTGCTTTTAGTCTCCTCCGTAAGGACTAGCCTTCACAGTGCTAGAAAGTGTCATGAAAGTTTGCAAAGGAAGGAACCAACAATCTTACTCAACGTGCAGCAGTGGCATGCTTACCTTGGCAGTAACCAACAGCTCTCTAATTGGACTTAAGGCCCGCTCAAAAACAGAGAAATCATGTCTGGTACTGGAAACCTAGTCAACTACCCACAGCTACTAACATCATGGATCGCTGAGGAGAACCTACAAGCACTGCTCTACTAAACCAGCATAAATCCTAACTACAGTCTAAATATTTGTCCTTGTACCCACAGCTTAGGTGTGGTCCTCATCCTTAATAAAGGAAACTCTCTTTGCAACAGACAAAGACTATTCACAAAACCACAACTGATCAAAACACAGAGAAAAACAGATTGTATGGTGCCCAGACCCCCCTGATACAACACAGCTCCTGCACTTAAGGCTCAGAGATTGTTGCAGAAAAGGTGGGGGAAGATTGTAAGAGTCTGGGGACCAGAGAGTTTTCTGTGAGATTATGTCTTCTAGGAATTTCAGAAGCTACATCAATAAGGTCTCACCAACCTACTGCCTAAACATAAGCTGAATAAGGACAACAATAGACATGATAAACTGGACAGGGGAAAGTTCATGAGGTCTCAGCCTTACACAAAGCACTACAGGCAACTAAGGGATTCTGAGAGAGGGAGAAATACCCTTCCCTAAGGAAAAGCACACCAACTGGCTATTCAAAACCAAGTATTCATCCCTGAAAACATACATTCAAGTAGCATTATATAGACTGAGCCAGTTATATTTATGTATTTAAGAATGTGTGTATATAACAATTAACAAGGGGGCCATGAGCTTACAAATGTGAAAAAGGACAGGGAGTATATAAAAGTTTTGGAGGTATGAAAAGGAAGAGGAATTAATATAGTTAAAATCTCAAAATAAAAGTAGTAATTTTTAAGTTGCTTTTTTCCCCTCAGAAAATTTTATAAACCTTTTGGATAATATTGATTTACCAGGAAGAATGACCCTATCATACTTCTGCTGAAAACAGAACATGGGAAACCAGCCAGGACAACATAAAGAGAATATATTAAAAATCTCTGGCTTCATACAGCTATGGACAACCAGTTTTTGACAAACAAACCAAAAATACACACTGAAGAAAAGACAGCATCTTCAACAAACGGTGTTGGTCAAACTGGATGAATGCAAATAGATCTATATCACCCTGCACAAAACTCAACCCCAAATGGATTAAAGACCTCATCATAAGGCCATATATACTAACCTGATAGAAGAGAAAGTGGAGCATATTCTTGGACTCATGAGCACAGGAAAAGACTTTCTAAATGGGACACTGATAGCACAGACATTAAAACAAACAACAATAAATGTGGCCTCATGAAGCCGAAAAACTTCTACATAGAAAAAGACACCATCATTCCAACAAAGCAGCAGGCTACAGAATAGGAAAAATCTTTACCAATTATACATCAAATACGGGGTGGTGGTTCTCAACCTGTGGGTCATAATTCTTTTGGGGTCACATATCAGATATCCTTCATATCAGATATTTACATTACAATTCATACCAGTAGCAAAATTACAGTCATAAAGTAGCAACAAAGTAATTGTATGGTTGAGGCTCACTACGACATGAGGAACTGTATTAAATGGTTGCAGCATTAGGAAGGTTGAGAACCACTACAATAGAGGGTTAATATCTAAAATATGTAAAAGATGAAAAACCATGGACTTCAAGAAAACAAAATAACTCAATTAAAAAATGGGATTCTAAACCAAGCAGGGAGCTCTTGAGAAATGAAAATCAAATGGCTGGGAAACACTTAAAGAAATGTTCAACATCTTAGCCGGGCGGTGGTGGCGCACGCCTTTAATCCCAGCACTCGGGAGGCAGAGCCAGGCGGATCTCTGTGAGTTCGAGGCCAGCCTGGGCTACCAACTGAGTTCCAGGAAAGGCGCAAAGCTACACAGAGAAACCCTGTCTCGAAAAACCAAAAAAAAAAAAAAAAGAAATGTTCAACATCCTTAACCATCAGGGAAATGCAAATCAAAATTACTTTGAGATTGCACCTTCCAACACATAATGGACAAGATCAATAAAAATGTCCAAACAAAAAAATACGAGACAAAAACGTCATTGAGTTATTTTTATGTTGAGCATGTGCTGATGGTATATGAATATCCATTGGAGAAGACTAATTTTTTTCCTTTGCAAGCACATACCAATTGCAGAAAGGTTTTTGGTTAAGGATGGGAGCCTGTATCCACTTCCCCCTCTCAGCACTTGGACTCCATCAGTCTTGAATTTGTGCAGGCCTTGTACATGTGGCCACAGTCTCTGTGAGTTCATGTGTGTGTCACTCTTGCTGTGTCTGGAAGATACTGTCATCTTGAAGTCATCCATCACCTCTGGCTCTTTATCATCTATCTCCTCTTCCATGTAAGTGCCTAAGCCCTGAGAGGAGTACTTGATGAAGTCATCTCGTTTAGGACTGAGTGCTCCAAGATCTCTCACTCTCTGCACATTGTTCAGTTGTGTGTCTGTGTGTTAAGTCCCATCTACTTAAGTCCCATCAGAGAAGCAAAGCTTCTGATAATGTCTGAGTGAGGTCCTGATCTACAGTTATAACAGAATGTCACTAGGAGTCACTTTATTTCTATTTAGCTTTAGCAGAACAATATTATTTGGTTTTCCCCTAGGCCCGTGGCCTGTTCAATCTCAGGTCCACAGCCACCTTAGCAGTATTATGAGGTTCATCTTATGGAGTTGGCCTTAAATCCAACGAGACAGTGGTTGGTTACTCCCACGACATTTGTACCAGTGTTGCCTCAGGCTATTGTGCAGTCAGGTCACTGTTGTAGACCACAGGATTTGTAGCTGAGTTGATAATTACCTTTCTCTGGTACCATTCCAGTACCATAAACACTAATCAGTAGGGATAAAGGCTCTAACTAGGCACCAGTTTGACTTCTCCATGTTCAATTAGATATGTAAGTATGTCTTCAGCAGTGGGACCTTCCTATCAGTGTTTGGAAAGCACCCACTAGCCTTGGCAACAGACTGTGATGTTTGAGTGTTTCCATGGAGCCCTTTTGGCCAACTACTCAACTATATTTCTGACACTGAAGATTTCAGATAATGGAAAGTGTCTAGTTCGGGAATTGTCTCCCCCATCATTTGGTGATCCCATTTAGATTTCTTTCATACACTGTATATATTTTAGGAAGTTTCTTCACTAGCAAGTTTCCATATGGCTCCTCAAATGGCCCTTAGTGTTAGTTGTCCCTCCCACATCCCCTTCCTTAACCCTCTCTTCAATCCTCCTCCTCATTTAATCCTCCTGCTCCAGTCTCTTCATATCATATTCTATTTCCCCTTTCTTAGGAGATCCCTCTTCTTCCCCTTAGTCTTTTACTAGGTAACCAACCTCTGTAGTTACAGATTGTAGCAAGCATAATGAAGTCTTAAAAGCTAACATTCAGAAATATAAGAAAATATACAATAGTTACCTTTTGGGGGATGAGTTACCTCACTCATGATGATTTTTTCCTAACTCTATCCTTTTAACTGCCAATTTCATAATGTCTTTTTTTTAAATCATGGCCAAGGATGAAACAAGAAACTAAATTCACTTACCACATGCAGTGTAATTAAACATATTCAATTCAGTTCAAATAAACCAAAGAGAAAGGGGCTTGGTTTATTGACATTCATAATGGAAAGGACAAGGCTAAAATTGGATTTGCCAAATATCAGATAAATGGGATCAAGACATGGCATCAGGACTTCAGTTCATCTCCTCTGATGTCTACTCATGGGTCAGACTAACCCTGTATGGCTCCTCCATATGCTAAATAACTTGACACTCTCAGTACCCTGTCATTTCAGCTTGAAAACATATCTTAAGCAAGAGATGCCAATCAGCCTTCAATTAACAAAGCAATGTCTGGTGGGATGGGTGGATCCTGTGCTCTTTTAACCAGCCACTATGGTCAGGAGGTGGATCACATCAGCTAGTCAGGCCTTGTTGCTCATTTTCATGGTCATGGACAAGCAACTCTGATAGGTAAATCATAAGCATCTGGAAGATAGTAAATGTAAGTAAACTGGTTGCAAAACATGAGTTTTGCAACTCTGTGGGTTTGGTATCCTGACTACCTGGGGAGTCAGGCAACACCTTGAGCTGCTCAGGACAGCTCTGATGGCTGAACTGCAAGGAGACAGTCCAGCCGTGGAGGGCGAGGTATCCGGGACACCTTGAGCTGCTCAGAACAATAGCTCTGCCCTGAAAGTGTCCAGGATACCTGGAGCTATTTAGCACAGCTCTGATGGCTGGAACCACAAAGAAGCAGACCAACCCCAGAAGGGAAATTTTTCTGACTTCTTGGGAGAGTCAGGCCTGGAAATGCTTCAGCAGGGAAAGGTATCCTGACTCTTCGGGAAAGTCAAAGTATACCTAGTATGATGGGGGATGGTATCCCCGCAGGATATAGCAATCCTGCTCTTCTCCTGGAGAGCCTCTACAGCTGAGCTTTGCTCAGCCCCTACTTAAGGGGGACTTCCTAGCAGAGCTCTGATTCTCCAGCCTAAGATGTTGCTTCTTTTGCTTCACTCTGGGAAAGGGGAAACTCCTGCAGAAATGTAGCAATCTCCTCCAGCTCTGGAGAAAAGTGTTACTTATTAGCTCTCTCTAGCTCTGATCACTGAGGGACATCTCAGCAAAGATCTTCTGTTCAGCTCCTCCTTGCTCTGCTCTTTCAGCTCTCCCTTGCTTTGTCTTCTGGGGGATGTCTCAGCAAGGATCTTCTCTACGCCAGTGAATGAAGATCTTCACACCCAAAACTCTTTTGAGAAAGAGAGTTATTTGGGAAGGAGAAGTCCAGGAGAGTAGCTGCCTCTACCAGGGTGGAAAGAACAGCCTTTTTTTTTCTAACTGACTAGGCACAGTGGTTTACACAGGAAGTCTTGGGGGTGGAGTCAACACTGGGCCCAGGGTTCTACTATCCTGCTCTGTGATTAGTTGGTTTCACAAGTCAATTTGGCCAAGGGCAGAGATGGCTCTGATCTGACTGAGCCAAACTACGTTTCTTTCTGCCCTGATCTAAGCCATCATTCCCTAGTTCTGGGCTCCAGGGTCAGGGTGGGTCTCTTTAGCCAGACCCTTTTCCCTGCAGTAAACATCTGTTACTATGATGGCTGCTCCTGGTTGTAATTTGCCTGCATCTGGAGACAACTAAAACACAAGCTGCTTGCCGCCCCTGAGAGAGACTTTATTAATAAGATTTGAAACAGGAAGATCCACCTTAAGTATGAGCAGCACCTTCTGGCAGCAGCCTAGATAAGAGGACATGGAAGAAGGAAACTTTAATTTTTGCCTGCTGACCCTATTGCTAGCAAGTTCATCTATGCTATTGCTGTGGTATTCCTTCACCAGTATTAGATTAGAACTAACCTCTTTGTGGACTTCCAACATAGACTGAAGACCATCAGCCCTCCATGAATCCTTCAGGCCTTCAATGCTGGGACTGCTAAGACAACCAGACTCATGGGCTAAGCAACCTTTAGAATTTCAGCTTCTCTAGTTCTGAATAACCATTACTAGACTACCAACCACATTCTGTAAATGCCAATCTACTCAGTCTCCTTTTAATGTAGATGATAGGCAGACAGACAGACAGATTACATACATACATACATTCCGTCAGTTCTGCTCCTTTACAAAACCTGCCTAATGAAGTTACCTAGAAAGAAGGCAAGTCTATGGGGGTGGGGGACAGAAATAACAAATATCCCCTCCAGCTTAACAGCTAGATAGAAACTGAGAAGGACTTGGACAAAGTTGGTGGATGGTTGATTAAGAAGAAAAAACACAATTAAAATATACTTAGGAAGCACAATTGATAAGACTTGGACAATGATCAACAGGACTGTAGGTACCCAGTTTTAAACTAGATGGCATGGCATTTGAATTTTTAGCCAGAGATAAAAACTGGAAAAATAGTAGAAATCTTAATGCAATAAATCCATTGCCAAAATGTAGACATGCCTGGGATTTTATTTAACAGATACTATTTATGATTAATTGGAGAAGAGGTGAAAAGCAGTGGAGAAATTAGAAATATTTCATAGCTGAGTGCATCTGTTGAGTAGATAGTAGTACCCTAGAACAAGCTTTGACCAAGTCTGGAGCATTTGTTAGAAGGATAGAATTCCTGCCAAACTGTTAGTCTATGAGGTGTTCTGGTATAGGGTAATACTTGAATCTGTATTAAGAAGCCCAACTGAATAGTTAAAAGACATTAAACATGCTTTCTGTCAACTAGTTCTACAAATAATAGAAAATTACAATACCTATATAATGTGCATAAATTGTCTTGTATGTGGGAAGAATTCCATAAACCTAATTTCCTTCTAACCAGCATGCTACAGAAGAAAATCAAACACTAAGCCAATTCAAAATACAAAGAAGTGATTATCCAACTCACACCATACATCAAGTCTAATGAATATACAGGATTACATAAGAGACATTTGTAACCACAAGACATTTGTGTTCTGTTTTGGACTAAGTGAAAAATAAGAAAATGTTGGTTGGGCATGGTGGCACACACCTTTAATCCCACCACTCAGGAGGCACAGGCTGGCAGATCTATGTGTTAAAGGCCATTCTGGTCTACATAGTAAGTTCCAGGACATCCAAGGCTAAGAGAAAGCCTAAACCAAGGTACAGAGAAACCCTGTCTTAAAGAGAGAGAGAGAGAGAGAGAGAGAGAGAGAGAGAGAGAGAGAGAGAGAGAGAGATAACAACTGAATAGGAAAAAATGTCTTGATAGAAATAAATAGGTAGCAAGACTAAGACAAACTGCAGTGGACCATATTGATTGACAGGCTGTTCACCTCAAAAAGACTGTTCAGTCCTGGAGAAAGCAGCATTTGGCTCTTGATAAAAATGATATCTACTCCACATGCATGTCTTTCCCTATGTGAATTATCTCACCACCATATAAGAACTTTCATGATGCTTGAATTGTCTACATTATGTAAATGTCTGAGAACATTTTATGGGTAAACAGTACAAGAATGGGAACACGAGTACAGATTTCTCTACCCCATGAGATACTGTGCCATCCAGAAACAGAAATGTAATGGGCTGCTACTAGCTTAGGTAAATATTAGCTTGCCCCTTCAGAATTAGAAATTGAATAATTTCAGGATAGGGTATACAAAATGAATCAACAAATGATATATTGACAATAGAATACATGGATCAAAAAACTGAGGGGGTGGTGTGTGGTAATTTCTCATACTATTTCTCAGTGTAAACCTTGTTGTTCAAATCTTAAATGTTCTTATAATAAAAACCCAGGAGTCAGATATTGGGGTAAATGCTGAAAGACTAGAGAAACAAAGGAACAAGACACTGCCATGTCTCACCTCACCAACTCCATGAATCCTCTGACTGCAATCCTCTGAATCCTCACCTGAAAGGCTCAGTCTGAAAAAGCTTCAGTCAAAAAACCCCTAGCCAAAAGGACTTAGTTCCTGTCTCCTGACACCTTACATACCTTTATCTGCCCAGCCATACTACTTCCTTCCTAGTGCTGGGATTAAGAAGTGTGATTCCGAAGTACTGGGATTAAAGGCGTGTGCCACGACTGCCTGGCTCTGTTCTCTCCTAGACTGAGTCAATGTCATGTAGTCCAGGGTGGCTTTAAACTCACAGAGATCCAGACAGATCTCTGCCTCCCGAGTGCTAGGATTAAAGGTGTGTGCCACCACTGCCTGGCCTCTATGTTTAATATAGTGGCTTGTTCTGTTCTCTGACTTCAGGCAAATTTTATTAGGGTACACAATATATCACCACAAACCTAATGTTCTTCTCATCATTTAAAGCTTAGTCTTTGCTGAATAAGAGACCTTGATGTCCCAGGACTAAGAGATGGCTACACTGTAGAGGTTCTGCCAACTCAGAGCCGCAGTTATTACCTGTTCTTTTGGGCTGACCAGTGGGAAGATAAGCAAAGAATGTAGTTTCTACATTGCCAGTGTTAATACACACAGACTTCCATGAAGAGCCAGACCACATGATGAAACCACAGAGACCAATTTGTCCCTTCTCACATCCTTCTATGTTCTCATTCTGTTGTCTCAGGAAGGGACCTCACTAAAATACAGATAACTTCAAAACATCTCACCTCATTTGTACTATAAGTTTCTTTATTTCTACCTAAGGGTTTCCCTGGATCTGTGGCACCAAGTCTGTGACATACAACTAGAAGCCATCACACAGGTGCACGCTGTATTCAAGGTAATTAGCATTTTATAGCATAACCTTGAACAAAAGGCAAGAGAAATTGATTGGTGATATCAGCCATTCTATGTCCTTAATATTGGAAGAAACTGAATAACAAGGGAGAAATCTTCTGTGATCTAATTGATACAGGTCCTAGTAACATCCTCAGAAAATTAACATTCTCAAAGGAACATCCATGGAGAACACAGTATTGATCCACTAAAGAGCATGCTGTCTTGAACTGACTTCCCTGTAAATGGAGGCGGAGCTTTCTGTCCCATCCGCCTGATTATACCTGGTAATCACTTCCCAAATTACCACTCAGAAGCTTATATTAATTATAAATGCTTGGCCGGTGGCTCAGGCTTATTACTAGCTAGCTCTTACATTTAAATTAACCCATATTTCTTATCTACACTTTGCCACATGGTTCGTGACTTGTTACCTCATTTCCGACATGTTTTCCTTCCTCGGCATCTGCCCCAACTCTGCCCTTCATCTCTGTCCTCGCTTTAATTGTACCGCCTAACCTTATCTTGCCTTGCCATTGGCCAAAACTGCTTTATTATCAACCAATGAAAGCAACACACATTCATGGCCTACAGAAGGACATCTCACAGCACTTCTCTGTTTCATTCTCACTTATGCTACAATCTTATCCCCCAGCTGACCTCCCTTAACAACTGCTTCCCCAAATAAAATGCCTGCAAAGAAGCCTTCCTCTCTCCTTCTTCTTTCTGAGGACTTAGGCTGAGATCTCCCCTCCCTCTCACTCCTCCCACGTGCACCCTTTCTTATAGATTACTGTTGCCAGTTACTATCCAGAATATTGCTTGATGGATACTTTGAAAGGTACTATAATGCAGTGTGTGATCTCTAATCAGTACATAATGAACTTAACCCTCATACCTACCAGTAACTTAAATGTGAGCAGCTCTTTATTTTAGATGACTGGGTTTATGAAATTTAACATGAAATGTTCTTCACTGAAGTTGAATAACTTAAGTAGAACTTTTCCTCTAAAGAATGTTTCTGAGTTACAGATTTTCAATTTGTTAGGAAACACACAGTGATTAAACATTGATCTCTGATCATTCAACTAGAAATTGAATTGTAGTCTTTATCATCCATATTAATTCACAGGCTGCTGAGAGTCTCCTTTTAAAGCCTTTGAAGTAGAACATGCATTATCTCTAGATTACTAACGTACAAGAGAGCTCTGTTTGCTAGGCTGTGGGCTTAACCTTGAACAAATATTATTTTAATAACTGCTAATCCTTCAAATTGAATGATTTTTTTTCTTTTCAGCAACAAAAATAAATTTATTCTCATTCCTGTGATAGTGGATAACTGTTCCCTTAGATGAGGATTTTGGAAAATGCTGATAATGGTGGTACCAGGATGCTGACACTGTTCACAAAAAAGCTTAAGGACTGCACAATATGTTGGCTTTGTAGAAAGTTAGACGCTTAAAAAGGGGAGGTGTGAAATGTCTGTCCTCGGTGTTGCTTGCTCACAGGTCTGATAAAACTGAGCTCCGGGGAGGTTTTGTTCAGGTTTCCACACAGGAAAGCTGTGAACGAGGCCCAGAAGGAACAGGGTGTTAGAAGATGGCCTGGGAGAAGAGTCAAAGCAATTTCTAGGAGCATGCCACAGGAACCTCTGAAAAGAAAGCGCTGTGGATTGCTCACCCTGCATGGAAAGGACCCTGGAGTTAATTCCCATTGAGCATTCTTACACAGTTCTTGGTCTGTAGATCCCTGCAGCCAGCAATTATTTGCACTCCAGCTGTAAGATTTCCCACTTTCCTGAAAGAGGTCTCAGGAGAAAGGAATGCAAATTCTCCCTTTCATTTTCATGGCTTAGTAGTGCTGTGTCTCTATTATTTTCAAATGGGGAGATAAAGGAGAAAATGATAATAAGGACTATAAGGATGATCATGGTGCCAAACATATTCAAAATGACTTTACAATTGCTGGTTCTTTAAAAAAATAAGCCTCTGCATCTTGAGACTGGGGAAGCTTTAGTGCCCAAGCACAGCTGGGGTTGAAGTTTGTGTAATCCCTCTTGACTATATGAGAAGTGGACAATTGAAAAGGTTAGAACTCCAAAATCAGTGATCGCCCACCCTGATGGTGTTATTGATGAGACAATATCAACTAATACCCTGACTAGTGGCTATGCTAGGGGGTTGCAATCTATTAAATTAGTTGTTATTTGCAGTCTATTATTAAATTACTCATTATTGAGCAAAACAATCAAAGGACAGGCTGTAAGAGGACCCTCAGAAAACATAATGAAAAGTGGCCCCTGTAAGCTGGCATGGTACATAGACTTTTCAAATTATGATGAAACAGACAGAGCTTTTAAATATTGTTTTCTATATCTCAACATTAAAATCTTTATGTTGCTGAGGATAACAAGTATTGAAGAGGCCAAGGCAGCAAGATTAGTAGTTCATGGCAAGCCTGAACTACATAGAGTAGCTCCAAATCAAAACCGGCAAAATTAGACTTTCTGCGTAGAACCAGTGGCCACAATGGGCTGGGACTCAGGCAGGCTTTCTCCTCTCTGCTTCCTGTCCTCTGTCACTATCTCTCCAGGTTCATTGCCAGCCCTGTAGCAGACTGCTTACAGAAGCCTCTCCTCCCTTCCTACCCCCATTCCCCGGGGAATCCACCAAACCTTGCAGCAGACCCAGCTTTCTTCCTTCCTCCCATCCTTCTGTGTCAGCCGTGAAAAGCTAGAAACACCAGACCTGGCTTCAGGTAGGCCATTTCCACTCTCCTTCCCTGCCCTCCATCACTAATGTCTCCAGCCTCATCCCTAGCCCTGCAGTAAGTAGACTTTTCCTCCCGCCCTGCCTCTATCCCCTGTGGACTCCAAGGACACCCTGGTGGATGCAGGCTTGCTCCTTCTTCTAATCCCTTTGAGTCATCTGTCCACAAGGAGAAACATTCTCAATCTGGGACCTGAGTGGCCACAATGGGCTGGGGCTCACGTAGGCAATTCCCACTCTCCTTCCTGTCCACCATTACAAGCTCTTCCATGTCATCCCCAGCCCTAGAGCAGCCTGCTTGCAGGATCCTGTGCTCCCACGCTGCCACCATTCCCAGGGCACTCCAAACCTTGCTGTGGACCCAGCTTTCCTTCTCCCTGTGGACCCCTTCGGCACCCCTGTACTCCTCTTCCCCATTCCTTCATGTCAGCCTCCAATACCTAGAAATACTTTCTACCCAGAATCCCCAGTGGCCACACCTGGCAGTGACTCAAATAGGTGATTCACACTATCCTTCCTGTCCTTCATTACAACCTGTCTATTCTCACCCTCAGCCTGGTGACTTACATGTGTCTCTTCTCCCACCTCAACTCCATTCACTGGAGACTCCAACTCTTGGTTCTGACACAGCATCCCACTAGCCCTTTCATCACTGTCTCTCAAGATTCTTCTTTGTCTTGATGCAACCTACTTGCAGGACCCCACCCCCTGTAGACAGAAGTTTCTTTGTCCCATCTAGCCCTGTGGTCCTGATGAATCTCTCCCACCTACGATCCCACAATCACTTATAAAATAATTACTCTAAGGCTTATTTTAATTACAAACTGTTTGGTCTATGGCTCAGGCTCATTATTAACTAGCTCTTACAACTTAACCCATTTCTATTTATCTATATGTATCGCCACCTGTTCTGTGGCTTTACCTGTGTCCCATTACATCTTGCTTCCCCGGTGGTTCTCAATGTCCCCTCTGACCTCGCCTTTCTCCTCCCTATTATCTCTGCTTGGATTTCCCACCTGCCTCTAAGCTCCAATAAAAAGGCACAGACTAACAGAATGGATTTGAAAGTAGAATCCACCCTTCTATTGTTGCATCCAAGAAATACACCTTAACAGCAAAGATAGACATCACCTCAGGTAAAAGGATGCAAAAGGATATTCCAAGCAAATGCACCCAAGAAGTAAGCCAGTGTAGCCATTTTAATATCTGACAAAATAGATTTCCAAACAAAGCTAATCAGAAGAAATAGGAAAGAATACTACATAATCAAAGGAAAAATCCACCAAGAGAATATTGTAATTTTTAACATCTATCCACCAAACTAAAGGGCACCCATACTCATAAAAGAAACATTACTACAGTTAAAATCATATATCAACCCTCACACAGTGAAAGTGAATGACTTCAACACCCTACTCTCTCCCATAGATGGATCATGCAGACAAAAACTAAACAGATAAACTCTACAGTTAAATGACATTACAAACCAAATTAATCTAACAGATATTTATAGAACATCTCACCCCAAACACAAAAGCTTCTCAGCAGCTCATAGAACTTTCTCCACAATTGACCACATACTTGGACACAAAGCAAAGTCTCAACAGACACAAGAAAATTAAAATAACACCCTGCATCTTATCTGACTACCGTGGATTAAAGATGGATGTCAACAGCAACAGAAACAGCAAGCTTATAAACTCATGGAAACTGAACAACTCACTACAGAAGAAAGAAATTGAAAAAGACACCAGAAAATGGAAAGGTAACCCATGCTTATGGATGGATATGACTAATATAGTGAAAATGGCCATCCTACCAAAAAACAGTCTACAGATCCAGTGAAATTCCCATCAAAATTCCAACACAATTCTTCACAGAAATTGAAAAAATAATTTTCGGCTTCATATGGAAACACAAAAAACAAAAAAACTTAAGATAGCTAAAATAATCCCAAATATTAAATGAACTGCTGGAGATGTCTACATTTCCCAACTTCAAACTATACTACAAAGCAATAGTAATAAAAACAGCATGGTATTGGCACAAAAACACACTGATCAATGGCATCAAATTGAAGACCCAGATATAAATCCACACACCTAAGAACACCTGATTTTTGTTAAGAAAACCAAAAAATACATACTGATATAGCATATTCAACAAGTGGTGCTGGTCAAACTAGATAGCTACATGTAGAAGAATACAAATATTCCCTGTTTAAAAAGCAGTACAAATATGATAAATTCACTTTTAAGTCTTTAAATCATTCCAAAGCACTTTATTCAAGTAATTCTCACTATGAGAAAGTGTATTATTAGATTTTTCAACCTCAAAGACATTTTTAAACCTTTTTCTAATTAATTTTCTTGTAGAATACATTTCAAATTATATAATAGTTATTTTATTGCAACAATTCTTTTAGCACTTACTATGTACCAGATACTCTTCTAAGTACTGGAGATGAAGAATGGTAAAAATTTCCTTACCTTATGAGAGTTTAGAGAGAGACAGAGGAGGAGGAGAGAGGGAGAGAGAGAGAATAAATGAATGTGTACTCATAGAGGGGGGAATTCACATTTGTTTGTGTGTGTTTATATGAGGGTCAGGGGTCTGTCAGCTTCAGGTGTGTGAGTTAAGAAGTTTCTCACTTGGCCTGGAATTTACCAATCAGACTTGACTAACTGGCCGGTGAGTCCAGAAGATCCCCTTTTCTTTGCTTCTCCAGCAATGGGATTATAATAACTGCCACCACCCCACTCCCAGCTTTGTATGTGAGTTCTGGGGACAGAACTCAGGTCCTTGTGATTATACAACAGGAACTTTACTAGCTGAACTCTATCTCCCCCGCCCAAGAGATTATATTTCATACAGGCAGATGATGTCCAATAATCAGAAGCATAATAAGCATAGGAAGTCAGTTTTTTTTACAAATACTAATAAATAAAAAATAAATCATAGTTAGGCACTAGTTCAGTGAAAGCAGGAAGGCTTTTTAACAAATACACAATGAGAAATATCTACTCTGAGGAGTCAACCTAATAGAAACTTAAATAATGTAAACAAGCTTGACAAAATATGAAAGAATGTTGAATTTCATAGCTACCACATCAATGAGAAAGACTGTGGAAATAGGTCTGTATCTACTATTGATTTGTAAGTCTGATTCATTTTGAAGCAAAATGAATTGATCTTTATAGAATGAAGCATCCCTCTATACTTAGAAAAAAAAAAGTTACCAGCTTCTATTTACCCAATGTACAGGCCAAAACATGTAAACATCTGCTCCTTTTACCAAATAATGGTTTATCCTCAGTTCTTGTTCTCTCAAAAGTAAGAGTTCAGGTTAGAAACACAGACAACTTAAGAAAAAACTTAGTGTGCTGGTTAGTTTTTGTCAATTTGACACAAGCTAGGGACATCTGGGAAGAGAGGACTTCAATAGAGAAAATTATCACATTAGATTGACTTGCAGGCAAGTTTCTGGGGCATTTTCTTGAGTAATTTTTGATATCAGAGGGCTCAACCCACTGTGGGCAGAGTCACCCCTGAGCAGGTGGTCCTAGCTTATGTAAGAAAGCAGGCTGAGCACGCCATGGAGAGCAAGCCAGTAAGCAGCACCCCTCCATGATCTCTAGTTTAGTTTCTGCCTCCACATTCTTGCCTTGAGTTCCTGACCTGAATTTCTTCAGTGATGGACTGTGATCTGAGAGTTGTAAGATGAAATAAACCCTCAAACCCTTTTCTTCTCCAAATTCCTTTTGATCATGTTCTTTATCACAGCAATAAAAAGGAAACTGGGACATTTAGTAAATCAAGGCAAAGCATAATATACCTCAAAAAAAAAAGACTGGAGTGGAGAGTAAAAGCACTCATTGTCTTATGAGTTGTAAGTATTTTAAATAGTTTATTACTCTTTGAGTATTTCAGTAAATTTTTATCACATTCACCTCCCTCCTCTCCTTGAGTCTTCCAGATCCACTCTCACCTCCTTATCACCCTAACTTTGTGTCTTTTTTTTAATCCAATTCCAATTTGTGCAACATCACTGAAGAAAAGTGACTCTACCTTCCCCGGTAACCACCAACACAGATGCTGTGAGTCCATGAATGCAGCAATCCTGTCATATCCAGAAGACACTGTTTTGCCCCCGTCCTCTGAGACCTCTGACTCTCAAAATCTTTCCATCCTCTCTTCCATGATGGCCCTGAGCCTTGGGAAGTAAGTGTGATATACTTGTTTATTTGTGACTGAGCATTCCTGTTTTAATTAAGGTTACCATTGCTGTGATAAAACACCATGACCAAAAAGCAAGGGGGGTAGTTATTTGGCTTACACTTCCATATTGCTGTTCATCATTGAAGGAAGTCAGGATCAGAACTCAGACAGGGCAGGAACCTAGAGGCAGGAGCTGACACAGAGGCCATGGAGAGGTACTGCTTACTGGCTTGTTCCCAATGGCTTGCTCAGCCTGCTTTCTTATAGAATCCAGGACCACCAGCACAGGGTTGGTACCACCCACAATGGGATGAGCCCTCTCCATCAATCACTAGTTAAGAAAACACCTTACATCTGAATCTTATGGAGGCATTTTCTCAATTGAGGTTCCCATCTTTCAGATAGCTCTAGCCTGCGTCAAGTTGACGTAAGACTAGCCAGCACACTCCACTGATGTAGTCTTTGCATTTGGACCAATTTTAAGTTTCTGTGGTAACCACCATCTACTATATAAAGAAACTTTCCTGATGAGATCTGGGAACTGCACTAATCTATAGGTAGAAGGATGCAAATTTAGATGGCAGTTTGATACTATGTGCATTTAGCAGAATGCGTTTAGCAGAATAATAGTAGTAGAGTCACACCTGAAACCTGTAAGCTTCCCAACCATGGGTTCTTGGCTAAATTTACAGTGTTAGGCATGTTTCTTCCTATGGAGAAGGTGGACCACCTGTCATGGAGTTCACTTCTACAGCAACTGAGAACTCTGAAGATGCAGCTGAGTACTTCACACCTAGAACATCTTCCTGACAGTGGGGTGTTGTCTGCTGAGAGGGTTTTCCAAGTACAGAAACTGGTCTACCTGTACAGATCTTAGTGGTACATTTGCTTCCCCCTCAATGCCCAATGCACTCAGGAGACTCCTCCTTGCTAGAACATTAACCACCCAAGGACTGTAAAAACCCTCCTGTTCTACAGAATGAGAAGCTGAAGTGTGGCAAATGGAAACACCCAGTAAACAAAAGAGAGCAGCTACTACAGTGAAAACAGACCTGTCAGACATCTGACACTTGTCCAGGCTCAGCCTCAGCATAAAAGGTAAGAAAGATAAATGACCCCACACCACCTCTTCCCATCGGAAAGAATCCCATACTAGACTGTTGTGGAATATTATTTTAAGACTTGTTACATTTGTTTATGGTGTGAAATATCCGTTTTAATGATACAAAGATGTGTTGCATTATTTTATGTTTCGTTTGTTTAATTCCATCAAGCTATGTTACTTGCCTGTCTAAAACACCTGATTGGTCTATTGAATGGCCAATAGCAAGGCAGGAAAAATGATAGGTGGGGCTGACAGACAGAGAGAATAAACAGAAGGAGAAAAAGAGAAAAGGGGATCTAGGAGCAAGAGAAGGAGGAGGACTCCAGGGGCCAGCCACCTAGCTACACAGCAAGCCATGGAGAAAGAAGTAAAGAAAGATGTACAGAAATAGAGAAAGATAAAAGCCCAGAGGCAAAAGATAAATGGGATAATTTAAGAAAAGCTGGCTAGAAACAAGACAAACTAAGGCCAGGCATTCATAAAGAAGAATAAGCCTACATATGAATTTATTTGAGAGCTGGGTAGGGGGCCCCCCAAAAGAGCAAAGAGTAAAGAGTAAAACAACCAACAACATTAGATGACAAGTCTCCAGAATACCTGTGTTGTTTTTACCATTGTGTTTTACATTCTTTTCTTTTTGCCATACTTTTTGTAGTATTTCAGTTTCATCTTAATTTTTTAAGCTTCATATTTTTATTTTTGTATTCCTCTTCTTATATTTATCTAATTTTCTATACATTATTCCTTTATAGAACAATCAAAATTTTTTAATCTTTTTTTCTTTCCCTTGTCATCAGATTATTCCTTATTCTTTAGTTTTCCTTCACTTTATTTAACTTTAATTGTTATTTTTCACCTTTATCTGTCCCTTCCTTTGTTTAACTAAGTTTTCTACATTTACCAAAGAAATGTTTCATGTCATAGCATACTCTACATTTTATTTGACATTTTCTTTCCTAATGACACAGGTCATGTATTAATTGGTTTATCTGATTTTAAGTGTGTTTCTATATCATTTAGCATAATGTTCTTGATGTTTATAGTAGTTTGTTTTCTCCTCTCTGAGTTATATTAGAGATTTATCCCACAAGTGTAGACTACACACTAAGAAGATTTCCCAAATAAAACTGGAAGAGATGTCTATCCCAATTTGTACACAAGTTACAGTATAAAAACACTACAGACATGAAAAGCAAGACATCTTAAAGTCTCCAAGAGATTATGGTGCCAAATTACTAAGTTCAAAGATAGTAAAATGATATAAATGCTGAAGAACGAATTCTACATTTAAAAGCGATCAACGACTTTGAAATAGAAATAAATAAGCCAATGAAAGAAGTTGATCAATTCAGCATGTAGGTGAGATCAGCAACATGGGAGCTGAAGCGAACTTGTTGTCCTTGCAGAAGACCTAGATTCCATTCCCAGCATCCTCATGGTAGCTCACAACCATCTGTAACATCAGTTGTAGGAAATCCAGTGCCCTCTTCTAGACTCTATGGGCACCAGGCATGTATGCTGTGCACATATATACATGCAGGTACTAACACATACTCATAAGATAAAAATAAACAATTTTAAAATAATACCAGCATTATGCATGAAAAATTAGTCAAAGAAACTGGTTATGGAATAAAGGGGGAAATATTGGAAATTAAACAGTCAATCAAATAAAGAATAGAATAGAATGCATCACGAAATCACTAGATCAAGCACAATTAAAAATGATTGAGGGTGGAAGGTAAAGTTGAGAAAAAGCTATATAAAGATATAATGCAAAAATATAAACAAGCATAACTACAACAACCAAGAAATATGGGACATAATCAAGAGAACAAATCTGGGGCTAGAGCAGGTAAGAGCACTTGGCTGATCTTCCAGAGGCCAAAATTCAGAATCTAGCATCTACATCAAACCCTGACAACTGCCTGTAACTCCAGTTCCCAGAATCCAAGACCTCTTCTGGCTTTCATTGGTATCAGAACACATTTGGCGCTCTCTCTCTCTTCTCTCTCTCTCTCTCCTCTCTCTCTCTCTCTCTCTCTCTCTCTCTCTCTCTCACACACACACACACACACACACACACACACACACACACACACACACACAAATAAAAGTAATAAGTCTTTTAAAAAAATTAACAGACCAAACCTAAAAATTCATGGCATACAAGAAGGAACAGAGGTAAAACTGAAAGGAATGCAGAAGTTTCCCATATCCAGGGATAAAATGGACATCCAAGGACAGGAACATGTTAGAACCCCAAGCAAACATGGCATGATAGACTCACTCTGTGACACATTGTAGCCAAGGTGTTCAAAGTACAACACAAAGAAACAATATTAAAACCTGCAAGAAACATATACCAGTCATATACAAAGGAAAACACACCAGAACATCAGACCTCTAAACAGAAATCCCAAAATCCAGAAAAACATTTCAAGACTTGAAAATGATTAACTGCCAACCAAGACAACTATATCCAAAATGCTTATCGTTAAAAATTGAGAAAAGACGCCCCCCCCACCCCACCCCCAACTCAGCTGAATAGACTACGTTCTTTTGGAACGCACAGCAGAACGGGGTTCTGGTGACTCTAGCCGCGTTCGGTCCTCAGTCCTTTGGCTTACCCACCGCCGCCTTACCCGGCAGATCCACCCACTCCTGTGCCAGGCAAGGTGACCCATGGCAACGCACAGGTCAGATGTGTCCAGCTTCAACATGACCCGCCTGTCCCTGGCTGTGGCCTTCTCCTTTCCCCCAGGGGCTAATGAGCAACCCCGCTGTCAGCTGGGCAACACCCAGCAACAGAGAGAGTTAGGAAAGGAATGTGCTGCCACGGGCGCCATGCACTACCCATACCCAGCACTGACCCCGGAGCAGAAGAAGGAGCTGGCTGACATCGCTCACAGAATTGTGGCACCGGGAAAGGGCATCCTGGCTGCAGATGAGTCCACCGGAAGCATTGCCAAGCGGCTGCAGTCCATTGGCGCTGAGAACACGGAAGAGAACAGGCGCTTCTACCGCCAGCTGCTGCTGACGGCTGACGACCGTGTGAATTCCTGCATTGGGGGGGTGATCCTCTTCCACGAGACACTGTACCAGAAGGCGGATGATGGATGTCCCTTCCCCCAAGTTATCAAGTCCAAAGGCGGTGTTGTGGGCATTAAGGTAGATAAAGGCGTGGTACCCCCTGGCGGGAACCAATGGCGAGACCACCACCCAAGGGCTGGATGGGCTGGCTGAACGCTGTGCCCAGTATAAGAAGGATGGAGCTGACTTTGCTAAGTGGCGTTGTGTGCTAAAGATTGGGGAACACACTCCCTCAGCCCTTGCCATCATGGAAAATGCCAATGTTCTGGCCCGTTATGCCAGCATCTGCCAGCAGAATGGCATTGTACCCATTGTGGAGCCTGAAATCCTCCCTGATGGGGACCATGACTTAAAGCGCTGTCAGTATGTAACTGAGAAGGTACTGGCAGCTGTCTACAAGGCTCTAAGTGACCACCATATCTATCTGGAAGGCACATTGCTGAAGCCCAACATGGTCACCCCAGGCCAGGCCTGTACCCAGAAATTTTCCAATGAGGAGATTGCCATGGCAACTGTCACAGCGCTTCGTCGCACAGTGCCCCCTGCTGTCCCTGGGGTCACTTTCCTGTCTGGAGGGCAGAGTGAGGAAGAGGCGTCCATCAACCTCAATGCTATCAACCAGTGTCCACTGCTGAAACCATGGGCCTTGACTTTCTCTTATGGCCGAGCCCTGCAGGCCTCTGCTCTGAAGGCCTGGGGTGGGAAAAAGGAGAACATGAAGGCTGCCCAGGAGGAATACATCAAACGAGCCCAGGCCAACAGCCTCGCTTGTCAAGGAAAGTATACCCCAAGTGGTCAGTCGGGAGCCGCAGCCAGTGAATCTCTCTTCATCTCCAACCATGCCTACTAAACAGAGGTGACCTAAGTAAGGCTGCCCCATCGACACTCCAGCCCCCTGCCTACCCACTTGCTATTGAAGAGGGGGCCTTCAGGCTCTTTCCCATCACTCTTATGCTGCCCTCGTGACTGGTGTGTGGTGTTGTCTGTGAATGCTAATTCTGCCATCCCTTCCAGCCCACTGCCAATAAAAAACTATTTAAAGGGAAAAAAATGAGAGAAAACATTCCAAAATAAACACAAACTAACACAATCCATGACCAGTAAGCAAAAAATACTAACATATTATACACAGGGAAAGAAGAAAGGTAGTCCCAAACATGAGGTAGTCCCAAACAGGAGAGAATAAAAAAGAATAAATATTATGAGAGAAACACATGAACAAAAAGAGCTAGGAAAGAATAAATCATGACCAACTCAGTAACCAAGTAAATGGTTATAAAATTAAGGCAGGGCAAAAAGGACAAGCTAGGAGGACACCGTGCACACAAACTTACAAGAAGCAAACCCCTCTCAATTAATAATCCTAAATGTAAATTGTCTTAACTCAGCAATTAAAAAACACAGACTACCTGATCGGAGTAAAAAAGAAAAACCACATCTATTTGTTGTCTACAAGAAGCACATCTCACTGGCACAGCGTAAGAACGAAAGGGTGGAAGTCAATATGCCAAGCTTCGGGGGAGGCGCCAAAGCATGTGTGGGGCAATCAGAGGACAACTTGCTCAAGGTTAGTCCCTCCTTCCACCGTGTCTATCTGGCTACAGCTGAGTCCCAGGTCAGCTATCAACATCAGAGATCAACAGTAAGCTCCAGTATGGCACCAGTCCTGGGGGTGACCAGCCTGCAACCTGGTGTTAGTTGTCTACAAGGGATCACTTTTGTCATAGAAAGGACAACCCCTCTTCTTTACAAGAATAGATACTTGTTCTGATCGTGGATTTGCCTTTCCCACTTATAATTATTCTGCCCAAACTACCACCCATAGACTTAGAGAATACCTACCCACCATTGTGGTATTATTATACACGGCATTACTTCTGACCAAGGAACTTACTTCATAGTCAAAAAAGGAAAACAGAGGGAAAATAATCAAGAAATTCATTGGTCTTCCATGCTTGACAGAAAAGTGGAGTGACCTCTTCTGAATAAGGAGATGCAATGGTGTATCCAGTTGACAGAGGGTGGACTTTTGATGGCTAATCTTAGTTCTCTACTTGATTGCATCTGGAATCAACTAAAACACAGCTATGGGATATTCTGGGAGGAGCTTGATTGACCCAATTATTTAAAGCAGGAAGACCCGCACTAAAAGATGGCAGTCCCTTCCAAGCGGCAGCTCAGACAAGGACATGGAAGAAGGGAATCTTGGTTTTGCCTGCTTGCCTTTACTTCTTCTGTCAAACTCATCTATCTTGTCACTGAGACATCCCATTGACAATGTTAAAACCAGCTACTGCTGTCTTCCAATGTCTACTGAAGACCAGGAGCTCTCCAGGAATCTTCTAGGCCTTCAGCACTAGTTTAGGCCTGCTGAGACATCCAGCTTTGTGAACTAAACAACTACTAGGTTCTTAACCTCCCCAGCATGAGACAGGTAGTGTAGGACTAGCTGAACCATACTGCATGAGCCAATCTAATAAATCCCTTTCTCATACTTATATTCATTCTATCAGTTATGTTCCTTTAGAGAACCCTGACTAATACAATGACACTTTAAGAAACAGGGTCAACGGTGAAAAAAGAAAGAAGAAATGGATACTCTTTTTATTTCTGCTATATGTGGTCTGTATGTAATTCTTAGTTACTGACACTTTCTGAGTCCCAACAACTAAAGAGACTAAATAAATAAATTTTGGATACACACACACATGCATGGGCAAACACACACACACACACACACACACACACACACACACACACACACACACACACACACACGTAGATATTAACATGTTTTGGTTTGTAAATTTGAGCAAAGGGAAAACACTAAAGTAGTACAATTTCCTCTATCTTTCCTCTAAAGTGCTAAATCTAGTTATATCATTTAAATATTCAAAAAATGGTATATTTAAGCATATCAAAATTAGCAGAAATTTAACTATTTAATAGCATCATTATTTCTTTGTGTCATCTGTTGCTTGTACTGCTTTTTCGTATATGTGTGTGTAATATTTACATGTGTGTGGTGATGTCTGTGAGCAGACACTAGAGCTAATTCTAGGTGTCTATATCGATCATTCCTTTTTTTAGACAGTGTTCTTCACTGATTTATCTAGACTAGCATGCAGCACAGCCCAGTGATCCTTCATCCTCAGTCTCCACAGCACTGGATGGATAGGCATGGCTTTCCATCCTCAGCATCTTACATGAATTCTGGAATCTGAAGTCTGGCCCTCATACTTGAACCACAACTGCTCTTACCCACCGAGTCATCTCCCCAGACCCTGTCCTGCCTCTTGGTTTTATAATCTCCACAGAGTGACTGGAAATCACCATTGCTCTCTGTGACAAAGATCTTCATTAGGCTTCCAAACTAAATATTTTGTTGGCTGAATGAGAATAGATTAAAGGTTTCTTTCCATTATTGTGTTGTATATGAAAAAGCAAAGTATGGTGGCTTATCAGCAAAGTACTAGAATTTTTGTTTTCTCAAACTTTGGAGGAAAAAACTAGTCAGTAAAAAGTTACAAGCAAATCTATCTGTTATAGGATATATCTAAGCTTTTCTCTCCTCTGAAATCCTCTGATCTTAACAACCCTTGAATAGAAAACACAACCAAAGAATTTCCCACTCTCCCTGTATAACTTCTGAGGGTAAATCATGAAACATAATAAAAAGGATGTGTTCTAGTAAGACTATGACTAAATTTCATACATTGTCATGGTATAAAATGGTATAAAACATTTCAAAGGTTATTTTAAACAGTTAAAAAAAACAAAACAAAGCAACAACAACAACATTATTTGTCTGCTGCCTGGCAAAGGAAGATGAAGTGTTGTCAACTGACAGAATCTCTGTCCCTTGAAGGTAAAATATGCATCTGTGTCCTAAGTAACCCTGGATGTCAATGTCTGCTTTTCCATATATTAAAAGACCAAAATGAAGGTGGGTACCCCATTTTTATTACTTGTATTGTTGCTGATTGATTTTTCACTTAAGTTCATAATAATACCTGCTACCAAAGCTCTCTTGAAAAGCACATTCTTTGTAAGCAAGAAATACAAATTAATGTATCACTACTTCATTGGAGCAATGGCCCTTAGCTTTCTTGCTGGCTTCTCCTCTGATTTCATCCTTTGTTCATTATCATATTTTTCTTTGCTCTAGCTTTGACTTATTTTTAATTATGTCATCTTTGCAACTTATTCTTTACATTTTCTCTATCTTTTCCACTACCTCAGCAAATGTTTTGTCTCCCTTCTTCTAAGGTAGATTAAAGATTTCACAGTGGCTTTATGCTCAAACATTGTTGCATCAACCATTCCTTTTTTCACATTCATTGAATTGAATTACATTCATTTCTCTTGGGAGATTTCATCAGACACGGTGGTCTTTAAAACATTGTTATGTTTCACAACCTGGTCTTAAATTTTTCAGTTAATCTTGATAGACAGAAATCCCATTCCTATCTTAATACTCAATGTGAAAGTATTATATTACTGATAATTTTGCACCCAAGCATACTGTATTAGCGTGGAATCACACAACCAAACTATGAAATCCTATTAAAGCTTGTCTTCCCTTATTTTCACAAAAATGAAGCAGAATTGACAGCATATTTTGCCAACATTGAATGGTATGGACAAGAGTGCTAAATTACACTTATTAATCCATGGCACCACCTTGAATTCTAGATATTAGGGAAAATAATAGAATGCTATGAACAACGTGTATTTGTGAGTGAATCATGGCTGAAGTCTCAGCAACAGCTGTAGCTAGGAAAGGTTTTCTCCTGCTGTCAATAGATGGTAACTGAAACTCTCCATGGCCAACCTCCCACACTCATTTCAGCAGGCTGTGAAAAAAAAAATTTGCATCATTAAAATGCATTCTAATTAGAGTCCTTCTTAAAGACCACCCAGAAGTTGCACCTGGTACAAAATGCTGCTGATGGATTCAATTTACCTTGTCATGTGGTTGGGGGAGGGACTAGACAGACCCACATGCCTTGGAAGACCTTCCTTAAAATTACTGTTTTGTGACTCAATGTGATAAGCAGAACTTTATCCAAACTACAACATTAGTTAGCATTAAAGAAGATGCCAAAGCTCCTACATCCAATTAACGAAGTCCATTCAAGGTAAAAGAACAAAGCAAAATGGGATTGCACAGAACCTGCATAGATTCTAGAATGCTTTGCTCACTGTGTTTTGGCGTCTATCTGCTGCCATCACGTCTTTATGTTTACTAACATCCACAGACTGATGATGCTTGGTTCACAGATGCTGATAATCTTGCCATTAGATATACTTAACATACTTTATATGTTAAGCTTCGTCTCCCATGTCATAATTTAGCTAAAAGAATATCATAGGAAAGGATGACTCTTCCTATGTATTGCTAGGTTCACAGCTGAAGCACCTATAACAAAAGACACATTAATGAGGAAAAACCTTTCAGATCAATTTGATGTAAGCTTTACATGAAACAGGAACCTTCAGAAACAAACAAGAAAAATGTGTGTCTGGAATGCTTAGACGTGAAAAATAGTAGCCGAGAGAAAGCACAACTGAAATAAACTGACTGTGATACTGTAATGACCAGGAAAACCTTGAAACGCCGTTTGTTTAGATTCTTCCCTGTGTTCCTGACTCTTCAGCTGTACGGAGCTTTCTTTCCCTAGGTGGAGAATGTGCACTTCTCTTAGGGGTATTATGTACTGCTTTAATGTAAGAGAGTTCTGGATGGGGGAAGTGCACACGTGTGTGGTTAGATTTGAGCTTGTGCCAGTCAAAAATTGATGTCACATGTCCTCCTCATTCTCCACCTAATTTGTTTGAGCCACCGTCTCTCACTGAAGTTGGAGCTTACTGATTCTGCCAGATCAGTTAGCCAACAAGGCCTTCCTCCTGCTCTATCTCACCAGTGCTGGGATCCCAGGTGTGTCCGGCTTTTTACATGGGTGCTGGAAATCTGAAGTCAAGTACTCATAACTGCATGTCAATCAATTTACCAAAGGAGCTACCTCTCCAGCCCAAAGAACAGACGATGGTTTTGTAATCTATCTCAGAGACTGGTAACAACAAGGTCACAGTGACCTTCTGATTTTGCTGTTTGCTCAAATTGCCGAGACACACTTTCAAATAGCACATCTTAAACTCCATCAACATGCAATATAAAAATTTTGTTTCCCATCTCAATTTCCTATTTTTTTTTGCATAGAAGTTTACCTACATTTATGTACTATAAGTACAAAGGATACAAAGGATAAATCTTTCTTTCTTTCCCTGGCTCCTTTTCCACTTGTCTGACATGAAATATTTGAATTAGCCAAAGGATGTTCTTAAATGGCTTCAGTCTTTTCTCTGTGCCCTTTGCCCTCTTTTATAATGTATCTTCACACACCTCTCTGTTTTTCTTTTACAAATCCAGTGAAAATTAAATTACTAAATTAGGCAATTTAAAATGTCAACAGAAAGCCTTTCCTTCCTCTTCACTGACCCTGAGCTTCCTCAAACCTCGTCTAAAATACATTTGCATATTTCATTCCTATTTCCTGGAATGAAAATGAGTGGACTTCAGTTTGACAGTAACACAGTATAATTTTAACAGAGAAATAAAGCCTAAAACTGTTGACATTGTGGAAAACTTTTTCTTTCGACGGTATCTTGCTCTGATAAAACTCCTAACATTGTGTTATTGAGGTGTGTTAATCAGTCAAATGTTTATTAAGTAAATAACATGTAAGTTGACTATGGCTATGGCCTGACCAATGTGAATACAGTATCTTAGAGTAAGGGGGCGAGTCATAGTGTGCAAGAGCTCGTGTGGCCTACTGAAAACCTCTACACATGTGAGGGACCAGGAGCTGCAAAGGGAGATCAGTTACTACAAGAGGAAGTGATCTAATAATAAGAGCCAGGTTTCTCAGGTATGAAGGGAGTATTGTTAGAAGTGGGAAATATAGAATGAAGCCTGTGTCTGAATTGCAATTAGAAATATCAGTGTAAGTGTGATTTTTAAAACATATAGATTCAAAAGCAGATGAAAATGTGCTAAGGTAGATTTATAATGCATATTCATAAGTAAAGTGTGTACAGTACATGTGTTTGTGTTTGTAATCAGGTATGTAGTCTCTAAGTCTGTCCACTTACAAAGGGACAAGACACCAGCCATAACATATCATAGCCAGTCTTGGTTTCTAATGACCATGGTCTGCTAAAAACAAGCGAGACTCAATGGAGAAATGGCAGTCTTGTCCAACACAGTTGGTAGTGACCCCTCTAACCTCTGATCCTGAAGCATTTTCTGCCCACTCGTAGAATAACACTGGTCTGTTTGCACTATTGTCCCAGTACCTCACCAAGACGTGGGCTCCGTAGTTTAGAGCTTTGGTTCTTACTGAGCAGGTCAGAGATGTCTCCTGACCAGTTCAGGTTCTCAATGCATAGTAAAGAAGAAAAGAAAGAACACCAATTTTCCACATTATGTTTTTAAAAAAATATGTATATATATATATACATATATATGTGTGTATATATATATAATGTGTCCAATACAGTTCTCATACACAGGAAATCACATTAGAAATACACTATTTTTTTGCCAAAAATAGGACAAATTCCCAACAAGTAAATCAGGCTAATCTTCAGCCAGGAGCCCTTCTAGTGGTCCCCATATGTTATTTACCACTATCTAGAGAAAGGCCACTATGGGGCATTCTACACTGTTCTGCTTGAGAATTATACGGCCTGCTTCCCCATCTGCCTACTTTCCATTTCCCACCATATTTCCCTGAAAACAAATTTCAAGTCTTTGTGGAATTAAAACTGACCATTTCTCAAAATGATTACAATTAAAGAAAAATTTTAGTGTCGAAGTCTCAAATATATACATCTCATGGGTGATAAGACGATGAGCCCTAGAAGGTTGCACAGAATGGCAGCACACATCCGAGTCATGAAGACCACAGTGTGCACATCGTCTTCCTGCTCGGTGCTGCAATTAGTCATGATTGCATCCAAGATGGTGTTCCCCAAGAATTCAGACAAAGCCATGGGATGGTGCGGGGGCCCACAGAGGTTTCCTAGTGAGATCTGAGCTTGCTTTGCCCATCAGGGCTGCATAAGGGTATGTGGAAAGGTCTGCACTTGGCTGTCCAGTATGCTTTGATCTAACAAGGGTAAGGTCTTTTGCCCCACCCCTTGGCATTGTTATAAGAAGCCCTTTTGAAGAGACAGAAAGGGCCAGTGGATTTTGACCCAGGTCCTCCTGAAGCTACCCTGTGTTTCTTCTATCTCATCTCCGCTATCTTTCTATCTACAAATTCCTTATTCCTCTCTCCTCCTCGTAGGAACCCTGTAAAAGATAGGAGCTGGCCTCCCACAGTTGGTGCCCTGAAAAGGGACTTAGGTTCAGGGATTCCCACAGGATGGTAGTCATACATTTTTTGTTTATTGATTTTTGTCTGTGTGTTATATCCAGTCATTTCTATAAAATGTTAGTACCTTTTGCTGAATTCTAATAAGATAATCTGTGTTATACAAATTGTCACAAATATGTACTTCAGAAACAATAGACACAAAATGGATCTTTGTTTGTTCTGGCATTTTTAGTGCTACATATTAAACCCAGGGTCTTGTGCATGCCAAGCACATCCTTATACTGACAACCACAGCCCTGCACAGGTAGTTCAACATCTTCCATTTATGGGTTAAGACCACATAAAGGACTATTTAGTGAACCCTAAGCTATTAGTTACATTTTCTGGCTTTATGCCATATTTATTGTTATGTTTATCAAAGGTCTGTATATATTATAACCTTCTTTTATAGATGGTGAAATATAGTTTAGGGAAGTTTTGTCATCAAAAAATTCATTTAGTGTAGATGTAAAATGAGCCAATTGTTCTTTCCACTATATATAACTCACTGTGATAGTAACCATACCTCATAGAAAAATATCAAAGTAATAATCACAAAAATATAACAAGAAAGAGGTATTCATCTTAGAGCCATGGTCACCTGAAAACTCTGTTTCCATAAAAAAAAGTAATAATTAACTTAGGCCCAGTACATTCATACATAGAAAGTCTTTAATAAGTATGTATCAGCCCAACTATTTAAAATGTGATGTCACTACATGATCCAGACTATTACCAGGTTTATTTTTTGCTGGCAGAATGAAAATTAATTGACTCTTTCAGTTTTTAAATACTTAATGAGATTATCATTTGCAGTTTGTGGTGAAATACAAAAGATACTTGACCTTCTAGAAAACAATTTTCTATTTTATTTTAATTATCACTCAAAACTCTTCAAGTGTGAATATAAGAAAAGCATTGAAAAATCACCAGGATTTCCTTTTGTTATTGATACATTACACACCAAGAAGTATATGGTGCATCTCCAAATCAGTGTGAATAATTAAGTTACATTTAGGTCTTAGAAAAGATAATCATCAAAGATTGTCTTACAAAAAAAACCTGTCTTAGTAGATATTTTGAGATCAAGCTGGTATTGTCCTCTTTGCTTACATACCTTCATCACTTTCCCCCATGAGTAAATAAGAAAGTATGGAGGCAGGCAACTTACATAGTCTCTTTAGCTCACCTACCAGAATTATTTGGCAAGACCACAAGTACAGCATTTAAACTATGAGGTTGTTCTGAGTACTTCTCAATTGCCAAAAGTAGGACACTTTATCTCTTTGTCTTATTAATGGGAAAATCATAAGGATAATTGAATTAATTATTCATGTCATAAATATCTGCAGCTATTTTCTTGCATCAACTTCTTATGACTGTGCTCAAAAGTGAGTTTGAAGACTTTTGCCTTTTAATTCTTCACTTTCATATGCTTCTTCTTATCAAAATTCAGTTGAGCATTTTCAGTTCTGTACCTTTTCTAAGCCCACTCCCCAGGCCACAGTAGACACAAAACAGAGTTTACAGAAGAATGCTGTGTTTACCTTAGCACTCATAATACTTTTTTAAAGGTCTCATGCAGCCCAGGCTGTCCTCAAACTCACTATGTAGCCCAGAACAAGCGTCCGCTCCTCCTACCTCTACCACTTGAGTACAGAGATCACAGGCATGTGGCATTATGTTCTTGTTTATTTGCATGTTTGTTTAATGCAGTACTTGGGATAGAACCTAGGACCTTGAGCATAATAGGCAAGCACCTATTGAGCTACATCCTCACAGTAGTACTCTTGATTATTAGAATATATGTATAAATAGTAGAGTACATATGAAATAAACTCGCAGCCTAAATAGATGGATGAAAGGGTACATGATCGGGTAAACTGTGAATCATTCATTACTGTAACTATAATAGCCATTTAATATCTGTGTGAATAATTAGATGTTATAGTTAGAATGTAAATTGAGCAATAATTACTGCATCACCGACAATTTTTTTAAAGGTACAGTTCCATTAAATCAACAGTAAAGTAGTATACGATTGAGGAGAATGGAGGTGATTCACAAGACACAAAGATCTTTTGTTGGTAAAGTGGTAAGCTACAGCACACTACTGTTGGCAGTAACACATTATCTAACAAAGCCATAAAACTATCACAATTTAAGTGAGAGGGACAGAGAAAGGCTTAAAGAAATGCGAGGATCAAAAGAATGCATTGTGAAAAAAGCCTTTTAAGAGATTCTTTGCTAGCTAATTTTAAAGTTTTTTATACAGTATAATGGAAACAATGCACAGTGATCACAGCTGCCTCCCACTGTCCTCGCTAACCTTCCTCCCACTCCCCTCAACCTCCTTCTTCCCAGATAGTTAGTGCCCTTCCTACCTTCAAGTCTCCCTCCCCCCTCTCTTCCCCCTCTCTTCCCCCTCTCTCCCTCTCTCTCTCCTCCCCTCTCTCCCTCTCTCCCTCTCTCCTCTCTCTCTCTCTCTCTCTCTCTCTCTCTCTCTCTCTCTCTCTCTCTCTCTCTCTCTCACCCCATGCAGGCAGCTGCTTTGTGTTCATGATTACAATGTAATATCCAAATGACAGTGTCCCACCATGTTCCTCCTCATCCTTCACTTCCCTGAGTCCTTCCGTCCTGTCCCAATGTTCCCTGGGCCTCTAAAAGTAAAATAGATGTTCAGTTTGGGGCCTGGAACTCAGCAGTCATTGACTCTTAGCACTTTGACCAGTTATGAGTTCCCACTTTGACCACCACCTAACTGCCAAAAGAGGCTTCTCCAAACAAGGCTGAGAACTGCACTATCTGTGGGTATATACGCAAGTATTTAGAAGGCAGTTGATACTTGCCAAATGTCAGTAGTCAATTCCCCACTGAGAGTTCCCCAGCCATACAGTGCTAGACACGTATTCCTTCCCACGAAGTGAGCTCAAATCCAGTCAAGAAACAGTTGGTTATTCCTAGAACACTCATGCCACTGTGGCACTCGTGGGCATATTTTGCCAGGCAGTTCAGAATGATAACACGTAGGGTCTAAGGTGGGGTGTGATCATTGGTGGCGTCTCCAGGAGCCTGAATATCACCTTCTAGCACCATGAAAGCTAGTCAGCAGGGAGCAAACTTTCAGATCAATTCTAGCTTGGTTCCTCTAAGACTTGCGTCTGGAATGGCTGTTGTCTTCAGCAATAGGGTCTTACTGGGTTAGCTCTGGGAGGCATCCAAGGGCAAGTAATATGTTTCTGTCTAACTCTCGCATATACTTCAGTTTGAGCTGACCCTGCACCATCCTTACCTTTCCTTTATGATCCTGCCACCATTGCCCATCAAAGTTCCTCCTCTAGGATTCCCTGCTTCTACTTACACATAAGACCTGTTTTACAGCTTCTCAAACCTCTTTCCAGGTCACAGGTGTTCACACACGCACACACACACACACACACACACACACACACACCTCATGGCTCCTTTCTTATTACTTCTTTAAATTCATTCAGGTATTTATTCATGCCCTCTGAATTCTTTGAACATTGTCATAATTGTTCTTTTGAATTCTTTATTTTTAATTCACCTAAGTTGTTCTCACTGGGACCGTTACTAAGGAACTGATAATCTTTGAAGGTGACACACTGACTTCAGTTTTTCTGTTGCACGTATATTTAGAATTGAATATCTTTTGTTAGTTGTGACTTTTGGTAAGTTTCTGACCTACTTTTTTGCATGGGTCTCTGTGTGTTGTTACCCTGGTTGGTCTGGTTTAAAATCAATTGGGTGATGCTTAGATTTCATTCATGGGTCAATAGTACTGATTTTGGGGTGATGGATCTTAGTTTGTACCAGCTTGGTTACGGGAAGGTGTGGCCTTTGACCTCACTATCAGGTGCTCTGTGTAAGTTGACAGAGACAGGAAGTGGATAGCCAAGATTGTAGCTTCTGACCTGAGGAGCAGGCAAATGCTCCCAAGAGGACTAAGATGCTGGGAATTGGGGAATTACAACAGCCTGACTTGAAGATGAGACAGATGTACCACACAGGTCCATACACACTGGTAATTAGGATGCCAAAGGAGGGTAGGGGTGTGTCATGTGAGCTGCGATGCTAGGAATCTGGGTACTGGAAAGCAGGAGATGCAGCTCCAGACCTGGGGACGAGTCTGTGCTCTGGCCCTAAGATGGCAGCGTTAGAGTGTCAAAAGGCGAGAGAGATGGTCTCTGACTGGGGAGAAAATTCCATTTGGGTCCTGAAGCACTGGGGAATGAGGTTCATGTGAGGCATGAGATTCATATCAGGGTTTGGGGTGCGCTTTGGCCCCTGACATGCTAGAGATCAGGCTCTGTGCAGGTCCTGAGGTGCTGGGGTTAGCGGGCCAGCATGCAGGAGACAGGCCCCTGACCTTGGAAGTGAGCTGCACTTAGGCCCTAAGACACTGGTCATTGGGGTGTTGGGGCAGATGTAACCTCTGACTTGGGGAGTAAGCTCTACATGGGTCCAGCGGTGATGGGGATTCCGGTGTCAGAAAGCGGCCTCTGACCTGTGGAATGAGCACCATGCGAGTCCTGGGGCTCTAGAGAGCAACTGCATGGGGACCCTGAGACTCAGGAGGTTAGAGTATAAGGCCTCTGACTTGAGAAGCGAGTTCCACTCAGGTCTCAACAGATATTTTTAAGCTCCAGTTTTCTTTTTTCAAAAAACAATAAATTTTGATGTAATAAACAATTAGTAATTCTGTGGTATTTATTTTGTTACCATTTGCCTTCTAAATACCTATGATTCTTAACCCTTGAGATGTTGAAATGGGAGCATTACTGATGTCTTTTGGTGGGGGAAGTTCTAAAAAGTAAGGTGGGTTTTGAAAGTTAATTCCCATGCCATTAGTAACATATAGATGGTCCTGGTAATAGAGCAATTTTTTCTTGCTGTTAGCTAGGACAGTTTTGAACTTCTTACATGATATCATGAGAAGTAGACAAGACTTTATTATTAATTTGTCTAATATTAGATTTAAGAGCTAAACATTTTTAAAGAATTTTGATGAACCTTTGATTACAATATTTAAAGATAGGTCATGAAAACTTTTATTAGCTTTAAATCTCTTAAGTTTCTTAGACATCAACTTTTTTAAGGGTCTTGTAGTGTTTTCATTTTCTGTTGTGGTTTTGTGGTATTAGGATCAAACCCTGACTTTACTCACGCAAGGCAGATGCTTTACCACTGAGCCATATCTATAGCCCTTTGTGTTTGAAGACAGCGTCTCCTTAGGTATCCCAGGATGGTTTCAAACTCATAGTTTTTCTGCCTCAGCCTCACAAGTGTGCACCACCATGCCTGGTTTTACTTACAAATTTTTGGAACTCCACATTGCCTTAGTCCCTTGGAAGACAAATAAATGTAATTTAATTTAATTTGTTGTGGGGAGATTGTTGTTATTGTTTGTTTGTTTGTTTGTTTTATGTTCCAAGCCATCAGAGTTAAGCTTCATTCCACAACAATAACTTTGTTGATTTGATTGTTTCCCAGCAAAGGTCACATTTTCAAACTTCTAATCATTCAAATGTATCTAGGTAAAGCCAATAGGAAAGTATAAGCATGCTTAAACCCAGACTATTTCAGTCACACTTTACTAAAGTGATTTTGGGTGGCGGGGAAAACTTTCAAATTAGGATAATTATCAGGCAATATCTCTAAAGAATCTGTAAATTAAATATTCAGATGTTCCTAAGTCAGGAAAGTAAAAAATTATCCTATGTAAATTGTTAAGAATAAGCCAGCTGACTCTTTCAAAGAGATATATACAACAGAAAATATCATGCAACAAGTTATATATGACATGCAGACCACTTCTAGCTAGAATTCTATCATCCAGGGCATAGTGTAGCATGAATCTTAAAAGTTCTTAATATTAAAATCAAACCTGAGGCCAGTTATTGGGGTGAACACTGGATGATCAGAGAGACAGAACAAGCCACAGCTATCTCACCTGGCCAACTTCTCAGTTGGTCCTGTTTCCTCAGACTGGAAGCTTCTGTGTCCTCATCCCAATGGCTCTCTGCTGAACTGCTGCTAGAAGCCTGAATGCTTAACCAGCCAAATGCTTCTAGTTTCTGGTCCTCATGCCTTATAAACCTTTCTGCTTTCTACCACCACTCCCTGGGATTAAAGGCTGCTTTCTGGGATTAAAGGCGTGAGTCACCATGCCTGGCTGTTTCCAATGCGGCCTTGAACTCACAGAGATCCAGAGGGATTTCTGTCTCTGGAATGCTAGGATTAAAGGCGTGTGCTACCACTGCCTAACGTCTATGTTTAATATTGTGGCTTTTCTGTTCTCTGACCCCAGATAAGTTTATTAGGATACACAATATTTTGGGGAACACAATACCACCACAGCATAGCACAATTTTTACCTATGTCAAAATATAGTCTGTAAATTTAAATTTATTCCCTGTGTTATAGAGAAGGGACACCTTGTTTAACATCTACAGCCTCCAGCATCACCTGGTCCTGCTTTCTTCCTTTCCCTCAAATGTGCATAGCTCAGCTTGACCTAGACTTGTCTTGAAGTCCATGGCAGCTCTGCACACTCAAGCCTTTGTCATCAACATTCATTCACAACAGGGAAGAGCTGAGAGGACAGGAGCATAGCACAGCAGTGAAAGGAAGAAGCTATAACTTCAAAACTATGTGCAAAATGTGATAGATCAGTCTGATTGCATATTCGGCACACAGTTATCCTAAGTCATTATGGAAAAGATATTGAAATCAGGGCATTTTAATAAGTTTCTACTGTTAACTTATGCTGAACCACCCTGGAGAAAATACTCAGAAAGGTCTCCTTTTCTGCTTGCCCAGGAAATACTTGGGTTGAAGAAAAATCAACTTCATCAATAGACATGTTTGTAGGTGCCAACACTTCTAGATTTCTCTAATCTGCACAAAAACAACCGAGTCAGTATCAGGTTGGGATTTCTAGCAGTCTGGATTTGGCACACTGAGGTTCTTTTACTAACAAGAAGCTATGATTTGTGTTACCAAAAAAAAAAAAAAATGTCAGCTCCATGGATGAAGCTAAAATGAATTGTGCCCAGGTCTTTAGATGTGGTGTGGTCTACAGTGAATGAATAATCTCAGCAAAATCAGCCACTGGCATCCTGAGTGCTTTGAATAAGTCAGTCAGCAAACCTCGATGTAGGCATTTAACAGATGGAGGTGTGGAGAGAACTAATTATTAATGTATTCTTGTAAATTACTTAAAGTTACTTTAGTAAAAACATAAAAAAGAGAGCAAATATTCCTGTTAACCTAGAATAACTATCATTTAACTTAGTACTAAGCCAAAATACAGGCGTTTTTCCCTGTTTTCCTGGTTCTCTGAGTCGTCGTTGCTAGCTGTTCATCATTGGTTTGTTTTCTAAATAATAACTTTTAATGATTTGCTGTCCATCTCTCAGAAAATATTTTTGCACTATTCCCTACATATTCCATGAAATGGGAAGTTCCAGTTTAGGAGAACACAAAGTTTCCCTTTCAGGGACATCCATGGCAAAGAGAAGAGCTCATTCCCCAATCTTCACAAGAATTCTATAACTACCATTGATATTAAATGTTGATAAACTTCTCAATATATAAAGCATTGGATTCCCACAGTCTAGAGTTGAGACTAGGAATACAGAAAGAAATATCCAAAGCAGTGTAAATGCATGAGACACCTAAGTTCAGAAATATCCAAGTATCAGGCTGGAGAGATGGGTCAGAGGTTAAGAGCACGGACTGCTCTTCCAGAGGACTTGAGTTCAATTCCCAGCACCCACATGGTGGCTCACAACCATCTGTAATGAGATCTGGCACCCTCTTCTGTATACATAATAAATGAATAAATCATAAAAAAAAAGAAGAAGAAAAGAAAAGAAATATCCAAGTATCAAGAGTTCTTTAATTTTATGTTGAGGAACACTGGTATAGAACAGAAGTTATTTGATGAATACTGAAAGGTCTACAGCAACTAAACACACCTGTAAAAAGATACATTCAGAACACTGTCTGGAATTACTATGTTACATGGACCAGCTATCTAACAAATACACTGCATTGGTAGCAGAGATGTGGAGCTAAAAAAAAATAATGTCACCCATTTTATTAAAATATGTCATCTACCCCAGGAAGCAGTTCTACATACTCTGTCAGTATATTATGCAAACTAAGTGAGTTTTTGTATAATACAGACCAGCAATGATATGAGCACCCTCGATGTGAAAGTCACACCTATACTTGCATTATCAGGACGTCACCATCAGAAAACTTCAAGAGGAACTTAGGACTGATGAGATGGCTCGGTGGGTAGAGGCATGCCAGGCATGATGAGCTGAGTTCAACCCCTGGAACCCCGCTAGTGGTAGGAAAAGAGAACTGAATGCTGCACGTTGTCTTCTGTTTAATGTCCACATAGGAGCCACAGCATACACATCCTCTCCCAAATAAGTAAATAAATGGAAAAAAATAATAGAACGTTATATCAGGAAAGCAAAAAATATCAGAATCAACATTACTAAAGAGATTTTAGTAGTAAAGTCTAAAAAGCAGAGAAATTTTATATGTTCCACAAAAGAAAAACACAGCAAATAAAATTTTCAAATGGAAGTCTATTTGTCTTGGACATTTTGCAAATGGAAAACATTAAACAAGTTTTTTTAATACTGATACTTTACATTTTTGAGGATGTACAATTACCATAAACATCAAAACAAGTCTGTTTAAATTTTTGTTTTCCTTCATCCTTATAGCAACAGAAAAACTGAACAGGAATAAACATAATTGCCAAAAATAGATCATTTATTCTTGCCTAAGTTTCAGCATGAAATATCAGTACTATAGAAAAATATAACACACAAGTCATGTGTGTAGAGGATTTGGTCAAGAATAAGCAGCTGCTAACTATTTGAGCTACCACCACAATTGAAAATACTCAACTTACCCAATTCTGAATATTCTCATCTACAACAAACCCCACGGAATACCAGCTGTCATTGTCTTGGCACAGACGGTGTTGCCTTTTTTTCCTGCCCAGCCCACACATCTCCCTTGCCTCCCTTGGTTGTTTATACAAGCCAATCAGGCTTCCCCACAGTTCTCCCTGCTGTCTATGGGGTAAAATTCTTATAAATATTCCTACCTAACTTGCCTGTACTTAAGTGAAAATAAGCTAAAATTATCCCTAAATTGGGCATTACTCTCCACGCCCTTAATTCTAAAAATAATATAAAAGAGATTTCTACAGCAGGGGAGGACTTCTTGCACACTACACAGCAGCTTCATCCCAGGGATGACACACATATGAACTGGGTAGGTATGTCATCTCCAGGCAGGAAATGCAACAACTCTCTTCTCTGTCCATTGAAGTACCGGGTGTCAAAGCCACACAAAATTCTTCTTTCTTCTCAAATATCTTCATGGGGCTCTTCTTTTCAATGAGTGTATGATTTTATTTTCAAGTTGTATAGAGAATTTCTGTAGACTACAATTCCATGTTTTCTACTGACATGTTATTAAAAGAAACTAAAGAGGAAAAAATTTAAATATCTAAATTTCCTTTGCAAACGAAAACATTTCAGATAGGAGGGAAGTGTAGGGTTTCTTTTGTTAGCTTTTTTTGTTTGTCAGCTGGGATGTTCAGGAGAAGTTGAGTATTTTTAATGTGCAAATGGACACATTTCATTTTCTGAGAACATTTTTACTTTGTAAATATTCTTCAATACATAATTAAGATGAATCATCAATTTTGTTTTAAATTAATTTCAAAGTCTAAATGGCTCAATTCACATCTAATATTAAGGGAGGGGGGATGAGTGATCCTCTTTGCTGCATTTTGATTGCCCTTTCCCAATCAAATTCATCATGGATCAATTGTTCAGATAGTTGTTATAAGTTGGAAAATATTCACTTTAACAAGAATCTATATTTAAGAATACAAGGACCATGGTAATGATCTTTCTCATTTTCTCACTCCCTCAAGCAATGTTGAAAAGTAGTCACAGATATCAGAAAAGCTATGCTGACATACTCCAATCTGAAGGCAGAGTCTGACCTGCAGGAAAGTGAGTTGCCAACAGGAAGTAGGTACAGATAGTCCTAGGTTACTAATTCCACAACAGCAACCCTAACACATTAGAAGCCAGAAGAACCACCTCAGTTACCACCTTATTTTTCTCTCTCTTAAAAGGAAGCAAAGACCTATGAAGTGATTTCCCTAAAATAATTCCATCCCACCACCACAAATGCTGTTGGAACTGAAAAACAAAATAAGAGGAAAGCAAAATCATACCAAGATGCCAGTGAATACCAGGCAAAAGAAAACTGAGCGTGCTAATTGAAGACCACTCACTTTGTTACAAGTAAATGGCACCAGAATCACCCAGAGAATTTCTTAAAACTGGCCTCCACTCTCACCCTCACAGACTAAGGAATGCAGGCAGCTAGTTGACTAGAGAGTGGATGAAGGAGGGATTCTGGATATGAGTGCGGTAGAGCTGACCTGGTAAACCTGCTCTGACAGAGCAACAATTTGGAAACCAATAACATTTCCCAATAAATAGGTAAGGGTGGGTACCTTGGTGGTCAACTTGATTGCATCTAGAATCAGCAAAGAGGCAGGCCTCTGAGCAGGTCTGTAAGGTAGTTCCTTGAAGAGCTAAATGAGGGGGGAAGACTCTACCCCAAAATGCATGACACTTTCTGGCCCCAACCTAGATGTAAAGAAGTCCAAGGAAAAAGTCCTTGCTCTTCACCTGCTAGCCTGCATACCCTGTTGGTAAATGCATCACTCTGTTGCTGCTGCTACTGTTGCTCCTTCACTAACAGAGTAACCCATATCCTTCAGCCTTCCGATGTGGGCGGGAGACCAGCAGATCTCCAGGAGTTTACCAGGCCTTCTTTCCATCTATCTCATAGGCTGAGCAGCTACCAAGTTGTCCAGACAGCATTGTTAGGTTACTCAGTGTATCACGTAAGCCAACAAATAAATTCCCTTTGTAATATATATTTACTGCCTCTGTTCTTCTAAAGAACCCTGACTAATACAGTATCTAAATGCCACTATCTTTATGTAATGCACTTTCTTGATCCACAATCTTCCCCTAGGTTTCCCCTGCTACATCCCTCAGTTCTATTGGCGTGAACTTTGAAAAACCTTAAACCTCTCCATCTTCCTCATGTGTCCACTTGGCCCAAAGGAAGAATCCTAGGGTTTCACTTCCACCACCTTACAGAATAAAGCTTAACCAACTGCTCACAAACATCCCCAATGCCTGCTTTATCAGAGAGAACACATACCTTATCCGACTGCTCTCACACATCTCAATGCCTGTTTTACCAGAGAGAATACACACCTTAACCAACTGCTCACACATAATTCAATGCCTACTTTATCAGAGAGAACACACTTTAACCAACTGCTCCCACACATCCCAGTACCTGCTTTATACCAGAGACAACATACACCTTAACCAATTGCTCACACACCTCAATACCTGCTTTACCAGAGAAAACACACACCTCTTATCTCTCATCTACTTTAAGGCTTATCCAGCATTCTAAAGTATAAGGCATGTCCTATGTACTTTGTGTTATATAAAATTTGGAATAATTATATTTAAAACATTTGGTTGCATTCATAACTTTGGATTGTTCTAATTCACATTTGATAAATTAAACAGTCTTTCCTCAATTATTAAGAATAGCACAGTATCTAACTCTGCTATATTCTCACAGAAAGGTCACGTATTTGAGTATTTTGGTATAATGGTTTATGTAAATTTCAAACATGAAGTTCACTTTTTTATTAGTTAAAACAGCCAATTGTTCCTAAGTCATTGACTTTTTTGCACAGGAACTGAGTCTTCTCTCAAGAGTGCAGGTTTTCTTTCAAAATACCGAAAGAGGTAAATATTGTTAGGTCTACTCGATGTATCGTCTTTCCTTTTTTATTTGATTTTATTACGTTATGTATGATGTGTGTATGAGTATGGTCATGCATGCTGTGGTGTACATGTTGAAGACAAAATACAGCTTGTGGAAGATGGCTCCTCCTTCCACCTGTGCATGGGCTCTGAGGCGTGAAGTCTGATTGTCAGGCTTGTAGCATCAACAAGTATCTTACTGCTGAGCCATCTTTCTGACCCTCTTAATGCCATGTTTTACTTTGAGAAATGAATACAACTTGCATCAAACAAAGTGTGGCTCTTCATAGCCACAATTTGCAGTGAATGTCGAGGCGTTCTTTTTGCAGAAAAAAAAAAAGAAATCCAACAGTGTGACTTTGAGGAAGGCACATAATTTCTCTAGACCTCACTGAAACCCATCCCTCCGTCTCCTTTTAGGAGCAGACGTAAGCTACATTTACCCGTGCTCCTTGCAATTAAATATGCCCATGTGGCTATGTTCTAATCAGTAGAATGTGGGCAAAAGTGATATGTGCTTTGCATGCTTATCCCATGAAAACCTTGAGTATATGCTCCTCTGTGTTCTCTCTTGTGTCTGCTACAATAGAGATGACTCTCAGGAAGACTTTGACAGTACTCATTGCTGGACAAAAACCATGTGCCTTCCAAAAAAGTCCCAGCATCCTTTCTTCTTTTCAAAGACATCAACTGCTGACTAGGCAGTTCTAGCTCTGCCATTGTTGGTACCCCTAATGAGAATCCTAAGACATCCAGATCATCAGGAGCATTACCATGCCTGTATGCCTTCCTGACTACTCTGGGACATTTTTTTACATTTGCATGAAGTACCACACTGTACTGGGTCTTGTTGTTTGAGTAGTTATTGCAGGAAGAATTCTATGTGCTGAGTCAGAACTCTGTAGGATGAAACTTATTCTCATTCCACAGTTACTGACTTCAAATTACCAGAGGTAAAACATCAATCTATCTCTGTGTGAGTGTGTGTGTGTGTGTGTGTGTGTGTGTGTGTGTGTGTGTGTGTGTGTGTGTGTATACATGGTGGGTGCTCTATATATGTATTGCATGCTTGAGGAAATAAGAGGACTACATTGTGAAGTCAGTTCTCTCCTCCTATCTTTATTTGTGTTGTGGAGATTCAATTCATTTGCCAATTTTGTGCAGCAAGGACCTTGACCCTCTGAGCCATCTCCCTAACCAGTGACGTTTGTAATCAACTAATACATCATTTCATGATGTTTTCTTTGTCTCTTAGCCTCTACTAGAGATAACTTTAAAGAGATCTTTTGGAGAGAAATTCTATACATGTGATTCTTCAAACCTAAATCCCATTTCAAGACCAAATTTGCTTTCTTCATACACACTATGACCTTAGCTACTGAAATGGCTCTGTGCCTTAAGATCCCTGTCTGCTAGACTCCTTTTCTTCTCTTGTGTCTGGAATTGCCCAAGGGAGTGTTCCTTCTAAGTCCAGCTGCCTTTTGTGCTTTCTCTTTATCTACTGATTTTAATGTTCTTTGTTACTCTGCTATTGTCTGGTTTTGGTTTTAGATTCTGGCCTATTTGATAAGAGTATGGTAAAAGTATGGGTTACTTCTACTCCAGAGTGGACACACACCATATCATGCATCCACACCATAAATAGGAGTATGTCACAACACAGTACATATTATTTACCATGAGTTAACTTCCTTTTGAGAGAAACAATGCTTCACAGTAACATGATAGAGAATATATTTTTCTGTTTACTCAGAATATTTGAAATAGAAAAAAATGTGATAATAACTCTAGGTCTATAACTTTTAAAAATTGAAGTTTTGATGAGTGAAAATTTTTCCCTGGTGTGAGAAGGGATTTAGTAAAAAGAACAAGCCATGACGGCTTGTGCTATGATCATCCTTCCCAAGGTCCCATCTCCAAAGGGACATAAAGCATCCTTTGCCCTCTGCTTTCTCCTAGCCCTACTAACTTTTGTTTAATTTGTATTTATTGGTAGTAGTAGTACAATGTGTGTGTGTGTGTTTGAGAGAGAGAGAGAGAGAGAGAGAGAGAGAGAGAGAGAGAGAGAGAGAGAGAGAGGAGAGGAGAGAGAGAGAGAGAGAGAGAGAGAGAGAGAGAGAGAGAGAGAGAGAGCACTTTTGTGTGTCAGAGGACAACTTCAGGACTCCTTCCAGAATGAATTCTGAGGTTTAAACTCAGGTTGTTAGGCTTGCAAAGTGTGTCAAGAGCTTTTATCTACTAAACCATCTTGTTGGCCAATCCTAGATGATGATGATGATGATGATGATGATGATGATGATGATGATGATTCACATCTTGAAATTACTTTTTTCCACTTTTGAGATTATAATATAATTATGTCATTTCTCCCTCTAATTCCTCCTATGTACCCCACTTGCTCTCTTTCAAATTCATTTCCTCTTTTTCATCATTGTTACACACACATATGTATATACGTATATATTCCTAAATACCGCCTGCTCAGTCTGTATAATGTTATTTGTATGGGTATGTTTTCAGGGTTGACCACGTGGTATTAGATAACCCATTGGTGTGCTCTTCCCTGGGGACTGTTTCTCCCACTCTCAGGACTCCTTAGCCTACCTGTGGTTCTTTGTGTAGGGGTGAGGCCTCGTGAGCTTTCCTCAACCACTTTAACATGTTTATTGTTGTTATTGTTGTCGTCCCACGAACAAGGACGTGCTCGTGTTTAGGCAACCATGTTGGTGAGACTTTACAGTTGTAGCTTCTGACATGACTAGAAGACCCAATCTCACAGCAGACTCCCTTATCCTTCCACTCCTACAATCTTTTTGAACCCTCTTCAGAGAGGTCCCCTGAGCCTTCGGTGTGGAAGTTATTTTATAGATGTGTCCATCCGTTTGGACTGGGCTCCGTAGCTCTGCCTTTTGATTGGTTGTGATTTTGTGTGATGGTTCCCATCTGATGCAAAGAGGTTTCCTTGATGAGAGCTATAGACTACATTTTCTGTGGATAGAAAACTATTTAGGATGTGGTTTTAGGCATCAGGCTGCTTTGGCCAAGCAGTGGTTGATAGTTCTCCTCCAAGACCCATGATGTCACTATCCCTGAGCAGTTGGCTAGATTTCCAGTATCAGGTATGACTTCCTTCTAGTTGAGTGAGTCTTGAGTCCAACTTAGAAAGCGGTTTTCTGCCATGGTATGCATACCACTACCGCACCCTTAGTAGCAAGCTGATTGATGCTGTGGTTCATAGGTGTCATAGCTGAGTAGGACTGTTAGTTGCCTTCCTTCTTTGTATATCTATTACATGGCATTTTCTAGTCCCTCAAGGAGGAGGTATTCAGATTCTTTCCAGCTCAGGGGTCTCTGGATCCTAGTCATTCTCAGTGTCATGCTGAGTCTAAATGCATTGTCCATCAATACTTACTATATATATAATTTGGGGCAAATAATGCAAACTTTCTGAGTTTCAGTCTTTCACTATAAAGGTATTTCTACTGCCACAAATGGTCTAAATAATGTGTTTAGAATATTCTAATATACGATCTATCAGATGAATAACACTTAGTGAGGCAGTATGACATTCCCTTCCCTTTTCTGATTTTCATCTTTCTACAGTTAACTGAAAGTGAGTCACATCTAAGCATGATCAGGAAAAATAGATCATATCCAACTGCAAGTAAGAAAGTTAACCTGCTCTCGTTTATTATATGAGTAACTGGACCACTTACAAATCTCTGCTTTGATAATTCCAGTGTTTTTATTATAAAATCAAGTCCCACATTAATGAGTTTGCCTTTCTTTCAGTATAGGGAAGTATAGACTCTTGCCTAAAAGCTTTTCTATCCTTTTAAGATCATTAGAATTTCTGCATCCATTTGTCAAAGTCCAAGCAGAACCCAGGGAACTTGAAAGCAAACTACCACAAGGTGCTTTCTCTTTATTGACAACTAAATAGATACTGAAACCACACAAGAAGGTAATTTTGTCAAATAATATGGATGTGAATAACATTATAAGCAATCTCTAAGTATGTCAAAACATATATTTTACTCTTTTTTTTAACCACCTCTAGGTTCCTTGGCCTAGTTCTCATAGGCTCCAACTAGAATCCATCAAAATAAACAGAAGCCACTGTGTAGGCCAGAAATAGAGTATTTGGGATCTTTTAGCATTTAAGCTACTTTAAGGTAAAAGGAGTTATGTACAACTTTAGGTAAAAGAATTAGTCATATGCTTTTGTATATTTTCTCTCTGATTTCATTTGCCATAGATATGTCAAAGTCAGTCTCTATGGCATGCTGTATATATACATGCTTGTATGTGTATTTCTACCTCTAAAGTGGAATCATCTCATCATAATACGTTTTTAAAAAAACCTCAAAGACTTTGCAGTGTATGATCCCAACTCTAATAGGCCAAACAGTGCTAAGGGAATGCATGCCTTACCTACTTATTATACCTCATGCCCTTTGGCCACCCCTTCTAACATTTAATGAGCCAAAATGTGTAAAGTAAACAAAAGCCAAATAGCTAGATTCTTTTTTAATCTAGGAGACTGTGTCTTTTTCAGTTTAGTTCATAGCAGTAAACACCCATTTAATTCTTATCATGTGCAAGACAGAGTGTTAGGGGCTATAACTACATAATTTATCAGGTTAAGCATGATACTAGTGAATTCAAGTTTAGGAAATAAAGCTCCAGAATCATTCAATTAATACAGCTCTATTATCTTATCACACCATGCTTATCTAATCCTAGGACTTGAACATTAAAGATATCCATTCCTCAGAGAAAAGGAAAGCTAAGCAAGAATACAGGCCCATTAGAAAATTCCATCACATCCTCCCCAGCCCCCACATCTGATAGAAAAACTCAGGTTGCAAATTAAGTGCCTATAATTCTGAGCTTCTTAAAGCTTCGTCAGCTTTAAAGTGTTTCTGTTTTGTTAACACATTTTCACAGTAGTCCCCATGATACAACCTCTTAGGTCTTCTTTCCCAACCTTTATTTTATTTTATTTTATTTTTGATTTTTCAAGACAGGGTTTCTCTGTGTAGTTTTGGTGCCTGTCCTGGATCTCACTCTGTAGACCAGGCTGGCCTCAAACTCATAGAGATCCACCTGGTTCTGCCTCCCCAGTGCTGGGATTAAAGATGTGCACCACCACCTCCCGGCTTTTCCCAACCTTTAAAAGGCAGTTAACATTCTAGTTGCATGTTTTACTTACTCTTATTCCAGTGCTTTATAGCCCTTACTTGTCTCAGAACCTCTAATAATGAATGTCATATATAAATGTTATTTATTATTTTTCTATTGTCTTTCAATTCTGGGATCAAACTCTAGGCTTTGTACATGCTAGGCAAGAGTTACATCACTGAGCCTTGCCCCAGCAAAATCCTTTTTTTCCATTGGAAAATTTTAACACCAACTAGATATCTTGGGATGTGGAGCCAACATTTTGAACTATATTGAACTATAAGTTTTTCTACAGCTTTTCTTCAGATAGATAGAACTAGTAGGCAGGTGAAATGGATCAGAAGGGACAGGTACCTGCCTCCAGGCCTGATGACCTGAGTTCGAGTCTATGGAGTCACATGGTGAAAGCAGAGACCACCTTCCAGGTGTTGTCTGGCCACCAGGAGTCAACAGTGGCACACATACATATACAAACACTCACAGAAACACACACACACACACACACACACACACACACACACACACTAAATAAATAAATAAATAAATAAATAAATAAATAAATAAATAAATAAATAAATAAATGTTCTTAGAGAAAGAACAACTAAGGCTGGACAACTGAGCTCTGAGTTCTTAGTGACTTCTTCCTCTAGCTCTCCGCTAAACCTACAGATACATGTTTGCAGTTATGAAATCAAAACTACAAGAGGGAGTTTCAGAAGTCGTCGTCTTTTCTCTAACATTGTGTCAAATAGAAGTGTTTAAAGGTTATGTCTTACACTTTTTCATTTTCATTTGCAACACTGGGAATACAGGAAGATTCTACAGGGACTTCCAAGTCCTAAGTACATATTGGTATCTATTAGGGCGAGGGTACAGTTGATCGTCATCATCCTAAGTACATATTGGTATCTATTAGGGCGAGGGTACAGTTGATTGTCATCGCCTAGGGATTCTATATTTATGAATTTGTCTACTTGCTAAAATTTATCTGTAACTCCAAATCAGCATGTATTGTGCATCTGTGGCCATTTTCCCAGGTGTAGAGAAGGAAGACATTTGAGACAGTGTTGTGTCTGTTCCAAGCTGACAAGGCACTAATTGGCAGGTAAAACTCTACCATCTCATTTCAGCTTACTTTTATGAGCTACAGCAATTAGGTTTTTTCCCTTGATCTACTTAATGCCACATTTTTTTTCAAATTTAATATTTTTTCCCTTGGTGACTTTGCTGTTTGAAATGTCCTTCAAATGAAGAGCTGAAGAACCATCTGTCATTCTTGAATACAGGAAGGCTGTGGTAGGTCTTACAAAGAAATACATATGTCAGATAAGCTTAATTCAAACCTGAGTTATAATGCTGACAGCCAGATCCTCAGTGTTAATCAATCAGCAATATGTATTAAGGTGTTATTAAACAGAAACACACAAATGACAAAGTTATGTATTGATTGGTTGATGAAAATTTTGTGGCACCACAGGAGGACTAGGCCCTGTATTTTCCTTTGTTAAATATTCATTAGCTCAGTGTTTGCAGTAGCTTTATAAAAGGCAATTACTAATAACTATTAATAATGAGAATTAACTCTGAAAGCTTGTGGCCAGAATACATAGGTGATCAGGTAATGGCAACAGACCCTTAAGGTGCTCTTGATCATGACCCCATTGTTGAACGTTGATGTCAAACACCGCTGCAAACACATACACACACACACACACACACACACACACACACACACACACACACACACACTCATTCAAGAGCATTCCTTGCATTTCTTTCCACGTAGTCGAATTAATTTTGTAACCATTTGTGGTAGGATTGCCCAGCTTTCATGATAGACTCAAATCCCTATAGAATCCTGAGTCTCTCCTTAGAATTTCTTCAAATTTCCAAACACTGTATGATTTCTTCACTCTCCTCTGGCTCACTCTGCAGCTCTGATGACTTCATTCAGTTTATGAACTTTCTAACTATTCCATCCCACTAAAACCATGCAAACTGGGGGCAGAAGTCACTCACAGTGCTCGAAATTGGGGCCTGATGTGAGCTTCCTCATGTACAAAAGATGGGGGGTTGGCAGAGAACTTGCTAGTGGAGACTTTGACTTTTATGATAGCTGAAAACCTAAGAATGTAAAGATAAAAGACAATCCTGGCACTCAAAGCTAAGCTAATCCCTGTAACGGGTCTTCAGTGTTCCCGTTCCCCTTTGGACCATACTCTAAAGGCAGGTTGCTGAGTGGAGGTTCAGAGAACTTAAGTGGAAGCAATTATGACTCAAAGAACCTGTAACATTCTAAACTGCAGTCCTGCGAAGACAGTTACCACGCATTTTCTTCCATAAGCAGTCTCTGGATTTAAAAAAAAAATAAGGTGGAGGAGAACCTTAGGAGCAGAATGAGAACGTCAGGAGATGGGATGAGACAGAGAGCATGTCAGTAAATATAAACATAGCGCATTACATCCATGCTCGATCTTACTAATGTGCCTCTTCCTCTTTCCTTTGCTTACCTGTGAATAACAGCTACCTTTACTCTAGTCTGTGAATTTGCTTATTCTTCCCATTTCTAAATGTACAGATGTTACAGAGTTCTTATTTGTGTGGGCCGGTCTCCTCTCTGAAATAGGAGCTGTACAAAGAAGAGGAGTATGTCTCATTCACTTCAGATCCATGGAGACTCTGTCTTAATTTGGGGAATGTAGTAGATACACTAACTACGAAACAGATAACTAGAGAGAGAACTCAGGAGCAAGCACAGGGAGGTTCAAACTAGCCACTTGCTATATTACAGACATGCTGACACCTCAATATCCTCATACAAAAAATATGCATAATGATGCATCATCCATAACTGATGAGAAATTAAACCAAGCTTGAAACAAGTCTATATAACGGCTATCAAAGAAAATTCTCAACAATTTTTAGAGGTTTTTTCTATCCTATTCCCTACAAACATTATATAGTTTGATAAATTATATAACAGGTAATGCAACCAGACTATAGAAATGTACTTACAAGCAACAAGGAAGACAAAATTGAGTAAATTATAGGAATCTAAAAACAAAAATTTTAGCAAAGTACTAACTAGAGTGAAAAAAATTAAATGTAGCAGAAAATTAGAAGCATAGGGGACATCAGTGATGATTTCCACTATAGAACAGAAAATAAGCACAGGCCATATTATTCACCTGTTAAAAATTTCTCCTCCAAAGTTCCAGCAATGTAAGTAACTGACAGTAGCATGGTAAACTATAATCTAACTACCGTTAAGTTGTTAATTAGTCAGACACTTATGATCTGTTAGGACTTCATCAGCAATTCCAGTGAGTAATCACCCAAATGAGTTGTAAGCACTGAGCTCATTCCTAAACAATTTAACGATAACAGTCGGCAGAGGGCAACAGCACAAGAAGAAATTGCTAAAACCCAAAGTGAGCTAGAAATTGAAATTACCTTAGTACTTAGTTGATTCCCACTCTTTCACTAGTTACTTGCAGTCCTGGGCTTTCTCACGAAATGTCCATTAAACCCTTTTGATAAGGTCTAAGGACTGGAAATACCAGGAGTTGATCTAAGTATCAAAGTGAAGTGGAGGATGAAACATCTACTCAGATTGTACACAAATACTGCAGATTAAGAGAAACATCTTAGCCACTAATCCTTTCTGTAGAGAAGGAGTACAACTTTATAGCAATACCATTCTCCTGATGGGGACGATGCTGGCAAAGCTCGTTGTAGGTTAGTCGTGTTAACTACAGCCAACACAATCTATTGTGCACATATTTAGACAAAAACTGTCTTTTGTCCTCTTTTGCCATGGAAGCCTTGATAGATGGATTTTTCTGAGTGGCTCATTTTATAACTGTATATGCCTAAGCACTTTTGTTTTAATTTTCTTAGGTGGAAAAAAATTAAAACTTCTTTTCATTAGCATATGTAAAGTATAAACAATAAATGACTTCATGTGATTATTTTCATACAAATAACATACTTTCATCATACTCACACTCATACCCTTACATACTCTTTTCTACTCTTAGGAGTAATTTTTTTCTCAAATGAATTACTTATGTGATTCTTCAGTGAAAAATGTTTTTCATTTATCAATATAAATAATGATTATTAAATCCTTAAATATTTGAACAAGAAGATTCCCTACATCCAACTTAACTTCTGAAGAAGATAATGAACATGCTTGGGTTTTTCTACTCTCTTCTTCAGAAAGGAGCTAAGAACTAAAGAGAGAAGATTGAGTGTGGTCTAATCATTTACAGTAATCTGAAATAATCATCTCTTAGCTAGATTGTTCCTCACTTAACAAGATTAAGATTCCCTTTGGAAAAAAAGGGGTGTGGGGGTAAGGACTCATGCTGGAGATATACCTCTGCAGCAGAGCATTTGCCTAGTGTGTGAGAGGCCTAGTTTCAACCCTAGCGCCAGAAGTGACAACAGCAAGAAGCTTGTTAGGCTTGTTGGGGACAAAAATGAACTGCAGTCTAGGTGTAGTGACTCTCAGCTTTCCCTGCCCGTCAGAGAGACCTGTAGAACTTTTTTACCCACCCCTGCCCATGTGCAGCTAGTATTTTAGAATCATTAAGGCAGAATCTCTGAGGATATTATTTTAAAACTGTCCCTGGTACTTCATTATGCACCCCCAAGGACAAACACTTACCATAAAATGGCTAACCATGTGCTACCCAAATTTTGATGTACCAAGGATGAGCTAAGGATAGGTTATTCAGAAGCATACTGAGGAACCAGTGACATGTTTCAGCTGATAAAGGCGCTTGCCAAAAAGCCTGACAACCTGAGTTGTATCCTCAGAACTTATATGGTAGAGGGCTGAAATGAACTCCCAGAAGATGTGTTCTGACCACACGCGTGCACACACACACACACAAGTAAACATAAAACATAATTAAAATCTCTAAAGCACATTCTGATTTAGTAGATCTTACAGATCCCAATGGTCTCAGTTTCTCAGTCTCTTCCAGGTGGTACTTCTGTGGCTGATTTGCATACCAAACTGAATAGCTGTAAGGTTTTCATGAAGATTCACTGAGTTACACGGGAATCCTCTGGAGAACTTCTTAAAATGCAGGTTGTTAGCCTGACATAGTGGCGCACGCCTTTAATCCCGGCATTCGGGAGGCAGAGGCAGGCAGATCTCTGTGAGTTCAAGGCCAGCCTGGTCTACATAGGGATTTCCAGGACAGCCAGGCTACACAGTCAGACCTTGCACTTAAAAAAAAAAAAAAAAGGTAGATTTTTTTTTAAAAAATGCAGGTTGCTACCTGATCTTCAGTATGTTCTCAGGCAATTCTAGTGCTGTAGATACCACTGAAATCCAGGAACCTATCCAGACAGGAAACGAATATAAACTGCATGCAGGAAACTACCCAGACAGGAAGTGCCCATGAACCACATACAGGAGAACGGCCCAGACAGGAGGCATGAATGAACTATATCCAGGAGACTACCCAGACAGAAAATGAACTCTAAAATCAGAACACAGATTTTGTAAATTTCTCTTTCATTTCCCAGAAGGCTTTTCATCTCTTTTCATTCCCTACTCAAGTTCTACCTACAAAGAGTATGATTGCAAAGCTCTTCCAGAAAACGCTAGCTACACAGCACTGTATATAACGAGGGGCAACACCATGTGACAGGCCAGCAAATGTGCTTTGGGAGAAGAGACAGAAATGAGCATGAGGTATGTGACTAGCAGAGACTTAGGCTAGATTTTGAATGATCTCTTTCTCGTAGATTTTAGGTGTAGCACATAACCTATTTCCCTATTTGGGCAAAACTTTAATGTTCTGAATTTTTTTTTTTTGGGGGGGGGGTTGGTTTTTCGAGACAGAGTCGCTCTGTAGCATTGGAGCCTGTCCTGGACTAGCTCTGTAGACCAGGCTGGCCTGGAACTCACAGAGATCCACCTGCCTCTGCCTCCCGAGTGCTGGGATTACAGGCGTGCGCCACCACCGCCCAGCAATGTTGTGAATTCTTGTTTCCATTGTATATGTACTTTCTAGTGTGTTTTGCTCCAAAACACATTTGTGCCTTTTGTGAACATACTGTATAATGTAAAGTAAGAATAACATAAAATATTAAAGTGTGAAGAGTTGAGTTCTGTATGTAGAAAATATTTTTCAGTAAAATTCTCAGAATAATCATTCCACCAGGCTATTTTCATATGAAAAGGTGACATATATTTCATGTCACCTATATATTTCTAAAGATATATCACTCATTCTCTTTCTCTGGATATTATACCAGAACAATTACTTAAATTATTTTATTAATAAAAATATATTTAAAGCTAGGAGAATCAGGATATAATTTTGATTTTTATTTCCCCAAAGGCTTTTCATTTCTTTTTATTCCTCACCTTGAATTCCAGTTACAATTATATAAATATGCCCAGAAGACCTGGGTACAATTCCCAGCACAAAATAACAAAACATATTCAAAACAATAAACTAAGAAATGTTGCTTTTCCCTAATAAACACATTTCAATCTAATAAATAATTGGGGTTTTGTTGATGACCAAGATCTTGAAGATAACATTTAATTAGCTGTTTATAAAGAAGAAATAAAAAGGAAGGAAGCAGAAAAGACTCACTGCAGATCTTCACCTTTACCTTTAGCTCTGCAGCAGACCAGCTGCTGTGCCCCCACCCTCACCCCACCCTGTGCTCCCATCTCCAGTGGATCACACAGATCTTCTCTTCCAACCTTCATGCCTTCCCATCCCTTCATCCTAGCCCCTATTCCAACGGGCATTCTCAGGGAGTACACAGGCCAGGAAAGCAGGTGTTTCCAGAATCCTGGAATAAGTATTCTTACACCAATGAGAGTATTAGAGAGGTGATGTCATCAGTGAACCTAAGCCAGAATATCTCCTGAGAGGTTTCAATGCTAGGTCTAGTTTGTATTCTCATTTTATACTCTAAAACCACAAGGTAGGTCAGGCAAGCGAGCAAGAGTTCACAGAAGCCTACATGGCAGTTGTTCAGGGCAACAGCCCATTGTTTCAACTATTTCTCTAGGTCATTCTGTTCCAGGTAGCAAGTGAAGTCACAATTGGCAAATAGACAGTACAAGCAATGCTTTTAGTAAATCACAAGTAAATCAACAAAGTAATATCTAATAATAGGTTTTCTCTACACTTTATTCTACTTCACAAGTAGGATAACTGTAGATCTTCATCTTTCCCTCCTCTCCTCCAAATCCAATCCCCCAGTCTTACCTCCAGCTCTGCAGGAGACCACCAGCTGTGGCCTTCCATTTCTCTCTGCCAGTGGATCATGCAGATGTTCTCCAGCCTTCTTCCCCACTTAGCCCATTGCCCAAGCCTCCAACTCCAGCAGGCATTCCCTGGTAACCGGTCAGCCTCGCCTATCAGAGAAGCAAGTAGGGCAGCAAGACAGGAGGCAAGCCTCAGAGCTTCACTCTCCCTGCTCTCCTCCAAGTCCAGTGCCAAGCTTTTCCTTTTAGGCCACAACCAGCTCCCAAATCATGACACCGAGACTTCTTATTAGTTATGAATGCTCGGCCTACCTCAGGCTCGATTCTGGCTAGCTCTTTTAACTTAAATTAACCTAAATTCTCTTTAACTACATTTTGCCTCGGGGCTTTTTACCTTCTTTCTCTGTACAGCTTAACTTCCTGCTGTCTCTGGCTAGCTGGCGACTGTCTGGCTTCTGGCCCCAGCTGTTTTCCTCGTTCTCCTCATTCTCTTCCTTCTCTCTCGAGCCTAGATTTTCTCCTACTTATTCTCTCTGCCCACCAGCCTCACCAATCACTCTCTGCCTAGCTATTGACCCTTCAGCTCTTTATTAGACCAATCAGGTGCCTTAGGCAGACAAGGTGAAACAAGTGCAACATATCTTTGCACAATCAAACAAATGCAGCAAAAACAAATGTAACACATCCTTACATCATTAAACAAATGCGGCATAAACAAATGTAACACACCTTCACATAGTTAAAGTAATATTCCACAACAGGCATATGCCCCATTGTTAACCTGATAACCACTTGCAAATGAAAATTTAGTTTTCTTCAAGGGAGTCTCTCCAGAGAAACAAACTACTCTTAAGGGTAGGCCCCATGCCCAGCTACACATGGCCAATAGAAAATGAATTCAAGGGCATCTTTGGAAGTTCCTTGTTTCATAATGTCATGCCAGGGCCTTTTCTTTTTTAATATTACCTTTTTCATTTCATATTTATGTATTTATTTATTTACCACATAGGTCCTTTGCATATGCATTATGGCTTCCAGTTTTCTGTTTTTATAGGATTCCTGATTGTGCAAAGAGTATGTCTCTGAGTCTACATCTGTTTGGTTGTATCTTTTCTTGGGCTCTTTTTCTTCTGTTTGTTTTGTCCTATTCCAATATTGCTTTTGTTGTATCTTGTATTTTACTTTATCTTATTATTATCCCTTAGATGCCTGGTTGTTTTCTAATGAGAAACAAAAAGGGTGTGGATCATGATAGGAGGAGACAGGAAGAGGAACTGGGAGTAGTAGAGGAAGGGGAAACCTTAATCAGAATACATTGTATGAAAAAAATCTATTTTCAATAAAAGAAAAGTACCCAGCACTCTGCTATGAATCAGTTAAGAATTCATACAGTGATGATAGAATCAGAGTCATTTTTTAAAATTCATGAAACCAGTGTGGATTTATAGGTCTCTAAATTATAGCATGAAAATGCTAACTTTATATTTGTCAAATCAGAGGCCAAAGGATGGATGATTGCAAAGCTCCAAATGTTCTGTCAATTACCTTTTATTCTCAGAACAACGAATAGCAAGGAAAGCTGTAACAAGAAAGGTAACTGTTTTCTTCTACTTAATTTAAAATGTATCACATAATTTTTAATCCTCCTGATTAGAAATATCCTCTTATAAATAACAGAAAGAGAGGAAAGAGAGAAAATAATAAAACTTCAAGTTACATTTTGTTGAGATGGTTAATTGTTTGCTTGCACATGTATTGGCTTGTTTACAGTGTATCATTATGTCGCACAGTCTGGCCTTGAACTTTCAAGCCTCCTGCTTTTTAAGCGCTTGGGCTACAGGTATACATCATCATAGTCCCAGCTCTGGCATTTTTAAGAAAGCAAAGGCATGACTTTTAAGACATATTATAATAAGTCTGAACCCCAAGCAGACCTAGAAATTATACATCAGAAAGTGAGATTTGATTGATATCAGACTTTGCAGCTAAAGAAAATCAGCCTAAAATGCCATAAGAAGCAGCACAATAAAGCCGAGGGATACACAAATACTCAGGTAAATGTTAGAAAGGAATTTTTTTTCTGTTTTTGTTTTTGTTTTGTTTGTTTGTTTGAGATAGGTTCTCTTTATGGGCTGCATAATTTGTTTCACAAGTACTGGGATTATAGGCCTATGCCATCACATCTGGGTCCAGAAGGGTGAATTTTAAACATTGAGTCCAGCAATACTTTGGCTTTACAATTTCACCTACTCATACTCCATAATACTGACCAGCTATCAAAGCCATGGCTAGAAATCCATTCTCATAGGTTTTCAAATATTGTGAGTGCACACACATTCTGATTATTTGCTTGTTGTCCTTTAGAACAACTCTAGAGGACAATTAGAATTCTGGCAGCCTAGAGGGAATCTGACTGTGGTAGTTTGAATGTATTTGACCCCCATAAGCTCATAGGGAGTGGCACTATTAGGAGGCATGGCTTTGTTGGAGTGGGCATGGCCTTGTTAGAGGAAATGTGTCACTGTGGGAGTGGGATTTGAGGTTTCCTATGTTCAGGATACTGCCAGTGTCTCAGTAGATTTCCTGTTGTCTGAAAGATGTAGGACTCTCAGCTGCTACTCCAGCATCACATCTGCCTGCACACCACCATGCTTCCCACCATGATGATAATGGACTGAACTTCTGAAACTGTAATCGAGCCACCCCAATTAAATGTTTTCTTTTTAAGAGTTGCTGTAGAGGGAATCTTAGAAGGTCTTATTAATAAAATCAAACCCAGGCAGGTATTGGGGTGAACACTGGAAGATCAGAGAGACAGAACAAGCCACAGCTAACCTCACCTGGCCAACTTCTCAGCTGATCTTGTTTCCTCAGACTGGAAGCCTCTGTGTCCTCATATCCGAATGGCTCTCAGCTGAACTGTGCTGCTAGAAGACTGAAAGCTTAACCAGCCAAATGCTTCTAGTTTCTGGTCCTCACGCCTTATATACCTTTCTGCTTTCTACCACCACTCCCTGGGATTAAAGGCTCACTTTCTGGGATTAAAGGCATGTGTCATCATGCCTGACTGTTTCCAATGTTGCCTTGAACTCACAGAGATCCAGAGGGATTTCTACCTCTGGAGTGCTAGGATTAAAGGCGTGTGTGCCACCATTTTCTGCCTTTGTATCTAGTGGCTGTTCTGTCTCTGACCCCAAGATAAGTTTATTAGGGTGCACAATATTTTGGGGAACACAATACCACCACAAGTTGCCATGGTCATGGTGTCTCTTCACAGCAATAGAAACACTAAAACAATGACCAAAGTCAGTTGCATCCTAAATAACCTTAATTGGAAATTACTGCCAGGAATTACTACTAAAGCCATTGTTACTAATGAAGTATAATTTATTTCATGTCTCAGATCCTGGAAGTAAAAGAAACTAAAATTAAATTATTGGTTAGGTGTGTTCCAGCACTTCAGAGTCTAATTCAGGACGATTACCACAAGTTCAAGGCCAGCCTGGCCTACTGTTAATCCCAAAGAGGGGAGGAGAAAGACCGCTGACCCCAATCATCATGGCCAAGTTAATTAAAGCAAGCTTTTTATTCATGTTCACCAGCTGCCTTCCCCTCAGGTGGGGTTGTAGAGGTCAACACTGGATGTGAGGAAGACAGGACTTTTATAGCTCAACTGTACGGGATTTCGAGATGGGGGATTTGGTGGGCAAAGAAGGCAGGGTTAACCAAAGCAGAACATGAGCATAACAAGTTAGTCTTAACAACCTCCTGAAACAAAGACACGATTACAAGGTGTTTGCAACAACAGGTAGCCATAACAAGGTAGTCATAGCAATGCTTTTGAAACAAAGGTAGGATTGTAAGATGGTTAGAAACTTTTTGAAACATATAGCAGATCCTTTCTTTCACAGGGAGCAAGTATGAAAGATGTTAAATCCTCTCCAGGAAAGTTTTGGTTCCTCATCTCTCCAGCCAGTCCCACTCCTTAAGGGTCCTGAAGAAAGGAAAAATTTCTGTTTCAAGAGGAAGCCCTCATCAACCATACATTCCTCACATTCTCCAGTGATGGACAGTTCCAGCTGTGACAGTTGAAGAGCACATTAACAACTCAATAGCAAGAGCCCAGACCTCTAACAAGCCCTTCTGGCTCCCAAGCTATATCATCTTTTGAACCAAGCTCCACTTCTAAATTCAGGCAGATTTCTTTGTAAAAATCTTATTAGCACACACTGTTTTCACTATGTTCATTATCAATTTAGTTCTGGCACTAAATACTACCTGAGGCTTCTGTGTGGCTGAAGCAGCTTGTAAGGATGAAATAGAAGAAGAAAAAGGAGAATACTTAATAATTTTATATCTGTAATAATTTGAACACTGGTTTCACTATATGTAGTACAATTTATAAAATTGAACTTAAAATATACTTGCAATTTTTTTCTAGTATTAGTCTAAGTACATTTCATCTGTACATTAAAATATACTCAATACTTTTCCTAATTTAAACTTATAATTGATGTAATAGGCTCTTGGAATAAAAGGTATCCAATTTTCTATTTCACAAAGATTACATGTATTTTAAACACTGACTGTAGTATATTCCATTTTGTCATTTTTTTTTTTTAGTGTTCTTGCCATTATGAATATAGGTGAATGTGGGTATAAAGACTTTGTCTCTAAACAAAGTTATGAAGTATGTTAATTGGTCTAAATTGTTTCATATCTGAGCAACTTCACCATTATTTACTTCTCTACAAAGGTTCTTTATCAGTGTCTTGAAGTTCATTTGTTATAGAAAAAAATGCAATGTGTGAATGCCTTTGGGACACATTTTCCTCAAGACTTATAAGATCTAAAAATATTCTGCATGTGAAAGTCTAATTAAAGTCTGCAATTGTACTATGCAAATACAACAGAAACAGCTTCTAATATTTCTCTTCTACTATTTTTCTAATGAGCTGTATGGCTAAAGAGCACATCAAGTTTTTCTAATAGTAGGAGAACCCAAAAATATTTTCTTCTGATAATTCAAAGAAATTATTGTCAATTTTCTCCTTATTCACATATTCTCTCATGAATAATGACTTTATTATTTTAATATGCATCCATTTACCTAATTCACTATGTACCTCTGTAGGGATATGTTAGCATGGCAGGATTTCCCTTGAAAATCAGGGAGGAGAAGGAGGAAAAGGAGGAGAAAGAGGAAGAGGAGAAAGGGGAAGGGGAAGGAGGAGAAGGAGAAGAAGAAGAGACTTAAAATACTAATAGAATTTTATTATTTATTTGCTTATTAATTTATTTTTCTGCTGGGGAAATCAAACTTGGAGCCTCATACATGCTAGACAAATTCCCACAGAGCTGCCCTCAACACACCTTTCCTTTGGTAATTATCTCTATGACTAGAAGTTTCATATTTCACATTTACAATTTTCCAGGATTCCATACTTTAACCATAATATTAAAAGGTGACTCAAGAAAGCTGTTTCAGCTCCACAGAAGCTAGGCAACAAGGAGGATCCTAAGAGGGATGCATGAATAGCCCTGGGAAGGAGAAATAGATGAGATCTCCATGAGTAAACTGGGGATGAGGTGGGGGGAGAATAGAGGGGAGAGAATGGGGGATGAGAACATGAGGGAATGGGATGGTTGAGCTGGAGGTGGGATGGAGTGGGAAAGCAATGAAAGAGATATCTTAATAGAGGGAGACATTATGGGGTTAGGGGGAAACCTGGTACTAGGGAAATTCCCAGGAATCCACAAGGATGACCACAGCTTAGACTACTAGCAATAGTGGAGACGGTACCTGAACTGACCTACCCCAGTAATCAGATTGGTCAATACCCTAACTGTCATCATAGAGCCTACATCCAGTAACTGATGGAAGCAGATGCAGAGATCCACAGTCAACCACCAGACTGAGATCTGGGAGTACAATCAAAGAGAGGTAAGAGGGATTATATGAGCAAGGGAGCATCAAGATCATGATGGGGAAATCTACAGAGACAAGCTCATAGGAACTCACGAACCTTAGACAGACAGCTATGGAACCTGCATGGACCAGACTAAGCCCTCTGCATACAGGAGACAGTTGTGTAATTTGGTCTGTTTGAGGGGCCCCTGGCAGTGGGATCAGGGTCTATCCCTGGTGCATGAGATGGCTTTCTGGAGCCCATTACCTATGGTTGGATGCTTTGTTCACCCTTGATGCAGTGGAGAGGGGCTTGGTCCTGCCTCAACTGAATGTACCAGGCTTTGCTGACTTCCCATGGGAGCCCTTATCCTTTTGGAAGAGGGGATGGAGGGTGGATTTGGGGGGTGGGAGCTGGGGGGGATCGGAAGGAGGGATGGGGGGATATGTGACAGTGGACCACAGAAGGAACAAAAGCTCAAGGTTCCAAAGTGGGACTGAAAACTATCATGAGGCTAAGGAAAAGTAAAATGTAGGGTTTAAATAAATGTATGCTGGAGTAATCCACATAACAATTGGCATCCACTTTGCCTTGACCAGTATTTGTGGAAACGGGGATTGTGATGGCTTGTGTCCATGTTTATGTGCCGTCCAAAGGGAGCTAGCTATACAGAGGACTGAAGGACTCTGGGGCTGCACTGGATGATGTCTTCTGTGCTGGCCCCTGGATTTCCTTTGAACTTTTTTTTCATCATTACTTTATGCAGAAGTTTGTCTTTGTGTTGGTAGAAGGGAAAGGAAAAACACAAGAAACTAGCCTTTCGTTTCTAAATTAAAACTGTGCTATGCTGATTGCTCAAGGGGCTTTTCAGAGGCAAAACAAGTAGGAACATTAAAATTCCTTATTTCTATAGACCACGAACTGGGCCCACCACCACCACCTCTTTTTTGTTTTGTTTTGTTTGTTTTAATTCTCAGTAGTAAATGGAACAGTTTTCTGTTTATCTTACAGATACCTTAAATCAGTGGTTCCCAACCTGTGGGCCAAGACCCCTCGGGGGCAAGCAACCATTTTTGGAGGAGTGGCCTAACACCATCAGAAAACACAGATACTTACATTATGATTTGTAACAGTAGCAAAATTACAGTTATGAAGTAACAACAAAAATAATTTTATGGTTGGGGGTCAACAGCAGCATGAGGAACTGTTTTAAAGGGTTGCAGCATTAGGAAGGTTGAGAACCACTGCCTTAAATGGTCTCCGGGTTCTGTTTTGTTTGTCGTTTTCCAGTTCCATTGGCATTTAGAGAAGATAACAGAAGACGGAAAGCAAAAATACAGGCAAAGGATGCAATGAGGGGTCTATGGTCATGGAATTTCTGAACCTGGAGGAGTTGAGTCCTCAGCCTTCCACATTTTTCTGGACAGCGAACCCAAGGTTCTGACGTTAAACACGCCGAAGTCCCGCCCTTTTCACACTGCCCCATGCTGCCTCTACCGTTAGATGGGGGAACTGCAGGTAAAGGGTAGAGGAGAGAAGGCGTTTGGGCTGAGGGTTAAGTAAGGTTAACTCCTGAGTCCAGCAGCTTGAAGTTTTGTTTTAACTAAAAAGAAAAGGGTGGGGGGAGGGGCGCGGGAATCAGCACTCTTGTTCTAAAACGAGCGAGCTAAATATCCGCCGCTGAGTACCTACGAAGCTCAAGAACCACTCTGGAGAACATAGCTCCATCTCTCCTCCCCCGTCTCGTTGTACAGGATGGAAAGGACTGTCGACCTGAAACATTTCCTGGGCCGGTTCTTTTAAAACACACGTTCTCATCTGGGTCTTGGAGGGTTTCTTTCTGCCCTTTCTTCTGCTGTGAGGCCAAGTTACACTGGCAACCTCAGGTGGCCAGGAACGATAGCACTCTTATGCTCGCACACGTCCAGAGGACCATCCCTGCCCCCCCCCCCCTTCGTGGCTACACACAGTTGGAAGAGCCTCGGGGATAGTTGGGGGGGGGGGGGACGTGCCTTTGAGGGCGCTGGTGGATAGCTATAGAAAGCGAGGAGGAAATCGAGAGGAGAGTATCTGCTGTCCTCGAGGCGGCGCGAGTGCGAACACCGCACGCGTCTGCCGCTGCCCCGTCCCGGCGACAACTGGCGGAGTCCCCACCGGGACCGCGATGCTGCGGGTGGGTAAAGGCAGCGCTGCGGGCCGGGAGGGCGGCGCAGAGGGCGGCGCTGCCGGCGTGAAAGGCGCCTTTGTGCAAGCCCGGGTGTAGGACCCGGGGAGAGGAGAGAGCCGACCGAAACCTGGAATCGGGGACAGAGGCGTCCCACACTCCCAGCCGTCGGGTCTCCAGCAGGACAGCCGGGGAGCGCGGTGGAGCGCGCGCACGGGACCCTGCAGAGGTTGTCCGAGGCGGTGGCCCGGGGGCCGGGAGTGGGAAGAAAGCAGTTTCGAGGAAGTTGGGGAGAGGGACTTGTCTCCCCGCCCTCTCCCCCTAGGTGGCAGGGGCCCCGCTTGGCTCCGGGGTGCCACCGCTGCCCCGGAGCTCGCTCCGGAACCGGCATCTGGAGAGCGGCCCCCGGGTGGAGCCGCCCGCCTGCCGCCCACCTGGGGCACAGTGGCGGGCGCGGTGAGGCCTCCCTTCTGCGCCCCGGCCGCGTGGCTTGCGGCTTATTTTCCCAGCTGGCAAGCGTCGCGCTGCAGACAAGGGAATGCCTGTGGTGAGTTGTTTATTTTGTTGAAGTTTGCGGTGGGCCAGGAGGACGTGGGGGGCGAGCGGCAGGCAGCGGCCGGGACTGTTTTGTTTAGGTCTCCGTCCACCTGTGTGGTATAAATCTGCCAGGCTCGGGGCGGTGGGGCCCAGGGTGAGGAAGCCCCAGCGTTCCAAAAGCTCCTGGCCACGTTTAATTCGCAATGCCTGGAACTGACTACAATTTAACGAAGGCTGTCCCCGACCCCCAGCTTTCCATGGACGCTTCCCTAGGGACAGTCGTCGCCCATGACCCGGGGACAGCTGGCCACTGAAGTTTCCACAGCTTCCCTTCCCTGTTCCTTGAGAGCAATGGAGCTGGGGGTTGATGAGAAAGGGGCCCAAGAAAAGAGAGGAAACTTGTCCTGGGGTTTGGGGGGTGTGAAGTTCGTTCAGGGGTGTCGGGTCGCCCTGTTTCTACAAACTGGTGTCCTGGTTGGCCAGTTTCCCAGGCTAGGCTGGTGAAAGGCTAGCGGCTGGCTCCTGAGGGAGCCCATTGGAACCCCTGGGGCTGATGTTAGTCACAGCCTCGGCTTCGTTTGCCTGGAAGAAGAGCCTAAATACATTAGCGAGAGGGTAAAGCTTTTAAGGCCTTCTTGGGAGTGAGTGGCTGGCTAATGAGAGGTTAATTTTGTTTCGAAGGGAAGGCTGCGCTGGTTTCCTGAGATAAATGGACAGGAAGCGCATTACCTCCAAGCACTGGCAAGCGGCTCCCAAATGCTTTTTGCACCTGCTGCTTCTAGCCTTGCGAGCCAGAGGCGAGCCGCACTGGAGTCTGTAGGGATCAAGGGGCCCCGGCTGTAAGCGCGGGTTATGAACCTCCTGCGCTATCCGTGGTCTCTCTCTCCTGGGGCTCAGCGCTCACAAGGAACCCTGGGGCTCTTCTCTTACACCTAGGTCCTGCGTGTTCCGGAGCTCGGGGGCATCCTGATCCCGTTGAGCCCCTTCCAGGTGCGGAAGGGTTAAGAATGATGTAAGTACAAGCCAGGAGCTACATGCCTTGGGGCTCCTGGACTCTGGGCTATTCCAGCCCCTGATTTTCAAACACTGTGGAGCAGCGAGCAGCAGGGGAGCCCTTACTACAGAATGGGTTTCACAAATCTCTTACTGAAGGCTTTCTCAGTCCTAGGTGAGCTGTTAAGTACAGATCCTCATGTTAGGTTTCTGGATGTGGAGATACAGTACCTGGGGAACAGTTAAGGCACTATATAAGGGTTCAGGAAATGAAACTGCATCATGTTTAAAATCTATTATCGTTTCTGGCATCCGTTTTAATTTTACCCATTTGCATGTCCATGGCGTGGTATGCTTTGCCGGGTCTTCTGGATGTACTGTTCTGGTCTCATAATTCCTTCTTGAAAACAAAGGAAGAGAGAAAGAATGTAAGTGGTAAGACCCAGGGTGGATTTTTGGGTTGCTCAAGTTGCCAATCATTTCATTTTTTTTCTAACTAAAATGTAAAACTTTCATAATCATCAATTTTGTTCTAGCTTCCTCCCTGGGTTTTTCTTTGTACAGTCCCAAGTTCTACTTAAACTTGCCACACAGGAGCTTGAAAAGTGGCTGCCCTATAAATCATCATCCAACATGCCCTTGATTTCCAAGCTGATTTCAAATCTTGCTAAGAGTCCAGATTCACCCCCAGAGCGTGTCAACAGACCTAATGTCATAAAAATAGGACCTGCCTTGTGATTTAATTGTAAAAAAGAAAAGAAAAAAAAGCATTTTCCTATAGCAGCTGAACACTTACGCAGTAATAAAAAGTGAATTGTTAGGCATACATGTCTTAAGCTTGTCAAATTTTACAACAGAGGAGCAATAAAACACCTTAGAGATGAATTTTTTCCTCTGAACAGTTTTTTTCTTGACATGAGGATTCTCAGCAACTCGAGGGTGCCCTCTACTGATAAGAATATCTAAAGCCCCATGTATTTAAATAACATGATAGTGCCGAGGAAAGTCAGCAGAAAGACCCAAATCAAATTGAATGTATTGATCTTTAACTTTTTGGTTATATGAAGTCTGATAACAATATAAGTTACCTTGTAGGATAAGGTATAATTAAAAACTGAGGTAAGAAAACTCTACATTTTGCTGTTAGTCAGCTAGCTAAAAGCACTTAAAAATCTCTATGCGTAAGAATGTTTTGCCTGCATGTATGTCTGTACACCATGTGTGTGTCTGATGCCTATGAAGGTGAAGGGAATTTGGATCCCCTGGAACTGAAGTTACAGACTGTTGTGAGCTGCCAGTGGTCACTGAGAAGTATATGCAGGTCCTCTGGTAGGAACCACTGAACCATCTCTCCAGCCCCAAGCTAAAAGGACTTTTAAGAAGAGAGTCATGTGATCACTCTTTAAAAGATACTTATTAGTATTTTCTGAACTGTATTTCATGGATTATATGTAGTAACTGCAAGATGGTAAAAAATTTTTCTCTGATAACATTTAGTATACACCATTATGTAAAATTGTCAGATACATTCCACCCCTCCTCCCATGAAAAGTCATTTCTCCAGGCAACTCTGAAGCTATTATTAAGCATATTAAAGATAGACATAAGGCTTGGATTATATCTTGGGTAGCGAAAGGTGTGTTTACCACTTGAGTCATCACAGCATGTAATAAGTAATGAAAAATTACAGTAAAAACAGATAGGTCTCCTTCATTAGGGACCTAGTGGTTTGAAGAATTCACAATGTGTCTAATGAGTGAGATAGTGAGACCTAAGACTTGCCCCCCCCCAATTATCCTGATCCATTGATTAGCACATTGTAACATGTGGAATATTAATGTGTCTGTGGTTGATAGGAGATTCCTAATTAGAGATTCTGAGTAATGTAGCAGGTAAAGTTGCAAACTGTAATTTAGATTGCAGTAAGTGCATTTTAAATGGCAATCCTAAACAGTTTGCGGAATGGCAAGGGGAGGTAATGTGGCTCTTAGCACTGACGCCATTCTCCAAAGGACATACCACTTCACACTAACTGATAACAAATTAGTGCCTGTCCTCAACGCCACAAGTGCTTTCCTAACCCTTGGCGATTGTTTGTGGGGTTTGCCCTTGGTTTGGGAGGACAACTCAAGTAGAAACAGACCTACCATTGGATTAATTTAATAGGCTGAATATTTGTGGAAAAGCCACTGAGCAACAAGAAATCGTGGCAATAATTACACTACATAAAAACTCACCACTCTCATTAATCTAATTACCTTGTAACCGAACACGTTGAAGTTCGCCCAATCCCTGACTCCCGCTCTCAGCTTTGAAGCAGGGAAAATGTCAAAGAAACCAAAACACCAGAGCCTCCTACAGCTGCCAGCGAATTCCGCCGGGAGCTCGCAGGTCCTTTCTCATTCTATCCATCTGCTACGGACCTCGGGTGTCATTTGAGTACCTAAGGCGGCTCGGCTGGACTCTTGTTTTACCTAGAGACCCCGACAAGTTTGCTACGAGGTCCTGCAGATGTGATTGGCTGAATGTGTGGGGGGAGCGGGGCGTTGCGGGGGAACCTGCTATATGGAGCTCGGGGAAAGTGCTGGCTTCCTGCAAGCCGCTGGCCAGCCGGGCCTGGAACGAGGAGGAGGGGTGGTGGTCATTAAAAACCAACAACGAACAAAAAACTAGGAGGAAGCTGAACCTGAGCTCATTAATTCAAGGAGAGGTTAAAGGCCGGTTCTCCTGGAACGCGGGCCAAGCGAAAGTCGCTGTCGCCCATTTCTATTGGGTACCAGAAAACCGTGATCTCGGAAAGGGGTGGGGGAGGAAAAAAAGCACAAGGAAGCCGGTAGGAGGCGGGGCCCTAGCGAAGCTGCCCCACCCGCGGGCGGCGGACGCGGAACTTGAGTGAGACGCAGAAGGGAGGTGCGAGGGCGGGAGGCACGCCTGCAGCCAATGGGAATGGGGGAGGAGTGCGGCAGGGGGCGGGACCTCCCCGGATTGGTGGGAATTCGGCGGGGGCGGGGCGAAAGTGCGGGACTGAGATTGATTGACCGCGCAGGCCACGGGTGCGGAGCTCTCCGGGCCGCTGCCTGCCACGGCTGGTGAGGTTCCCCCGGTTCCACGCGCGTCGAGCTCACGCTTAGCCGGGGCCCGGCCGCCCGTGCGCCCGGGGCTGCTCTGGGCGTTCGCTCACGGTCTTTGTATCTTTTCTCCCGCCTCTCTCTCTCTCTCTGCCTGCCGCGTCCGGCGCCGCCGCGATGTCTCTGCGCCCTGTTGCCACCTCCCTCCGCCCGCGACGCCCTGTTCGTTGCGGCGGTGGCGGCTGGTCTCGGACGCTGGCCTGAAAGGAAGAAGAGGAGGAAGCGAGGCGCGCCCCCCGGCCCATGCCGCAGCCAGAGGCCCGGCCCAGCCGCTGCGCCCGCGCCGCCGCCCTCGCCGGAGCGCACGAGACCTGCATGGACGGGCATGGGCGTGAGAGCAGCACCTTCCTGCGCCGCCGCCCCCGCCGCCGCCGGGGCTGAGCAGAACCGCCGCCCCGGGCTCTGGCCGCCGTCTCCCCCGCCGCTGTTGCTGCTGCTGCTGCTCAGCCTCGGGCTGCTCCACGCAGGTAGGCGCAGGCCGGGTGGGGAGCGGGCCGCGCGGGCTTTGTTCTGGGTTCCGGAACGCCACGGCCCTAGCGGGCGAGCCCGGCGCTCTCCGTCGCGGGTTCACGGCTCTAACTGGCGCCCCGCCGCCGCGCCGGGTCCTGCCCGCCGCCTCCGGCCTCCGCCCGCGACAGCCGCTTAGCCGATCCCGGCGTGCGGGGGCCGCGTGCAGGACCAACGCTCCGGGGCTTTATTGCTCTCCACAGGGGTGTTTACTGGAGCCGCTGCGGATCGGGTTTCCGCTGCCTTAGCCGCCTGCGAGCGGAGACTAGAGCCTTGTGCTGCTGCTGCTGCACAGCCGGGGGTGGCGGCGAGGTCGGGAATCGCACCGGGTGCAAAGATTTTTCACCCAAGTTTGGGGTGGATTCCGAAGGAACTTAAGTTATCCGGGATTTCTTTCGGTTTTGCCAAGGCCGCTTTGGGAGCAGAGTTTGGCGGATTGAAGAGGTGTTTTGAGGCTAGCCTCATGTTTTTGGTTCCTAGCGGGCTGGACAGATGTGTGCTGCCGTGTGGAGGTCGGCAGGGCTCCTGACGACGCAGCACTGAGGAATGTGCTTTTCGGATAATAAGCCTGAACCTGAACCTGAACCTTGTGACATGTGATGCCTATTTTTGTTTTCTTTACAAATAAGTATCGTTTCTTTCTAAGACTTTGCCTAGACCATGAATTTCCCCTCTAATACAAAGGTCAAAAGAATCATTGTCCTTCTGCTTGAAAACCAGAGCATTACATAGATTTCCTTGGAGGCCTTTTCCCCCTGTGTTTATGATGACACTCACAACGCTCTGATCTGGAGAATAGTTTAATGTCACTCAGCTGTACTAAGAACTTTTTACTTGTTAAGGCATACCAACCGTGCTAAAATAGCCGGGAGGTCTTTTAAGTAATGGAATAAAGTGACATTGAAGAGACAACTCTTCCAGGTGGTATAACGGCAGCATTTTAACACTGTCACTTGGAGAAATGGACTGGTCGCACTAAAAATGTAATAGCCAGTTGTGGAGTAATTAAGGCTTTAAATTAGTAGCTTTAGAACCTCAGGGAAAAAATGTCTGCCTGTGGTTTCATGGAAACGTTTTGTTAATGTGCCAGTATTCAGGAGTGTTGGGGAGAAAAATATGTATCCATTGTGTCAAACTGCGTTTCATGAAAGGGAAGTTGAAATGCTAGGTTGAGAGCTCTGTTCTCTTTGGCAGCTTGGATATTTGTTGCTTTAGGGTCCTGACAGGATTGGGGAGTAGTTCCTGGAGATTTCCTTCCTGCCCTGTGAAAGGCCTAAGAAACTGGACTAAAGGTTTCCAAAATTAAGGTGCTTTGGTTAAGGAATTTGGAACACGAGGTTCCTTTCAGAAACTCAATATATGCTCACACTTAGACTGGACCCAAAGGACTTGCAAGACTCTCATTACTGTGAACTTGTTGGAGTGGAGTTCCTTTTGAGATATCTCTTTGAAGACTGGTGCTGTTGAAGTGCGGGGGTGGGGGTGGGGGGTTTCTTTTCCAGACCAGGGAACCTAGCAAGTGCTTCTTGCAGATGGACTACCATATGTTTTACGTCTGGGTCCATATCATTTGCCTCGGTGCCCCATATGGCTCTACAGTTCACTCAAATCAGCTTCATATCTCATTTCCTCTATTATAAACCGGTGACTGTGCTGCAGATTCACGGTCCTGGCGTGAAGGAAGCTGTCTTACATGGTCAGTCTTTTATGTCTGATTCATTAAAAAATGATGAAAGCTTTAGACCACGAATCCTTTAGCACTTACAGTAACTGGCATGAAAATACACCAATTGTAGATGATCTGACCCCAAAATAGAAAAATTTTCTTTGTAAGGGCATCTTTTGAATTCTGCCCTTGGAAAATGGCATTTATTTATCCTCGTATATGTTTTGTTTTATCTTAAGACCTTTGCAGTTCCTGAGTGGATATCAAATAGGGGAGTTCTTGCTTACTCATACACTTCATGGCCTCCTTGGCTACATCCTGGAGCGTGTTTCTGCTCAGCACTGTCTTGGCATTTTGACAGGAGGCTTACTTTACCGCTTCTAACAGGCAAAGTGTCCATTGTCATTATAAATTCATGAAGCCTGGATATTTCTGGGTTTATGCTGCAAATTAGTCATTATACAGGAGCCTACAATGGAGCTGAAAATTCTAACCTCTAAGCATTTTCTTTTCAGTTAGCCCTCCTCCTACTGATCCTATCTACAGCCAAGGGTTGTTAGGACCCTTATCCAGAGCCAAAGAGCTGCTTTGTATGTGATTTCTCAAAGCAGTCAGCACCTTCTTACCATAAAAAAATGGAACAGATTGAGGGACTGTGGACAAAGGAACCCACTGGGAATAAGTGCTGCGTCTTCTCTCTCTTCAGCACTTACATTCTGTGCTTTTCTCCATGCTTTTCTTACTTTTGATATTTTATGACTATTTGAAATAATTATAAGTAACTGTATGCTCAGATGGAGTTTATAGACCATAAAAAGAACAAATAGGTCCCACAAGTTTAGCGGAAAGTTCTGGTGCTGTCATTGTTTCTAGTCCAGGAGCTGTTTGTTAGTGAGTGATCTTGGCCCTGCTTTTACTTCCCGTTCTGTGCCTGCTGTGTATCTGATTTTAAAAGAAGAGTGGTATAATTGTCACCCCACTGTTTGTGTTTTTCAGCTATCAGTGATTACTGTGTTAGTCAGGAATTAAAAGGAGAATGGCCCTCACGCTAGTTAGTTGTGTACAGTCCCACCAGGACAAGGCAAGGCCTTGAGTCTGCCTTTCCCTTGATAAACGGCTCAAAGGCTTCTGGAAGAGTGGATTTTTTTTTTTTTTTTTGCTTTTGTTGTTTTGTCTTGTTGTTCAGTAAAAGTAGTTGAAAGTGAATAAATCTGTTTGGGAGAAAGGAGTCCTATGAAGTGAACTTCCTTGGTCAGCGTTGCACTGAACAAGCCTTAAATGGACCAAACACATGAAGATAATTACTTTATTTTGTGTTTTAAAGTGGTCTGGTGGTTGCTGTAAGTCCATAGCTCCAAAATAGTAAAATAATTTTAATCTCCTTTATTCTGGTAAAAATGACAAGAAGGTTCAACTGATCCTTTTCCTTCTCAGGGCCTTTGAAATTTCACAGCGATGACAGATTGTTATCTCCCACACTTCTCTACAACTAAAACCAAAAACAATTTAACATTTAATTAAAATTTTAAAACATCCATTCTAAATTACCTATCTAAATCAATATAGGGATTACTACTACATGATGTCTTTTATCAGATGAAGTTTTAGGTATCAGTATCCTAAGGTTTACTGTATCCACATACTGAAATAATTATATATTTAAAAATAACCCACTGACTTTAATTAGGCATAGTGGCATACACCTGTATCCCAACATTCTGGAAACTGATACAGAAAGATTGCAAGTTCAAGGTCAGCCTGGGGTACAATTCAATGAGACCTGCCTTGTCTCAGAAAAAAACACAAGTAGGTGCTGGAGAGATTTCTCATCAGTTAAGTGCACTGACTACCCTTCCAGAGGACCCCAGTTGGATTCCCAGCATCCACATGATGGCTCAGTCTTCTGTAACTCTAGTTCCAAGAGATCCAAACCATCATCTGGCCTCTGAGAGGACCAGGTATGCATATGCACAGAAATGCATGCAAGCAAAACACTCATACACATAATATAATAAACACACACACAAACTAGCCAAAATCAGTGAATGAGCCAGTGATGTCGACCCCCCCCCATACAAAATGTGAGATATTTTATGCCTGGAAAAGCCCACAAAGCTGCTATAACAACTTCCTTATTTTTCAGAAGAGCAAGCTGCTAAAATGTGGAGAAATCAATAAGACTTCTTCCATAGGTTAAACATCTCTAAGGAATTTCAAGTAACAAATACATGCTACAGTTCATTTTATACAACTTAAGATACATGAGCAATGTTTCTTTCAGTAAATCTATTCTCACTTTTTGAAACACTATAAAATCGATTGGTGCACATGACTGACCTAGTGTTTTTGTTATTTTTGTCCTTTTCTCTTGTTGCTTTGAGAAGTTTCATGAATTGTTGTATGAGAGACAAGTGGTGACAAAAAAGATAATTTGGAAATTTCTTTAATGCGGGACATTAATCCTTGGGTTTTCATTTTAACTTTTTCTTCAGACAGTTAACTGAAGAGGGAAAGTGAGGTGTGTATGTTCACACACACACTGGGAGTTCTTGGCTTTATAGCTCTCTGATTCATGTTTTGAAATACAGTTTTGATGTTGCATACTTTTTTAGTGTTGTGTGTGTGTGCGCTTGTGGTTTGAGATCTGTGTGGATCATGGTCAAGTGAATCACATTTTTTAGCAGAGTGCTTAGATTTTATAGAAGCGAGGGCATTGTGGATGTAGTTTGTTAGTAATGTACCTCAGGAAAGATAGAATGACTTACTACTTGGACTTTTTTTTTTTGCTCTTGATTTTCATACCCTATAGCCATACAAATATCAGGTAAATATACTTTAAACATACTATAATTAAGAATTTTAGTCCTTCGGGTGTGTAAGCTTTAATCATAGCTCTGTGCATAGTGTATCTCTCCCAGTGCTTTCCAAAGCAAATAATTCACACGGCTTTAAAAGTCAAAACAGTCCATGTCTTTGGCTTTGCTTTGGAGCAGAGGAATCTTTGTCAAAATCTGTAAATAAACAGCAAACAAGAAACAATATTTCATTTGCAATTTTAACCTGGAGACATTCCAAATTAGACTCATGTTCAGTTACCAAAGCCCAAGCTTTAAAGTTTCAGTTAACTGTATCCAGTTTTTCTCCCAGTGGCTTTATATGAGAGATGTGATAACTCAGTGCAACCTTAAGTAGGAGTCTGAGATAGAATAGACAGTTCCCAGGGGAGAATAGCACCTTCTTATGATGATCAGAAGTGATGAAGCATTTACATGCTTGGTCCTGTCTTCTTTTCCATAGGTGATTGCCAACAGCCAGCTCAATGTCGAATCCAGAAATGTACCACAGATTTCGTGTCCCTCACTTCACACCTGAACTCTGCCTCTGATGGCTTTGACTCTGAGTTTTGCAAGGCACTCCGTGCCTATGCCGGCTGCACCCAGCAAACTTCAAAAGCCTGCCGTGGCAACCTGGTGTACCATTCTGCTGTGTTAGGTATCAGTGACCTCATGAGCCAGAGGAACTGTTCGAAGGATGGACCCACATCTTCTACCAACCCAGAAGTGACCCATGACCCTTGTAACTACCACAGCCACGGGGGAGTCAGAGAACACAGGGGAGGGGACCAGAGCCCTCCCAATTACCTTTTCTGCGGCTTGTTTGGAGACCCTCACCTTAGAACTTTCAAGGATCACTTCCAGACGTGCAAAGTGGAAGGGGCCTGGCCACTCATAGACAATAATTACCTTTCAGTTCAAGTGACGAATGTTCCTGTGGTCCCTGGATCCAGTGCAACCGCCACTAACAAGGCAAGTGTACTTTGTCTCTCTTTCTACTCACGACTCTCAGATGCTTGGTCCTTCAGACAACTTACGGGTGTGTTATAAAGGCCTCATTTAGAGGGACCATTTGTATATCTTCTTGGGAAGTTATTAACGGGGTTGGTAAATGTTTGAGATTACTTAATAAGGATTTTTTTTTCTGGCATGCAAAATATGGGTCTAAACTTAAATAGTCAGTGATATGAAGAATAAAACGTAAACAGTGAAATCAAGTTCTCCAGGGAGAAAAGGCAGGCCTGTTTAATGAGAAAAACGTGTGCCTTCTCTAGTGCGGTCTTGTGAGTGCTTATGTGAGTGTGACTCTTCTCAAAAAAAAATCCCCAGTCAGATTTATCAAATGAGTAAAGTAGGTGTTCTGAATGAAGAAAGCTGTGAAGCCTGGGGCAATGGCCCATCAGGAAGCAGTCTTTATTGGAGGTTTAGAAACTATAGTCAGTGTAATGGCTGTAAGCCAGGCTTCCCAGTGGCAAACCCACAATGGTGCTTTAGTTACTAACCTTTCGGTAACCAAGGAAGTTAAGGATTGGCTATTGCAGAACAGTGCCGTATAACCCCCATGTAATCTCACACCCTCGTAGTAACAGTTTAAACCAGAAGCTGAGGGGAAAGTCAGCAAAATTAAGTTACATTTACCTTGGTCCAGTGTCTGTGCTGTATGTTTATTTTGAAGAAAATGATGCCAACTGCAAGGCACCAGTGTCTTAGTACAAGGCAGGAGAGTGTCAAGTGGGTTTCCAGTTACCAGTCAGTGCTAAGTAACGTAAGTTAGTAAATAAAGGAGTTTCTCCTAGTGTCCCAACTACAGCGACTCCTTCCCTGTCTTCCCCAGCTACAAACCCCACAAACTGACTGTCTCATCTTGCTTTAATTTCCTGTATTTATTAATCTGTTCCTTAGTTGTCATAGACTAAATATAATTGACAAGGATCAGGTTTTTGAAGTCTTGTGACTGTTCATTTGATCCCCTCCCTTGCCTTCAAATGTGAGGCATATTTTTAAGTGAGTTTAAATTATTTTACTTGGCATTTTGTGAAGGGAATTTTACAGCACCTCAGGAGATATCTGGAGACACCCAGGAGTGTCACAAATCTAAAAATAGAAGCCATTGCTCTTGAGCAAAGAAGACTGGTGCACTGAAGCAGACATTTTAGGGGATCTCCGAAATGTTTATACTTCAACCCAGTAAAATCTCAGGCTTGCCTTTTGCCTTGGCAAATTCTACATCTCAAAATAAACGTTTCTTTCCCTGGCTCTTCTTTATTTATAGATAACTTTTCTTATGTGGGTCTCAGAATATGTATTTGGTAAAAGTTAGGTTATAAAGATACATAATTATGGGGCTAGTGATATGGCTCAGCAGTTAAGAGCACCCACTGCTCTTGTAGAGGTTTGGTTATCGGCACCAACTTGGCAGCTCACAACCATCTGTGACTGGTTCCTCTTCTGGATTCTGAAGGCACTTGCATGTATCTGCATGCTCATGATACCCATGAACTCAGGGTGTGTGTGTGTGTAAAATAAATGATTGTGAAGTTGTAAGGTAGACCATTGCCAAAAATCCAGGATTACAACAGTCGTCAGACACCTCAAACTTGGGAATAGTTACTAGATAACTGAAGATTCCATGAGGATTCGATGAGGCGTTACATTGGGAATGGGAAAGTTATTCATTGTTCAGAGTTGAGGATTTGGAAGACTCTTGGTCAAATTAAACTATTAGTAATATATATTTTTATGTATATATAAATAGTAATATATTTAGAACAATTTACAGTGTACTTAAGATTAGCAAATTAATGAAAAACACAGGTCTGTTTTCTCCATCTGGTAAAAGCCAAAGATTTTGTTCTTTCAAAATGGAGAAAAAAGTGGTCTTCTGAGGTTCAAGAGGCAGTAGAGTGTGGTTTCTCAATTGCACATTAGTGTTTTGCCTCATCTGGTGGTCATGCCGCTCAGCAAGTTACTCTAAGGTCTTCCATCCCCAGCAGTCACTGTACTCTTTATTTTTTTTTGTTTGTGTTCTCCGGGTGCCCAAGGATCTGAAAGGCTGTTTTTGATGGCCTGTCTCAGACCTACATGATATGTGTTGCTGAAATCGGCAAAGGCCTAACATTGCTACACAATATTACCTTTAAGGACTTTAACTTAATAGAAATAAAAATAGTTGCTGGGTGTGGTGGCGCACACCTTTAATCCCAGCACTCGGGAGGCAGAGGCAGGCTGATCTCTGAGTTTGAGGACAGCTAGGGCTGTTACACAGAGAAACCCTCCCTCGAAAAACCAATATTAAAAAAAAAAAAAAGAAAGAAAGAAAAACAGTGAGGCACAATGTCCTTACAAAATTCATTCTAAATAAAATCTGAATTTTTTCTAATTCTATTTTACAATATTTTCTCTTTAAAAAAAATTTTTTGGAAAGGTTTTCTTCGTGTGAATTTTACCTCATGTTAATCAGCCATCTTACCTTTTTATCTCTGTTACAAATACCTGAGGAGAGACAGTTGAAAGGAGGAAGGTGTTTTAGGGTTTCAGTCCTAGCTTGACAGGATTGCTGCTTTGAGCCTCAGACAAGACGGGGTACCAGGATGACGGAAGCCTGTGAAAAAGGGTGCTTACCTCAGGTAAGCCAGAAAGAGGCAAAGAAAAGAGACTACAAGAGAGGAACTAGAACAAGGTGTAACTTTCTGGGGAGATGACCCTCCATCTAGGTCCCCTCAGCTTTCCACCCCTCCCAAAATGTTATCCTGTTAGAAATCCATCAAGTCTTTCGGAGGTGTACTTCATTTTCTTACTGAGAATTTCTGGATTTACCTAGACCAGCATCAGATAACTCAGCACTGTACGTTGCTGATATTGAACCTTGTGTGGTCAAGCATTTCCAAAGACGTATGCTTGTGGGCCGCTGTACGTAAAGACTAACTGATGTAGAAGGCCAGCTGTGGTACAGAAACACCCATGCATTTCACTGCTGAAGAGAAATGCTAGATTCTGGGTACTTTTCTCAGTAATGTCCCTAAGACAACTGAGCTCTGGGAGCCTGGCTTCTTGAGCCAGCCTCCTGCAAGCTTAGCTTAGTGAGGTCTCCCTCCCAAAAGTACCTCCCACCTGTCACCAAAGGATACCTAAAGAGAATGAAACCAGATGAAGTCACTGGACTCAAGGGGTATTTATTAACTAAACTTTTTTCCACATATGAGCAGTGAGTGAGTTAGGACAGATAGGCCTGTAGTGTGATTTATCTCCTCATCCATTGTTCTCTCCACACACTGGCCCTCCCCTCCACATGGGAAAGAAGGACATGGTCACAGGGAGCACAAGTATGCTTTCTCAGGACCTCCATGTTTGTGTCTATACCCTTCACCCGCCATTCTCTTCCTCTCTGGAAAAGTCTGTACTAGTAGGCCAGCTTGCCAGGTAGATATCTTATTGAAGGTGAGAGAAGCTAGGGCAAGTTTTTCATCTCCACCCTGGAGCTGCAAGCGTTTCTGGCACACCTGCACACCTCCCCTCATCTCAGATACAGTCTTCCCACCGTTGGCTGTGAGAAGCACATGTAGGCATGCAGACTCTGAAAGAGAAATGAGGGGACAGTATTAGAACTGGCAATGTTAGGGACACAGAGGAAAAGCAGTTTTCCTACTGGGGAGGAGGTAGTCACACCCTGCTGGCTCCCGAGAAGCATGTGGCAGTGGCTGTCCTGTACCTCACATGTTCCAGAGGAGCCAGGTCACCTGTCTGTGAGGGTGGCTGGCTTAGTGCCTTTGCTTGCACATTTTCTTTAGCACTTTCAGAGTCAACTCATGCAGTTACTGGGATGTGTTTTTAAATAAAGGTCCTTAGAGAGGATATTTAAATGCATGATCACAAAAGGTGGCTGGAGACTAGAGTTCTTGGTCCTTTGATGTGTTTCCAGTAGCATGTGTTACAGTTGCTGAGACCATAGTACAGATGAGTGGGAGAGGGCTGCCTAACATGAGCAGAGCAACTGAGTTACCTCCTCAGACCTACAAAACAATGAAGATGAAAGTAAACCGTTTTTAAGTCATCAGTCCCCAGCCAGCAAAATGGCTCAGCTGGCGAAGCACCCGAGGCTGGGCCTTACAACCTGAGGTTAATTCCTGGAACTCGTGGTAGGGGAGAGCTGGCTCTACAAATTGTGCTTTGACCGCCACACAAGCTCTCTCACATACAAACACACAATACATAGGAAAAATGTAATTTTAAAAAACTAAAATTAAGTCAGTGTCAAGTACGTTCTCCATAACTTTTCAAAATACTTTCAGTTTTAAACTTTCGTGTTACCTACCTAGCACTGGCTGTATTTTTAATCATGACTTTCACAAGTATCTTTTTGCTTTATGTTCCCTGTAATTTTTATGTAAAATCATATTTTTCCCACCACTTTCCTATATAATACTTAAATCTCATGAAAACAAAATGGAAGTCGGGAAAATTGGGAACCACACATCCTGGTCTCCCTCCTTGAGTGAGAGGAAGGGTTTGCTATAAGTCAGCTTGTCCAAACCAGATGACTTGTACTGGCCAGCCCAGAGTGGCCACCAGCTCCTGTTACCCTTTGGGTAGCACCCTGTGCCTATCCAAAGTATAACAGGATGCCAAGCCTGTCGGTTGGGGTTGTTTGTGTGTATCATTTTATATTCCATAGTATTTCTAAGTTTCAAACTCTGTAACTCCTTTCTTGAAGTTCCTGAGAGGTTCCACCAGACCTGGAGACAGCTTGGTTTTCTTCCTTTTGGTTAATGTCTTCCTTCAGCTGTATATTCTGATGAAATCCACCAGTCCTTGTAAGCACTAGAGCATGTTATGGTCACTTTTTTCTGATAGCCCTTCAACACTTGCACAGCAGCAGTGAACATGTAAATCACTCTGTCATTATCTGTTGTCTAGATAGACTTGGAGCTGGAGCTGGGCATGTCTACATTGCAAAGACTTTCGGCTGTTATTTTAAGTGCATTTGTGGATCAAGGTTTGGAAATCTGTCCTCTCCTGACCTCATGCCTAGTACATTTTTTTTTCTTGCAGGCAGGTTTTTATAGCGCTTTGTTTTAGCAACTGTGGATACCTGTGAGCTACACAGTAGTAATCTTTTATTTTTATCAATGAAGATATTCTTCCTTCCCGTTGGTTGAATTGTGTTTAGATGTATGGACCCTGTTCCTGCTTGTGGTGGTAGTCATGGTGACAAGGGCATGTTGTCTAGAGAAGCATCTAATCCTTAAAATCTGAGATTTACTTTCGTTGGGTTTTTTATATATAGTGTAGATAATTCCAGCCATTTCTTTGAGATTTGTTCCTTCTGATCCTTTGCTACAAAGTTCTAAGAGTGGTCGGTATTCGGTCATACTGGGAACCGATAGGAATGAAGTTTATAGTTATAGCTCCCTTGGTGTAGTAATTTCTGATTAAATGTCATAAATTTGGTGCTGCTGCATTTAAAAAAAAAATACATGTCAGAGATGTAGGGATGAATGTAGCCTCTGCATTCAGCTGGGCACATACCTGAAATGTACAGTCGTGGGAAAGTATGGGATTTGTGTGTAGACCCAACATCTTCAGAGCTTCTTGGTAGAATGCATTGGTTCCCAGAGACATTAGTTAGCAAGGTGACACTGGTGTCAGGAAGTAATACAGAGAGAACAGATGATGTGAAAGCCTGTCACAGGCTACACCCAAGGCATGCTGCTCCTGCCTTGCATGCCCCTGGGATTTGGCTTCCCACCTCCCACAGTCAATGTGCCCCTCACCTGCATCTATATTTCCACAGTCACCAGTCTTAATTAATTTTTCAGGGTCCCATCTCATTTTTAAAACCCTCATTGAGTCCTGTGTTAGACATTTTTTGTCATTCCTGAATTTATTTCAGAAATAGCACTGAAATGTTAAAGAAATCAGCTCTGCTCCTGGGTGGAACTGGGTGTGTTGTCTTTTTCAATTTCCTGCAAGGCTGTTGTTTGTACTGGATTATAAAGTGTTAGGCCCAGGAACTACTGTGTAGTGTAGTTTCAGTAAATTGCCTGGAGGTAGAAAGATTTCCAAGTGCATGTTGGGAGAGAAAGGGGAATCTTCACTGGATGATTGATTTGTACTGTAAAAGCATTTTGTAAGATGGGCAGGCTCCTTGGTTATTCTTTATGCTGTGCTTTTCAGATAAAGTATCCCTTTGTTTTTTCCACTTGTGTTAAAACACCCTGGGTAAAAAAAATTCTTTACCATCTTGTAATCTTCCTGACACTGCCCATTCCCTGAATCCCAGATGTCCTTGGAAGGAGGAGACCTTCCAAAAATCCCCCTTGGTAAGTGAAATAACCGGAGGCTTGTCTAACCAGGCAGGATTCCTTGGGTGGTGTAGGCCTCTGATGCTTCAAAACACATCCACACTCCTCCGTAGTTCAAGGCAGCAAGCGGCAGGAAGCCAAGTCAGATACACAGCTGAGAGTCAGAACTTGTTTCTCTGTCACGTTTCCAAATGTCTCTCTGCCCTGTTCAGTTTTCTTTGAGTGGACGTTTTGAGGGGAAGGGGTAAGAAGGAAACTTCCGTTGGTGTTGTTGTCATTGACTTCAGTTAATGCTAGCCAGATACTTTCTGCCTCTGTGGAATGTGGCCTGAGAGAGTTACCTACAGTGTACAACAATGAAAAATGCTCCTTTCCCATTTTGTCTTTATTTGTTTTGACTGCAGTAAAACTTGCTCTTCCAGTGTTTGGATTTTGTGTTCTTGTGGGTGGGGTGACTTAACAAAGTGCTCAGCCTGTCTGTGAGTGGTAAGGAACAAGAGCTAACACACCTCAGAAGAATTTTATTTTAACTAGACAAACTTGGAGTAAACCTATGGTACTGTTGGATCCTAGATAGAACTCAAGTGAAACCTCTTTGCTAGAGAATGGGAGCTCTTTCTGCTTCAGCTCAGCTAATTATTTCAGTACTTGGGGTGGGAGTAGGGGTGGGGTTGGGGTTCAGCTAATTCTGGTAGGCTTCGTTCATGTTGGCACTGAGTATCTTCACTGTGGATGGAGTGGGTACCACAGCGTTTAAACATGAATTTCTTCTGTGCAAGTGCTGCTGAAACTGATTTGGGGTTCAGTCTGGACCTACAGACACTTGGCAGGTTCAGATGTCTTCCCCTTTTCCTGCCCAGGAAGAAGGATATTTTTGGCCAGTTACTGGCTTTTTAAAACATGTGGTCACCAATTCTGACCATCTTGATCTGTTTCTTTTTTTGTAACTTTGAGAACTTGAAATGGAACCTCGAGCTGGCAAGATCTGTGTGTACTGTGAAGAAGTTGAAGCTTTTTCTCCCCTTCCTAATGCTAAGAAGTAGCCAGAGAGGCTGTGGCTTCCTCTTCTCCATCAGTTTAGGAAACAACAGTGGAACCATTACCCTGAGCTCTGGAAGGGTCTGTAGTCCTGCCCACTACTTTATCCAGAGGGAATGCCCCTGGAAACCAGGACTTGCTGTGGCAGATTCTGCCTAGCTGAGGGCCACTGCCCCCACCACTCTCAACTTTTGAAGTCCTATCGGCCTCAGATCTGAAACACAGTGGCAGCTTACTCTGTAATACTTCAAGCATTTACTTTCTCATCTAAAAAGCATGGTGATATTTGCCTCCTCACACTACAAAATCTGAACCCTAACTGAAGGAGACATGCAAAATCTGAACCCGGAGTTGCTGAGGTGTACAGGCCTGGAGGGCTTGCTTCCTTGTGCTCAGCATGGCGTTATGCTGGTGTGTAGAAGGAAGTTGGCTAACTTCCCGTCTCTGTGCCTGTTTATGCTTCCCGCCTTCCTTTTTTTAATTATGTAGAAACTGGTTTTTGAAAGTTGGCGTTTCTGTGCCTGTCCCTTTCTGTGTTATCCCTGGGCCGAGTGCTTCTCTGGACCACCCTCGCAGCCTTCAGCTGTGGGTGTCCTTCCCTCTGGTTTGGCTTCTTAATTCTCTATCTGCTGCCAAGTACCCCTTCGACAGCCAAAACAGCCCCTGTTCTTGCTTGTGTTCATTACCTAGGGCAGCACTGAAGCCTGAGCGTGAGCCATTCCGCTTCTCTGCGTCCTGTAAATGCTCTGAATGCAGAACTTGGTAGAGGGAAACTTGGGGTAGAGCAGCATACATACTTGATAACTATTTCGAAGGCAGTGTGTTTCTTAGTCTCATCTAAACCCTAAAAGGAGTCTAGGGTAAGACTTTTTATATGCTGCTCACCTTGTAAGTGTGCTGTCTTAACTGTTAGTACATTGTCCTAGTCCAATAAAAATCATTTAACATCTTGCACTTCTTATAATATTTGATGTAAGATGAATAGTGATTGTAAAATTGCTTCCCAGTTTATTAAGTTTACAGCTTCCTAACAGATCATCTCCCTGATGCTTTTGGGAAAATTGTCAGTGACAGCATGTATCCCCAGCCCATCCTGTAATATACTACATATAAAATCATGTCTAGGTTTTTTGTTTTTTTTTTTGTTTTTTTTTTTTTTTTTTTGATTTTTTTTTTTTTTTTTTTTTTGTAATATTTATTTATCATGTATACAGTGTTCTGCCTGCATGTGTCCATGCAGGCCAGAAGAGGGCACCAGATCTCATTACAGGTGGTTGCGAGCCACCATGTGGGTGCTGGGAATTGAACTCAGGACCTCTGGAAGAGCAGTCAGTGCTCTTAACCTCTGAGCCATCTCTCCAGCCCCCATGTCTAGGTTTTGTATGAAGTTGTTCAGACAGAAAGGTAACCTAATGAGGGTGTGTGAATTTTCTCCCTGTTTCACAAAAGGGAGAGAGTTACCCTCATTTTTAGTAACTAAAGGTCAATTTCCTCTTTGCCTGCATAGAGGGGTGGCTCCAGCTACAGTCCACACTCTGGTGGCCCTGGAGATGAAGTAAGGTATGGCTTCCTTGGCCAGCATTTCAACATTCAGAAAAACTGGCCCTCCAGAGTAGAATTTGGGTGTGTTAGGGATGGAGACAAAGCCAGTGTAGTGGAAGCTTGTGCTGTTGTTGGAACGGTCTTGTTATTCCATCTGGAGGACTGAGTGTCAGGGCTGTGTTACACCTACCTGTGCAGACGTGAAAGGGGCTCTGAGCCCAGTCCTGGTGTCCTTAAGGGTGGTCTACTGTTTTTTCATCATAACCACACCCAGACAATGTGACAATGTGAACACATCAGCTAATTACATGAAGTAAAATTTATTTTAACTTCCTTGTACATGGGCAGAATTTTAACCAGATACAAATCAAATTGCCTTTCAAGCCCATTTCTTTGCTTCTGTTTTGTTTCCAGTCCCATGATGAGCTCTAAAAGTCTGGTTTTCTTGTTGAGGATTCATTCCAGAAAGTTCTTTGCACTTGCACACTAAATGATCTGACTGAACACTGGTAAATGTTTCTTCACAGTATATGCAGAGCTGCAGTATACACAGATAGCTGACTGCAAAGTCTTTGGGGAGTTGTATTTTAAAACCTGTGTGTAGTGTTTTACAGGCTGTTCTGCCTTGGCAAGATTTCTCTGTATCCGGGTAAGGCAGGACCTGGATTTTCCTCATGGACCTGTTCAATTTCATTTCATACATTTCGTTTTCTTGCTGGTGGGAAGGAGAAGCAGGCAGGTGCCTCTTAATCAGTGGTTCTCAACCTGTGTGTAATGACCTCTTCAGTGGTCAAATGACCCTTTCGCAGGGAAACACAGATATTTATATTATGATTCATAACAGTAGCAAAATTACAGTTAGGAAGTAGCAACAAAATAATGTTATGGTTGGGGGTCACCACAACATGAGGAACTGTATTTATTAAAGGGTTGCAGCATTAGGAAGGTTGAGAACCACTGCTCTTGATTTTACAACACACCTTAAGTTCTTGTTGCCTTTCGTATGTGCAAAGTTGACCTGTTGTAACTGCGATCTTCCTCCTCCTCATAGACCTTGTGGGTGGTAGAGATCTCAGGAGGGAGATTAAAAATGAATGAGGAGAGCTAGAGTAGTTTGTCTAAGGTGGGATTGAGAGGGACTAGATGGGGGAGGTTTAACAAAAGACATTGATGTTTTAAATGCACAGAAATGCCATCCATCAATAATAAATGATGTGGCATTGAACAGATGTGCCAAATTGAGTTATTACTGCATATGGATCAGTTAGTGGAGGGAAGCAAACTGCATAGCAGTGTTTTATGATTTTTAAATGCAGAGTGAAAACCTCTATACAGATTAGAATACCCATTCTAGGCTCTTGATGCAACCATTTAAAAAATGGAATTTTTTTAAAGTTTGGAATTTGCAAAAATTCCAGTGAAATTTTGTGTATTTTTGAAGTAAGAATTATTACGGATGAATGAGTTTGCTTTTCTGAAAAGGTAGACGATCTGAAATGGATTTCATGCTGTTCACAGCTGAGTGGTCGCTTGTTGAGAGCTTGTGTTGTAATTGTCCCGGGGAATGACATTGCATTACAAAACTCAAGTCGTGTGCAACTGTTAGCCAGAGCTTTTTCTACATTGCAATGATTACATATCTAGATACCTGCTCCGTACATACTTAAACTACAGAGAGTCCTCTTAGGAATTATTACTCATGCTTTGGGATTGTTTTATCTCAGCATGTTGATTCAGTAGATATCTATACACATTCCCAAGTGAGAAATATTGTAATTTTATCAAAGAGAAAAATCAACTTCAAGCAAAATGAGTAAACAAAAATCTGTGAGGTAGAGGACAATATTTAATAGGTACAGATCCTAGAGAATGCTTGTTTTCCATGCGCCTTGCATAGGAAAGGATAAGTGTGTGAGGTTATTTAAATGCGTCCTGAGTTGCAGAATTAGAATTGCTGTGCCTAATGAAAAAACCAGACTTGGTTTAACATGAAACTATTCCACTCATCTTAATGCTGACCCCCGCTGTCTTTTTTTGGTAACTTGTTTGCAATTGAACATGTCTGCTTTGTTGCCCCAACAAAAATGAATTCCTTTTCACTCTTCATAATGTGAAAATGTTCACAGTTCTTGCATGCAGTGCCAAGTGGGCTTAAACTTGAAGTTTGTTAGACTAGAAAGACATATTACTGAGTTGTTAAATCTTCTGTTTTTGAACAAGGATTTCGGCTGTAAAAAAACGGTATTATTGACTCTTATTTTAGCTGTCTGTATTGTTAACCTTCAGTGCTTTCTAGTCTTCCTCCTGTGTTTTTGGGTGCAGAATTTACTTGAATTAATCTCTTCACTTCCTATCTATCCCAGCATGTCTTAACAGGGACTTGTCAAACTGACTTTAGAGCCACCAAATAAATCTATTTTATAGTCTCCTTAGATACCCACCTCAGAACCCCTCACAGTGGAAGGTTCCGTGGTTGGAATCAGCAGTTCTCCTGAAGTCATCTCTTTCTGGTCACCTTCTCTGGGTTGTTAAGAAGGTGTTGAAATGTGAGAAGGGCTGGTAGTGAAATCAAATTGTGGCTCTGGGTAATTAGGAGAGAAAGCTCAGGGTTTTCACAGCACATTGTCTGGCTTTCGGTTGCAGCTGCAAACAACGGATATGAACTTAACCAGTTGCTGTGGTGCAGCTGGCTCAGATCTGGCTTTGTAACTGGCTGAAGTAAAATGAAATGGCTGGAAAATTCCAGTCAAGTTAACACCAGTGGGAACGCGCGGAATTAAATAGTGAGCAAATGCTGGCTGGATTGGGGAAAAACTTCAGACATAAGCTTGAGGGTGGTAGTGAGGATTTGGGGGGCATTTCTGGCCTTTCTAACAAGGGTCCATTGTTTTGACTAGTTCTCTTACAGGAGCTTAGAGGTTCTTGCCATCAGAATGACTTAGAGAATGTGCGGCTTGTCTGTCTGCCTTCTTGACTCAAATCACTCAATTCTTTATTCAGTTTTTTTACTAAAAAGCAAAACAAAAATCCAAAATTGTTACCACATAACTGACAGACAATTAGCCAAATCTCAGATGCTCCTTCAGTTGGTACTGGGGAAATGTTCCTACTTTGGGTGGCACACAGAGAACTTGTGTCCCTTCCTAGTTACCCTGTCTCATCACATGTTGGCTGCAAAAATGGGAGCAGGTTCATTTGTTTCAGTGGTTTTTATAACTGTTATAATGAAAGGATTCTGCAAGGAAGGAAATGGTCTTACAGAAGGAAGGTTTTGTATTAGCAGTAGATAGTTTTTTCTCCCTGAACTGCCTGCTTCATTTGGAAAATTGAGAGCTAACTGGGAAAAGATGTGAGGAGTCAAAGGCCCCTGGTGCTGTTTGGGGAAAACATCTTCTGTTACTTGGGGCATGTTATCTCTGCCAGTGCTTGAGAGCTATATGCTTGCCAAATAATTCCCTGTCACAGGGATTAACCAGTGATGCGAAACATTTGATTAAGAGACTTAAAGAAATCTCTCAAGAGGAACATGATTGGTAGTTGTTGCAGATGTCCCCCAAGAGCCTCTGTTTCATCTCTCAGTATTTATATTAAGTTTATAGTGATGAGTCATGTGAAATGGAGATAGTCCAATGTAGGATCTCTTTAGAGGCAAGACTCTAAAGATATATCGTTAATTAAGTCCCTCAAAGCTTCTGTATATCTTAAAAAGGAACCTCCACCCCCACCCCAGCTGTGCCATGCCTGGGTAATTTTTAGGAGAAAAAAAATTATCAATAAAAATGGGCTCTTTCCCAACAGTGGCACTATGTCAGGAAAGCTAAGTAACAGCTTTTGCATTGCATTTGGAGCCTCTGCTCCAACATAGTAGTAGGGAGAGTTCCCTAGTACTGTGGAGTGTTACTGTTCAGCTCCCCTCCAGTTGTATTAACCTGTACATCTTCCATCCCACAGATCACCATTATCTTCAAAGCACACCATGAGTGTACAGATCAGAAAGTATACCAAGCTGTGACAGATGACCTGCCAGCTGCCTTTGTGGATGGCACCACCAGTGGGGGGGATGGTGACATTAAGAGCCTTCACATCGTGGAGAGGGAGAGTGGCCGCTACGTAGAGATGCATGCCCGCTACATAGGCACCACAGTGTTTGTGCGACAGCTGGGTCGCTACCTAACGCTCGCCATTCGAATGCCTGAAGACTTGGCCATGTCCTATGAGGAGAGCCAGGACCTGCAGCTGTGTGTGAACGGCTGCCCCTTGAGTGAATGCATTGATGATGGACAAGGCCAAGTGTCTGCTATCCTGGGGCACAGCCTGCCACACACCACCTCAGTGCAGGCCTGGCCTGGCTACACACTGGAGACTGCCAGCACCCAATGCCACGAGAAGATGCCAGTGAAGGACATCTATTTCCAGTCTTGTGTCTTTGACCTGCTCACCACTGGTGATGCCAACTTCACCGCTGCAGCCCACAGTGCCTTGGAGGATGTGGAGGCGCTGCACCCCAGGAAAGAACGCTGGCATATCTTCCCCAGCAGCAGCAGTGGAGGCGGCAGAGGTTCGTCTGTTGGTCTTGGACTCACATGCTTGATCCTTATTGTGTTTTTGTAGGGGTTGTTTCTTTGTTGTTTTTTGTTTGTTTTTCTCCTGGGTTTTTTTCTTTGTCTATAACAAAATTTTAAATATATATTGTCATAATATATTGAGTGAAAGAGTATATATGTATATACCATGTATATGACAGATGTTTGTCCTGGAACACCAGATTGTACATTATGTGTTTGGCTGTTTTCACATATGTTGGTTGTAGTATTTTTTGATTGTATCAATTTTGTTTTGCAGTTTTGTGAAATGTTTTATAATGTCCCTACCTAGGGACCTCTTAGAAAGCACTTTATTTTTTATATATTAAATATTTATGTGTGTACCTGGCTAATATGTACAGTGCATATACACAGACACCGCAGCAATCCATTTGAAGGTGACCAGTTTGTAGCTACTCTGGGTGTTCTTCCTGCACTTCCCATTGCTACTGATTTGCCAAGGTACACAGTCCTGATTGAGCTGTCTCCCTTCCTTTGAAGTGTCAGTTTGAGAGGAAAGTTGTCAGCTCCCTTGTAAGTACTTTTGATTCTTAATACTCGGATCTCACTTAAGAGCCCCATTTCTAACTCACTTTTTCAGAACATGGGGACAGTATTGCTACAACTCAGTCCTTGTTACTCTGATTGTGACATTTGAGCACATGTGGCCTATGAGGTTAACCCTTCTGAAGCTGCTGTTTGTTAAGTACGAGTTTGGTGATGGCCGTTTCAGGTAGATACCAGGCATCTTGCTACACCTGAGCTAGTCCCCTATCCCTGTTTAAATTGTAGTTTTCCCCTTCTTTAACTCTTTAAGCAAAACAAAATCATCAACTCAGTAGAGTTCATGCCTTGCTCTGCCTCTCTGCAATTTGTGGAAATCATGTTCTTAACTTTCTCTTCCTTGGCTGCTTGGAATCCTAACAGTGCTCTCTGGCTCCACCCCAAAGTCTCCATCTCACCTCAGGATTCTAAACTCTGGCTGTTTGTCTTCCTATGATATTAAGGTCCAGGTGTAGGGCCTTAAGAACAGAAAATCTTCCTTGGTGTGTATTAGTACACACTTCACTTGCCTGTGGATGCTGTTGAGTCCTGATGTTCATAACTAGGCATTGCACTGCCCAAGTCATATCTGTCTTTTCAGCTCTCTTCCATCTTAACACCTGTAGTTGAATATTAGGCAGTTGTTCCTGTCACTTAGTGAAATCCCCATAAGGTAAAGTCTCTCCTTGTCTCTTCCATCCCATTGTTGGTACCAACAATAAAAGGGAATTAACAAAAGGCTGTGAGAGTAGCAGAGTTAACTCCTAAATAGATAGATTTGTATTGTTATATCTAAATGTGAGTGTTTGGTTCCAAGAAGTAATACAATTTGTGTTTCAATATTTAAGGTTTACATTAATGAAAGCAAAAGATATGAACTTTAAATACTGTAGTTATTTAGGCCAAGGTGATGCCTTTTGCCATGTCCTATTGGCCAGTGGCACTGACAGACTCAGTCTGGCAGCAGAAAAGGGTATCACTTTGTGAAGTTGTATTTCTTAGAGAAGTGATATCATCACAGGGTAGGATTGTGTGTTCATCTAGAGGTGGCAAACCCTTACCTTGGGGGAAATTATGAAGGCATCCTTAAAAGCTGAACTCCAGAGAGCTGTGATCTAACCCTGTCAAAACAGTCCTTTTAAGAAAGCTGGATTAGAACCAGCCAACCCTGAGCTCTGAAGCATGGCCACTTTTGTTCATATGTGGAGCCATGTGCCAAGTTTAGAATCTGTCACTAGCCAGTAACTAGTAATTGAGTAGAACAAGGAAGGAAAAACGTTGGATACTTTTAACCACTATTTTTGTGCAAATAGTATAAAGGTAAAGTAAAAACAATAGGAGTTTCTACAGTGTCTGGCTTTAGAGGGTGATTGATTGATACACCTTTATTCTTTTGGGGGAAGAACAGAACTACCACCTCTACTCACAGGTTGGAAAAGGAAGTTTGCTTGTTTAGCGGGGAAGGGTACCCATGAGATGTACTACATCAGTAGTATTAGTTATATAGTGTGGTGGGTTGTTCTCCCTCATAATCAGTGTCCCTATACAATCAGTCCCCACAGATAACTTTTAGAAATGAAATGTTTCTGTAGAGAATGGCCAGGCTTTCTTTGGGGTTTCTAAGGAACATACTGCTTACACTTGTTTCTTGAGGTCCTTAGCCAAAAGAATTTCAGACCACGCCAGCATATGAATAGACTATCGCTCTTCTCAGGTCTCCTGGGAGAGGAGCTTAAAACTTGAGCTAAAACACTGATTTTCACAGAGTCGTGTGGCTCTTTTCAAGAAGACTCAAAAACACTTTTTGCCCTCTTCACCGTGCTTGGAAACCCCACATTGTGCTGAGTCATTACAGAGAAACCCGTAGATGTGGTTCATAGGTATATGAGTAAGTGTCTGTGTAAAAACAGTGTGTGTGCAGTATGTAAATACTTTAAATTATTATGCTAGAAAAAAAATAAAGTTACAGACCATGCTGTCGAATGTTTGTTCTGTGATTATGGTGACACCTGCTGGAAGAGTTGAGGAACCTCTGCAGAAGAAAAGGAGTAAGGGACTTAATAAAATCCTAATCGATTTTGACAAGATGTGCTCCTTGTCCCCTAGCTTATTTGACTGCTTCTGTAGTTTTTCCTTTATAACCTTGAAACAAATACAAATAAAGCAGTGTCTGTGAGACTGGCCGCTGGTCCTAAAGTTCCGTCTTTAATGAGTAGCTCTGCCCCTTGAGGACACTGCACTCTGGGTCTTTTGAAGGCGTACTGGAATGCAGCAACTTACCACGATGGAAAGATGTGGGAGGTAGGATTGGTTTTTGTCCTGGAAAACCCTCACTACCTGGGTGTTTTTAAAGGGGATTGCTTTGGGATGTTCTGTATGGCAAATGTGTTGCTAATTAGTCAATAAATAAAACACTGATTGGCCATTGGCTAGGCAGGAAGTATAGGCGGGACAAGGAGGAGAATAAAGCTGGGAAGTAGAAGGCTGAGTCAGAGAGACACTGCCAGCCGCCACGATGACAAACAGCATGTGAAGATGCCGGTAAGCCACGAGCCACGTGGCAAGGTATAGATTTATAGAAATGGATTAATTTAAGCTGTAAGAACAGTTAGCAAGAAGCCTGCCACGGCCATACAGTTTGTAACCAATATAAGTCTTTGTGTTTACTTGGTCGGGTTTGAGCGGCTGTGGGACTGGCAGGTGAGAGAGATTTGTCCTGTGGGCCAGGCAGGAAAACTCTAGCTACAGGGGATGTCATATATTATGTTATTTATGTTAAAGAAATAGAGGATAGAAGAGTTTGGAAAAGAAACAGGCTCAGGAAAGCACCTGCTCTCACCAAAAGGCATCTTAAATGGAGTAAACCTGGGGTGTGGGACTCACATAATTCTTGAATAGAAACATTTCTCTGTGTAGCAGTTCAGAGCACATAAACGGGGAATCTTAGGTCAACTGGATCATGTGAGCTACAGAAACCAGGGATACAGTTCCTGGGTGCTGAGTAGATGCCATGTGTGTAGCCAAGGAGTCTATACTTTCACATTTAATTCACATCTGACCTCCAGCTTTCCAGAGACCAGAGATTTCCATTTCAAAATCCAAGAATCCTGTTGCCTGACTTCATTTAAAAAAAAAAAAGTATGGATGCTGTTTTATTGCCTTTAGTGGGCAAGAGTAAGACAATCTTGGATCCCTACAGACTTACCCTGTGTCCCTGTAACCAAATGTCTATTTCTGTGTGAGTCAAACAACACCTCTCCACCCCCAAGAAGGTAAACAAAAGGAAGAAGTTCAAAATTCAATTTCTACTTCTATCTTCTGTATGTCTTCTAAAGGGAAATTAATTCAGTACTTTTTTTTTAAATTCACTGTTCTTCTTCCCAGAGACCCTCTAGTAAGGTGTTTCAAACTGTCAACTAAATAATACAATGTCCCCCACCTTTGTGCTGTCAATGTGTTTGGAGTGGTGATGTTTGTGTCTCCTCTCTTGTGAATTGCTTGCATATTGACAGAGACTGGCAACTAGGGCCAGAAGGCATACTGCACACAACCAGATTTCACTTATTTTCACTAGAATGGTGTCGACTGAGCAAACTGATTGTTAACCAGACATATTAATACAAACTACCATCAGAAGAAATTATAAATAGGCCAATATTTCCTAATTGAAGGGTCTTGTCTTTATGGTTGTGAGCCCAGCCCTTTATTGGTGAGCCATCTCTCCAACCCCTAACATTTTTTTTCTAAATGGGTAATGCATCTATGGTCCATTTTTTATAATTCAAAAATGAAAACTCCAAAATTTTTTAAAGCATTCTGTAACCAGATCAAGTAGACAAGACTAAACCACAAATGAATTGGCAAAGTAAAAATGCAACCTGCCATAAATAAGCAATCTTTACAACTAGGGCTATTTCAAGGTCTGAGAAGATAGTCAAGTGTTTGCCACACAATCATGAGGATCTGGGTGCAGATCCAGATGCAGTGGCACATACTAATGATTCCAGTTCCAAGGAAGTGAGTCCAGGAGGATCTCTGAACTGGCCAACCAGACTCGATGAATTGGTGAGCTCAACGTTTAGTGAAAGATGCTGTCTCAAAAATCAACATAATAGGACTGGAAAGGTAGCTCAGCTGGTGAAGGCTAGGCTCACAACCAAAAATATAATAAGCCACAGAGAGTGACACCTAATGTTACCTCTGGCCATTACATTCAAGTACACATACATCTACGTAACACTGTATACACCACACACCAAGAAACCGATGGTATGAATAAGAATGACTACTATAGGCTCATACATTTGAATACTTGGTTCACAGTTGATGGAACTGCCTAGGAAGGATTAGGAGGTATGTCACTGGGGGTGGGCTGTGAGGTTTAAAAAGCCCAGGCCATTCCCATTCTCTTGCTCTCTCTGCCTCTTGCTTATGGGTCAGATAAAAAGTCTTAACTAGTGCTCCAGCACTGTCTGCCTGTCTGTTGCCATACTCCCAGCCATGATGGTCATGGACTCAACCCTCTGGAACTGTAAGCAGGCCCCCAATAAACTCTTCTGTAAGTTGTCTTTGTCATGGTGTCTCTTCACAGCAGTAGAAAAGTAGCTAAGGCAGAAGTCTAGGAACATTTCAGTCAATAATATAACACTATTAAGGGAAATAGTTATGCTAGCTGGTTTTGTGTGTCAACTTGACACAAGCTTGAGTCATCAGAGGAGGAGCCTCAGTTGAGATGCCTCCATGAGATCTAGCTATAAGGCATTTTCTCAATTAGTGATCAGTGGGGAAGGGCCCAGCCCATGGTGAGTGGTGCCATCCCTGGACTGGTGGTCCTGGGTTCTATAAGAAAGCAGGCTGCACAAGCCAGGGGAAGAAAGCCAATAAGCAGCTCCCCTCCATGGCCTCTGATCAGCTCCTGCTCCAGGTTCCAGGTGTGCTTGAGTTCCTGTTCTGACTTCCTCCAACGATGGACTATGATCTGGAAGTGTAAGCCAAATAAATCCTTTCTTCCCCAGCTTGCTTTTTGGTCACGGTGTTTTCATCTCAGAAATGGAAACCCTAACTAAGACAGTTACCAGTATCATGAAGTGGGGAGAGGTACTGATTGCCTTGCTCTAAGTGAAAGAAAGACCAAGCCTGTGTCTCATGAATATTACTTTCTTTCATGGCTTGGGTAGAGAGAACACTGAAATAAGTTGATATAATAGAAATACCAGATCATTAGCTCCTATCAAATTGGAAATTTAGATGACATTTGGAGTTCAGGAAAGAGGTTAAAGACTACCTGAGAAGATGGAAGAGCAACAACAGATAGGAAAAGTTGCAGATAAAAAAATGGTTTCTGGTTGCTTTGAGCTGCAGGACCATTAATGGTCCCTTTTATATAGTCTGCTCAGGAGGCAGCATACCATCATGGTCAAGATTATGGACTGAGAGAACTGCCAAGTGTGAAGTTTAAATCCACTTTCTTTACTCATTGTCCCCTTATGCATTCTAAACCATGTCTAGACTTCCATTTTCTCATCTTTCTAATAAGAGTCCTAATATCACACCTCAAACATTCCCTGTGATGAGTAAATTTACTACTTTATCTAAATCACTTAGCGTGGTGCCAAACACCAGCCCTACACTGCTTAAACTGCACCTAAGAGGGACCGTTTATGTGTTCACCCTAGGGAACTGGCAGGCCACTGAGTTATCCCCATGAAGATTCAAGAATTTAGGACTGGGCCAAAGTTCTGAAGAAAATTTGGACATCCCGGAAGGAGACAAATTTATGTCACAGCTTCCAGGAAAGCACCTGACACCAAATCAAAAGGCAGACACACCCAGAACCTTCCTCACTGCATCTGCTCCCAGACTGTCAGCACAAATTTACTAAAACCCCAAGACAGTAACACTAGCTTTTGAGCAAACATTTGCCCTGGATCAGTCTTCAGGGACTGGGAATGGTCTGAAGGTGAAAAGAGCCATGATGTGACCAGCACATCAGAGCCCCAGTGGAAAAGCATGTAATTAAGGACTTTGTCAAGTGTTTTCCTTAGATTGCATGGCAAGAGATGTAGTTATTTAGTGTCTCACACTCAAATCAAAACTGACTCTTAGATCTGGAACCTTCTAGTTGTACAAACTAGGCCAATGATAATATTTTCATCTATAGCGAGAAATCCAAGGGAGTTTGCTTAAGGGGTATAATGAATTTATTAGGACATAAATTGGAAAAGACAACTCACTAAACAGAATAGACGAATCTTCGCAGGGTCCTAGAAGGCTAAGGTCCTGTCCCATGCTGTTCTGCCACCCGAGTGAGTCTATACCATCCAAGCCCATGAGGGAGAGAGTGAGCATAAGTCTTAAGGGTATAGTCTCTCAGGTCTTAAGGGTAGCCCCAAGGCCACGCCCCAGGGGCTGGTACTTCAAGGTCATAGGTAGAACAGGTATCCACTAAATGTCCCCTCTTTGTCTAAATAAGAAAGTTCTAACTAATAAAACTATAAATCATTATACCCCTTAAGCAGACTCCCTTGGAATTCTTGCTATATTCATCTTCTCAGAGTGGGAACAGAAAAGGCCATCTACAGAAGGCTGAGAGATTTAGACAGGCTTCGTAAAGCAAAGTTGTTTCCCTCTGGATTTACTCTCTCTTTCAGGAGCTGAAAAGGTGGCTCAGCAGTTTAGAATGCTTGTTGCTCTTCCAGAGGACCTGAGTTCAGTCCCCAGGACCCCCTAGCCAGGTAACAATTGCGTATAATTGTAGCTCCAGGGGATCTGACACCCTCTTCTGGCCTCCATGGGTACCCACACACAAATGACATATCCCTGTTGTGGGATATTTGATTGCACTATGAAACCCAAGACTGTGTTAATAAAATTAACCTTGGATCAGGGGGCAGAGCCAGCATAGAGTACAGAGGAACCAGGAAGATGGATAGAGAGATGCACAGGAAGGAGTCAGGAGGGACTTGGAGTTTCTCGGTCTTTTTTGTTTGGGACAGCTGGAAAGATGCTCTCTTGCTGGTTCTCCCACCAAAAGGGAGTGTCAGCTGGTTGCTTCTCGGCCTCTCTGAGCTAACAGGTTTTCACCCCAACATCTGACTTCCGAGTCTTTACTGGTAAATAGAACGATAGAGACTTAGTTAAACACTACATTTGGTGTCAGTGGGGCCAGAAGTCCCACCAGGCAGCAGCCTGGGTGGCAAGGGGTAGGGGTGGGGACACTAACTGAGGGGGCCACTGGTCACAGATGGTAGTTAAAGTATCAGTAGATTCAAGTGCAGCCACTAAGCTGACAGAAAAATAACACATCCTCATATAGATAAACACATACACATTTAAAAAAAAAAGTAAATCTTTAAAATATATTTTTCAGCCAGGCAGTAATGGCCTATGCCTTTAATCCCAGCACTCAGAAGGCAGAGGCAGGTAGATCTCTGAGTTCAAGGCCAGCCTGGGCTACAGAGTGAGTTCCAGGACAGCCAAGACTTATACAGAAAAACAAAAAAAGAATTTTTTTCAAATGTGAGGGTGAGAGGGGAGGAGTTATGCGAAGTTGCACACAAACGTTCAATAAATACACAACAGATGAGAAAATAAAAAATATTCAAAAGACTGAAAACTCATAAATGGAGAGTACAGAAGGTGGCTGGGCAGGAGGGTAGTGCAGACATAATTGATAAAACCTGTAAACAATTAATGAATAGAGATGTCAGAATGCAGGGACTGCTCAGGTTCCCAAGAAGATCAGAGTTATGGATGAACCGCCTGTTGTCTGTTTAAATGTTTGCCTTTAGAAATGATTACGTGTCTCCTGGGCATTAGGGAGTCTAATAACTAGGCAAGATTCTTTGGTTTCAGTAAGTCCACTGTGACTATGAACTGTTGTCTCCAGCCTGGGGTAGAGAGGAGAAACTTATCACACTGTGGTAGAAGCACCTCATGCAACCTGAGGGCAAGAGGGCAACACCTGAAAGACAGGAAATCAAGCCTGGGAGCCGTTAGGATGTCACTGCTGCTAAGACTCTGCAAGCCCTTTCTTCTCCCATTCTGCAGTTGATTTTCTGTCTTGTGGATACTCTTTGTAGAATAAGACCACCCTCTGTTCAGTGTAGGTTATATAAAACATCATAACATGCAGAGGCATTCTCCTGGTTTCAGCTAGAATTTTTTTAAGAATCTTGTCATAGAAAAGTAAGCATTCTTCCTATAGTCTTACTCATCAGAGATACTTTTTTGATTATTATTTTTAACATGAATTTAAGGGCTGAGGATATAGCTCAGTTGATAGAGCCACTTGCCTGTAGATGTATGTAATCTTATTAAATAAGAAACACAGAACCAATGCAAAGAGGAAAGCCAAGAGATCAGAGCTAAGAGCCTTACCCGTCTGCTGCAGCTAGCCTCTTCAGCCAAGAGACCTCTCTGAAAGAGACCTACTTCCTGTCTGTTTGTCTTTATACAGACTTCCTGTTCTGCCTTCTCATTGGTTGTAAACCCAACCACATGACCTCCTCGTCACTGCCTGTCTGTACAGACCTCCAGGTCTTCTATGGTTGGTATTGAGATTAAAGGCGTGTGTCTCCAATGCTGGCTGTATCCTTGAACACACAGAGATCTACCTAGTTCTGTCTACCAAGTGCTGGGATTAAAGGCATGTGCCACGAACACCCAGCTCTGCTATGGCTTGCTATTAGCTCTGACCCCCAGACAACTTTATTTATTAACATACAAATAAAATCACATTTCAGTACAAATAAAATATCACCATACTTGCCTATCATGCACAAAGCTGTCCCAGCATGACATAAAGCAGGTATGGTAGTGTATGATTGTAATCCCGGATTCCAAGAGAGGCAGAGGCATGAGGATCAGGCTACATAGCCAGCTCAAGTCCAGCTACATGAGACCCTGTCAAAATAAATAAAAGAACATCATCATCTTATTTTCTAAATCAGTGGGGGCCAAAAACTAAACCTGGTCAATCTGTATAATATTGCTTGTATGTATGTTTACAGGGCTGACCATTTAGTATTTCATAACCAACTCCCCTGGAGACAGAAGACTGTCTCCTCACTCAGCATTCCTTGGTGCCTGTAGTTCTTTGTGTAGGGTTGATGGTTCCTAGGCTCCTCGACACCAACACCCCCATCCACACTAGCATGTATACTATCCTCATCATTGTTCATCTCATGTTCATGCAGTCGTATTGGTGGGACTTTATGGCTGTAGCTTCTGACATTCCTAAGAGACACAATTTTGCAGCACCCTCCTGGATCCTCTGCTCTTGCAATCATAATGACTCCTCTTCTGGTTTGAAGGGAGATAAGGGAGGGGCAATGGTGTAATTATATTGTGATCTCCAAAAAGAAAAGGAATAGTTAAGATAAAACTAAAAACTAAAGACCAGTTAGTCTTATGTGTTTAACACTATCTCTAGAGGGCTATATATTCACAATACTGCTAAAACCTTATGTGAGTATCAGGGTTACTAATCACTTAAAAAAAATGTGCTGGAACTTTTTCATCAGAACCATGCTCTTCAGCAATCACAAGGGAAGATAATTAACTCAATTTATAACAAAAGGCAGAAAAATATCTCTTCTTCAGGATTACTCTCAGTGACAGTGGCTATGTCTCCACACCTTTACTGGGGGATTTATTAAGGCAACTCCACGTAGTTAAAAAGGAGGTTTATTTGGGGGTAACTTACAGCCAGTAAAGGGGTTGGTTACAGGATCTGGGAGAGGTGGAGTGCGGTCCAGCGGTGTTCTCTGGAAGACTCTGCTTGGTCTACCATCCAGCATCCAGGATCACAAGGAACCAAGCGAGCGAGCACGTCCGGATCTCGTTTCTTTTTTTTTTTTAATTATGTATACAGTATTCTGTCAGCATGTTTGCCTACAGGCCAGAAGAGGCCACCAGATCTCATTCTAGATGGTTGTGAGCCACCATGTACTTGCTGGGAATTGAACTCAGGACCTCTGGAAGAGCAGCCAGTGCCCTTAACCACTGAGCCATCTCTCCAGTCCTCCCGGTTCTCGGTTCTTAAGGGCTCCTGTATTCACCCCGCCCCAGGGGCAGGTCATAGGTAGGCATGGCAGTTACCAGAAGCCTCACTAGGGGTAGTGCTTCCAGGTCAAAGCTGGAACAGCTACCCACTACACACCTTCAAATAGCTACCTAAATACATTGCACAGGTACAGAATTAGATTTGAGTATGATGATTTTTTACCTTCATTCATTCAGAAACAGTTTAGCATTTAACAGAGTGTAGGGAGTGAGTGTACCCTGAATGGATGAGCATTCATGACATGACCATGGCCATGTCAAGGGCCCCAACACCTCAGACCTGTGGCAATGTCTAGGCCTTCCTGGGTCAGACTCAGGTAAATAGCAAGGCCTTCCCTTGGTTCAAGTATAGATGGCAACTGTCCTCACAGATGACTGCAACCTGGGACTGCTCACCTACAGAGACCCATCTCCTCCTTCAACTATGTAGAGCAAATGCATTGACTTTCCAGGCTGCTGTGTCTCCGTCAGAGTGTGCTGTCCACTGATCCAAGTTTTTCTGACCATGTATCTGTCATTTCTTCCTTCCCTGCTGCCCTAGTCAGGTCTTCCCCAAAGCTGCACAGGACTTCATTGATGATAAATCCAACACTTATCTCAGGACATTACATCCTTTCCATTCAATTTAACAAAAACTAGCCTGTAAATACCATTTATTTGAAGAGACAACCCTTGTCTTAGTTAGGGTTTCCATTGCTGTAAAGAGACACCATGACCATGGCAACTCTTATAAAGGAAAACATTTAATTGGGGCTGGCTTACAGTTATCATCATGGCAGGGAGCATGGCAGCATGCAGGTAGACATGGTGCTGGAGAAGTAGCTGAGAGTCCCACATCTTTCAGGCAACAGGAAATAGACTCAGACACAGAGCGTTCGTTATCTTGAGCATAGGAAACCTCAAAGCCTGCCCCCACAGTGACACACTTCCTACAACAAGACCATAGCTACTCCAACAAAGCCACACCTCCTAATAATGCCACCCCCTATGAGCTTATGGGGGCCAATTACACTCAGACTACCACAACACTACTTTAATTTTTTCACTATTTTATCCCCAGTGCTCCACATTCAAAACAGAAGCATGAGGTGACTGGAGAGATAGTTCAATGATTTAAAAACATTTACTGTCCTTAGAGAGGCCTTGGGTTCAGTTTCCAGCATCCACATGGTGGCTCCCAATCATCTGTAACCACAGTACCAGGGGATTCAATTCCCTCTTCTGTCCACCATAGGCACCAGGCATGCACATGGTACACACACACACACACACACACACACACACACACACACACACACACACACACATATGCAGGCAAACACTTGTATACATGAAATAAAAATAAATATATATTTTTAACTTGTTTTCAAAAGAAGGAGAATGAGTGCATTTTGTAACCAACATGATCTAACTTTGGGAAACGGTTAGCCCACGAGCAGGTCTTAGAATATTAAAATATTTCCCCAATGCTTAAAAACATCTCTGTGTATTTTAGTCTTATTGAAAAGAACATTTAGTGACGCAAAGACCTCGAACATCCTAGATTACAGTAATAACAGGTTCTCATATAGCAAGATGAGAGGAAGGCATGTTAGAAGCACTCAGTTGCAAATTTTTCCTGACAAGAATTTCCTCCTGCTTTGCCTTTTGGTTCAGTGGAGAGAAGCATATACCATAATTCTTATCACATAAGCAAAGTTCCAATGCCTTTCCCTAGCTGGTGTCACCAGCAGGAGGGAGTCTTGCTACTTTTTGTCAGTATGGGTGAGCTACTCCTATGCTTTCCTAAATGATATAATTACAGAAACTGTAACTGGAGATAAAGTCATTGGAGGATACTGGAATCAATTGTGAACATGCACTGTATCTAGGCCAAGAGCTCCTGTGGCTCAGAAAAGACAGTTGCTTTTTTGGGATATTTCTGACTTCAATTTAAACAACTTCTTTATCATCAGGATTATGTTGTTTTGAAAGTAAACTGGAGAAGCCAATGGGCAGCGCAAGGGTTGCCTATTTTGAAGCCTCTGCTGGTCCCACAGAGATGTGATGCACTTAGATCTTTGAGGGAAAATTAATAGGACCAAAGCAATAGAGGTATAGAAAGAAAATTTAAAACAATTACCAATAAAATAGAATTTCCCATTTTGATCTGCCTCTATCCAATAGGTAGAGTGTGGACCAAACTTCCTACGTTTTAAAAGCACCGGGGATCAAACCCAGGGTACTCTACATACTAGGCGAATGTTCTCCCATTGAACTGAACCCCCGAGCTCCTAAAAATACATTCAATGTATTGGTGCTTGATAACAGGATAACAACTTTTTCTTTACTGATTATACATTTGTTCACTTGAGAATCTTATTCGCCTTCTCAAGGTCACTAAGTAATATCAACCCCAAGCAACTACAGTGACCTCTGTTATCCTTGCCCACACCTTTTCCCAACTACCCCAGCTATTTAGATATGTTTAGGCCAAACAATGAAATTACTAAGTGAACATTTGAGGTGATGTGCCAAGTTTCAGAGACAAAGAAAGGAGAAAGTGCTCTTTTTACCCCACCCATGGAATATGAAAATGATAAAAGAAACGTTGGGTATAATCCAAGCTGCTGCTGAAGGCAGGAATGCGGTGTTTCAGATAGAGATCTAGGACATTCCAGCCCTGGGTCTTCAGTGTCTCCATCTCCTACCTTTGAATGACTCATCTCTACAATCTGGTTTAGCTGGCCTTCCTCATCTGCAGCTTTTTTTTTTCACAGCGCTGGCCTATTATGTAAAACAAGATAAATTTCCCAGCAGTACTTCTGAAATCTCTTTCTCATGAGTTATTGTGCAAGGAAGCTTTCCCTTTGACATGTAATACAGCACAATATTGCATCAATATTGATTGATGTGTAGATTGATGTGGCATTTGCCTCAAGACCAATTACCTGACAAGTTTGGTTATCTAGAATGAATCTGATAATAAGTAGGAAAATGATAAGTTATTGGAACCACTAACGAAATCTTTCATCTGAGTATGTGTGTGTACATGTGTGGGTTCATGTGTGTATGAGCACATACATCTGCATGTAGAAGCCAGAGGACAACTTCAGGTGTTGTTTCTCTGGTGCCATGTATCTTTCTTTCTTGTTGGTATGTGTTCATGAAGGTTTGTGTGCACGTGTGCGTGTATGCATGCAGGGTGTACATGCACAGGCCACAGACTAATGCCTTCTTAAGTTGCTCTCCACCTTATACTTTTTGATACAGAGACTTTTACTGAACCTGGAGCTCACCAATTCATCTCGGCTGGCTGTTCAGTAAGGTCCAGGGTCTACCTACTCCACCCCCACCCCAGTGCCAGGGCTATACATGCATGACAACATGCCCAGCTTTTTATGTGCTACACACTCCACTCTCATCCTCTGTCTTTGTTTAATTTTGAATCACTGCGGCCTGAAAGATAAATTGTCTGTTTATTCCTCATGGCATTCTCAAAGTTACTCTTAGTCTAAGGCAGCAATAAAGATGCAGGTTAACTGACCATAGTTCCCACCCTCTCAGGTGTGCCGTAGCCCCGTTTTCCCTCAATGGGATGTTTATGACGTGATGAGAAGACATTTAAGAAGGCGATGAGACACGGTCCAGTAAATCTCATTGCTCATATTAACTGTGTAAATCAATAAAAATAATAGATACCAGAACCTGAGGATGCATTTTCTCATATTAATATAAGAACTAGTCACCTATTGTTGACATTATGAATCAAATATTGATTTTTTTCCCTGTATTGACTTTGTTTTATAAAACTCAAAGCCAAGATGATGAACCCACTTCACTAACATGAAGGAATTCATGGCAATTATTTTGCCTACTGCATTTTATTCATACGTTTTTTGTCTAATTCTTCCCACCTATTCTGAATTTATATTTGAAATAGTAAGAGATTAGCAATCATATTATTTTAGTCTATTTTCTGGTGTTATAACAAAATTCCTGATTTTGAGTAATTTATAGAGAAAAGTAGATTGTGTAGCTCACAGTTCTGGAAGCTAGACGTCCAACATACAGGGTCTGCATAATCTTGGCTTCTAGGAAGAACTTCATGCTGTTCCAGGCATGACGGGAAAACAACAGAGCAAGCAGGTACATGTGGAGGAGAGTATGTGTGCAAAAGAGTAAAGCAGATTCCAGACTTGTTTATAACAACCTGTTATTACACAAGTAACACACTGCCATAGGGATTTCACTGACCCCTTCATAAGGCTTCAGCCCCGGACCCAGGCACCTCTTCAAAGTCTTGTACCTCCATTACATTGAAGACTGAACCTCCAGCATGCACATTTAGGGAACATAGAAACCACATTACATATAACTCTTAATCTAAGTAAAGTCTCACAATCTGCAATTAGTTGTTAAATAGAGTTCATAGAAAATTCATTTATATGAGTATTTCCATTTCCCAGCAGGGTCAAACGTATGAGTGTGTGTATTTGTACATTGCATGCCCGAGTGTATGTGTGTTAGCTTAAATTTAAATGACAACACTGGACGTGGTGGTGCATATCTATAATCCCTGAAGAGGCAAGAGGGTCAGGATTCAAGGTCATCCTCAGTTAACATAGTAAGCAACAATAAAAAAGGAAAATCATTCAAGTAATGTTCACTTGTTTTTATATTTTTGAGATTCAGTCTTACCACGTAGCCAGTATTGCATAACTTTTCTGGGGTGCCATGAACAAACATCTGTTCACCCCAGACAGGCACTAACAACAGACCAAAGAAACAATTCTACCCAAGTCTAGCCTGGAGAGACAGTGAGTTTACTGGGGTTACTGATAGTAGCACAGCTGAGGAATTACTTACACAGGTGCACACTAATATCCCACTGCAGCGCTGGTGTGAACTCGCAAAGGCTGCATCCCCACAGCCCCCTGCTCAATGCGTAGGCAGCTCTACTAGTCCCAGACCCCCTCTCCATTGTAAGTGCTTATATAACCTCGGGGAGGAGCCTCATCATTCTAACTCTACAGTTTCCTGAGACATGAGTTCTGTTTACTTTGAGAGACTTTATAGTTAACTTCCTTTCCCTCCTGAATCTTAAAGTGATGTCTCCCTTGAGAAGGAATGTTTCAGCAAACACTCTGTGTTGGTACTACTGATGTATTCCACCACGTCCACTATCAAGTGATTTCAAAGTGTGTTTCTGATTCTTGAGGACTTTAAGATGCCCTGTAAAAACATCTGGGTGATCAGTTGTGAGGGTCAACAAGCTCTACTGCTCAAAGAGAAATGAACCGTGAGAGGCAAGAGGGAAACCCAGGTCAGCATGACTCAGTGAGCCAGGCAGGTTCAAACTTCTGGAGTCTGACCCGAGCAGTTTATTTTTACATACTTAAAGACATTGCAACTTTGGAAAAAAGGTTTTCTCGTGACAATTATCACAATAAAGCTCAGAGCAAGTGTCTTAGTTAAGGTTTCTATTGCTGTCAAGAGACGCCATGACAATGGCAACTCATAAAGAAAGCATTTAATTGGGGCTCGCTTACAGTTTCAGAGGATCAGTCCATTGTCATCATCGCAGGAGCATGGCGGCATGCAGGCAGACATGGTGCTGGAGCTGAGAGTGCTATATCATGGAGGCAACAGGAAGTCAACTGAAAGTCACATTGGGCCCCCCCCAGTGACACACTTCCTCCAACAAGGCCACACGTCCTAATAGTGCCACTCCCTTTGGGTCCATTTTCTTTCAAACTACCACAGCAAGATTACACTGAAACTCCTTTGCAAAGCCCATGTCTTTTGCAAAGTACCACCCTGTAAATGAGATGAGCAACCCTACCTCATTCCATACCTACACCTGAGAGAATGCAAAAGGAAAAATGATGACATTGTTGTACCCGTTTCTCAAAACCCCCAGAGACCACCAAGTAGCCGGTTTCTGATGCAAGCACATAAGGGTCCTTTTATTCAGGTTCAACCTGGGCCACCACACGGCAGATGGAAGGAAATGTGGTGGTGGACACGAGCCCAGGTGTAGAGAGTTTTTATAGGGAAAAACCACAAGCCAGGAATTGGCAACTTGGGATTGGGTAGAAGGGATATGGGGCAAGGTGATTTTTTTTAAACTATTGGTCTAGACTTTGGGCACAAAACCACATTTGAAACCATTGGGTTAGACTTTTGGCGGGGAACCACAACCCGCTGAACAGGATTATCTGGACTGCTCAGCAGGATTATCTAGATAGCATCAATGGCCATAAACTGCAGACAGGATGTCTGCAGGAGGATACTGCTCTGTATCCATTCAAGTTGTCATGGCACATTCCTGAGGTCCTTCCTGGAAATGAGTACAGCAGGTGGTCTGAGATGGTGGCCCTTCACTAAGATGGAGCATGTAAAATCAAGTCTAGATCTTCACAACATAAAGTATATTTCCTGGCCAAGAAGTTGGATTCCAATCCTGAGAACAAATAAGGAGCTTTTGTAAATTGAAAATATCTAATATTGAAATTAAATAACTCACTGGAAAATTGAAACACTAGCCTAAGAAATCTCCAGGATCAAAGAGCCAAGTGATAGACAATGGGAGGGAAGTTTTTGTTCCTGTTTTCCATCTAAAGCAACAAGTCTGGCTGTGAATATTAACTCAGTAACTAATGAAAACTAAGCTAAAATAACATAGGAGGAAGAGAGCTAAGGAATGGCAAACAAAGGAAAATTTAAGTCAGTTTGCTGAGAATTTTGGACAGGAAAAGCTGTAGTACACAACTTAATCCATTTTAAAATTGTTCTTGTTGTTATTTTATTTATGTGTATGGGTGCTTTCCTTGGATGTATGTCTGTGTGCCATGTTCATGCCCGCTGCCTTCATTTCAATAAATAAATAAACAAAAATTTTAAAAGTTTGTTTCATTAAATATAAGGGTAGGCTTGGCGGGGCAGAGAAAAGGGTATCATATACAGGGGCACATGTTCCTGAGTGTCCTCCAATCCCTGCACTTTGCCATACAACGTTTAAAGAGATGGTGATGGGTATCAAATCACTATGATACATAGATTTCTTTCACTATGTGGAAAAGATGTTTATTTTAAAATGTCAACTTTTAAAATACATCAGGTATCATGCTTTGTTATAACAAAACATATTTAAGTCTGTACTTAGAAAATCATATAAGTGAATGTAAACTCTTTTAGAGAATTTTAATTTCAGGATGTCTTAACGAAATACTTTTGCAAAATACCACTCCAAAGGTGACAGCTGCAGTTAATTTAATAAATAGGTGCGTACTGCCCCCCAGTGGTTAAAATGGTCAGCAACACATCTGGTACATAGTATTTGGGGAAATTTTTATTTCCTTTTGTTGCACTAAATAAATAGAAAAATGTATAAACTCTGGATACAGAGAAGAAATATTCTGAATATTTTCAACTCAGTGGACCATGAGAACAATGCATCTGCTCCCATCCTGATCAACAAGACTGTTTTCTCTACTAGATCATTTCAACAGTAGAACACATCAAGTATTTGCTTCTGTTAAAACAACTCCCCTCGCCGGGCGGTGGTGGCGCACGCCTTTAATCCCAGCACTCGGGAGGCAGAGCCAGGCGGATCTCTGTGAGTTCGAGGCCAGCCTGGACTACCAAGTGAGTTCCAGGAAAGGCGCAAAGCTACACAGAGAAACCCTGTCTCGAAAAACCAAAAAAAAAAAAAAAAAAAAAAAAACAACTCCCCTCAAAAAGAAAAAAAAACAAAACAAAAAAAACCTCCCCTGAGGACATGACAGTCCAAGTTGTTTGAGCTTGCTTTGAAGGCACCCTAAACAGCTGGGACCAGAAGCTCTGTGCCTCCACACCGGGCCTTCACACCCTTACAGCTGTGGACCTGCTTCTGTGGCTTGCGGTCCTGACTTCCTGGAAAAGTTGATGTAACCACACTTTGTATTTTCTCAGTGAATATGCACCTGGGTTCACTTGCATTTTCTTTCCATTTAACTGAAACTGAAACTTTCCTGTTAGGGTCTACAGTTAGTTGTCTGATTGCAAATCCAGTGAAACCTTCTCTGTCCTTATTTGAACACCTTGGTAGTTTTGCACAGTTGATCACTTAAAAAAAAAAAAAGATATTTTGTAAAAAGTGTCTCCTAGGAATGACTTGATGGCTAGAAAGAAAAAAAAAACAAATCGTGCAAACCTTCCAGAACAGAAGAATACGTTAGAAAACTCCCATGCAATCTCACAAAATACAAGGGAAAGAAATACAGCCAAGCCCTCAAGGTGACTCATTGTGTACCCTGGGTCCATCCTACCTGTTATTCCTGCTTCTCTCTACTCATGCCCATGCCTTTTTGAAGATGACCAGCATGTAACAACCAAGGTTGGGGAGCAAGAACTCCCATGAGGAAACATCCAGTCAACACAGCCTAATGTACCTGTCCTTTCTCTGCTAGCTGTGCAGGTCCACTATGATGACAAAATTTTATGTATTGTCTAGTCTGTTCAAAGACCAATCCAAATGTTGTGCGGAAGGTTTCTTCTTAGATGTATTATAGTTGCCTAAGTGCGCTGACATTGAAACAAGTATGTTACAAGTATCCCATAATAATAGAGGCATTCATTACCATAAGTTTTGCATAGATCAAATAAACAAAGAAATCCAAAGAAATAAACCTATAACCTAGCTTTAAAAAAATGAACATTAATTCATTTCAAATGAATTAATATAAAGACAATAATACAGGAAAAGAGTTTATGACTTATGTATAGAGAAGGGACTTAATTAAAATGCAAAAGTTTTACCCATAAGGCAAAGAAAAAGAATTAAGGGTTTGACTATCATTAAGAATTTCTGTTCAGGGGCTAGGGAGATGGTTTGGTGGTTAAGAGCACTTATTGTACAAGTGCTGTACTTGTAGGTACAGTTCCCAACACCCACATGGTGGCTCATAAACCATCCATAACCCCAGTTCCAGGGGATTCAGTGACTTCTGACCTCCATGGGCACCGTGCATGTACATGGTGCAGAAACATACATGAAGATTACATGTAACAACTGGCCCATAGGCTCACGCTTTAATACTTTGAATAATGTTTCACTTAGTGAAACCATTTGGGAAGGATTAGAAGGTGTGGCCATGTTGGAGGAGGTGTGTCACTGGAGGCAGGCTTTGAAGTTTCAAGACTCCATTCCCAGTGTACTCTCTGCCTCTTGCCTGTGAATCAAGGTGCAAGCTCTCAGCTACTGCTCCAGCACCATGCTTGCCTGCTGCCATGTTCCTTGCATTGATGATCATATAACCTCTGAAACTGTAAGCCCCAAATAAATTCTTTCTTCTGTAAGTTGCCTTGGCCATAGTGTCCCTTCATGGCAACAGAAAGTAGCTAGGGCACAGACAAAAATGTGTTGTGGAATATTTCTTTACACTGTGTGAAAATGTGTCAGTGTGAATGGTCAATAGCTACGCAGGAGAGAATAGGCGGGACCTCCAGGTAGAGAGAGAACTCTGGGAAGAAGAGAGGGGGAGATGCCAGCAGACTCAGCAAGTCAGACGTGCCATACTGAGTAAAGGTAACAGCCACATGGTAGAATGTAGATCAATAGAACCAGATTAATTTAAGTTAAGAGCTAGTTGAGGACAAGTCTAAGCTTAAGGCCAGGCTTTCATAATTAATAAGAAGTCTCCATGTCATTATTTGGGGGCTGGTGATCCAAAGAGAGTCTGAGAAGAAAGCTTGCTACAAAAATGAATACATCTAAAACAAAACAAAAAAAAATTCAGAAGAACTTATGAGATATTCACCAGTTACACTAATTTGTTTTATCATGTGACTGAAACAAGCAATTTTCTGATCCTGAAAAGCATAATCTTTTGATTTGTATGTTTGAAATATCTTGAGACTGTGCCACTAGCTGATTTAACCCTCACCTTTAGTGTCTCATACACTGTGGGTCCATAACTCACATGATTCAATTCTTCATTACTTCCCTGTACTGAGAGTAAACTGAAAAGGGGCTTTCTTCCCATAATTTCAGATCCATTGGGAGGCCAGAACAGGGCACTAGACATCCTCCTCTATTGTTTTTCAACTTACTCCTTTGAGAAAGGATCTCTCACTGGATGAGAACCTCACTAATGGGGTTTATTAGAATGCTTTACAGGCTGTGGTCCAGCTAGTTCAACAATGACTGTCTACCAATAGAAGGTCCAGGAATCCATTAGTTGTTTATTCCATGAGGCTGGATGTCTCAACTAGTCTTCAGTGTATGCCAGAATTCCAAAGAAGCAGGCTCTAATGCCAGTGAAGGAATTGACTTGCCAGCAAGAGCAAGGGCAAGCTGGCAAAGAGAGAAATCTTCCTTCTTCCTTGTCCTTTATATAGGCTACCACTAGAAGGTGTGGCCCAGACTAAAGGTGGATCTTCCTACCTCAAAAGATCTGAATTCAAAGTGGGTCTTCTCATTTCAAATGACTCAATTAAGAAAATCCTTCATATGTCTACCCAGCTGCTTGGGTTTAATTCCAGATGTGGTCAAGTTGACAACCAAGAATAGTCATCACAACAGGTAAGACATTATATCCAAGGACACACATATGTAGTCAACAGATTTATATATATATATATATATACACACATATATATATGTGTGTATATATATATATATATATAAAGTTAAAACAACCCAGTTAGAAAAGAACACTATTTTCAACAATGATTCTCAAAAAATTGAATCTATGTGGAGGAGTGATAAATCTCAAGTTGTTCCTTTTCTGTTAAAAACTGGTATGTGGGGGCTGGAGAGATAGCTCGGTGGTTAGGAACAATGGCTGCTACTCCAGAGGACCTGTGTTAGATTCTCAATACCCACATGACAGTTCTCAACAGTCTGTAACTCCATTCCAGGAAATCCAACACCCTCTTCTGGCCTTCACGGGTATCAGGCAGGCAACTGGCGCACAGACATACATGTGAAGGCAACACTTACACACATAAAATAAATTGAAAAGCTTTACTCAAAAAATTGATTCATGATGGGACAATGACATAAAGTAAAACCCAAAATGAAAAGCTCAAAACACTTCACCAAAACCATAAAAAGCAATTTTATGCCTACTGGGTCCCCTGGAGCTAGAGTTACAGATGGTTGTTAGCTGCCATGTGGATGTTGGGAACCAAACCTGGGTCCATTGCCAGAGCAGTAAGTGCTCTCAAGGGTCCCCTGGAGCTAGAGTTACAGATGGTTGTTAGCTGCCATGTGGATGCTGGGAACCAAACCTGGGTCCATTGCCAGAGCAGTAAGTGCTCTCAACCACTGAGCCACCTCTCTAGTCCCCTAATTAATTTTTTTAATAAAATCACAAAACCCCACTAGATAAAGCATCCCAAGGAACAGAACATAGCAGGAAGCATTATTACACTACTTGACTTCAAAATATACTGCCAAACTCTAGTAATCAAAATAGCACAGTACTGGCATAAATACAGAACCCTAAAGTCAATCCATACAGCTGTATCAACTGAATTTTAGAACATGTGCACAGAACATGCATCAAAAACAAGATGCTAAGAGAAGTGGATATCCACATGAAGAAAAAAGAAACTAGGTACCTATCTTACACAGTGTACAAAAATCAACTCAAAGTATATTAAGTAAAGAGAAGGCCAGAAACAGTGAACTGCTAGATAAAAGATCAGGAAATGCCTCAAAACTCAATAGGAAAGAAAAAACTCATAACCTAATTTACAAACACATAACGGGTCCAATTAGACACTTATCTTCAAAAACATATAAATGACCAATAAGTGTATAGAAAATGTTCACATTGAAGAGAAATACAAGTCAAAACCTCAATGAGGTATCAGATTACCGCAATTGGAATAGCTAGGGTCAAAGTGCTGGAGAGCATGTGGAGATAGTACCACAATACACTATTGATAAAAATACAAATTAATTTAGTCATTTAGAAAAAGCATATGAGACTTCCTCCAAAAAACTGGAACTACCACATGATCCAGATATTCCACCAGCTGGTTATAGTAACAGGGAAGAAAATTGTATGTTAAAGAGGATTCACGTGCCCAAGTTCACTGCAGCGCTTACTCACCATAACCACAAAATAGAAATTCAGAAATGGACAGCTGACAGGGGGATGGTGGGAAAAGGTGGTACATATAAATGACGGAATACTATTCACTCATAAAATAATGAAATATCATTTATGACATTGATGGAAAGGAGGCATACGTTGAGATAAGACAGGCAGATTCAAGCACCGTATCTCCCTTGTTCATGGGATCTAAAGGGTTAGTTTATAAAGACTGAGTGTTGGCTCTGGGAAGCTAGGGAGAGTAACGGGGAGAAGAGGCAGTGGCAGATGCCAGTGGGAACAAAGTCACACTGAGTAAGGGCAGAAAGTTCTAGTGTGCTGTATGAAAAGAGTTTTGAGTGTTCTTACACACACACACACTGAAAAATGCCTCGGTATATGTTTATCCTTATTTCAAGCTCCAATAGCCAGTTCCAATACAATGGTCATATAGATGGCTTGAGTTAAACTAGAGAAGTCACACACAAAAAAAACCTCCAAAGTCATGAATCTGTGAAAGGGACTTGTAGGGATGACATGGGGTTGACAGAAATAGGAGAGAGATAACAGAATGTGTGGAGGAGAGTAATAAGAGTATATATGTGTTTGAAATCATCAAATAACAAAATTAAAATAAAAAATTCAATGTTCTTGCCACATGGCCAAGCTAAAAACATATATAAAACAATTTTCAAAAGAAAACTCATAGAAATGTTATTCCTACTAACTAAAAACAAAGCAGCCTCTTCATTAGGTGAGGAGCACACCCACAAATAGAGTATCACAAGGCAGTCAGAGGGACAAAAAGAGTTGGGCATGGCAACACATGTGTTTTGTCCAAGCACTTGGATGGAGGCAGGAGGGTCAGGAGTTCAAGGCTATCCTCAGAAACAAAGTGAGAATCTGTGCCACCTCCAGCAATTAAAAACAAAAGACAAACAAACAAAAAACTGGAAGCAATGAACTACTGACAGACATGGATAAAGGAATCTCAAAAACTCTGAGTGGGGTAAAGTCAGACCAAGTGAGCGTGCACGACATGATCTCCACTACTGGCCATTCAAATTCAATCCTGGCTAATACAGACATATGCTGTTGTACCTTAAGGCAGATCAGTGTGTGTTTCTTTCACCACCGATTCTGAATGAGGATTAGTAGAGAAGGGGCACAATGAAAACCTTCGGAGAGATGGGAATATTCTGCATCATTAGTATAGCAGGATAGCACTGTTGGGGCTCACCAAGCACATATTTATAATGCAGTATATGTATTTTACTATATGTAGTGTTTCTGGATAAAGTTGACAAAGAAAAACAAAAGGACAGCTCACTGATGTTTTGCTTCTTAAAACACAGATAACTTGCCGGGCGGTGGTGGCACATGCCTTTAATCCCAGCACTCGGGAGGCAGGCGGATCTCTGTAAGTTCGAGGCCAGCCTGGGCTACCAAGTGAGTTCCAGGAAAAGGCGCAAAGCTACACAAGAGAAACCCTGTCTCAAAAAAACAAAAAAAAAAAAAAAAACAAAAAAACAAAAAAAAAACAGATAACTTACAAAAGAACACACCTCTTATCCTAAAAAAAAAAAAGATAGAAAACTAGAGAATCATAATTATTTCTTTTAACTCATGACAACAGAGATCACCAAGCAACCAATTCCAGAGAGTGACAGAACTTTTAGAGGAGCTAGACTACATGAACTGTAGACTCGAGGTTTGGCAGGAAGCATGCATAAAGCTGATAGGGACAATCAGTTACATCAGAATGAATGATTACAGGCTCAATGTGAACAGCAGCTATCTTGCATGCACACCAGTGCTGCAGGCGAGTTTTCACAGGAAAGACAATGTCTATTTGTGTACAGCACAAATTACCCTTTGAGATGGTTCAACATCACTAGTAGATGCCAGTACATCATAAAGCTCTTGACTGGTCATTTCTCTGAAAAAAAAAAAAAAGCAAGTATTGTGAGATCAAGACAGTACAGGAAGACAGCGTGGCAAGGCCAATGGAATCCCATGACTCTGAAGTCATCTAACTTCACAAATTAGTTTATGGGGTTTTGTCAGGGGGTTGTAGCGCACGCCTTTAATCCCAGCACTCAGGAAGCAGAGGCAGGAGGATCTCTGAATTTAAGGCCAGCCTGGTCTACAGAGCAAGTTCCAGGATAGCCAGGGCTACACAGAAAAACCTTGTCTTGAAAAACCAAAATAATAGTAATAATATGATGGCTATTCTTGGTTGTCATCTTGACTACATCTGTAATTAACTAAATCCCCAAAATAGAGGGCACAACCTGTGAGGGATTTTTGTTTAATTTGAAGTAGGAAGATCCACTTCTAAACTGCATCTATGAAGTAGGAAGACACACCTTTAATCCAGATCTTGAACTGGAAAAACCCACCTCCAATCTGGGCCACCCCTTCTGCTGGAAGCATTCATAAGGACATGGAAGAAGGAAGCTTTTGCTCTTTGCCTGCTTGTTCTTGCTTCCATAGCAAGTCCATTCCTTCACTGGCATTAAAGCTTACTTCTTCAGGATTGTGGCAAATACTAAAGACCAGCTGAGACATCTAACCTCATGGACTGAGCAACCACTGGATTCTTAAACTTTCTGTTCATAGCCAGTCATTGTTAGAGTAGTTGGACTACAGCTTGTAAGTCATACTAATAGAGATCCATTCTACAAGTTCTGTTACTCAAGAGAACTCTAGTACAAATAATAATAATAAACACATCTTTTTTAAAATTGCAACAGAGTATAAACAACTAACCTGATGGCTAGCTAGTACTGTAAACAGTAGTTTAAAATGGAATTAATTCTACTCAGGGATAAGACAGATATCTCCTCTTAGGAACACTAGAAAGCCTACAGAGTACTAAATAAGTAAAAAAATAAAAGGTGTTAAGATTGTGATGATACAAATAAACATTTTTTCAAGACAGGGATATGGAAATCATCAAAGAACCTGGAACATAGTGGCACATGCCTTTAACTCCAACACTTGGGAAACAGATCTACACAAGTTCCAAGCAAACTAGTGCTACATAGTAAGAACCGGTCCCACCCTAACTGCCCCCTTCCCCAAGGAAGAAAAAGAAAAAATTGATGTATACCAAGGTCAGAGATCACAGTCATAAAAACAAGTTTTATGAAATCCTAAAAATTACAACTATGTCTAGCAACATACACAAAAGATTGGTAGCACACCAATGAAAGATAATCTTAAATAGTGGAGATCTATCCTATGTTCATGAGTTGGAAGTCTCAATACTTTGAAACTATTCCCCAATGTGATCTCCACTAAAATCTCAGCATACTTTTAATAGAAATTAGTAAACTGGCTATAAAATAAATGTGGAAGCAAAGAAATTTAAAGAATCAGAATCATTCTAAAAAAGTACATAGAACTAATATTTGTAAACTTGGGAGCTTACTGCCTACATTAGTAAAAATAGTGTGCTCTGGGCATAAGGACATAAATATAAGTGAAGAGGGCAAAACAGGGACCTCAACAACAGATTAGCACATGTTTGGAAGCCTGATCTCAGAAAGACTGAAAATGAAATTTAGTGTTCAACAAACCATGAAAAAACTTTTAAGGTCAGATTGTTAGTACTATCTATTTTTGCAATAAATTCATGGAAAATCAAACAGTTACTTGGTTTTATTCTGTGTGTGTAAACTAATATTGAAAAAGTTTGGTAGTTTGCATGTTTTTTTTCACTTCCTTATATAGACTATAATGCACACAGAATGCTGTGTATCTGCTAAAAATGAGTGTATTTTAGAATTCTGCATGATGCCAATTTTATTTTGCCTCACTGTATGTCAGCAAAAACTGAAACTCTTCATATTAAAAAAAAAAGATTTAACTAGAGTGAATATAGAATTTAAAATATTTCATTTGGCAATTTGTTCCTCCCTTTTTGCTATAGCTTAAGATGGCCTTATGGATAAATGATCCAGCATGGGAAGTACCCAAGAGAATTTATAGCTGGACTTAGGTTTAACTTAAAAAAACAAGCATTAAGTTTTTACAAAAGTTATTCACAGGAGAAAATATAATTGCAATGGAAATTGTTTTCTTCCAAATACCTATAACTGAACATTCTAAAACTTTTAACCCAACAAGTATCTCCAGATGCTCACACTGCTGCAGTGTCCACTCACATCCCCTCTAACTCTCCACCCCCACAAATCTTACATACAGTACCAGAGCAAACAAAAAAGATGTCTTGAGTTTTAATGTTTTACTTATCAATTCAGAAACATCTAAAACATGTTGATTGCTAATTAATGAACTTTTAGAAATTTTAACCGAGGTACTTTCATATGTAGATGAAGCTGGTAAACCCCCCCAAAAAAGATGTCTTGAGTTTTAATGTTTTACTTATCAATTCAGAAACATCTAAAACATGTTGATTGCTAATTAATGAACTTTTAGAAATTTTAACCGAGGTACTTTCATATGTAGATGAAGCTGGTAAACCCCCCCCCCCCCCCCCCCCCCCCCCCCCCCCCCCGAGACAGGGTTTCTCTGTGTAGCTTTGCACCTTTCCTGGAACTCGCTTTGTAGACCAGGCTGTCCTCGAACTCACAGAGATCCGCCTGGCTCTGCCTCCCGAGTGCTGGGACTAAAGGCGTGCGCCATCACCGCCTAGCTGCTGGTAAATCTTAAAAACAACTTTCAACACAATAGTTAGTTTTCCCAAGCCACAACCCCCTTCCCGCCCCTTTAAAACTGTTGGATATAACAAGTTACTTATGATCCAGAGGTAATTTTCTAGCCAAAAACAGTTACTTTGGTGCAGATAAAACTGTCTAAACATGAACTGAACAACAACAGGTATCCCAAAGTAGATGGGGAAAGCCCACCAGGCCTCTACCATACATAAAGAAATTACAGGCAACTAAGGAAACCTCAGAGTGGGAGAAATGGTTTCCCCAGGGAACACCAATTGGCTGTCCAATACGAAATGATCAGCCCTGAAAACATGCATACAAGTTACCATTATACAGACTGAGCAGGCTCTATTTAGGAATACACACACACACACACACACACACACACACACACACACACACACATTCATGTAACAATTAATGGGAAAAAAAATCCATGAATGTGAAAGAAAGCAAGAAGGGGTATATTGGAGGGAAAGGAGAAATGATGTATATATTATAATCTCAAAAGTAATTAAATAAAACTAAAAAAAAAAAAAAATACCATGCCATTTCAGTGGGACAGCTTTTTTAAGGCTGGCCTGTGCTGCACGCCCAGTGAGTTCCAGGTGCAGAAAAACAGTTACAAAACAAAAACCATAGAAGGCTGGTGAATATTCTCGAATAATCTTACCACAAAGTCCAGTCAACCCTTTCACTGTGAGCTGCAAAAATAGTAACTGAAATGATCACACAGTTAACAGGCTACATTGTACAAATTGCAGAGGTTCTTGTTTTACACAACTCTGGAATGGCTGAAGCTGTTCTGGTCTCTCACTAGTCTCCAGTCTGAAGACTAACTCTTACGCCCTAAACAGAGGTTTTTCTTTATAAGCAGACAAGCCATTGCTTTTCATAAGAATTTTTATTGTTTGTTATTAAAATGGAAGGTTAATTGGTACAATGCTATGCATAATCTCTCATCCTTAAAAAATTAAACAAATGGATAAAAATAGAGCAGAGTGAGCATGTAAAAGACAAAAAAATAAGCATTTTTATAATGCCCCTGTTATATCTATGTATTGATGTTATTCATTGCATCTCAGTACTTTATGGCTTGCTCCTTTACTATGTAATTGTTGGCTTTTTACAAATAATTAACAGACTCAATAAATGTTACATACAGTTTTAGATTTTCATTCAACTCAGCTAGTTAACTCAATTACTCAATTAAATGTCAAACTGTTAAAAAAAAAAAAACCCATTCTCCAAAAATGCAATATTTTTCTACAAAATTTGTACAACAGTCTTTTAAGTAAATGACCTAGCCACATAGGAATCTATTGCTGACCCTGAGCTATTTGCTGTGTTAATATTAAGATTTATGGGAAATGTTCTTCAGGAATAAAATGATCATTTACATTAAATGTGGAGAAAGTGAAAATTTTAAAAATTTTGTGCCAGCACTGGGTTCTATCATCATTTTTATCTTTAATTATAACTAGATGTTTAAAAGTTGAGTTACTCACCAACACATTACCTCACATATCAAAGATAAAAACACATTGTTTGCTTTAGGATAACTTTATGCCAAAGATATAACTGCTTTTTAAAAAGTTTGTTTTGTATAAATTTTAGACTTAACTACATAAAAGGAAAATACAAAAGTACAAATCCGCAGACCAACTTTGGATTGCCCCAACAGCTAATCCATGGAGACAAGTCCAGGAATAAATATTCTAATTGGTTACACAGCATACATCCAAAATTCCCACTGAATATAAGAAAAAAAAATTGTGAGTAAATAAGGCAGCCAGCTATAGGAAGCAGACTTCTATGACCTGTTGTACTTCATACAAAGATTCAGAGTCTTCAAAACAGGTAGTTGTAGTACTACATATTATCAATTTCCAATTGTTTACCGAGATACCATTTTTTTCTGGCAGCTGTTACTTAACACACACACACCAAAACAAAAAAAAAAACCAAACCAAAACAAAACAAAAAAAAAAAGATAAAATACTTGAGGGAACAAAAATGGAGCAGAAAACTACAGGAGCCCACATATCCTTTTTCTTAAATTTAATTTGTCATATATAAGGTTTTTATATACAATCAGTGTGCACTGTAACAGTTTATATTAAAAAGTTAATCAAATTCATCTAAAATGTTAACCTGGCTGCATAGCACATTTGACATTATTGCCCACATGAAAAGGGAAAACAAATGGATTTACAATAACTTTTGGCCATTTTGAATTCTGAAAGTGTTCATACACCTACCCTTTTAAACCAAATGCATCTGAAAAAAGTTCCAGAGCATGAAGTTTATGATTCACATATTACCCTCACCAGTTATTCTGTAAAACTACAAACATAATATTGACTTTCAAAAGGAGGGGTAAAACATGTATCTAATAAAAATATTCAATATAAAAAGAGGACTAAAAGAAAGAAGTGGCCCCTTTCCCCATTTTTACATTCTAAACAATGATTCTATCAAGACAAATCATTAAAAAGTGTTATTACACTGATTTTTTTTTTTTAAGAAGGCCTGAGTTGGTAGGGAAAGGAACAGTCAAAAACAGCCTGAGAAGGGCAAGGAAGGAAAGCTCATTTAATACATTTACAATAATTTACAGCCATCTTCTTCTGTAAAAAGGCATAATAATAATCACAAACAGGAAATTCCCGGCTATATTACAGACATAAGTACAGGATTTAAATATTCAAGCTTGTGATGGGAAGCGGCAAGGTGGTCGCAGGGCACAATGTAAACAAGTAGCTTTGGAAAGTGAACAAAGTCCTTGAGTGTTTTTTCTTTATTAAGAAAAGAACTCTCTTTCATTCCTTCCTGAAACATGATCACAGGTCAGAGTCAAGTTCATATACAAACATAATTTAAATGGTGTCAGTCAAAAATCACTGACATAAAAACAGTTTTATTCAGCCTAATACGGGAGGGCAGTGTTGAGGTCCCTGTTATAGTAAACATTTTCCATTTCTTTAAAAAAGAAAAAAAAAAAAAGTACTGCAGCACTTGCAGTACAGTGCAGCATAATCCTTAAATATAAAAATATTCTCTCTTCTGTTGGGATAATAGACCTTGCGTCCTGGAAAGAAGTAACAATACTGCTACTGATAGAAGAGTTGTTTGCATCTTTCAAGTCATGTAAGGCAATTACTGTGTTGGTTTATGATCTATGGCTAAAACCAAAGTCCAGATAGACAAATTATCAGCTTCTGTTATGTTTTCCGGCTACTCCAGGTGTGCTCAGGTGTACTTTTGTGTTCAGCTGAATGTTCAAATGGAGACCTGGAACCATAAGGAGACCTCTGATCTAAAGGTGACCGAGGGCCAGTGCTGGCAGCTCGGTGGTCCATTTGCCAATCAGAGAGAAACCGATAATCCCTGGAAGATTTATGATGTGTGTACTCAGAACTTGATCGATGGTCTGAATGCAGTCGATGGTCCGAGTGAGGTCGATGGTCAGAATGACACCTGTCCTTCAAGCTTCCTTCCAAACTTGACCTGTGATCGCGACTCCTGTGGTCGTCCAGTTTTCTGTGTTTCTCTCTGTCACTATAGTACCTAATCAAAGAGAAATTTAGCCGTTTAGTCAAATTAGTCAGTTAAAGTTCCCAGATAAAACCATACACAAAATTATAAATACTTTAAAACATATTTTAATTGTGTAGAAGTTCATTGTTTAATCAAATTTCATAAAAGTAGCTTAGAATCACTTCTCCACTGCACGACAGGGCCACCTCATAAAGTAGCTTTAGAAGTTACTAGAAATCCCTACCTAGAAACAAACCACTCACTAGAAATGCCCATGAACATGCCGGTTCACAAGACCATACAAAACCATACAGAGCACCCTAGAAGCATTTTAATTTCACTGACGAATCATTTATATCAGTGCACCTCGGTGTCTAAGATGTACTGAAATAACCACAGCTACACAGAAGCCCCTCAAAACTGAAGCCCTTTACAAGCTTCTAGGAGAAGAAATTAAAATACCAGAATGTAGTCTAAAAAATTCATATAGGAAACTTTTCATTAGTTTGAAATGTCCATTGAACATGTTCTCATACAACTAGTTATGTAATAAGTCAACACGTATATGAAGAAATTCACCCCATGAGAAATCTCTAACATATTTGCCTTTTCAGATAAAAATGTTCCTGCTGACCAAAGATTCTTGTGATAAACCCTTCCTCCAGAAGTTTGTGACATTACTGGCATATGCAGCTACAGATACAGCTTTTCATCTTGTTATATGTCCCTAATGGAAAGCCTTTCTACAATTAATGGGCTTATATTGTGATGGCTGTGGCCTTACACCCTAAGTGAGCCCTCTTATTTCTTTCTGACCTTTACTTTTATTTTTCGGTTTTCTGAATTTAAATTTTAGCAATGATCACAGATCATGAAGGAGACTCTTTAAAAAATAAAGGAATAAAGTGTAGTTTGCAGTTAAATTATATATATATATATATATATATATATATATATATTTTTTTTTTTTTTGGTTTTTTCGAGACAGGGTTTCTCTGTGTAGCTTTGCGCCTTTCCTGGGACTCACTTGGTAGCCCAGGCTGGCCTCGAACTCACAGAGATCCGCCTGGCTCTGCCTCCCGAGTGCTGGGATTAAAGGCGTGCGCCACCACCGCCCGGCTTAAATTATATTTTGCCTCACAGGATTTCAATATCCAACGCAGAAATCTCTCCATAGGAAGCCTGTACTTGCGCCAACAGGCTGCCAGTGCATCTGTAACACACTGCACTACTTAAAATGACAAAACTTCAGATCTCATCGCATATTCTGATGCCAATTTAATACTTCAAAAATAAATTTAGAGAAAAAACTATAAATTTTTAATTTATAAGCAAATAAGATTTGATATGCTCCCATGAAAATGGAACAGGTCTATCCCAAACGCAGCAAATATAATTAAAAAGAGAAGGATGGGTAAAAGAAAAATTTTAAAAGTTGCTTTCCACTTTACCTGCTGTCTTGCTTATAGTGATCCCATTCACGATGGTCTTTGCCATTGCTGAATGAAGAGTAAGGTCTTTTCCTGGACTCTCCCTGGTGGCGGTCTTTATGATGATCGTGGTACTGAGATAAGTGTCTGTCAGAAGAATAACTGTCCCTGCTGCTGTCGTCATGGTTTGTGTTCTCTTTTAGCCTTTCCATATCTATTAGAGAAGTACGTGAAACTCCATTAATGGATTTTAAAATGTGCTACAAATAACTTAAAATTAAATTAACAGTAACTCCTGCCAAAACAAAATCAATTCTGAAATGCTGGTAGCTAAAGCATTCAAAAAATGGTTTATAAACACAGAACTAAAGCTTTTAAAGGGTTTTGCAGTTAAGTGTAGCTAGGACCCCTCACCACAGCCTCTTTACAGCAAATGGAAACCATCGCAGAAAACCCCAAGTGGACACTATGAAAGAATCCATGGATCATGGGTACAGCTCGGTCCCAATAGATCACAGCTCCTGCATCTATGGTTGAGAGAGCACTGCAGAAGAGGAGGTTGAGAAGCAGAGCACTAGGAAGTCTGTGGTAACACAAGTCTCTCCTAGAAACGACTGCAGAAATATGCCCAGAACAATGGCAGTATCAATGGACATATTAATATGGGAGGAGGAATTTTATGAGGTCTCAGCCCAGACAAAGAACTACAGTCAACTAGAGGTGGCTCAGGGGAGGTTTTCTAGCCTCTGCCAGTGATGAGCCCTTACTGGTTGTCCAGTGCAGAGTGGTCAGCCCTGAGACCATGGACAAACAACAAAACAGGCTCAGCAGGCTCTACACACACACACACACGCACACGCACACGCACACGCACACGCACACGCACACGCACTAACCAAAGAAAAAGAGGCTATCAACATGAGAGTGGGAAAGCATGGGGGGGGGGGGGGGGACACAGATTAGAGGAAGGAAAGAGAGGGAAAGTGATGTAATTCTCTTTCAATTAAAAAAAATTTTTTTTTTAAAATCACCACTGGAAACTATTGAGGCACATATTTGTCACAGACTATATTTTGTGACTAACAGAATGAGCATTTTTTTAAAAATAGCCCTACAATAACTGGCTTAAAGGCTTGTTTTTAGAAGAAATAACTAAAACGTTGTTTTAAATGATTTAAATAATATAATGGATTAGAATTATAGCATTTTCTCAATATAAAAGTACTTTGAACAAGAATAACAACCTTTTAAAAAAAATTTGGTTTAAAGAACAAAAGTAAGGAATCTGGACATCTTACAAATTAAAAGTGTTTACTGCGCATTATGAGGCCCTTAGTTCAGATCCTAACACACACATAGCAAGCCTGACCAAGCTCCAAGGAAGCAAACAGAAGAGGATTACTAATACTTGCTGGATTGCAGGCTGAAAATTGTGGGCTCAGGTTCACAGACCCTTCCTCTGAGAAACAGGTAGAAAGTTACAAGGGAGGACATTCAAACCCCTCTCTGGCCTCTGTGCTCCCATAAGCACACATACCTACACACACACACACACACACACACACACACACACAAAAAAGTCTACACAAACTAAAATAAAATCAAAACAAAACATACATGCACACACACACACAAAAAAAAAAAAAAAAAGAAAGAAAGAAAAAGAAGGAAATCTTAAAGGTTTACCTGGATTTCTAATCACATGAGTAGTAATGTTGCTATTCTGGTCACTGTTTTGCTGAAATAAAACAAACACATATCAGACACATTCAAGTAGCTTAAAAAACTCTTACAGGACAGTATATACAGTGGTGCGTGTAGGTTGGGTACCCTTAAGAAAATTCTGATGTTGAATAAGGTATGCACACTATACATACTATATATGTATACATACACAGAATACATAAATATAAAATTTACAGGTCTCTTTAAGCAAAAAATTTTCCTCCACGTTTTTAAAAACTGATTTTGAAATAATTTTAGACTTGATAGAGAAGCTGAAGAAATGTGACAGTCTCATGTGCACCACCCATCCGCTGATGTTATTCCGTGTGTGACACAGCATGATATGATCACTATCAGCCCAACTACATTCCAGTCAGATTCCCCATTTCTCCTATGTCCTCGGCTCCAGAAGCCAATATGAAACCCACATTTCAATTGGTCATCATGTCTCTGAGGCAGTCTTTTCTTTTATAACCTTGACATTTTTTTATGAGTATTGTTCAGTAATTTTATTGAGCAACCCTCCAATGCAGTTTGTCTGAAAATTTCTAATGGTTAAATACAAAGCATACACTGTCAGTGACAACATCACAGATAGGGTGTGCTTCTCTTTACTGTAGCTGGGGTTTCACACTGTTTTGTTGTGATTATTCTAGATAATACCGAGCAGTTTCTCTTCCATATGAATATTATGTTCCTTTCATAATTACTTCTCACAAGGGCAATTTTATATCCTGTTTCCTTGCCTATTAATTTACGCTTACTCAATGGATCTTGTTTGTGCCAGGTATAGTGCTCTAGTGGTATTTGTAAATTTATTCATTACTTCTACATTTTCTTAACTGAATTCTCCATGTTATTAGATAATCAAGAATGTGTATGGTCTTAAAGAATAAAGTATTATATACCAATTACCTGAGATTCTTGTCGTTTTTTAATAGCATGCTTATATAATTTATGCAATTTTCTTGCATCAAACTCAGTAAACTTAGATACAAAAATCCACAGGTTTCTAGAAGAAAAAAAATGGCAAATTAATCTGGTAAAAAATATTTAGTTTTATCACAGAACCTCTTATACCCACTTAGCGATAGCCCTCTATGGAACACAGTCCATCCTAAAGAAAACAATTATCAGAGACCAGTAAGGGAGCTCAGCAGGTAAACGTACAGGATGCTGACAACCTGAGTTCAAACCCAGGACTTCCATGGTGGAGAGAACCAAGTCTCTCAAGAAGTTCCTACACGTGCTGTGGCGTGCTCAGGCACACATGCATGCACATGCACATGCATAGAAACAAAGAAAAAACAAAATAATTTTTAAGTAATAAAATAACGAAATTAATCTTCATGTTTACTTTTCAAAATTTCACGCACACATAAGTCTCCAATCACATGAATGGTTTTATTTCTCTTTCAAATCCCTTCATTTTTGGAGGATGAAATCTAGTGTTTTATCCTAATTTGAAATGTACCATATATATATAAAACTGAGCAAGCAGTCAAAGATTCATTCAGTAATATAGATTATGTGTGTAATATCAGATATGTTAATAGTTGAGTAAGAACAATAGCAGATAACAGATTTAGTTTATAAAGAATGGTCCTAAATAACACATTACAATAATTTTCATTTTTAATGGAACATAATGGCCACAAGAATAATAAACAAGGAATATGAATCTGGAATATACCACAGTACATCTAGTGTCTAGGCCTTTTCCCATACAAAGGTAGACATTAATAGTGGTTATTTATATATATATATATATATATATATATATATATATATATAGAGAGAGAGAGAGAGAGAGAGAGAGAGAGAGAGAGAGAGAGAGAGTCATATTATACATAATACAGTTCCAAATTATCAAATATCCTTCCAAATTAAACCTGTTAGATTAGTTGTCATAAGATAAAAAAGACAGTATTTATATCTACCTTAAAACATTATTTGAAAGCAAACTTGGTTGAAATAACAAACTGAATGATACCTGAAATCTACAGAAACAGAAAATTCACCTAGCTTTTAAATTATAGACTAGCTTTAACATATACAGTCTGCAGTTACAACAATAAGAGGTAGGGGTATTTATTAGTAAATTGCCTTTTGGTTAATAATTAAATTTTCTATAAAATACATTTTGCTTTAGAAAACTCTAGCTAGAAACCAAATTCCTGATTATATGTCACTTGAACAACTTCTCATTCTGGGCGAAGCGCCAGAGGTGAGTGGGACTACCATCAGGACTCAGAAAGACCTAGAACAAGCACCACATTCAAGGAGTTCCAGTGCAGGTTGCTTCCTTTGCCATACCCAGTGTGGGCCTACAAAGACTTTTCCCTTATTTTTTTTTCCCTTGTAAAACATTAGTATTACTTCAAATATTTTGTGTGCTGGTGTGTAGTGTGTGATTATGTTCACATATATGTGAGTACATGTGTATACAGTGGCACGGACACATGCAAAACTGTGTCTTCCTCAATCACATGACACCTTACAAACTGAACGAGGTCACACCTCACCTGGCTAACAAGTGCTCTTGGAATTCCTGACCTTCACAATACACAGACTATGATCTCTGGATTTCCAGAGGGCTGTCACACCCACCTGGCTTTTCTGTGGGTTCTGGAGATCCAAACTCAGGTCCTCATGCTTGGAATAAAAATTCTTTATGCATGAAGACATGTCCCCAGCCCTAACTTCAGATTTCTTACAAGATATTGTTGTATAAAGGGTAAGCATTTGAGACATATGAAAATGGCAAATAAAATCCTTTTGGTCCTCAATGTATTACAGTGGCCTTTAAATGAAACAGCATTTCATTTTAGTTGTTTTTAAGACACATGGAACAAAAACAGAGAAACAGGGAGCAATAACTAAAGCAGGCAACTAGGACTGCTGTGGAGACATGTCTAGTTTCTGGCTCTACAATCACGGCTCCGGTCTTTACCATCAACTTTTTAATTGCAGTCTTTTGTCGTCTTTCATCCTGAAAACTCAGTAACTATTCTTGAGTTGTTAGGAGGCTAGCTCCTTTATTTTATCATTTGCTTTTATTTTCTTTCTTGTATGATTTCTGTTTCAACAGTGCTAGCTATGAAATCCAGGACCTCATGCCCAATGATAGGTCTACATGTAAGATATTCTTTCTTTTATAAATTTTTTATTTATTTTGTCCATGTTCTATGTGCATGTGTGTGGGCATGTATGCTACAGAGCACATGGAGTAGCTCTCTACTTCCCCATCATGTGGATACCTCCTGGGGATTGAATTCAGTCAACAGGACTGGCAGAAGGCACCTTTACCCACTGAGTGATCTTGCTAGGCTCAACTTTTGTTTTTAAAAAAGAAAAACCGCCAGGCGGTGGTGGCGCACGCCTTTAATCCCAGCACTCAGGAGGCAGAGGCAGGCGGATCTTTGTGAGTTTGAGGCCAGCCTGGTCTACAGAGTGAGATCCAGGAAAGGCGCAAAGCTACACAGAGAAACCCTGTCGTGGAAAAAAAAAAAAGAAAAGAAAAAAGAAAAAAAGAAAAACCTTTCTCCAAGAAAGCACTAAGATTAGAGCAAAAGTCTTTTCATTTGCTAGGCTACTAGCTATGTGGGGGGTCTTTTTCACCTTTTGCCTTTAAGAGAATTTGTACAACCACACCGTGAGGGAGGAACAAATAGCAAGGAACATAAATAAAGAGGAGAAGGGAAATTCATCATTTACTGAGTCCAATTTATAAATTAAATGTCATTACAGGTATGCCTATATAGAGAAATAATAGTGTATCATCCAGCATTCAGTACAATTTTGGTATCACGCTTCATCCATGGGGAGATGGTTGTCTTAAAACTTATCCCTATAGAAAAGGGAATTACTTTCTATCTATTCCATCCACAAGGGAAAAATTAAGCCAGACATTATGAATACAGAACTTCAGGGTTGTTTCTCATTGCTTGCAATATAATCAAAGTATACAATAGTTGAAAAATGAGCTTTTATTGTGTATGGTTATAAAAACCAAAGTTAGCCAAGGCAAAGACTGAACAATTCATGGCAAACTCTGTGATCACTCCAATAGGTGAGTGATTTCTCTAATGTGACAGCTCAATTTTTTTGAACATAAATGCTTTATTTAACCTCCTAGTTTCTTTTTCAAATGGGTCCTCCATGAGTGTAAGAAGACATGGGCACAAGCATAGAACACTTTAGAATTTTAATCACCATCACTCAGTACAAGTATCGTTAGCTTTGGTTTGATGTGTAGCTGAAATGAATACAGAGTGAAGAAATCAGTAGGTTAATGGGCCAGTGTCACTCAGTGGTGCCCGTTTTCTTTCCTAACTTGTCTAGGAGACTGACTGAACACATCCACACCTAATAATCTTTAAAATGGCTGACCAATGAAAACCACACATCACATTTATAATTTTTAAATCGCCTGTTTCTACTAGTCCTAAAAAGAAAAATAGGTTTGTATTTTGCACTGTTAATAAGTGAGTCTATAGCATAAAGATTAATTGCTGATTTCATTTTGTAAATATAAACACATTTTAAAGTAGAATGTAATCTGAACTTTAGTGAAATTACTTTTTACTTCTCACTATTTTCTAAAGGCAGAGATGCCACTTGGAGCTTATGAAGCAAAATTAAATACTCATGAACAAAAAAAAATAAAAGAAGCCGGGCGGTGGTGGCGCACGCCTTTAATCCCAGCACTTGGGAGGCAGAGGTAGGTGGATCTCTGTGAGTTCGAGGCCAGCCTGGGCTACCAAGTGAGTTCCAGGAAAGGCGCAAAGCTACACAGAGAAACCCTGACTCGAAAAACAAAATTAAAAAAAAAAAAAAAAAAGAAAAGAAAAGAAAAATTGAAACCAGGTGTTGCAAAGACAGCTCAGAAGTTAAAAACACATGCTACTCTTCTAGAAGAGCTGGGTTCAGTTCCTAGCACACATTTCCTACAATTCACCTACAATTCCAGATCAAGGAGATGAAAAACCCTCTTCTGGCTTTCATAGGCAACTACACACACACAGAGACACACATGAAAATAAGAACCATTCAAGTTTACCCCTCTACGCACTGTTTCTCACTTCATGTTTAGAAGTAGAAAAATAAGTGAAGAAACACAGTTACATTTAAAATTATGAATTCAACATCTCCTCAAAGGTGTCCCACTTACTTTCTCCACTGCTTAATTTGCTCAGGATTAGAATACTCCTTCAGACATTCTGTGATATGGTCTCCGATCTTGATCAAACACTGTCTAGTATGTTCTAGTTGCTCTCTTTCCGAAAGGCCTTTCTCAGGCCTATCAAGTTGTTTCAAAGCTGCTTTCACTGGCCTCATTCTTTCTTTACACTTGAAAACAACAGAAATACACGTATTAAAAACCCAATTCAGGTGAACTGTATTATTGTTCATGATACTTACATGAATAAACACAGCATTGCCTAGTTTCAAAATAAGCAATTACACATCACCTTAAACATTCTATACATTCGGTATTTTCTTCTTTGGATTTTCTGCAGGCAAAGAATGCTTCCATTATCACCTGACATCAGCTTTTGTGGAAGTAAAAGCTTTTGATTTTATAGAGCTTTGGCTCCTTTTAATACTACAGTGTACCATTCTAAGGAGTCTTCAACATCAATGACTAGAAGTATAACAAGTACACTCCAGGCTGCATACATTATAAAAGACGGGATGTTAGAGTGGCTCCACATGAGCTCACTAGCAAACCAGCAAAAACCAACACGCAATAAAAAAATATTAAAATGAATTAAGCAACTGGTATAAATCATCTATTCTTTAAAACCGTTAGGGCGTGGCTACAAATGACTTCTGCTCCTTCTCTGGAAGATTGGAGAATACGGCATGGCCAGCAGAAACCACTTTTCTTAATAAATACCTTACGCGATTATAAAATGACATCCAAATTTTCTGATTCGGTTTTACTGAAGTAACACTAAAAAAAGCCCAAGAGTTTAGATAAATTTATGAAAACGACTGTTAAGTACAAATTTAAGTTTATATTTTTGTTTGTTTGTTTGTTGTTTTCTTTTTTTTTTTTTTTTTGAGACAGTGTTTCTCCATGTAGCTTTGCGCCTTTCCTGGAACTCACTTGGTAGCCCAGGCTGGCCTAGAACTCACAGAGATCCGCCTGGCTCTGCCTCCCGAGTGCTGGGACTAAAGGCGTGCACCACCACCACCTGGCTTCAAATTTAAGTTTATATTGATGACAAGGAAATTGGTTTAGTTCTACGAATATATAGATAAGTTAGCATCAGATAATATATTTAACTAACATAATGCTACTTGGTTTAAAAAAAAAAATCTTTGTACTTTTGCCCTGAGAGGCCATTATGAATTATCTACTTAGTTGTAGATTTGTTCATGAATAATTCACTCTGTTTTACTACCTATTGGTAGAAGTTGGTAGATAGTTCTCCATTATTTGTCAGGAATAATTTAAAATCAAATCTATGAACTATAGTTTTTTCAACTGAAAAATTACAGTCCTGCAACATGAAAAGGCAGGAGGATCAGAGTGGAAGGACATCCTGAGCTGCACAAATGGTCAAGGCCAGACTGTGTACAAGACACACACAGCCCCACCCATGAAGAGAGGGTCTGTAGCTCAGTTAGTAGAATGCATGTCTAGAATTCATGAGGGATTGGGCTAGATCTGCAGCAGAGTATAATACTGGGTGTGGTGGTCTGTGCCTATAATCTAAGAACTCAGGAGGCAGAGACAGGAGGATGGATCACAAGTTCTAGATCTTCTTTGGCTATATTTGAGGCCAGCCTGAGTTACATGGCATACTTCCTCAAAAAATAAACAAAACAAAAAATTTTAAAAGCCAACCACACTGAAAAAAAAAGGGGGGGTCTGGGGCTATGTGGAAGAACCCTTCATTTCCTACCCAATTTTAGTTTTATTCATAGTTGCTCTCTGCCAACTATTACTGAACACTTTATAAGCCAGGCAGGTATGGTGATTCAAAATTATAATCCCAGTACTTCAGAGGCTAAGGCAGGAGCAGGAGTTCAGGGTCAACCTGAGCAACAGGTGAGACCATGCCTCAAAAACCCAAGTGGGCTTGAGAGATGAGTCACTGAGCACTTGCTGATCAAGCCTGGCGACCTAAATTTGATTCCCAGAACCCACAGCAGGAGAACCAAGTCTCAAAAGCTGTCCTCTGACTTCCATGTGTGTATATCCTGCTGCGGGTATCAGCACTGACACATACACATTATACACTCACACAAGAAATATAAAATTTTAAATTTAAAGAGATAAAATATGTACACAGTGTATATATTGTTTTCTTAGGGCTATGAATAAACCTAGAGAAGTAAACAAAACAGATAGTGACTTTATGGGATCAAGACTCTGATAAGACAGGTGGTAAGAAACATTGTGATGACAACTAAGATCAAGAAAAAAAAGAGAAAATAGGGAGCCTTCTACGTAATCAGAATCTAGGAAAAAGTGATGTTTGTGAAGATACTGAAAGCGTTTTTGACGACAGGTTTAGATCAAATGCTAACGTAGCTGGAACCATGTGAGAGAGGTGGCAGATGGTGAGAACTAACCAGACACTAAGCCTTTTACAAGTTTGAGAGGAATTTTTAATCCTGAAAGAGATGGAAAAAACTTTGAGAGCTCTATGTACAGAGGTGACATGATGTGATTCACCTTCCTTATCATTGTTAACTACTGTGAGGACTATTTAGAGTACAAATTTCCATATGGAAAGATTACGGTGTAAGATGGAGAAGATCAAAGCAGTAAGAGCCTCTGTAGGACACAAGACATAGTTACCTATAACTTAGTGATACAGTAGCTATAACTTAGTAATACAGTAGCTATGACTTAGTAATACAGTAGCTATAACTTAGTGATACAGTAGCTATGACTTCCTGAAGTAGAGTCAACAGAACTTGCTTGCTAGTAAAATCCAGTGGAAGCTCAGAATGATTAGCTCAAGAATATATGCTTAAAGTTATTATATTCTTTTTCTCTAGGATATACAAAAGAATAAAGAAATTCATGCATTGGGCACAGTAGGAAACTTTCTATTTTAACAATTCCATGAAAATCAGAAGGCTAAAGAGGACACGTGAAGAAAGTTAGAGGTATGATCTCCCCTTACTCAGTAAAGAAGCAGATGGAATAGGAGAAGTTCAAGTGAAGAATTTAATGTTTCCACCTCAAAACACAGCACACGATCTCCCCCTCCACCACTCTCATCCAAGGCAGAATAGTTAAAAGCAATCAATTTTAAAAATGGACAAGGAAGTTAGATCTAGGTCACAAGCAAAAAGGCTATCCTGAAAAAGAAGAAAAGGAATCCCAGAGTTCATAAACCCAAAGAAGAGACACAGTCCAGACATAGCACATATGCTTACACACAAAGAAAATGGAAGCCTACAAAAACTATTACAACCCATTATATTTAAAAGAACATGAAAAAAAAATGATTGAACCTATATTAGAGCACATCTCAGAATCAGATAATGAAAATGAATAAGCCCTTATTATTTCATACTTTGGAGTCTAAACACAAGGGACAAAAGCCAGAGTTAGGCACAGTTGCTGCTGAGGTGACAGTGTCTCTTTCAAGTGTTGCAACTGATTAACAGTGACAAAACTAACTTAAGACGAAATTCAAGTCTAACAACAAGTAACTAAAAGAAGCTAATGACTCCAGCTAGGAAAAGATCCAAATTCTAGAACTCTCTAAGAGGAGACACATGAACAAGGTATGCATTTGTACACAGTAAAACTATTTGTATATTTATACTATTTCCTCCTTGGCAGCCTGTAACAACACGTTTTCTATTCTTAGTTTAATCTTTGGAAATTTCACACCTTCTTGTTGTATCACTAGGGGCACTTCTCCATTATTTCATCTTGATTTCCTTTATAAGTGGAATTTTAAGTCTTTATTGATCTATAGTAATTTTTTTTTAACTGATCTACAGAAGGCTGAATTTAGTAAGAACAACTTTTGCACACTAGTACTGGATCAGGAACTGAAAAGTTTAAAATCCTCAATATAAAAGCTGCCTGAGTTTTTTAACCCCCTCTATTTCAGTCTTCATTGAAGACTGAACAGTTCTCATGAGAAGCTCTGGAGCTTACAATACTGAATGTCTTCTGATCCAGCTCCTCAGACTCCTCAGCTATGGGAACTGGCTCTCCACTGGCAGTGATATGAACTGGAGCATCTGACACCACAGACTTTTTAGATCGGTCTTTACTTTCAGGTTTGGATTCATTCAACTGGAAAAAAAGAACCAAACAAAAGCCCAACCATAAAGACAACATGATTAGCTCTTTCAGAACAATTACTCTAATTTTCTTCTACAAGTACCTATTTTCAGTGAATAGTCATCTATTTCACTTTCTCCCGGCTTCACTGGAGATCTCTTAGCCCTTGAATATGACCCACTTTACTATTGCTAGGTTTGTTAATAAAATTTCCTTGCTAATTTGCTAAACAACATCAATGACAAAGAATAAATGTCTCCTAGTAATGTTATCTTGTAAAGGTGTTCAAACCAATTGCTCCCCTCAACTATACGCCCACAAAAATTTCTGAAGAACTCAGTTACTGAAAATAGTTTGGGTTGATGCTATTATCTTCCAAGATGTAAATATACAACATTTTACTTTCTAAGTTTTATACTATGATTTGCCTACCTTTTCTTTATGTCTTTTTCTTTCTACATAGCTTCTTTGTTTTCTTTTTCTTTAAATTATTTCCCTATCTTCCTTATCCTCTTTATCTTTCACCTTCCTTTTAACTCTTTTTGCATGTATGTGGGTTCTAAAAAATATAACTCAGAATCCTTTTACTAATGATACACGCAATATTTACCTTCCTCTAAAGTAAGCCAGTCTCATTCAAGTTCAGAATAAAATTAAAAGAGATGGCTCATTTAATTGGCAAGAGTTTGAAAGGAAAGGGCCTCTGATCTATGTCTCTAGCCATGTATCTATTGCAGCTATGATCTATAAATAAATCTACATTATAAACCACCAAAAAATGGAAAAATTCCATTTCTAAAGTTCAACTTCCCTTCCACACTAACAGCTGCTGTTGCAAAAGTGTACCTACTTTATCGTCATCTTCGTCAGACTTCTCTGAAGGCAGAGGAGATGAGTCACTCTTTATTTCTTCTTTTATTTTTATGGACTTCATTGCTTTATTCTTTTTAGTTCTTGTTTTTCTCCTCTTTGAACCTCCCTAAAAGTAATTATTTGTATTTAATCAATGACACTGATTTCCCGTTTTTAAAAACATCAAAAAACTATTATGAAGTTTAGACATACAATACTGGCATGTAGGTAATGAGCTGCACCAAGTTTAGAGTCAACAGAGGAAACACGAATTACATCCAGTATATTAATATCAATGGTACTAACCACTGCAATTATTCCTTCAAGGAGACTCTCAGGTTATCACCTACAACTAAATTCAGTGGCACCAACACAGTGATAGAAGTTTTTTTTGATACCACACAGGTAGTCGTTGACATCATGGTTACAGGCAAACTTTTAAAGGTTTGAAAAGATGCGGGAGTGAGGAATCAATCATTCTTGGACCTGTAGAGATAACTCAATGGTTAACAGCACTTGCTGCTCTTGCAAAGGACAGAACTCACATGGCAGCTTACAACCATGCATTATCTCCAGTTCCAGGAATCTGATGCCCTCCTCTGGACTCCATGTGCACCAGCAACACACATGGTACAGACAAATATGCATGAAAAATATTCATACACATACAACGAAAATACATTTTTATAGAGTCTTTTTAAAAATCCTTTTTGAGCCGGGCGGTGGTGGCGCACGCCTTTAATCCCAGCACTCGGGAGGCAGAGCCAGGCGGATCTCTGTGAGTTCGAGGCCAGCCTGGGCTACCAAGTGAGTTCCAGGAAAAGGCGCAAAGCTACACAGAGAAACCCTGTCTCGAAAAACCAAAAAAAAAAAAAAAAAAAAAAAAAATCCTTTTTGAGGGCTGGAGAGATGGCTCAGAGGTTAAGAGCACTGACTGCTCTTCCAGAGGTCCTGAGTTCAACTCCCAGCAACCACATGGTGGCTCACAACCATCTGTAATGAGATCTGGTGCCCTCTTCTGGTCATACATGCTGTATACAAAATAAATAAATTTAAAAAAAAAAATCTTTTTTGAATGCCTAATAAAATCCACAACCCTTGACACTCTCCATTAAACTTTGTAATACTTTGAAATAATAGATAGGCTTGGCCTCTCAAAAAGCATTCACTCTACTGTCATAACCAAATAAAACTATTAAATTAAAGAACAATGCAGTTCTTAACATTAACTACAGACATCTAGCATGGTCAAATAACTCTAGAAGAGTAAACTGATTTTAAACATCCACATTTTTTAACTTACCGCACCAGAAAGTCTCTGAGCCTCTTTTTTTGCAAGATCTCTGCTAAGTAATTTGATGAGGTAGTCTGCACGTGTCTGTAACTGTTTTGCTTGTGGTTTTTTATCAGGATCATCTGGAAGAATCTGAAAGGCAATGCATTTTTCAAGCTGTCTTTCGTAAATAACATAAAAATTTTACTGGTGAGAAAAATACAATTTAATAAATATGAATATATCTCACACACTAAAGTTTTTAATATTCATAATATTATTGGAAGAATAAAGTATGCAGTAGACTACAAGAGGGCAGGAAGCTGGGTAGTAATAACAGTACTGCGTCTGGCTACAAAATACAGTTTTTAAATCTGTATCATAAACAGATTTAATTTCCTTGGAAATAAATTCATTCTTCTCTCTCACTCTCTCTGGTTGTTGTTTGGTTTTCCAAGACAGAGTTTCTCTGTGTAGCCCTGGCTGTCTTGGAACTTGCTTTATGGACCTCAAACTCAAGAGACCCACATGTCTCTGCCTCCCAAATGCTGGAATTAAAGGTGTGCGCCACCACTGCCCGGCCATTCTTCTCTTCTTTATTGAGAGCCAGTCTTACTTATTTAACCTTGGCTGGCCTCAAACTTGTGGCAATTCTCCTGTATCTGAGCAATAGGATTATTACCAGTATTCACTACCATCTGTCTCTTGGGAATAAATTCTGTAAGTATACCGAAGAAGGGCTGGAGAGATGGCTCAGAGGTTAAGAGCACTGCTTGCTCTTCCAAAGGTCCTGAGTTCAATTCCCAGCAACCACATGGTGGCTTACAACCATCTGTAATGAGATCTGGTGCCCTCTTCTGGCCTGCAGGGATATGTGCAGGCAGAACACTGTATCCATAATAAATAAGTAAATCTTTAAAAAAAAAAAGTATACCGAAGAAGAAGAAACCTCTCAGTTTAGCCACTGTAATGGCAAATACGTGAAATCCCAGCATTCAGGAGAAAGAGGATCACAAGCTCAAGGCCGGCATGGATGAACAGGCTAGTGAGTCCCTGTGTCAACACACTGCATGCACGCGCCCACACAGCCTCAAAACACACACAAAGGCCAAACAAACCAAAGCAACAAAAACTCTCATGCTGCAAAACAAAAATGTCTGAGGTGTGCCCTGAGCACTGTAGAGGAAGAGTTGGGAGGATACTTAGGGCTAACTGGCCAGCCAGCCTAACCTAACTAGTAAACTTTAGGACAATGAGAAACTCTGTCTTGAAGGAGCCAGATGAACTTTCTGAGGATGACACCCAGGTTGCTCTCTGATCTCCACAAACATGCACACATGCTCCCACAAACACATATACACATAAGCTGGAAAAAGACAGCACAAAGAAATGTTTCCAACATTTCCATTTATGAAGGAAGAGAAAGGAAGGAAGGAAGGAAGGAAGGAAAGAAGGAAGGAAGGAAGGAAGGAAGGGAGGGAGGGAGGGAGGGAAAGGTGTTAGCTAGTACAACAAAATAAAATCACCCAAATTACTAACATTAGTCGATATTTCCTTAAAATATATGATTTTCTAAGACACGATGATCCCAGAATTCAAGGGGCCATGACAGAAGAATCAGGGTTCCGACATAGTGAGATCATTACTTAAAATTTTTAACTTTTAAAAAGGGCATTTTAAGACTTTAAGGTTCCTTTTTGTTTCCTTTAATAATGGAAAAATTTTAACCAAGTAATGTGAAGGAAAATTATACCTGTCTTAATAACAAAAAACGTAATTCAGAAATAAAAGCAAAATCTTCAGATTTAAATTCAATTATTTCATTAGAACCAAGCTGTAATGTAGAAATCACATAATTAGGACCTTTATTTCCTTATTCTCAATTAAACTTATTTTCAAAATAATTTTAAAAAATTAAAATAACTCAAAGGCAATATTAATAATCAACAGAGTAAAAGAATAAATATTTAAGTACCTTGTGTGTTAAACTGAGGTCAGGATCCATTTTAATCATTTCCCAGCTTCCATAGCCATACTCATAGATGCCAATTAACAAATTGGAATCATCTTCTCTGCCCCAATCTATATCAAAGTGAGCTGCCTTTGTATGGCATGGGATTGTATACCTAATATTAAAGGAAGAAATGACTGCAACTTAGTAACTCCCTAAAATATAAATTTTTATAGTATTTAAGTAACTAAAACTTTTCATTGAAAGATAGTCAATGTTACAAAAATGTAGCATATGTTCATAACACAATTACTGAGTAACAGAATCTGTAAGGGGGAGTCACTCACTGCTTCCTTTCCTCTGGATCTGAAGGAATGGATTTATGCAAAGGTATCAGTTCGTCTTCATGAGCAATGACTAGCTTCGCATTCACTTGTACTCCTGATATTCGGAATGTTGGCCCCTTCACTTTTCCAAGTCTGCCACCTTATTTTAAACAAGAGTATAGAAAACCGTATCTGTACATATATCTATGTATAGATATATGGATATCTACACATATATCTATATATAATTATGTAATTCACAAAACAAAACAGCATACGCTATTACTTATGTTAATATGTATTACTTTTTTTGCTAAAAATAAAATCTTATCAATTTAACTATACATACTACTAAACTAGACCAGAAGGTATGAATTCACAAAAAGTCCCTCGTGAGATTGTGTCAGCAAGTACAAGAGATAGGTTAACACCAGCAGCCCCTAGACAAGAATTTCACAATGATTTCTCCAGTGCATCAGATTACTAAACCTTAAGTAGATATTTTTCCTTAGGTAGATGAATGAGAAAATAAGCATAATGAAATAACTATGCATGTTCCAAACTAATGCTGCCTGTGGATATTTAAATTCTCTTCATCCATTGATGTACTCAAGACAGCATAACAGTAATTTCTGAAATTATGTTCCAAGAAAACAACACATCAGGGACTAAAGCACAGACTCACTGCCACCAAACTCCAATTCTCTTCCCACTCTGCACTTCCTATCGCTCAGAATGGCTCAGTATCATTTGAAACTGACAAGCAGGTTAACTGAGGGGATCTACCTGTTCGCTCTGTTCCCGAAGAACTGTCCTTTAAAGCTTTAACACAACCATTATGCACCAATTCTCCTAGTCTTCTGAGGTCTGTTTCTGACTTGTCGACCAATTCAGCATCTCGAGCAATTGCATCTAATCTGCATTAAGACGATACAATTTTCAGGTAAATATGCTAAATGAAATAATTAAAAAAAAAACCAAACCTAAGTTTATTTTATTTCAAAATCCAAGTATTACTCTATTATCTACCCTTTAAATTCCAGTTCGTATAACAGAAAACAGAAAACTAGGATGACTTAGCAGAGAACCAATTCATTACACGTCCATGAACAATAATAACGGTGAACAATTCACTACAGAAAAATAGTAGGCTCCTGGAGATTGTATACACCAACTATGAAAAATCTTAAGATCTGATTGAAAAAGGAGTGATAAAATTTTATGAAAATTATAAATGAAAAGGTCCTGAAATTTGTATTGTCATGGAACTGATAGATTAACATTCAATACTATTTCCATCATCTAAAATAAACATGCAAATATTGTTGCATTTTAAGCAATCCAGCTCAAAATAAAATATAAAAATTCACAAAATAGAGATAAATTCTGAGAAAGAAATGAACCAACTAATTTGAGTCTTTGATGCTCTGTATTCAGTAAGTTTACTACTACAAAATACAAAAAAGTCAGAGGTTAGGTCAGTAACTTAGTCCCTCTGTAGTAAATCCATACTCTTTCTTAAGTAGTTAAGGAAAAAGAAAATAAGATAAAGTAAAAATGCATTACAGTTGCCAAACTGCAAATTAAGGTGTGTTTTGCAGACATTTAAAGACAAGAAAATTCTGGAGACTCAAAATCATACAAACTATTTAATAATTAACCTGCAACTTGGTCTCTACCAATTTCTAAAAAATGCTCATTAAAGCAAATTCCATCAAGTAGCTAAACTGAATGGCAACCAAGCAAATAAACATGCCAATATATTACACATTTCATAACCTTGTGAGAATGACAGATGTATTTACCTTTCCAGAGGGCCACCAAATTTCTTATAGCTCTTGATAAACCTAACAGAAAATAAATGTTTGGTTCAAATGTGTTTTATAAAAAAATGTTTATATATGTATATTTATGTGGGGGGGTGCATATATATATGCATGTATATAATATATACTATACACACACACACACACACACACACACACACATATATATATTTAAGTGGACAGGGGATGTAGCTCATTGGTATAGAGCTAGCCAAGAATGCACAAAGACCCTGGATTTGATTCCCAGCACTGTAAAAACCAAAAACAATAACCACAGACACAGACACACATACCCCCTCCATATTCACAATGCATATAAAAATAGAAATGACTTGAGTGCACTTCTACAGCACTAGCACTTGGGAGGTGGAGGCATGGAGATAAGGAGTTCAAGGGAAGCCTGAGACCCTGTGTCAAAAAAATAAAAACCAAATCAAACCAAACCAAAACACTTTTTGGTAAAAACTTAAAGGACTGTTCCCTGATTTAAAAAAAAAAAAGAAAGAAAGAAAGAAAGAAAAGAAAAGAAAAAAATGAAGAAATTAAGCTATAAATTTTTAGGACATTAAGTTATACCAAATAAAACATTGTAACACCCAAGAAGCAGCTAAGATAGCAATATAAATAAAACAATAGAAGCTAATTTTTATTTTAGAAATTACTTTATTATTTTCATAAGACAAAAAAAAGGTTCAAAGCTATCACAAGTGGAGTGTCTCCAGAGTGCTCACCAACCACTATGCCTCATCACACTCCTAAAGCTGATCAAGGTTTACTCAAAGGGTTAATTCAGGTGATCCTTATACCAACAATGGAAAACAAAAATTACGTCACAACAAAGCAACTTAAGTGGTTGAGAGATGAGGGAAACATCCAGAAAGTAGAAGATGAAATGCTTCTTCAACTAAAGACAGAAAGTCCAGCAAATCAGATGGTCATAAAAGTTCCCTTAACGAAAACTAACAATGCATTTAGTTTTCTTGTAGGAACAATGAGGAAGAACTTTGTCAGGTCTATGATTTAAAGGAGAAGAGTTAAAAATAACTTGAAAGAAACAAACTTCTACAACACAAAAATGAACAAGCTTTTATCAAACTTTACAGGTGAAGATACTCCCCTTGAAGGCATGTGCAGACAAGTGTACTCTGAACAGAGGCAGGCTTATCCTCACAGCCAGCCTGACTTGACTTCCATTTTTACTTGCCCATATCAGAGACAACATTTTTGTTTATTTTCCCTCTTTCTTTCTTTTCTTTTTGTTTTTTGTTTGTTTGTATTTGTTTTGTTTTGTGGGGCTGAGGAGGCAAACCAGGTTCTTAGACAGGCAAAGCCTGAGTATTGCTGCTGAGTTCCATCCCAGCCCCAGAAATGCATGGCTACTTTCAAAGAGCAATCACCTCACAGTTAAACAAGAAAAATACAGAGCTAAATTAATCTCCTGCAAATTTAGCAATTCTGTGAAACATAAATGTAGTATGAACTGTGCCAAAATGAAATTTTTTTCTTCAAAGGGATCATTCTAAACCACAATAGGAAACAATTTTAATATTCAAGTGGTGTAACAATAAATAACATATAAACATTAGATGTTACACCTTTTTTTCAAAGTTATAATCAGTATCTAAAAGCAGAACTCTCCAAATATTTATTTTTACCCTCTAAAACCCTTTAATCTTGTTTTTATATTTAGTTTCATGCTCTAAAAACACCAAGTTAACAAAACGATCTTATGTCCTCTTACCGCCTAATTTCTGCATCACTAAATCCTTTAATATTCTCCCGAGGGATGGTGCGTGGTCTCCCACGTTTCTTCGGCCGTTTCCTTTCCGAGATTGAATCACTATCAGACCCAGAGTACCGTCTGCTTCTGCTCCGCCTCCCTTCACTTCCATTGAAACTTATCTGGAAAACAAAAACAAGAATATCCCCAAATACAGAGTAAAGAAGTCTTGTCTCTTATGGACAAAGATAAACACAGTGAACTTCCTATAAAAACTTGAAAGACACTGCTTGCTTCGACAGCACACACACCAATTTCTTCTGTACCCCAGATCTAATCAATATTTATATGTACAATTCAGCTATCATTTGGCTTAAAAGGGCTTATTGGGAAATGTTATCATTTATACTATTTTCTAAAGAGAAAATATTTTACCGTTTAAAATAACCCTGGACTTTTAAATTATAACCTGTTTTTATGTTCAGTCTGAGTATTATTTCTCCTGCAGTTGTACATAAAATGTTTTTACATTAAAAAAAAAAAAGGACAAATACTATAGAATTGTATTACAGAAATATACAGAATATACAAATTTATAGAGACAGAAAGGTTAGACGTTATCTCAAGACAGAAAAGAAAGGAATATAGAGCAATGATTTCCTAAGTACAGAATTTTGGTTTTGTGTGATGGAAAAACCCCACAAATGGACAGCAGTATCAGGACATAATATCATGAATGTAAAAAATAAATTAAAAAAAAATTAATGTTAAAAAAAATTAAAAACAATTAATCCACATATGGGATATATTCAAAGCCAAAAACTATAATCAAATAGAGAATTATATAACATGTAATGATGAAGGGCTACTGAACTTAGTGTTTGAGGCATTCTTATAAAGCAACAAGAAAATAACCAGCTTTCTGAAAAATGTGATAATGGCTATTAATTGGCAATCAGTTAAATGGCATAAATACAAAATTCTATGAGCTCAATTAGAAAAATAATGAAATGTGATTTCTTCTTAAATGTATCTACTTGATAAACACTAAATAAACAATAATGGTCACTATCTGCAATGCTAGAAATGGGTACAATTCTTGTATGTCTGTTTATTTAAAACAGGATAATTTGGCAATATTCTATCATAAACATCAAACGTCATCATTCTGCTGACCCAAACACATCACTTCTAGGCATTTTTCTTCAGAAATATGAAGGAGATTGACCAGTAAAATTCTTTACATAAAGAACAATAAAGGAATTCAGGCATTTACTAAAGAGGAAGTAGACAGTAATCCACAGGATGGAATGCTGAGAAGTTTTTCAAATGTGTGTTGTAAAGGGAAGAAAAGAAGTTCAAAATTAGCATGAATCCAAGCTCATTTGCCAAGTAAAGGCGATTTGAAATGCTGTGGTGATGCATGTTACAGAAGCATTGTTAGGGATATATCTGGGGAGTCAGATTCTTCTCCCTTTTAAGTATTTTCCATCTAAATATCATCCTCCATTGCTTTTCTAAATAAGCTGATCAAATATTTTCAAGGAAAAAAAAACAGAGAACATATGAATACCTATTTGTAACATTTTATTTTTAATGAATATGACAAAACATAAACTGAGTCTCTGGAGTTTTTCCAAAGACTTATGTGCTAAAGGCTAAGTAAGTCAGTACATTCTTAATTGTTTTAATTTCATCTTACCCTTTCAAAAGAACTAATGTCTTGCTATGCTTCCTGTTCACTATTTAAAAAATGTCACTCTGGAGTCTGCAGAAACAAGCACAAATATGAAATACCATCTATAGTAATGTTACTTCTGCCTGTTGTATAAGAAGTTGGTAGGGACACTGTTTCTACCCAAACTGAACACCTAATTTATAAAGATAAAACATTAAACATACAGCAAAACTAAGTCCCAGAACAACTTCAACATCTAAATCAAAGTATTTCCAAGAGGAGAAGAAATTGAACCATGGCTCATTTGTGAGGACACAGGTGGTGGAAATCGAGGACTATAAACGCAGGTACAAGAACTCAGCCAGCTGCAATCTACGAAAGGTGAGAATTAGCAAACATGAGAACACAGGACACCTGTGTGCGAGGGCGCCGGTAAAACCCCAAAAACCCATGCTGGGCATTTAATAAAGACCAGCAGGGTGAAGGACTTGTGAAACCGACTTAGAGTAAGCCTAAGGAAAGTCAGGAGTCGACTTTTCCAGGATGGGTAGCAAGCCTCAAGACTCTTACTGACTTGATTCTACTCCTTTGGGGGAACAACAAGGAACAGAAGTTTCTCACTTATTTAAAATGTAGTAAGATGCCAAACACTCAGTAATCAAGACAATCTTAAAATGTAATATCCCAATGAAAGAAAAAAGAAATCTAGTACTGGGTATTTTTCTTTTCCTAAAGATATTAAAAACATCTTGGGAAAACCTGCCAATGAAATTATGGATCAAAGAAGCCGAAGTGAGAAGTAATACAGTGTGTGAACAAGGGAAACACCAACATGACAAAACTGGAAGATTCAAAAAAGGCTGTGTTTAGCCGGGCGGTGGTGGCGTAGCAAGCCTCAAGACTCTTACTGACTTGATTCTACTCCTTTGGGGGAACAACAAGGAACAGAAGTTTCTCACTTATTTAAAATGTAGTAAGATGCCAAACACTCAGTAATCAAGACAATCTTAAAATGTAATATCCCAATGAAAGAAAAAAGAAATCTAGTACTGGGTATTTTTCTTTTCCTAAAGATATTAAAAACATCTTGGGAAAACCTGCCAATGAAATTATGGATCAAAGAAGCCGAAGTGAGAAGTAATACAGTGTGTGAACAAGGGAAACACCAACATGACAAAACTGGAAGATTCAAAAAAGGCTGTGTTTAGCCGGGCGGTGGTGGCGCACGCCTTTAATCCCAGCACTCGGGAGGCAGAGCCAGGCGGATCTCTGTGAGTTCGAGGCCAGCCTGGTCTCCAAAGCGAGTTCCAGGAAAGGCGCAAAGCTACACAGAGAAACCCTGTCTCGAAAAACCAAAAAAAAAAAAAAAAAAGGCTGTGTTTAAAAGAAAATGATAGCACTAGATGTGGTAATAGTGAAGAATAATCTCAATTTAGTTTCTAAACTCATATCTTGTAAGAAAGTAACAAGAACAAATTAAAATCAAAAGAAATGAAAAGGAACAGAAACAAAATAGTGAAACAAAAAACTAGTTCACTGAAAAATAAGTAAAGCTGATTAATCTGTACCTAGAATGATCAAGAAAAAGTTACCAACATTAGGAATGAAAGGGCATTCATGACTAAATATCTTAAAGACATAAAAATAACAGGGAATGTTGCTAAGTTCATACCTATAAATTCAACAACACGGAGGAAAAGGGCAAATTCCTCAGAAGAAACTATCAAACTCACTCAATAAGAAAGAGCTCGTAACAGTTCTTATCCATAAAAGAAATGAAAGTCAGATAAAATCTTTCAACAACAAAACTCACAGGCCAAGATAGTTTCCCTGACAATAATCCCATCATTTAATAAAGAAAAATTCTCAGATCTAAATAATTTGCCAAAATAGAAGGAAACACTTTCCAACTCAATTTATAAGGCAAATTATCAAAGACATTAAGAGAAACAAAATTATGAATCATTACTGTTCACAAACCAAAGAAAAAGAACATTTCACTATAAATATGTGATACTGATATTATAACAATATTCTAAAATTACAAAGTCACCTGCTTTGCACAGTTTCTCATTCTTGGGAGCATATAAATTTCTTCAAGTTCCTTTTGTCTTTCTTCCTCCTCTAACCGTCTTCTTTGATCTTCTGGAATGATTTCCTCCCAGTTCTTTGAATTTCTTTCAGGTTCCAATTCAATGTCATCCTCATCCATATTTGAAAAGTTGGCAACCTGATAAATTCCAGAATTTTAACAGAGTAAGTATAACAGGCAATATTTAACCCTAAGTCACATATTTATTCTTTTAAAGGAGAAGTAGCAGAATGCCAGAAGACAGAACTAAAACCTAAGCATCAGTCACCACTGCACCTGGCGTGATCAACCCTAGCTAGTATCCCCAGATGAAGTACAAGAATCATTAATGCCAAGCGTTTGAGGCCAACCTCAAAACCCCTCCCCACTATCTGAACAACAAAAGAAAAAGCTAAATCTCTCAAGACAATGACTATAAATTAAACTATCACTGCTAATTATCTAGTTATTTCTTCATTAGAGCAAAGTAGATCAAGCCAAACCAACTGACTTCTATGATTCCTCCTCCTTCCTGCAATGATTCTCTGTGCTGTTATTCAGCATTACTAATTAATAACAGAACTCAGGGCAGACAACAAACTAGCAGTTGACAAAGAAACAAAACAGTAATGTGTATTAGTCAGATGCTGTATGATCTTCTGAAGGAATTCCGAGACTAGTCTATGAACTACTAAGTGCCAAAGAATGACCCTCCCCTTTCATAAAAACAGAACATGAAGAGTAGCTGACAGATTCCTAAAGCCTTAGGTAAATAACTAGGTTTCTAGACCTTTGCTTCCATCCCATTTCTAAAGTAATGGATAGAAACTTTTGTGAGGATGATTTAATACATTTAAAGTTCTAAGAAGATATTCTGCCAACACTCATCAAAACGAATATATGAAAACTCACACATAACTTGAAGACAAGAAAACTTATGCCTACTATTCATATAGATAAAGAGCCTGAAGGTATTTATTATCTAATATTAAAATGTGCTCAGGCATGCCAGTACATATCTATAATCAAAGTACTGAAAAAGTTATTGTCATAAGGTAAGTTCCAGGCAAGCACACGCGCACTCTCTAAGTCCTTACCTCAAAAAAAACAAAAACAAAAACAAAAAAATCAAATAAATAAAACAAATAGGCAGCTTTAATAGGTAGCTAGCCATATAAGAGTACCAATGCACTGGTATATAAATCATCTGCATTTATTCTAGTTATTATTGAGCTGTGGGTTCCCCCCACCACCCTTTCTTGCCTCTCCCCCACAAGCAGTTAACCAAAGGCAAATAGTGCAATGTAATTACAGGAAAAACAATTTGCTAGATCAAGCCCAGAGTGACAGCTTCAAAATCTTTTTTTGTTTTGTTTTGTTTTTTTATGAGACAGGGTTTCTCTGTGTAGCTTTGCGCCTTTCCTGGATCTCACTCTGTAGCCCAGGCTGGCCTCGAACTCACGGACATCCGCCTGACTCTGCCTCCTGAGTGCTGGGATTAAAGGTGTGCGCCACCACTGCCCAGCTCAGTTTCAAAATCTTTTATTTCATTTTGTCTTCCACTTTATTGCCCCACCCCCAGTCCATTCTCTATCCTCCAGAGTATTGACTTCTAAGTCCCTGGTATTCGGATACTACAATTAGTACCTGTTGAATGAACAAACACCAACTGATCTCTAAGAACTGCCACTCACAGAAACTGCCTAAGGTGCAGGGGAATCTGTTTGTCATTTTTGGTTTTGAGTTTGAGCCAAGGAACTTGCTTAAAAAAAACAAAACAAACTGAGCACTGCTCAACTTCCTCCCTGAAGTCAGGTGATTGTGTTGCGTCAGCCCTCAACAAGCCAGGGGCATTTACCAGTGGTTAGGGTTACTTACTCGTCTGACTGATTTGCCACAGTGTTCTTGTTTTTGATAATTTTTCAATTAATTTTTATTGAAATCTGCTCCAATGAAAATCCAAGTTGTGAAGGAGGCAGAGTGAGGGGCACTCAGGAGAATTTGAGTTGTAGTAGTAGAATATGATCAAAATACATTGTATAAATGCATAAAATTTCCAACGAATAAAAAAATACTATCTAAAAAAAATCAGCTGAGAAGTTCAAGGCCAGCCTGGACTACAGGATGAGTTCCAGGACAAGTTCCAAAGCTACACAGAGAAACCCTGTCTCAAAAGAACAAAAACAAACCAAAAAATCAGCTGAGAGTGTTCAGTCATGGAAACCTGAATAAAGATCACATTCATTCATGTATTATCCTAAACATGTGGGAACATGCTATCTGCTGAGCATAATTCTGGCTGTGAATTAGGAACCCATCTCACACAATGAATTTCATCATCCATAAACAACTTGGCCTCATCAGGTGCTGACAGTTTGAGCACAGTTAGTTCTGTTCAAAGGTATCAAAATATTCACTCAACCCCATAGCAATGAGCAGTGATGGGGAAAGGAAGAAAGACCTACCTTGAACTGGGAAAGCAGCTCGTCTCCTACAGTCAGGGGGCCTGGCTCGTTCTCATGAGTTTCAGCTCTCTTCAAGATTTCATCTATATCCATTTCCTGTATTAAAAGGAAATGTTTATTTTAAATGAACTGGAGTCTTTCCCTTATCTAACAGACAGCACATATTCTGATATAACTGTTGTTAACCTGGGGCTCTTGCTCTTCTCCTTCTGGCTCCTTAAAAAGCTCCTCAGCACCAAATTTTAAAATGGCTGATAACTCCTCTTTATTGAAGGGGGTAGAACTGAAAACAGGAAAAAACAAAAACTCAATCTTAACAGCAATATTTTCAGAGCATATTCAATACAGTCATTTTTATAAGTGATGAGGAAGTCACATGGGTAAAGTTATTTTAAAACTAAGAAACTTGAGACACAGAAATTAGGAGAATGCCTCTGGATCATCAATCTGTAATGGTAAAGCCAGGTATCTGTATGTATGCCTCTAATACAAATCAGTCTAAACATCTTTAAAAAGTGAGTATAAAAATTAACTGCACTAAATACAGGACACTGTAGTCTACTCACAGTGATATAGTCAGAAAACATGAGTTTAGGGTGACCCCTAACATGGCTTTTCTGTAGTGAAGTGCCCACCTGGATGGAGCAGAACCCGTGTGCAGTACTGTCTTCCCAGTGGTGTCCATTCTTTGAATCACAAGATGATCTAAAACCATTTTCTTTTTGGCCCTTTCAAGAATATCTTCTTCAACTGATCCCTTTGTAACTAGACGATATATATTCACCTAAAGGCAAGCATGAGAAACAGCTACAGTAAAAAGGATCTTTCTCTAACTTGAATGCCCAAATGGCAGTACATAGATAGTTCATCCTCTTACTAATTTCCAAATTCTCAAATGTAAACCAAAAATTTTAAATTTTCTAACACACTGTGTCATGTCTAAAGCTAAAGTTCTGCCATTTATAAAACTTTTTGAGGAGCAGGAGAGACGGCTCAGCAGTTAACACTGGCTGCTCTTCTAGGGGACCCGGGTTCAATTCCCAGCACCCACAAGACAGCTCGTACCTGCCTGTAACTCCAGTTTCAGGGGATCAGAAACCTTCACATAGACATGTGTGCAGGCAAAACGTGAGTGCACAAGAAATAAAAATAAATTATTTTAAAAAAACTATTGAATGCATCCTTCCTTCATACTTTTTTTTTTTTTTTTTTTTTTTTTGGTCTTAGCTCTGCTTTATTGACCTAAGAGCACACTTTAAATAGTTTTAAAAACAAACCATACACACAATGGGAACTGGATCCATAATCCCAACTGGTGTTTTTGTACAAAGTGTCAGAGGGGAAAATGAGACAATGTGGTACTGAGTTGAGTGGTCTGGTTGGCAGAGAAGCAGTTCAGTGATGGCCAGGTCACGCCTTCTTCCGTCCACACTGCCACGGGTGAGTCAGGGTGCTTCCCATCACTTAGCTCGCACACAAGCATATTCAAGTGACTTGACTTTCCTGTGATCTGCTGTTGTCTCACCAAACTCCACCTCCAACTGTAAACTGATCACTGTGTTCTTGAAGGTGCTGTGTGTCTCTGTGCTAGTACTCTGTTCTCCAGGTTCCTCTGGAAGAGCTGCCAGTGCTCTTAACCACAGAGCTATTTCTCTACCCCCAGGAGTGATTTGTTTTTAAATTATTACTTATCTAGTGGGAGAAAAAAACTGTCTTTATACCATTTCTTTGATTATGATGTTTTGTTATATATTTATATATATTATGAATATAAATATATATTTACATATTTAAGTTTTGTTACATATTTAAGTGCATTCTAGGACACTACATCGATGACAAAGCTGTGTGAACTACTCCCTGAAAGAAGTTCTACTATGAACAAACTTTAACCAAACAACAAGGCTGATGCTTGGATAAATTCATCCTGGTCAAAGAATTAGGACCACCTTGTTCTGTTCAAGCAGCAGCAGATGGTTGTACAGAATCTGTCTACTGGGGCTGGCAACTGTGTGTGGAGAACCTTGTATACCCACTACTTGAACCATCAAAGGTTAATAACCAAGCTAACAAACCAAGTTTTTATACTGAATAGGTCACATTCATTCTAGTTACAATCTAAACAGAATGCAGAGTCTGACATAAAGTTCTCTCAGTTCTATCAGACTCTGGGTTTCCTGCAGCTCATCAAAAGCTGCGTGACTGGGTCTCAATGATCTTCCCATTGCCTTAGTCAAATCTACACAGTAGCCGGGCGGTGGTGACACACGCCTTTAATCCCAGCACTCGGGAGGCAGAGCCAGGTGGATCTCTGTGAGTTCGAAGCCAGCCTGGTCTCCAAAAGTTCCAGGAAAGGCGCAAAGCTACACAGAGAAACCCTGCCTTTAAAAAAAAAAAAAAAATCTACACAGTTTTCAAAAAGAAAAAAAATACTCAAAACAGTCAAATAACAAATTAAAATACCTGTTTCTTCTGTCCAATTCGATGAGCTCTTGCTTGAGCCTGAAGATCATTTTGCGGATTCCAGTCAGAATCAAATATAACAACAGTGTCAGCAGAGGCTAGGTTAATGCCTAAACCCCCAGCTCTTGTAGAAAGCAAAAAGCAGAAATCCTACAAGGAATTTTAAATATACGAAATTTTAGATCGTCTAAGCTGGTACCAATATCAGACTCAAAGTAATTTTACAACTGATTTTCTGAATTGAAGGTGTTTCACCAATGACACTATTAAAGTGAAAGGCAACACCAATGCTCGGTGGGAGAGCACTTGCCTAGCAGAACAAGGCCCTGGGCCTGATCTCCAACAAAGTAAACAACAATAATAACGACAGTAACTAATGTGTAAACCTTTATGAGGATCAACCAACAAGATTTCAAAACATAAACCCATGTAATAATAACAAACACAAAATTCAACATAGTGCTTATTACTTCCAACAAACAGGAGAGGTTGAAATAGGAGAGTAATTTTTTTCTTAAAAAATACAAGTCACACAACAAATTCTAATGATAGAAGCCTAATTTTTACTGAAGTAAATTAACTATAACATGTTAAAATACTAGTGATGGGTCAGATTTAGCATAAACTACAAACTTAAAGCTAGTGAAAGCAGGCCAGCACCAACTCTTTCAAAAACCAAGGACATGGGCTGGAGAGATGGTTCAGTGGTTGAAGCACTGGCTGCTCTTCCAGAGGAACCAGGTTCAACTCCCAGCAGCACATGGTAGCTCACAACTGTGTGTGATTCCAGTTCCTGAAGACCCGACACCCATGGCAAAACACCAATGCACACAAAATAAAAATTTTAAAAAGGACATACGATGACTAAGCAAAATAAAATAACTAAAACAAAATGTATAATTTTAAAAGCAATCATACCTCTGATCCCTCAGCATTAAAATGATCTAGAGCTTGTTTCCTCAGCTCCCCTTTTATTGATCCATCTAATCTCTAGAACAAAACAAATTAAAATACTTCATAAACCACAGTCAAATGTTAAACAACTAAAATCACTAAGTCCAGTGTGCTTACTAGGTAACAGCATCAGAACCACCTGAGAACAAAGAAATTGTGGTTACAGAGCCCAACCCAGATCTTCTGAACCAGAATCCCTACAGCTAGAGTTCAACAAACACCATCTAGCTAATTCTGATGGATGCTTAAGTTTCAAAGGCCTGGTGGAATCTGGTCAAGCAGCCTCCATGAGTGGATTCTTCAACTCAGGCAAGTGATTTAATTTTCCCCTTCCCTGTTTCTTTGGCAGTACAGCAGTCAGTGAAGCGTGTGTACTACACATCAGCTATTACTGAGCTTGGGGTGTGACTTCATAGCAGAGAGCATTTGCCTAATGTATATGAGGCTTCTGGTTCAATCCCTGGCATGGGGAAGGGGCTGTTACCTAAGTACCCATTGGTTGTACACTAGAACTAACTTGCTACTCCAATCCATCCATTTTCTTTTCTGTTTTTGCAACGCTGAGGAGTAAGTCCAGAGGCTCCCGTGTGTGGTGGCAAGTACTTTATCACCTGAGCTACATCTGCTGCCCATGAGCCACGCTTACAATAGCACACACATTAAGTACAACTTTGGGAAGCAATATGCCAAGCTCTGCTTTGTTGGCATTTTCCTTTTTAACAGCTGATAACATGTAATAATCATTTTGGTACTAATTCTCCATTGATAACAAGAAAAAAATTAATATGCTGAAATTTATTCATAACCAGTGTTACAATCATTGTTGGACCATTATAATTTTCAGTACTGTCAGGAAAAAAATAGCTCTGAGGATTGGCACAAATGTAAACAAATCATTATTCAGAGATAATGACTGCTTAAGAAATGAAAAGCCGGCCAGACAGTGTTGGCGCACGCCTTTAATCCCAGCACTCGGAGGCAGAGCCAGGAGGATCTCTGAGAGTTCGAGGCCAGCCTGGGCTACCAAGTGAGTTCCAGGAAAGGCGCAAAGCTACACAGAGAAACCCTGTCTTGGGGAGGGAAGGGGAAGGGGAAGAAGGGGAAGGGGAAGGGGAAGGAGGAAAGGAAAAAGGAAAGGAAAAAGGAAAGGAAAAAGGAAAGGAAAAAGGAAAGGAAAAAGGGGAAAGGAAAAAGAGGAAAGGAAAAAGAGGAAAGGAAAAAGGAAAGGAAAAAGGAAAGGAAAAAGGAAAGGAAAAAGGAAAGGAAAAAGGAAAGGAAAAAGGAAAGGAAAAAAAGGAAAGGAAAAAGGAAAGGAAAAAGGAAAGGAAAAAAGGAAAGGAAAAAGGAAAAGGAAAAAGGAAAGGAAAAAGAGGAAAGGAAAAAGAGGAAAGGAAAAAGGAAAGGAAAAAAGGAAAGGAAAAAGGAAAGGAAAAAGGAAAGGAAAAAGGAAAGGAAAAAGGAAAGGAAAAAGGAAAGGAAAGGAAAGGAAAGGAAAGGAAAGGAAAGGAAAGGAAAGGAAAGGAAAGGAAGAGAAAGGAAAGGAAAGGGGAAAGGAAAGGGGAAAGGAAAGGAGAAAGGAAAGGGGAAAGGAAAGGAAAAAGGAAAGGAAAAAGGAAAGGAAAAAGAAAAGAAAGAAATGAAGAGCTGGGTTGGAGAATTAGCTCAGTAGCAGAGCAAGCCCTGGGTTCAGTCCTCAGCTGGGGGGTTGGGAGGGGGGAGTCTAAAGAAATTCTCCCTTAAAATCAAGATGAATAACCAAGTAAACTAGCAACAAAACCAACAAAAAAAAAAATTAAGACACTACCTACAACAGTAAAGACAAAAATTTGGGAAGATATTATAATACAAAATACATACAAAAATGTTTTAGGTTTCTGGAGTGTGGCTCTGTGGAAGGGCACTTTCCCAGTATGTACAAGGCACTGACTTGACCCCAGTGTTCCAAAAAGCAAACACAGGAGACAGTACGTTTTTGGTTGCTTGATAAGCTTCACTTTTTGAGGGTTTAATCTGTTAAACAAAAACCAATCAAACTGAAATCTAGGGTATGACTTAGTTAAGTTTCAAGCAGAGTAGAGGTAAAAGAAGTTTAGTGTTTTTGTTTGCTTGTTTGTTTGTCCCTGGCTGACCTTAAACTCACATCGATCTGACTGCCTCTGTCTCCCCAGTGCTGAAATTAAAGGTGTGCAATAACACGCCCAGCAAAACAGGTCTTTTCAAAACAGATTTTTCAACCCTATTTAATTTTACATATATTACAGCCCTACCTCCTTCCATTCCTCCACTCTTACAGTCTCTGCAATATAGAACAGGGAGCTTCTAACATCTCACACTGACAACTTACTGTCTGCTTCCTTCAATCTGTTACCACAAGCTACTAAGCACTCAGATTCTACTTTTCCACCTCTTGGCACTGAGCCTTGTATTGTAGAGCTTCCTTTCTATTCCCAGACCTTGGCACTTCCCTCATGTTAGACTTTCTTAGAAAATGAAAAGATAATGTATGTTAAAGTTACAATTTTTAAAGATTACTTTTATTTTTAGTTGTGTGTGTGCATGTGTGGTTCTGTGTGCCCTTGAAGGCCAGCAGAAGATGCCAAATCAGTGGGATGAGCTTCCAGTGGTAAGGAGTCACCTGTATGTGTGCTAGCAACCAACGCAGGTCCTCCAAGAGCAGCAAGTGCTCTGAACTGCTGAACACTCTCTAGCCCCCCAGCACTGATTTTTAAAGATACCTGGGACCACTGGAGCATCTTAGGAGGCTGAAGTGGGAGGATCTTGCTCAAGGCCAGCATGAGCAAGACCTTGTTATCTAAAAAAGTAGAAAGAATGGCGGTCATGTAGCTAGCATGCACAAGGCCCTGGGTTCGTTCCACAGCACCACATAAAACAAGCATGAACTGTACATGCCTAGTGCTTGAGGGAGATACAAGCAATGTAATCCACAACTACACAGTGAGTGCAAGGCAAACCTGAGGACAGAATAAAAGGATTATGAGAATTTTACTAATGTTTTTATATTATAAATGTAGCTTTAACTCTAAAAACTTTGTTTTAATTTTATTTTTTACTATGTATATGCACACATGCATGCAAATTCCCTCAGAGGCCAGAGAGGGTGTGGAATCCCACAAGGCTGGAGATACAGCTTGTTGTGAACCACCCCAAAAATGAGTATCTGAACTTGGGTCCTCTGAAAGAGCAGGAGGTATCCTCATTGGCTTCTCTTTTCTATGTGTCCAGCCCCCAAGAAAAACATTTAAGGAATTGATTCTCAGTGTTTTTGAGAGAAGTGGTCTAAACCTTCTCCCAAATGAAGAGGTCTAAACCTGAAATAAGAATCACATTTTTTTTCTGTTAAAATAAAAACTACAATTAGTAAAACCTAGAATGCTTATGTATCATTTATTTTGGCATGGTTTAAATAAATTAAAAAATATTTCCAGCCAGGCGTTGGTGGCACACACCTTTAAATCCCAGCACTCGGGAGACAGAGGCAGGTAGATCTCTGTGATCCAGGACAGACACCAAAACTACACAGAGAAACCTTGTCTCAAAAAAACAACAACAAAAAATAATATTTCCATCTGGGAAGTAATCTAGGAATGAGAGGAGGTCTGGGCAGAGGACTGGAAGAGCTTTGAGATGAATTTCTGTACATTTTCCCACTTTGTACAGCACGAAACAGTTGTTTAATTACAAATGGTGGTACAGTTGCTCCCCTTAAATTACTACTTTTTCTATGTATTAATATCTCCCAGTAACTGTCTTTCACAACACATAACAGATGTAGTATTTCCACTTTGAAATTGGTAACATACCACAACGTAAGCTTCAACAGCACACAGACTGTGTACATGTTCCCATTTGATTCTTCTGCCTACATTAAATATATACCACTCAGTAGCTGTGTATACTGAATGTCTGCTATATGACTGGTACTATTCCAAGGGGACAGTAAGATGACTTGGTAGGTACAGGTGTTTGCAAAGCAAGCCTGGGGACCTGAGTCCAACCCCTGAAGCCAACATGAATGTGGAAGAAGAAATAGCTCTGGCCTCCATGAGAGCACCCCTGAGCACACATTCAAAAACAACTGATGAAATCATTAGAGGTGAAGTACTGAAAACAGGACCTGACTGTAATATTAAAATACTCATCAATGTAGGCTTTAATTCCACGGAATAAATGTCAACATGAATTTTAAGTAGACAGACAGGATGTAAGCCTACTTTGATCTGATCCCTTCTCTAGTTTTATTCAGCAAACTATGGATCAGACTAACCACAAGTACACAGATCATCAGAACCTGCACCATCCTGGCAGTGTGTCCAAGGACGGCTTCTCCTTCCTCAGACTTCAGGCTAATTCACAAAGCTTCTTAACCTAGAAACACTGCCTTAGTCCAGCTTTTAACAATATACAACATAAAAGACAGAATTAAAATAAAAACTGGTGAAAAAAAAATGAAACTCTTAGAGAAAGAACAGTGGCAAATATAATCCTCTAAGCAGATATGTTTAAGAGAAATATAATTTATATGCAAAATAATCTCAAAAGTAATTCTACAAAATAAGCTCAAGAACATGACAAAACAAAGACAATGAAATGCTTACTTGAAAGGGGAATTGACGATACTTCAAATATTCTGCAAGTATATCTAACATCCGCACCATCTGAGAAAAAATGAGTACTCGGTTGCCTCTTTCTCTTAGGCGAATTAACAGCTTGTCTAGAAGAATTAATTTTCCGCTACTACGGATTAAGTGCTAAAGAAACAATAAATTAAAACTATTACAACATGTGATAAAGAAATAAATAGTACAGTGCTCCACCTAATCATGTACTTCCTCCACTCCACCTAATCATGTAGTTCCTCCAATTATTTCCAATTGAGAACTTAAGTTTTTCAAAATGCTGAAGAGAAACTTAGTTTAGCTTTCAAAATTTTCTAGGACTTTTCCCATTTTACTCTATTACATAATTAAAACCACCCTCTCCATGCAGCACTGCACTCTTATTGTTCAGCAGGAAAATGGTGCTGCCTCCTTCTATTTGCTGGTCCTTCACTACTTCTCCAAGGATTAACCAAAACAAGCATACATTAAAAAAAAAAAAAAAAAAACCAGCAATTAAACAAACAATACTTTAAAGAGCGAGCAAACATATTCTTTTTAATTCAAGGATTCTCACCCCTCAATGCACTACTGTGAATTACAAACGTCTTCCAACAGTAATGGATGGGTAGGATCTATGGAGATGAGCCCTCCTTTAGAGTACCATCTGCAGTCATATTTAGCCACATTAGTCCAGGACACACTAAGGAATTTTTGTCTGATAAATCACTACAACCCACTGGCTTGGAAGACTATGCTTATAATATAACTTTAAAGCTTTCATAAATATAAAAAATAACCAAGACCATTATTTAAAAGAAATATTAGCCAAAGAGAACTTCTGATGAATATATTAAATCACTGTGCCATTTCAAGCTAAAACTGAAATAAATATTCTTAGAATTCTGCTTTACCAAAAGTAATAGTTAAAAATTCTTACTTGTAAGGCCTCCTGTTTATTATAGAATTCATTATTATCTGGTGGTTTAATGAGGTAGCAATGGTTACAACATTTCTTTAGCTCCATCATAATGTTCAAAAAGCCTGAGGTACTGCCCTTGGAACCTTTGCTGAGGGCTTTGTAATTCCTAGTTAAAATCCATCTTCAAAAACAAAAGTCACACAAACAATGTTGAGCAGATCACCAAGACAAATTCTGAAAGCTTAAAAAACAACACTAGAACCAAATCAAAATTTCACCATTCTGAAGCCCGTGATTAGATACAGGATGGACTGAAACTCATGTAAAAGACTTAAAAAACAAAACAAAACAAAACAAAAAAAAAAACACATAACTTGTCTGATCCATCAACTACACACAAAGGCTTTACGTAGTATAATAAATACATTAATTCTTTTTTCTTGAGTTTTCTGGAGCAGTGAGTGAGTGGTCTACTTCTTACAAATTTCATTTCATCTGACAAGTTTTTAGAACTACGTCTTTTCATTTTAGTCATACTGCCCTCTCTAAATTGTAATTATGTAATGCACATGCAACTTAGGGGGAAAATACTTCAAACTACATTCAATGCTCACCAAAACCTACTTTAGTTACCTATTATTAACTTCCTTTCTGGTAAATTTAGCTTACAAAGAGACTTAAAGCCCCTAAATATCTAGATATTCTTTTATTATCTTTCTTTTCTATTCGTTACTCAGCATTTGCCTGAACTTATAAAGCAAAGAGGAGTCCATGTGCAATGCTCGATTCTGTAAGAGGTCTTAAAGGCTCAAAACTTACTTTACTATATTTACAACTTCCCCTGTGTTTTTCTGGAAAAGATACTCTAAAACTTTTTACAGAAATTTGTGGCAATCTTTCACCTAGGTTCAAGGCTAATTTGGGCATCTGATAGGACTGTCTCCACCATCACACCACCACCCCAGCAGGAGGCACATATAAAATTTACAACCATATTTATTACCATAGTAACAAGAAACTACCCAGAAGATGAATAAGTTTATAATAAACAATGGGTACTGAAAGAATTACAGGAGTTATATCTTTCTCCTTTTTTTTTTTTTTTTTTAAAGATTTATTTATTTATTATGTATACAGAAGAGGGTGCCAGATCTCATTACAGATGGTTGTGAGCCACCATGTGGGTGCTGGGAATTGAACTCAGGACCTCTGGATGAGCAGTCGGTGCTCTTAACCTCTGAGCCATCTCTCCAGGCCCTATCTTTCTCCTTTTAACTTCTACAAATTCATTTTAAATTTTCCCATTTTTCCAAAAACAACCAAAAATACTTAATAAGAATATTACCTTTTCCATTACAAAGTATTCCCTCCATAAACAAACACCCAAATCTAAACAAGCACCTCATCTACAGAAAATAAAGGGAATATTTTTAAACATTCCAGAAGTATATACTATGCTAAATCCACACTGTACAAAAACTTACACAGAAACTGTTTTCCTTATCAAAGGAATTTTAAGGGAAAAAAAAAAAAAAGAGAGGAAGAAGAACCCACAAATGCAGCACTGAACTGCCACAGAAAGATCATATTCATTTCTAAATGAAGCACAATTTACAGTCTGAGGTAACACAGGAAAATCTGATTGATCACTGACATCAAAAACTTTTAAAATTTTAAAGTGGGGTAATAATATTTTAAAAAATTATTAGATACATGAAAAAAATATGGCTAAAAAAACTACCTCTGACATGTATGAAAAGAACAAGTAATTGGAGAAATAGAAGAAACCAGAGTGCTAATTAACCCAAACTAAGTCGTAGGTACCTGGGAGTACTTTTCAATATAGGTCATGCCCGATAGCCCAGGCTTGCCTACAACTCTCTAAGCACCTGGATGGATACGCAATCTCAATCTCACTCTGACAATCTCCCATGTCTGATCAGTGTGCACCATAGTAACACCTTCAATAAATCCACTTTTAAGAGCATGATATATACAAATTCTCACCATAAAATTTAACTGTTAAAGATTCCAAATAGAGTCGCAATACTTCCTTGTACAATTAAATATTTGAATAGATATTAGGACATATTTTTGTTTTTATTCTTTGAAAAGTCACTAAATAAATTTGACAAAGAACTTACACAAAATATGACTTGTTCATGTTCTTCAAAAAAAAGAGGTTTAAAATTTAGTCTCAGGTTTCTTTAACTCTGTCAATTATCACAATTACTGGACACACTAGGCTTGTTGTTGAAAGGTAAAAAGTATGAAACCTAAGAGAGCACACAATGATGTGTTAAAAACACGGCCTGGGGGCTGGAGAAGTGGCTCAGTGGTTAGGAGCACTTGTGCCCTTGCAGAGGACCTCAGTTCAGTTCCCAGTGCCCACACGGTGGTTCACAACCATCTGTGACTCAAGCTCCAGAGCACCCTATGCTCTACTCTGGCCTCTGTAGGCACCAAGATGTAAATGATACACATACACACATGCAAGCAAAGACTCAGATACATAAAAATAAATCTTTTAAGACAATGTTTTAATCTTGGACTAATTAGCCACAGAATAAACTTATTCTGAAATTATATGAGTTGCTACTACTCTAAGACCCTGGATGTGAGGAAGTGGAGCACCCTGAGAACAAAGACAGGTAACTCTGAATTCAGTGTCTTACTTGTAATATTGTTTCTGTAAAGCACTCATTTCCATTCTTAAAATCTGCTCAACTTTGGCAGGAAGAGATTTTTCCACATCTTTCTTAACTCTGCGTAACAGAAATGGCTCAAGCTCCTTGTGGAGGCTTGCATAACCATATTCTCTGCCTTTGCCATGTTCCTCTTCAAAATCTTCCCATGAAGAGAACCTAAAAAATTTAAAGAACATTTATTGAAAATAAGCAAAATTGTGTATTAGAGCTAAAATTAATCACCTCTAGAAGTCCTCCACCCAAGAAGTCCCTCCTATACATACATACACAAATATAAATATTTATGTGTGAGTATATATGTATACATCTGTAGATATGAGTGAGTATGTATGATCCAACCTGAGATACAGAGTGCCTTCAAGGCTAGCCTGAGCAACTCAGGGAGTCCCTAGCTCAAAACAAGGGCTGGAGATAAAGCTCATGTAGACTGCTTCCCCAGCAGGTGTGATGTATGAGGCTCACCTTGCAGAATTCCACCAAAAAGATGAAATGAATAAAGTTATAATTTATATCTTACATATATATTCATATAGTCATACTATGAATAAAGTTGTAATGACTATTCTTGAACTAAATTCAAGGACACAACTAGTTGTCACTAAAATATTTCTCAAAAATACCATGTAAAGTTCAAGACATACTGAGAAAAGAATGTGATGTGACCTGTGACAAGTTGTTTAACCTTTTCTGGTCTAGTTTTCATTTACAAAGTAAGATTACTAGCACACTCTGTGGGTATTGTAGCTGATACTATTAAATATAAAGAATAGTATTATTCTAGCTTTCCAAGCAAGGTATATTTTGCACATGTGCAAACTCAATTAAAACTTATTGGGCTAAAGCGATGACACAGCAGGTCAGAGGACTTGCTGGCTCTTCATGGGTTCCGTTCTCAGAGCCCGCATGGCAGCTCACTCCAGTTCTGTAACTCTACTTCCAGGAAAAAAATCAAGCCCTCTTCTGGCTTCCTCAGGCACTGAATGCACATGGCATACATACATATATATATATGCAGACAAAACACTCAAACACATAACATTTTTTTAGTGTATACACTGCAGTTTATGTCTAAGAATTTAAAAATTCAAATTACAAGTCCAAAAATTATTCCACCCCATTTTTTTTTCAATTTTAATGATCTGTGACCCATTATCATTTAAATCACTAACCTGATGCCCTAAATTTTTTCCCAACTGAATCTAAGCATATAAAACTATGTATATCCCAGGTTGTCTTACTTTTCTGGCATAATGAAATGTAGCAATGACCAGAGCTCTTTCAGGGAGTTTTGTAGAGGAGTTCCAGTGATAAGGAGACGATGATTAGATTTAAAATCAATTAAAGTTTTATACAGAAGGGAATCATCATTTTTTAATCGATGTGCTTCATCAACACCTATAAATGCCCAATTTAGACCACCAAGGAATGCCTTAAAATGAACAAAAGAATAGTTAATATATTTAGAGAAATAAGAATTCAAACTTAACTTTCTCATTTGATTTGAACTCAAGATTACTAAACAAGGCAAATTAAAATTAGAAACTAAACCTGGCTGTGGTGACGCATGCCTTTAATCCAAGCACTTGGGAGGCAGAGGCAGGCAGATCTCTGTGAGGTCGAGGCCAGCCCGGTCTACAGAGTTCCAGGACAGACAGGGCTGTTACACAGAGAAACCCTGTCTCAAAAAACAAAAATAAATAAGTAAATGCATAAATAAAATTAGAAATTGTCATTTAAATATTTTTGCTGTGTTGTAGAACACGCCTTTAATCTTAGCACTCAGGAGGCAGAGGCAGGCGGATCTCTGAGTTCAAGGCAGCCTAGTCTACAGAGTGAGTTCCAGGACAGCCAGGGCTGTTACACAGAGAAACCCTGTCTTAAAGAACCTGAATGAATGAATGAATGAATGAATGAATGAATGAATGAATGAATGATTCAAGACTTAACTGTAATCCTCAAATCAAGTAACTTACCATTCAAAATAAAATTTCTTCAATGATTAACTTAACCAATAGAAAATGGAGAATATCAGTCTGTATTAGCTTATACAATGAGCAAAAAGGAAGGAAGCTGATACTACCACCTCAAAATTTTATTCACAATTTTTAGTCTAAGTCCAACAAAGGTCTCTATAAATGCCAGCTTCAAACAGTATCATGCTCCAAGTGTGAGTATAATTAATCACATGACTTCTATAAACAGCAGCTTTCTAATACATGAATTTAGGTCTCTTGAGACTTGAAACAGAGACAAGCCTGATTCTGCTATTAATAGCTGTGTTACATTACACAAGTTCTGACACTCTTTGAGAACTGACTTTTCAATAAAGTAGAAATAGCAAATACAAACAGGCAAGAATTAAAAGAGATAACAGTTATAAAGATTTGATGTAAGTTTCACTAACACTGTTAGGTAATGTCCTGGTCATCTGAGGAACTGTTTGGATCAGACTGGCCTATCGGCTTGCCTTGGTTGCTAATTACTACAGGATTGCTCAGGCCACCAACAGGTGGCACCAGCTCTAGGTAGGTGATCCTACGCTGGGTATGAACTTGAGAGCAAGCCAGCAAACGGACTTCGCCATGCTTTCAACCAAGAGTCTCTGCTTGAACTTCTGCCCTGATTTCCTTCATGATGACTGTGATGAAATAGGGTAATAAACCCCCCTCCCCTACATTGACATTGGTCAGTGTTCTATCACAGTACAAAGTAACAGAAATGAAACTACACTAACAAATAAATTCCACCTAAGTAAGAATTGGTAAACTTTTTCTAAAAATAAGAGATAAGAAATATTTTAGACTTTGCAGACCAATGTGCATGGTTACATCATTTCAATACAACCCTTTAAGGAACTCCTCTAAAATATTTTTAAAATATAAAATTCATTCTCAGCTCAATGGCCATTTAAAAATTGAAAGCCCCAAGGTTACAGTTTGCAGACCTGTATAGAATTCTATGTTTGCATAGAATACTATGACTTAAATATCCTTTCATTCTGACGACAACACATGATACAGGAAAACTGACACTAAATAGAAAACACTGACATAAGTAATACATACCTTATCCTTCAATAAAATTTCGTAAGTTGTTAAAAGTATATTAAATTTTAACCGTTTGGTCTGGGGATGCATCCATTCATGAGTTCTTATCTATTATGAAATTTTAAGGACAAATATAAGAGAGCCACCAAGTAAATTATATTTCTACTTAAATATCTAAAATGAATTAAAAAGTCATTTAAAATACACACACGCCGGGTGGTGGTGGCGCACGCCTTTAAAATACACACACAAAAAGATACATATGTAATAACAGTTAGCAACTCTTTATAAAATCCAACATTAAGTATGCTGAACTAAAACCTTTTATTAAAAGAATGGAGCAAACCTAATTTTATTACATTCCTTTCACTAAAGTAAAGTTCCCACATTTGGTGAAACAAATAATTCACTTAGTAACTGTTGTGAAATATTTTAAGATGTGTTATATTTGTTTATGCTGTGGAACACCTTGTTTTAATGATGTAAAGGTGTGTTGCATTCCTTTATGGTGCATTTGTTTAATTCTGTGAAGCTGTGTTACTTTGCCTGTCTAAAGCACCTGATTGGTCTAATAAAGAGCTGAACAGCCAATAGTGAGGATAGGCAGGGCTGGCAGACAGAGAATAAATAGGAGGAGAAATCTAGGAAGAAAAGATACAGGAGCAGGATAAGAAGGACTCCAGGGGCTAGCCACCCAGCTACACAGCAAGCCACGGAATAAGAAGTATAGAAAAGGTATACAGAAATAGAGGAAGGTAAACACCCAGAAGCAAAAGATAGACAGGATAATTTAAGTTAACAAAAGCTAGCTAGAAACAAGCCAAGCTAAGGCTGGGCATTTATAAGTAAGAAAATGTCTCTGTGTGTAATTTATTTGGGAGTTGAGTGGCGCCCTCACCCCCTCAAAAGAGTCAAAGAGCAAAGAGTAAAAACAACCAACTACAAGTAACATTTATGGATGAAATATAGCATCTAAGTTTTACCTCACATAACTGCAAAGAGAATAAAATATAGAAGTACAGATGAAAACAGATGAGCAACCAGTTAAAATGGTAGAACTTAAGAAGGGTAGATATGAATGTTCACTACACTCTGCAGACTATTCATGAATATTTGAAATTTTCAACAAAAGAAAAATGTAACTCATATATTTTCATAATATGTCCATGTGTGGGTATGCTTGTACATGTATGTGTGGCACATGTCTATAATGCTAGTACATGAGAAACTGAGACAAAAGGATTCTGAGTACAGAGCTAGCCCTGGGCCAAAAAAAAGGTACAGGTGTGGGTGTGGGTGTGGGTGTGTGTGTGTGTGTGTGTGTGTGTGTACACATTTATATGTATATGTATATTTTATATATATATATATATATATATATATATATACATATATATACATATATATCTCCTACATATAAACATACATATATATCCAACTATACTTGAACCAGGTATGGTTTTCAAATTTATTATATTTATTTATTGTGTTTGTGTTTATCTGTATGTATGCAGGAGTGGTCAGAGGACAATTTAAGGGAGTCAGCTTTCTCCTTTCCCCTGTGAGTGCCAGGAATCAAACTCAAGTTATCAGGCTGGGTGGCAATCTCACTAGCCCCACAACTTTATTTTTATTATAACCAATTAAGCATGTGGTAGGCACTTACTTGTGGCTAATTACATGTTAGAATTAAAAGTATGGAGACAAAACAAAAAAGATAAAACATTTATACTAAAAAAAAAATTTGTCTACCCTTCTAAATTTATAGAAAAACAACTTACCATGTTTCTGCTGTTAATGTCACCTAAATAAACCACCGCATTCATCTGAGATGCCCATGTCTGAATCTCCCTTTGCCAGGAAGTGAGAGTGGAAAGTGGTACAACTAATAGAAAAGGTCCATACAACTGATGTTCATGAAACAGATAGTTGAGAAACGAGATCGTCTGTATTGTTTTTCCAAGGCCCATTTCATCAGCAAGTATGCAACTATTTCCTCTATAAAGTCAAAAACAAAAACCCATGTATGCAATAAAGATCTAAATTCATGAAGAACTGTTTTCATACCATATGCTCCCCTTTATATGAAGTTGTATAGACTGAAACTCTAGGAAGCATTCTATGCAATACACTAATTCTATCAGCAACATACATTAATAAATACATGTCAGTAACAGCATAGGAAACATAAAGTGAATAACTAACATGTAAGGCTAGATTTTGTTCTAATATTAAATATTATTATTCTTTGTCAATTACAAAACCAATATTGCAATTCATCTACCAGTAGTAGACTATAGATATGTTAGTAAGTAAAAAGTATCTAGGAAGAACAAAAGTGAAAAAATATAGCTAAACTGCAACCTAAAAAGTTGTGGACTCACGAATAGAGACCACAGGAGGCAGGGAAAAGGTAGAGGACTGAGTGGTTATTAGAAAAAACTAGAGAACAGAGAAATATTCCAGGAATAGTGTGGATGGCAACATAAACAGTTTTTCCAGTTGAATAAAAACATTTAAGAATTGTAATCATCAAATAAGTTAAACTCAAACTTTATTAACAGAAATCATCCCTAAATTATGTATTTATAAAATCTATTCTTACGCCTACAGCTTGTCTGGTGTTACCATTAATCCTATCCATGTCCTTCCTCATTATGCACACTATGGAAAGACAATGTGACAGCAGTAGGGCCTGGCACCCCATGCCTTTACCAGCTGCAGCTTTGAGTGGGTTTGAGGTCAGCTGGACCATTATGAGACCCTGCCTCAAAAACCAACAGGAAAAAAAAACAACAATAACAACAACTAAAGCACATCCTTGAGTAGACTGAAAAATTAAAAAAGAAAGTAACTTATCGATAATCAGGGCAATACATTGGTTGACTAGAGATAAACCCTAAACCTCTTACCTCTCTGACCAATTTTTAGTGCACTGTCTATGCAGCCAATCTAAGGGACTGGAATATACTTAGCGTCTGAGTCTCACCATCAAGAAACCATTAACATCCTGGAGTCAGAGCTGTGAATCTAAAGGATGTGAAAAGATCCTAAAAACTCTCAAAACACTTTCCATTGAGAATTATGATTGTCATCGGGTTCACTGGCTCCACTTAAAGACTTAACTCAAATCTGACATGCCTTCATGAACACATTAAAATGAAGTGAAATAATGTTTCTATGATGCCTGCCACAGACCCCAAACCAGACGCGGGTGCTGCTCCCTGCACACCAAACCTCAAGCAAATACTGTTTTGCTACAATGTTTCAGCTTGTGGAAATCTGATTCCCCTAGGTAGTTATTAGAGGAAACTGACAACTGGTTTAACGTTTAAAGAAAGGACTTAGTAACAACCTGTGAGGATAGGGAAGTCTCATTCTTTCAATGTAAGTAGATAACTCAGAAGACACTTACTTGCACCAAGAGTGAGCAAGCCAATTTAAACCATTCAACTGATAGTCTCTCAACTCTAAACCCTCATGTCCTCCAATGTAGGATGGTTGCTTCTTCAGAGCTACAAATCTTGGTCTTTGTTTCAATACCTTTGGTCAGAATAAATACCAATATGTAGAATTACATATAAGAATATATGTAATTATATATAATATAATTAATATATAATATATATATATAATAATATAATATAAGAAATCATCAAAAACGAAGAATGTCCTTTAGCCTATCTTTCACCATAAAAATTAACATTTATTTCAAATCATTCATTTCACAGGTTCTATGATTCAAAATGTCTGAGAAGTCAAGTACAATGGTATACACCCATAATCCCCCAACTCAATAGATGAGACAGATAAGACTATTTCTAAAAACATGAGGCATGGGATCCTGAGCTCTACAATAGCATGGACAAGATAATGGAATCCCAGCTCAAAAATAGATAATAGTTTCATCAAAATTATTTACTACTAACCAATTATACACTTCACTATCTGATACTGTTTCTGTAGATCACCTCTAAGTTCTTGCTGGTAATAATATTCCACATCTCCCGGAGATATATATGTACTGTTTCTGTAGATCACCTCTAAGTTCTTGCTGGTAATAATATTCCACATCTCCCGGAGATATATATGTACTGTTTCTGTAGATCACCTCTAAGTTCTTGCTGGTAATAATATTCCACATCTCCCGGAGATATATATGTATCTGATGATGCATTTGTACATGGCTACTTTCTATGATTCCAGCAAGAATGTAGAGTAAAATGTTTTGTCTTTTTTTAAACAAAAAAATTACTAAGGAAATTCAGTTCCAACAGTATGCACAGGTCAAGTACTTCATAAGGAAGGAAAGTCAAATTCATTTATAACCATTGCTCCAATGTAATAAAGTAAGTAGTATCCAGACTTTAAAACCAACACTAATATTTTTATGTAAACTATTGAAGTTTTAAACCTCTGGGGAAGGTGGTCCTAGTTTCTCATGAGTGTTCTGACTCTGCTCTTACTTTCAGCAACAACATCTGCTGCTTTAACTAAACATACACCTCCAACTTCAAGGGAAATGTTCTCTGTTCAGGTTCCCCATACCATCATCATTACCACCAATTTATCATATGTTAAACAGAATGCCACTAGAGGAATCTCAGTTTCTCTAAAAGGCATATCCAACTAAGTACTCTTTCAGCCTATCTGACATCAGGATTCAACTCTCTATAAAGACTTATAACTTAACACATTTGCATTAATTTAAAATGTTAGTACTCACTTTGCAATCTTTAAAAGGAGTCGTTTTTGACTGATTCCTGCTAAAATATTCATCGATGCATATCTGAAACTTTTTGGAAATGAGAGCTCCATCCTCCCAGCTGCACTCTGAGTATGGAAGCCCCTGCCATTTGCAATAATAATCAGGAAGACCAGCTGCTGATTTTTGATTGGAATGAGCTGTGAGATGAATCAGTTATTCATTTTATTTAATTGTGTGAGAGGTATATTCAGTAAAGGCTACACAAGTGAAAACAGATCATCTACATTACAATATTTTATCTTGATAAAACCAAGCTACTGTATTTTATGTGTAAACAGTAAACTGATGTTTGCTTACATGACATCAAGCAAGATAAAAAGTCTGAAAGCAGCCTTGGGAGTATACACTTGCAATCCCAGCTACTTGAGATCATCATTGGCAACATAATGGAATCCTATCTCAAAAACACACCAAACAGATAACAGTTTATCAAATTTATTTACTACTAACCAATTATACGCTCCACTATCTGATACTGTTTGTGTAGATCATCTGTAAGTTCTTGCTGACAATTATAATATTCCACATCTTCTGGAGAAGCATTTTTCAGCCTGAAAAATTGTAAAGCAACAACAGACTTCAGATGTTCCTCTAAATAACTTTATCGCACTGATAATTATCTCTTAGACAAGCTCCCATTGCACCCTTTAATGGAGTAAACCAAGTCTCAACAGTGAAGAAACTGAAAACATTACTAGTCATTTTTCCTTCTCTTTGGCAAGCTAGAGACTGGACCCAGGGCCGTGCACATTCCAGGCAAGCACTCTAACAGTAAGCTATACATCCTGACCAACGTCATGAATTTTTAAATTCACAAATTTCTGGGAGTATGAAACAGTCTGTGATTCTTATAAAAGACAAGGTCAGACCTGAATTTCACCGTGAGAGAAATAATATAGACTATAAATATTTGAGGCTGTCATTTTATTCTTAGTTATGTATTTCTTAATACCAAAAAGCTTAGTTAACTGTACTCTTCAACTATTAAAAAAAAGGCATTTTTTTACCATCGTTTTGTTTCCTGATCTTTTTTCTTATAATTATCCAATTTTTTCATCCCTCTAACATTCTGCTGCTTGAGAGTTTCTTCTGTCTCCCAAGTGTTGTGGATGTGTGACCATCCTTTCCATTTGATTAAATACTGTATGTCTCCTGGCTCTTTGTTTTTTTCGAATCCTGCGTTTGGGTCACCATCTGCTTCAACAGCATAAATGGTTGTAGTAGCACCAGTAGCTAAAGACAAAAGAAAAATCCACATAATACGGTTACAGGGTTATTTTCTTCCAAATATAAAGTTTCAAGAGTATGTGTACAAAACCACTCATTAGATAAGCAAACTATTTAAAACAAAAAAGTATAGAAAATGTCACATATAAATAAAGGACATTCAAAATTTTGAAGTGAAAATCATCCAATTCAGCCCCTCTCTTGAGCTTTCAAAACAGGGAGCATGGGCAGTGAGACGGCTCCACAGGCAGAAGTGATCACTACCAAGGTGGCAACCCGAGTGCTGCCTCCCCGAACTCACATGACGGAAGGAACCATCCACAAAGGTCGTCCTCCAGGCACCACGAGTGCCATGCACGGTACATACATCCTCAGGCACATGTGCACACAACATACATCCTCAGACACATGTGCACACACTAAATAATTGTACAATTTTTTTAATTAAGTAAGGAAAGCCAATTTTTCAAAACACAATGGAATACTCAACAACATACCCATTAACATATGGTAACTAATAATTTGTTAATTGCTATTTTAATTATTTTGCTTTCCAGTTACATTAAGCAATAAGAAGCCTATATATTCAAGACATTGGGTGAAATTGTCAAAAAAAATAAATAAATTCTTTAAGTATATAAAGAGAAAAAAGTGATTTAAAATATAAGAAAATGCAAATCCATTAAGTTAAAAACCTTCCCACCCCTATAAGACAAGGACAGTGTAGTCAGGACATTTTCAGAGACACGTCAACTAAGCACATTGTGACAGCAAATATGCAAATAAAAGAAAATTCCCTTACTTTGCTTTCAAAACTGGAAAATCTTTAAGAAATACTGTCCTTTACTGATAAATATTTGAATAAGCAAACCATACAATGTTTTCTGCAAACATACCTCCTCTTCTCCCAACTCTGCAATCCATAAACCTTTCTATTGTTTCAAATTCCTCCTCCTCAGGTTGAGGAACATCCTCTCCACAGACTTCCAGGAGGTCATCGGAGTCTGTTTTCATGTCCTCATCCTCCTTGTAGCTCACATTGACAGTGGCCTGGCGGCGAGAGCTTCGCTTATCATTATCATAATCTTCATCATCCTCATCTTCAGATGAATCAATCTGCCTCTTTTTCTGTCCAAGAATTTTTTTCCCATTTTTTGACTTAGATCTGGAGAGGGAAGGAGGAATAATAACAAGTGTTTACAGAAACACTGACATAAATTTTTTTTAAGAAACTATACCCCCCCAAAAAAAAAGCCCTTCTCTAAAAGACAATTTTTTAGCTTCAAAACACAGAATAGTATACTCACCTACTTTGAGGTTTTCTGCTTTTGACTTTGTTTTTTGGCTCATAGTCAGATTCTGTCTCATCACAGCTACTTTTATCTCTCTCTTCTTCAGATTCTGAATCTGAACCAGACTGAGATGGAGATCCTGACCCAGACATTTGCCAATCTTCACTGTACATAAAATACTTTTTTTAGATGTTAATCATAAGTAAACTACATTACTAAAACACAAGCATGATCAAAACTAACTAAATTCTATTATTCCATTGAATATAAAGGAAATTACTGCTTTGAACCACACTGAAAAATACTAAATGTCAGCAGAGTAACAATGAGAAGTACTTTGTAAAGATTTCGCTATAACACCACAGTGTTTTACTGATTTATTTAAACCTCAAATGAAAGAATACTATATGAACAAGTAGTTACAGGCTTGTATGCTACACTGCTCTTTAAAAAACAAAAGGGAGCCAGGCGGTGGTGGCGCATGCCTTTAATCCCAGCACTCGGGAGGCAGAGCCAGGCGGATCTCTCTGAGTTTGAGACCAGCCTGGGCTACCAAGTGAGTTCCAGGAAAAGGCGCAAAGCTACACAGAGAAACCCTGTCTCGAAAAACCAAAAAAAAAAAAGGGATTCTAACCCCTCTCATTTTTTAGAAACCGTAATTTCTAAAAAACACTTTTGATATAGAAGCAGTGGCACAGCGTGGCTGAAGTCTAGGTGATCCGGCCACAGGGAGCTGCATTCACTGAGTGCATCCTGCTCAGTGGTGCCGCCACTGGCAGTGTTTTGTTTTGTCTACACATTGGGGAATCAGGACTTTGAGCAGTCCAAGGGGAAGTTTCCACCCAAGCATGTAAACAAGTGAGCACCTGCACATCTGGATGACAGTTTCCTGCCTCTGGAAGACCCTTCTCTGGGAGAGAACTCTGCATTGTAGTGTATGAAAACACAACAGACAACTTATGGGCTATAAAAAAAACCATATCCTTTTCTGTGTATGGGTGTTGTGTGCATGTGTGTATGTCTGTACACCACCTGGATTCCTGGTGTCCACAGAGGCCAGAATGGGGTGTCAGGTTCCCTGAGTCTGGAATTATAGTTGTTAGCTACCATGTGGGTGGATACTGGGAACTAAAGCACTGTCCTCTGTAAAAGCAGCCAGTGCTCTTAATTGCTGAGCCATCTTTCCAGCCCCTAAACTGATTTTTAAATAATAGTACATGTTCTGTAAGAAAAAAACTGAATTACAGAAGAATGTAAAACAGACACTAAACCACTCCCCAACAGTATCAACTCAAGCAACATTCAATGAATAATGATGACCTTTATGACCTTTATCTTCCCTGTTTTAGTCTTAGTTTCTTTTCAATCAACCATGTACAGAAAAATATTAGGTCTACATGTTAATATTTTGCAATTATTATATAAAGTTCAGATGAAGATACATATTAGATTCTTATACTTAAGCATCACTAATATGAAAATCTAAAATCTTGAAATTTATGAAAAGTTTCAGATTTGAGATTTTGGAGATTTGGAGCTTAGGTTATGGGTACTCAAGAGGTAAAGCATATGCAAATATTCTTAAATTTGCTAAATTCTAAAACCTAAATACTTCTAGCCACAAGCATATGGTAACAATATACAACCTGTACTCTATCCTAACTCAGGTCATGTTGTTTTTGTTCCACGGCTTGATATATGTCACGTCAACTATGACTATAGAGAAGTTAACAGGTTATGAAAACACATAGTAGAAGCCAATTATTTTTATCTTGGGGTCTTTTTGAGCATGGACACTCAAAGGAGTATTATGTAGGACACATGGAAAAAAGTCTTCCAAATAAAATCTTCAATGGAATTTTTAGTTTTTATACCCAATCAAGTCTATGCATCAAATTACTTATTTATTATGCTAATTGAGAAATTAACAGCTCGATAGAAGATTTCAATAGCTGAGAAGCACCATAGTTGAAAATACAATATAGAGTTTTAACCGAAACTAGAATAAAGGGTAGTCCAATTGTCAGTGCTTTTGTGGCATGTGTGTAGCCTTATGTTTGATCATACCAATCTATAAAACAGATCTGAAGAAATTAGACACAATGCAACACATCAAGACAAAGACAAAACATAACATAGTAAGGATTACAGAGTAAAACTAGATTATCCAAAACACACCTAGTAATAGGCATGCTATGAGACAGGTCAAAGAGAAACAGATATCCAAAGATACAAAAGCAGAATTTCATAAACTAAAAAGTATGAATCTTAAGATTATAATCATACAAAGCCTGTGAGAAAAATAATAAATCAAAACATACATAGAACAAAGTAAACATACAGAATACCCAAGACAAATAGAAAATTCTCGGTCAAAACATCAGAATGAAAAACCAGTAAAAATGGATCTAATGTGAAAAAGTATTGTTACTGCTTTCTGGGTCAGACTTTGTAGAAGTTATAATGTTTCTAAGTGAGTTCTGTAGAAGTAGTGAACTTCATGTGTAGATGAACTGTATGAGTAATTAACACAACAACCAAGTCAATCAATTATCCTACGATCTTACATGCTTTTCTCCCAAGTTATAAAAATATCTGGAAAGTAATATTTTGATATCATTTAAAGTTGATCTTTACTTCACAAATATATAGGGATGGAGAGGTCACAACAGATAAAGAGCTGGCATAAAACAGACCTCAGCTGGTCACAGAAAGACAAATGTTAACGATAGTGGCTTAAATTAACTTTGAAAACACCATAAACTAAGAACTTCAGAAACGACTTTTGGAAAGGAAATTTACAAAAGAAGAAATACAAAATGATAGTATTTCCCTGGCATTAAAACCATCAGCTGAATACAATACATACTCGTTATGCTTTTTCCTCTTGACCTCACTAGAGGAGTCCTCTGAGTCTTCGCTGCTAGAGGAATCCTACAGAGAACAAGGACAGGGACAGTCACCACAATCGAATCTAACCAAGTTAGCAAAGTTTCACTTGCTATGCTAGTTAACATTCATTTTGTAACAATACTTGTAAAGCCTTCTCTTTTTGTTTCATGTTAAAAGCATCCTTATTACAAATTAAGACAATGGAATTGAGTATGACATCAGCATTTTGTAAAAATTCAGACCTAGCTAGCATCCTAGAGATCATTAATTACTGTTGTAGATTACAGATTCAATAAAATCCTGAATTGGTATTTTTTTAACTGTATTTGTAGAAACATCCAGGTATTCTTGTCAACACATAGAAACATGCTTATTCTTTTAAATTTTATTCTCATAATATTTCAATAATTTGAGGTTATTCAATAGCCAATATATGAAATGAAATGTATCCATTGATAAACAAATGAAACAATTGGTTATGTACACACAAGGAAATACTATTCGGCCATACAAAGTAAGGAAATGCAGTCATTTGCGGCCAATATACATGGAAGTGTAGTGCATTAGCTTAAGTGAAATATGTCAGATATAAAAGACAAATAATGCATGTCCTCATGTATAGTGAAAGCTAAAAAGCTGCTTTCAGAGAAGTAAAAAAAGAAAATAGTGGTTTTCAGAGCCAAGGATCAACCAAGGAGGGCTGGAAAGAAGATAGTTGATGGGTACAGGGTACGGCTGAGTAAGAAGAGTCTGATGCTATGCAGGATAGCTACAGTTCATGACAACTAATCATTTTAAAGTAGCCAGTAGAGAAGATTTTGAATGTTCCCAACACAAAAACACAATGCATGTGTGAGGTAACAGGCATTCCAAGAACCTTTGTCTACTACAGTGTGTACATACATTGAAATGTCAGAGGACAGACTGCAGTGAGGTATAACAGAGTGCTTCCCTATGCACAAGGCCTAGTGATACTAGTAGTCATAGGATCTCCCCTCAAAACATGTACAATTTCTATGTAGTAATTAAAAATAAAAATTCTGGAACTGGACAGACAAGTTGAGAGTGCTTGCTGTTCTTGCAGATGACCAGAGTTTGGTTCCCAACAGCCATATGGGGTTGTTCACAACTGCCTGTAATTCCAGCTCAAGGAGACCTGGCAATCTCCCATAGTCTCTTTATGCATCCCCAGACAGACACAGACACACATACACTGAATGAGATGTCCTCTATAATCTTGGGCATTTGACTACTTGGCCCCCAGTTGGTGGCACTGTTTGGGTAAATTTATGAAGTGTGTCCTTGCTGGAGGAAGTATGTCACTGGAGACCAGCTTTGAGGTTTCAAAACTGGGCCACTCCCAGTTTGTGTCTCTGCTTCTTTTTTTTTTTTTTTTGGTTTTTTGAGACAGGGTTTCTCTGTGTAGCTTTGCGCCTTTCCTGGATCTCATTCTGTAGCCCAGGCTGGCCTCGAACTAACAGAGATCCGCCTGCCTCTGCCTCCTGAGTGCTGGGATTAAAGGCATGCTCCACCACTGCCCGGCGTGTCTCTGCTTCTTTATTCATGGTTAAGTTGTGAACTCAGCTTGCTGCTCCAAGTGCCATGCCTGCCTGCTGTCATGCTTCCCCATTGTGATGGTGATGGGATCTTATCCCTCTGCAACTGTAAGCCCCAAATAAGCCCTTCTATAGGTTGTCTTGGTCTTGGTGTTTTATCACAGCAACAGAAACCTAACTAAGACATGTACACATAAATAAAAATAAATCTTGCCCAAAAAGTGGCATGCATGCCAGTAATCTTGTAAAAAAATAAAATAAAATAAAATTTCTTTAAGTATATTGATACTAGAAAACACAAATATATACAAATATGTACACTGACAGAGAGTAAAGTAATCCATAGTAGGATATGTCTATAGTACTATACTGGATATGGACTAAATATTAATAAATTCCAACAACATATACCAACTGGGAATACTTCAGATCAAAGTACCATGTGAATGAGTATACACTTTTTGTGGTTACTTTTTGCCAACTTAACACAAGGTAGAGTCAACTGGGAAGAGGAACCTCAATTGAGAAAACACTTCCATCAGATTGCTACAGGCAAGTCTGTGGGACATCTTGAGTAATGACTGATAAGGGAGGGCCTAGCCTAGACACATGTGGTGTCACTATGGCAGGTCCTAGGAGGTATTAAAAAAAGTAGCTGAACCGTAAGCCTGAAGAGCAAGCCACTAAGCAGCACTCTTCCACAGCCTCTGTTTCAGTCCCTGTCTCCAGGTTCCTGCCCTAACTTCCTTTCATGATGACTGTGAGGCATAAGATGAAATAAACCCTTTCCTCCCCATGCTGCTCTTAGTCAGTGTTTATTACAACAATAGAAACTAAACTAAGAAAATACACAAGTATTCTAAGTAACAAGTCCAGGCCCATTATACAAAACTAGTATGTCTTTATCCATTGAAATATGTGTGCGTCTACGTATGGATACAAAATATTGGAGATGGGGCACTAAGAAAAGGCCTCCAAGTCACAAACTTTGTGCCTCGGTCTCACAAGTTCTAAGATTATAGACACATACTACCATGCCAATTAAGCCTATTTAATTTTATTTCTTGGAATAAATTTATTTCAAATAATTAATATTTCTTGAAATTTCACCTTTGGCTTCTCTAGTTCTTATTCTGAAACAGTGTTTTCCCAGGTATGGTAGATTGGTCTCAAGCTCATAATTTACAATCCCCCTTACTTCAGCCTCTTAAGAGCTGGGACAGCAGGCAGGTACCACCAAACCTAGCTATTTTGTTTGTTTGGCTGTGATGAGCAAAACGCACATAAAGATTCCACGATTTGTTATTAACCTTTGAAAGTAGGAATACTGGTATAAAAAGATGTCTATATGCCAAGATTCTTGATCCGTGTATCTAAATACAGGGACTCCTTCTATTCATTCAGAGCAATCGTATTTAGTGAGTCAGTCTGCTTTTAAATAGCAGCTAGCAATGAACTTACCTCTTCTGATCCACTGTTAGATGAAGCTGGATGCTGCTGCTGTGGCTGCTGTGGCTGCTTCTTGTTCAGCATTGCAGATCTCTGAACAGCCAGAATACTAGGGTTAGACTTCCAAAACTGTACCAGAAACATAAACCAGGGAGAGCTGAAATGTGGTTAAAAACTATAGTTCTAACATTTACACCCCTCAAAGTAAATTATTTTCCTCATTCATTATATAAATGTGGGTCCCTGCAATACAATGAAATAAAATGCAGAGTTTCAAGTGAATATGAGAAACTTATGGCATGTTGGATTTTGTATGTAATAACCATCATGCTCTTGGTGCTTCAAATATTATATTACAAAACAAAGTGGTAATGTGATATATTACTCTTATTCAGAGTGTGGTTACCCATTTTCTTCTGTGTTATGTGAAAGTGAAAAGCCAGGGTCAAAATATAAATCGTTTCACTACGCAGTTTTTGCTCAAACACTTTGACCTTTTTTGGGAGGGGATGGTAGAGGGGGGTCCTCTCCATTAACAAAGCTGTACATGATTTATACTTTTGATCCAAGCATCTTAGTTCACCGGATACTGGGACTCTGAGTGATACAGCATTCACTGCCATGAAGTACGGCAGGTTTAGTTATCTTGCAGTGAGTGACCTGCTGATTTCCAACATTGGTCTCTTCTACCAGTAACTTCCAGTGAACACTTCTGTCAAGTCCTCCTGCTATTAGCCATAAGCACCCTTTCTGCAGACCTTGAGGGCAGACCATGCAAGCCTAACAAGACTACCTCAAGCAGTCTTTACTTCTATCCAAGAAATTACATTCTATCATTTGGTGTTTGTGGTACTAGAAACTAAATCTGAGTTTCATGTTCGTTAGGCAGGGGCTGTACTGTACTACTGTACTCCCAGCCCATGACAGCTCAGTCACAAAATTCAACTTCTGTCTTAAAGAGGCAGAAAATGTTTTCCTTGCATATGTAGGTATTTTATAGCCATTTACTTCTTTTTTTTTTTTTTTTTTTTTTTTTTTTTTTTTTTAAGAGATTGGCTATTTTTTTTAAAGATTTATTTATTATGTATACAGCATGTATGACCAGAAGAGGGCACCAGACCTATTACAGATGGTTGTGAGCCACCATGTGGTTGCTGGGAATTGAACTCAGGACCTCTGGAAGAGCAGTCAGTGCTCTTAACCTCTGAGCCATCTCTCCAGCCCCATTTACTTCTTTTAATCCAGTTAGTTAAGATATGGCTACAGCTTCTGATCCATAAAAAATAAATTTCTATTTTTTTCCTAAAAACTCTAATACAAGTAATGTCAACTGCATATGTTTTTCCAAAGTAATAAAAAAAATAAAATCCTACTTTACACTGAATTACCTCTGCTCCATCAACTTTTGGTGGTTTTCCGTGGACTTTGTTGTCTCGGGATGTATCTGATTCAGATTCTGATTGACTTCCTGAGTCAGAACCAGAATCAGAGTCGCTGCTCCCAGACTGGCTACTACTTCCACCACTGCTGCTGCCGGAACTTGAGCCAGATCCAGAGCCTGATGCTGACCCAGAATCATCTTCTGACTGGCTACAATTTGAAAATAAAAGACTTGAAGCAAAATTCAACAGAAATTTAATTTTTTCAGCAGAAAGCTAGACATACAGTTTAACATTGCAATTATCTGTGGCCAAATACAAAGAGAAATGTTAATTTATAGTAATGGACATACATACATGTAAGATTATAATCTCCCTCAAATATAATATACCAAGCCTACCAAGTATGGGATCCTGAACTAGAAACTGGGAAGACAAGATGTTTTAAGTCATAGTACAAAAGCCCTTTAAGAGACTAGCTCTAACAGTTTAAGTTAGGAACTATGTAAAAAAATTAATAAACATGTTGGGAATTCTTACTACAGTGAGTAGAAAATGAGCCCATTTCTAGTTCCTACTTCTTTTCAAGATTATTTCTGGCAATGTATAAAGCAAGCCTTCATTCCAGCACTTGGGAGGCTGAACCACAAGGCACTAGCTTTCTGCCTTCTGTAATTCTCAAAAATACCACCAGGTGGCACAACTTACTGACAGACTACATTAGAAGCTATTCTTTCCCCAGAACATGGAACTAATAGATTTGTAAAACAGAGTAATAAAAGTTGCCAAATGGATTTTTTTCTACAAATTAAATATATGCTAAAATTAACAAATATATCTATGTTTTGAAAATGTAGTAGAATTTTGTCTCATAGAAACACAAAGCAAAATTTTGCCTCTAGTTAGAGTTATGGTTTCAATGATATTTCCACCAATATTACTGTCTTCTTTTCTCTTCATTCCCCACCCTTCCCACCATTATTTCCCTCCCCAAAATATATAGTTCTGAGGCCCCCAGATATCATTAAGTGTCTTTTAATAAAAAGGAGGAAATGTCCTATTGTGCTTGAACCCCTGGAGACAAACTGTAGCAATGCCATGAGAGATTTTTTTTTTCCTGACCATTTTATTTCTCTATTAATTGACCAGATAAGAAAATCATTAATTCAAATAACTTTACTGAGAACCACTCATATATTAGGCCTGAAGGGACTGAATTTCTACCTTGAGATAGCTATGTGCTGATAAGCAGTTTCCTGTGCTTTGCTTATATGTTTCTAACAGCTGATCTCAACATGACCAGGTGTGGTAAAGCAATAAAGGATGCTTAATACAAAGTACTGTTAAAAACTTAAGGAGATGGAAGGTCTTAGATTGCTACTTTTGGGGTGCTTATTTTTGCTAAAGCAAAAGTTCAGTGACATCCTTGGTTAAAATTTGAGACCTAACATACTGTCTCCAAAATAATGGAATTTAGGGCAGAGGCTCTATCACAGATTCCTGTTCCTGCTTCAGTAATACAGCATGCTTACTATTAGGAAGTATTTAACTTTGGTATCAAAATCCAAAGTAGCTTATTGAATTGTTCTCTAGTGGAATAAAGAATATGCCAAGATGGGGAAGAAGGGGAAAGTTTTAGCAGAAATAAATTCTGGTGTCCAACTGCACAATAGGGTGACAATAATATACTTTTTTAAAAAGCTAGAAAAAAAGATGTTTTCAATGATTCAACATAAATGATAAATATTTCATGGTATAAATGTTTACCCTAACTTGAACATCATACAAATAAAATTATTGCAGCTGACTTGTTTTCTGACAGGGCAAAATGTATCGTATCAGGCTCCCTTTGTATATTTCTTGCCTCCAGCTGTAACTGAGTTATTTCATCAAAAATTAAGTAGAATTCAAGCATGAGGTAAGCCTACAACTATGTACTTGTCATTGTATATTTAACAGAATGGACGACAACATGTGTATCTTTAGGGAAAATAATTACAGGGCTTTTAACGTCTTTGGTTTTACATCATTTCAGTTGAGTTTCCTGATTCTAAATGACACTAATAACTTGTTTTATCTTAGAGGAAGATATATACACATGCACATATACACATACACATCCTATTAATCAATTTCAGATGAATAACACTATTGCTAACGATAACTAAAGTATTTTCTTTGCTTTCTTTTCGTTTTCAAAACTGCTAATCCCCATAGTTAAAGCACTGCCTTAAAGTCAAATGAAGTAATTCTGTGTGGCCGACAACTTAATAGAATCATTCTTTATTTTTAAAGACTTCTTTTTTGTTTTGATTTCATATTGCATTATTATTAACTGGAATCCAATGGTTTAGACATACAAAGTTTGATCAGTTAAAACTAAAATATGATTTTAACATTTTATAATTGCCTTGCACCCAGATCTTGATTCCTAAGTATTACTGCACACTTAAATGACAGCTCTCCTAAGAAATGGAAACTGTCCTGCTGTGACACAGAAAGTGAAAACTAACCCTAAACAATCTGGATGTGTTAGAAAGAAAATACTTTAAAACAAAGTTAAAGGAGGGAAGGGGCACAGAAAATAAAGACATAAGAGCTGGTATGAAGAGGCTTTCACTGGTCTAATTTGACTTAAGGATCTTTTGATCACTAGCACTAAGATTATTACCCAGTAAATAAAATAGGAACTCAAGTTCCTGCTGATTGGCTCAGACAGTGGGAGGGTCTGACATGAACAGAGTGGTAGTTTTAGAAAAGTCATATTACAATCATCACAGGAAATACTAGTACAGATCAGAATTATCAGTGGGCACCAAGGGTAGAAGAGTTTGATGAGTAAAGTATTTACATAGCTTTAGACTTGGTTTGTTTCGAGACAGGGTTTCTCTGTAACAGTCCTAGCTGTCCTGTAATTTTAGACCAGGATGGTCTCAAACTCAAGTGCTGGGATTAAAGGTGCGCACTGCCACACCCAGTATCTATAGACTCTAAGACAGGGTCTCAGTATGTAGTCCTGGCTGGCCTGGAACTCACTATGTAAACCAGGCTGGTCTTGAACAAAAGAGATCCACCTGCCTCTGCCTCCTAAATGTTGGGAATAAGGTGTGCCACCACATCTGGCAATATTTATATAGCTTTAAAACATCTTTTCACTGGGGCTGGCGTGGTGGCCCAGTAGTTAAAGAGCACATACATATTTTCTAGAGGACCTGAGCTCAGATTCCATCCACAGCAGGCAGCTCACAACCATCTCTAACTCCAGCTCTAAGGCACACAATGTCCTCTTCTGGCCTCTGGGAGGCATCGGAAACTCATGTGTGATAAAAAGTTAATACCTGTGAGTTAGGCAGTCTTTGCAAAGACATGAGGATAAAAAGTGAACAATTAGAGATATGCGAGGAGGAAAGGAGTGGGTAGTTAGGAAGGACAAGAAAGAGGGACAGAGGGGTAAAGAAGATCAAAGCACATTATCTGCGTGTGTAGAAATGTATCAATCAGCAGTTCTCAAAACGTGGGTCACGAACCCTTTCACAGGGGTCATCTAAGACCATCAGGAAACACAGATATTTACATTATGATCCGTAACAAAGTAGTAAAATTACAGTTATGAAGTAACAACAAAAATAATTTATGGTTGGGGATCACCACAACATGAGGAACTGTATTACAGGGCCACAGCATTAGGAAGGTTGAGAACCACTAGTCTAAACCTTACTTTATACAATAAATACATGCTACAATAATAATAATTAAAAAATAAAAAAAAGTAATGACACTAACAGGAGCACACAGATTTCTCTTAAGATGTATTATCTGAAGAATGTGTAACTTGAACTTAATTGTAAGTGCACATCAGACAAACACAAACTGAAATATATAAAGTGACTGGTGTGTAGTCCTCAAAGACAACAAAAGACAGAGCTGTTACAGACTAAAGGAGAGAAAACAACAGCCAATTGTAGTATATGATCTTAGTCTGGATACTAATGAAAGACCAAGCTGACTGACCAAAATGAAATAGAAACCCATACTTCCTGAACATGCTAACTCACAGAGCTTAGGTAAAAAGACCTTATTCGTAGAAAGGGTATACTAAGTTAAATGTTCGAGAGGCAAGATTCTTGCAACCTATTTTCAAATTAGACAGATAGACAGACACCACAGTACAAAGTCCCTGGAGCTAAGTATAATCACAAGACAGCAGAAATGTTGGGCTGTTCTTCCCAGGAGACCGTCCAATGGTAGGTGACTCAACTAGAAAATGCTCACTATTTGGGATTTTATGATTTTCCTTCAAAGTATGTAGGTGAAGCCGCTATGGAAATTAGAACAGAGGTTTGTCCAAAACTGAAAATACTATACAACTCAGTTATCCCACACCTAGGCTCTAGTCCGCAAAGATGCCTGTACATGCACATTGCTACACTATAGTAACAGCAGTAATGAATGAAAGTAGCCTAAATGTTAATCAACTTACAAATGGATAAGGAGATATGGTGCACACACATACAGAATGGTATCTGCAGGAAAATGGAACTGGGATTTATATTGCCAAATAACACAGACTAAAAAGACAAATACCACACACTTTAATTTTTGTATGTGCAAATGTATGTGGGTAGGTATGAGTAAGCTGTGAACCTAGAAAGGGAACCATGAGAGAGGGAAAAGGTCTTAAGGAAGTGGGGAGGGAGAAAAAAAGTGTAATAGTATACATGTGACATGAAAATAGATGGAAACTATTATATGGGTGGAGGTGGAAGCAAGGTGTGGTCAGCAAAAACAATGTATAAAAATATGATTTTAAGCCAGGCGTGGTGGCGCATGCCTTTAATCCCAGCACTCGGAGGCAGAGGCAGGCGGATCTCTGTGAGTTCCAGGCCAGCCTGGTCTCCAAAGCAAGTTCCAGGAAAGGTGAAAAGCTACACAGAGAAACCCTGTCTCGAAAAAACAAAAAAAATAAAAATAAAAATAAATCTCATTATGTAAAAAGTAGTATGATATTTCAGAAATAAAAGCCAAAGTAAATCTTAAATAAATAAAATTTTAAAGTTTGTGCCAAAGCAGAAAAGAGAAACATGCTTAGCATTCATATCTGCAATAACTTAAAAACCAACTCTCTTCCAGCATCCCCTAAGGTACTGACACAGTCAATGTTGTCAGCTTGAGTGCTTAGAAAAATATTAACGTTTTATTAAGACAAAAAAATCATTTTTACTTTATTATTAATTTTTCAATTCTGTGCAGCTATACTTCCTGGTTAAATTCTCATCAATTCAATAACTAAAATATTATGGTTCTATATCTATGAATTACCTGACAGAAATGTTTTTCAAATTCTAACCTGTATCAAGATGGCCATTCCACCCTAGTTCTAAATTGTGGACGCCTGGGGATCCATCTCATACTTACTGAACGCCTTGTGGCAAAGCTATAACCACAACTTATTTTGATGATGTTAAAGGCTTATGTTTACTGCTTGACTAAAAAGCCTAAAATGTGAACTCTGGTGCCCTATTTATCCCACTTAATCTAAAATCATTTTCTTTCTGCTTTGCAATTTAAAAACCTACCTTCCTTCAGCCCTTGAATTCACATGCCTTTTCCCTACTTCCTAGCCAGTCTTGATGCAAGCTCTTACCCTTCCTAGAAAGCTGTTGAACACCCCCTTATTGCCCCAGAGTTCTTACTCCACTCAGCCTGCACTTCAAGCTGGCTTTTCCATTCAGTACTCCACACACAACTAACATAAGCCAACACACAGTAGCACAGTGTTGACTTAGCAAATACATTCCTATTTTCTATCATTCTACCTCCCAGATTCAGGATATTTTATGAGTTCATGTACTACTGATACTACATCCCCTTTCCTTCCTATTCTACAGTAATATAAGACTAAACTTCTGCATACCTTCTCATTCTCTTTGCCTCTACATTACTTTATTTTACTCTTCCTCAAAGTCATTTAATTAAAACCGTAACTTTTTTGGAATAATCAAAAAAAATTGATACACTGAGTCCTGTGGTGATATTGTGTTCCCCAAACTATTGTGCACCCTAATAAACTTATCTGGGGTCAGAGAACAGAACAGCCACTAGATATAGAGGCCAGAAAATGGTGGCACACACACCTTTAATCTTATCACTTGGGAGGCAGAAATCCATCCGGATCTCTGTGAGTTTAAAGCCACATGTAAACAGCCAGGCATGGTGACTCATGCCTTTAATCCCAGGAAGTGATGGCAGAAAGCAGAAAAGTATATAAGGCGTGAGGACCAGGAACTAGAGTTGGTTAAGCTTTTAGGCTTTTGAGCAGCACAGTTCAGCTGAGATTCATTCTGGATGAGGACTCAGAGGCTTCCAGTTTGAGGAAACAGGATCAGCTGAGGAATTGGCAAGGTGAGGAAGCTGTAGCCTATTCTGCTTCTCTGATCTTTCAGCATTCACCCCAATACCTTACCTGGCTCCAGGTTTGATCTTATTAAGAAGAACTTTTAAGATTCCTGCTACAGAGTCCACTTCCCATACAGTCATACTGTCTACATGTAAGTAACACTGACTGTGGATGATGCTGACACTCTACCTCAGGAATCAATTCCCCAAACATCTAATAACTGAAAATGTCTTGTGTTGTCTGGTTGGTCTCAGGGTCCTTCTTTCTCACACTTTTCCAGTAAGATAATTTAAGATATGACACTCCACAAACTTAAAAATATTTTCATGCTGTGTTTTACCTCTACAACAACAACAACAAAAATTTCTTGAAGGCACACACAAGTTTTCTTTGACCCTTTTGATAGGAGACAATCCTTTCTGCTTCTTTTAATTCTTACTACAGTCAAAATCTCAGTTCTAACTCAAATCCAGTCTAAGGTTCTGTGACCCTCCAAATATCCTACAGTGCTGTAGAATATGATTTTCATGTGTGCTGCTTTTTGTTTATGTTGCATTTGTTTGTGAAGCTGTGTTACTGTGCCAGTGAAAAGCACCTTTTGGTCTAATAAAGAACTGGCCAATAGCAAGGCAGGAGAAAGGATAGGTGGGGCTGGCAGGTAGAGAGAATAAATAGAAGGAGAAATCTGGGAAGAGGGATCTAAGAGCTAGCAGCCAGAGAAGGAGGACTTCAGGGGCCAGCCACTCCAGTGACACAGCAAGCCACAGAGTAAGAGTAAGATTTACAGAAGTTAGAGAACAGGAAAAGCTCAGAGGCAAAAGATAGACTGGTTAATTTAAGGAAAGCTGGCTAGAAACTAAGCCAAGCTAAGGCTGGGCATTCATAATTAAGAATAAGCCTCCATGTATGATTTATTTGGGAGATGGGTGGTGGGCCCCCCAAAAGAGCCAAAAGAACTCCAACAAAATGGCGTTCCAACATAGGCCCTTATTTCCTCATAGGGTTTAAGAAAGCTGGGAAAGGGGGGGGGGTGGCTCTTTTAAGAGTTTCGGCCAGTTTTTGTGCATAAGTGATCTTTTGAGCAGCCAGTACATGAAGGAGGAACAAAAAAACCTAAGTAAAAACACCTGCCGTAGTGCACGCATCTGCATGCTAGAGCTCCAGGAAGGTTGGACATAGTTCCTGGTCAGACAAACCTCTGACTAGCTGCAAGTTTCTGCTTGGCTTTCACAACCCCAGAAGCAGGCAGAGCCAGCCAAGAGCCAAGTGTGTGGAGAATCCAGGTTTACCTTATCAGCCTACGGTCTGCTCCTATGGTCAAAAAAGACTAGAGCTACCAAGTAAAAGATCCAAATGGAAAAACCTCTAAACAGATTACAGTGTGTTTAACAATGTGTGCAGGCTTAAGAAAGAAAGAAAAAAAGGGTATAGACAGTCCTAGAAATAAATTGTTCAAAAATCGTCTTTAAAGAAAAAGTAAAATATTAAAAAAAAAAAAAAATGTAAGATGGGAAACATAGTCGGGATCCTGTATGTGTTGATTTTGAATTTTTTGACTGTTGAAAAGCAAAAGACAAAGAAAGAAAAAAGAAAAGCAAACGACAGCTGCAAGGACACATGAGACTGTGAACTGGACTGCTAAATCAAACCAATCTAGATATTTTAGGAATGCCTTAACTTTAAAAAATAAGTCAAAAAATGTATTTGTCAAATAGAAGTCAGAAATGCTTTGGGGTTTTGTTCCCCCAGGAGCTGAGAGGCTGTGGATTCCTTCAGGGTTAATATGAATCAGATTTGCTCAGGTGAGACCCCCTGAGACTTGACAGGTGATATCTATGAGCAAAAGTTACTGCTGGTCTTCTCAGAACTCAGTCATTATCTCAAAATTTTCTCTCTGGGACCCTAAAGATACTTCGTCCATAGACAGCAGGGAGAAGTACAGAGAAAACTACACCCACATTCCTAAGAGTTGGGGTTTGTGGATGGTTTTTGGTTATTTGGTGGGTTATAGATGTTTGTTATCATTTAGAGGAATACAGAATATTGATTTAAAAAACTTAGTTATTTTTGTTACACTGTATGTTTCCACTCATGTTTAATGGTTTTGTATATTGAAGCAAATTTAAGATTGTTTTTGTTACCAAATATTGTATACGTGTTTCTACTCTTGTTTAAGGTATTGTATCTCTGCAGTTCATTTTAAAATGTAAGGTAAAATTCTAGTTTTTGAAAGTTGTTATTATAAACTATATAGGACAATCAGGAAACATAGGTTAGTGGTTAGTCATTTACAACAATCAAAATTGTAGATATGTTAGGTATGCTTTCCAGATCATATAGAGATATATTATAAATAGATAGACAGACAGACAGACAAATGGTCTTCAAACCTTTCAAAGAAATACAGAATATGGCATTTAAAATGTTTTGTTAACTTAGGGCTTTTGATGAACATGAGATACATCTGCTCCTGGTAATACTAATTTACTTCAAAGAAGATGATGGGCTTTCAAGAAACTCCTTATGGAGTTTGCTTTCACTGTGGCAAGATTAGCCACTAGGCAAAGAAACTGTTCTTGCCTTTGACTGCTGACAATGTACTGTGCAGACTCTGGACATGCAAGACACACAGGAAAGACTGTTGAACTTGGCCAAAACAAGGCAGGACAGTCCTTCAAAATTCCTGCTTCACAGAAAAGTCTGCCAGATATTCTGTAGGACACACAGGAAAGTGACCGACGAACTTTGCCAAAACAAGGAATGACAGTCCAAAATTCCTGCTTCATAGAAAAGTCTGTCATATACTTTGGGTCTGAGGACTGAAGATGGATGCCCCAAAGTTGCTCTGCAGTCCAGACAGTCAGATGTCTCTGTCATTCTAGAGTTTTAGAAGTTGTTTGGAATGCACCTTTTGTTTACTCAAATAATATTATCCTTCTGGGGTCTTTGATGGAATTGAAGACTAGATAGTTATAGTTGTAGTTTTCCTTAGTTATGATAGAGAGTAAATTAGGTATAAAACTTTAGAATCATTAAGATAGATAATAGAGTATTTCCTTTTAAGCTGCCAACACAAATGAACTGGAATTCATTACATTGTGAATGAAATCTTTACAATTGTTCTTATTGTGTACAGTCTTATTCTGTTAAAGCTAAAACCTTTCTTTTTTTTTTGTTTAGACAAAAAGGGGGAAATGTTGTAGAGTATTATTTCAAGGTGTGTTACTTTTGTTTATGCTATGGACTGTTTGTTTAATGATGCAAAGATATGTTTGATTAAATAAAATTCACCTGCGGTGAGGAGGCTGAGTCAGTAACTAGCTGACAGGAAGTGGTGGGGAGGAGCCAGGTGAGAAAGGGTTTGTAAGGAGGGGTGAGGAGAAGCATGAGGGCTTTTGGGAGGACACGAGCAAGGGGAGGAGGTGAGCTGCTTGCTATTCACTACAGGCTGCCAGGTTTGCTCAGAGCACTTTACTGCTCTGGCTTTGCATTCCCCTGTGTTTCTGGCACATCTAAGTTCTTTCAAGTTCAACTATATAACTTTTTTTCTTTGATCTATTTTATTTCACATATTAAAGGGGAGTACCCCAAGAGTCAAAGTCATGGTTCAGCCCACCATGACAGAATGATAACCCCTTTTCTACACTTTACATTCAAATCATTCCTTTGAAATAAAAAAAAAAAAATCATCTTTAGCACATGAAAAAATAGTGACCTCTTTAAAAACAGTTAGCACTGACCAGTGATGACAGAGGCAGGCAGATCTCTGTTGTAAGTTCGAGGCCAGCTTGGTATACAGAGTGAGTTCCAGGACAGCCAAAGCTACACAGAGAAAGAAACCTTGTCTCGAAAAAAGAGAGACAGACAGACAGACAGACACGGACGGGCAGTAACAACGACAGCTATTAGATTTCCAACCAACAGAAAAAAAAAAAAAAAACTTTATCATAAGAAACTCTGGAGTGACCATGAAGGTGGCGAAGAGGTGTGAGAAGAGCATCCTAAACACAGCACAAAGGAATGGCCACGCCTCACATTTAAGCACTGTATCAGACCACCAGTCACGCCTCAATTCAATGGTTTCTTATTAGTTATACAATAAAATTAAAATATGTCATTTATTTACTGTCATCCTTTGTACATAAAGGCTTTCCTACAGCCAAGTAGTTTCGGGATTCAGAGGCTACAGAGGAAGATCACAAAACCAGGTGACCCTGAATTGCAAAAGGAGATCAAGTCTCAAAAACAAAAGGTTTTTTTGTTTTGTTTTGTTTTGTTTTTCCCTTATAGGTCTATTTCCCTTTCTTTAAAAACAAAAAACAAAAACAAAAAAAAAACTTGGCAGTACTTAGGTTCACTGCTCTTAGACACATGGCAGAAGGCAATCATTCTACAGAATTACAGAAAGGATATGTGCCTGATAAGTAACCATACTTGTACACGTCAAAGAAGTGATGTGATATCTGCACTATCACCCTAATATGAAGTATTTATCTTCTCTCTTCTTCCCCATCACTTCCCACATCTCCTTCCTACTGGAAGGAGATGACCAGTACCCACCACTAGATAATTTAGAGAGTTGTCTCACTAGCCAGGACAAATTAAGAGCAGGTATCCATGCCAAGGGAACTCATAACATCCAAGAGTAGCACAGCCCACCTGACAGTGAAAAAAGATTTGCATTTGAGGCCTGTGTTTGGGTGGTCTCCAATACACCGCACTGTTTGAGTGCACAAACATTTATTTCAAAGGTTTGGCACGATTAATAATTCTATTTCACTTGTTTACCTCCTCAACTAACAATTACTGAGCAGGGGTTTCTACTAGGAAACATACCTTGTGTATGTCTAAAAATCAGCCAAAATTCCTGAGAGATGAACTAAAGAGAAGAGAAGAAGGAAGCCAGGGCAAATGTAATAGGGAGAAAATAAGGGCTCTCTGGGAGGCAGAGGCAGGCAGACCTCAGTGAGTCTGAGGCCAGCCTGGTGGTCTACATAGGAAGTTCCAAGACCCAGCCTCAAAAGAGGAAGAAAAAGTCCTAGATGGACAGATATGCAAATAACTACAAACAAAAATATGCACAGTTTATGTATACATGTATTTCCTAGTTTACTTGCCAAAAAGGCCTCAATCAAAACCAAAGTTTGCTGCTCAGGTTAGTCTCCCTCCTGCTCAGCCATCTTCCCAGTCCTCCACCTTCTTTTAGAGTCAGGACCTCTCACTGTAACTCACTCATTAGATAGGTCGCTGGGGTCCTGATCTCCAGCTCCCAATGCTGGTATTACAGAGAAATGTCCCATGCATGGCTTTTTGTGGGGTTTGGGATCCAAACTCACATCTAATGTTATATAGCAGGCAAGCATGTACCCACTGAATCAGCTCCCAGACCTCATATTAATGGCTTTAAAGCAATGATTGTTAAACCTGTTACAGGAGCTGAAGTGACGGTTCCGTGTAAGAGGACTTGCCTCTCTTCCAAGAGACCCAAGTTTAGTTCCCAGCACCCATGTGTAGCTCACAACTGTCTGTAACTCATCTCCACAGGATCTGGAAACCTAAAACCCTAATTCTGGCCTCCTCAGTCATACAATGTGGCTTACAAACACACACACACACACACACACACACACACACACACAAATAAAATAAAATAAAATAAAAATTTTAAGCCGGGGGGTGGTGGTGGCGCACGCCTTTAATCCCAGCACTCGGGAGGCAGAGCCAGGAGGATCTCTGTGAGTTCGAGGCCAGCCTGGTCTACTGAGCGAGATCCAGGAAAGGTGCAAAGCTACACAGAGAAACCCTGTCTCAGAAAACCCCCCACAAAAAAAAAATTTAAAGTATTTTAAAACTGTTTATAATCCTGCCGGGTGGTGGTGGCACACGCCTTTAATCCCAGCACCGGGAGGCAGAGGCAAGTGGATCTTTGTGAGTTCAAGGCCAGCCTGGTCTACAGAGCGAGATCCAGGAAAGGCGCAAAGCTACACAAAAAAATAAAAATAAAAATAAATAAATAAAATAAAACTATCTATAATCCTTATTTTCCTACCTAGAAAGATAGCAAAGGAGTTTTGTGGGACTGTGTTTTGAAATTTCCACCCCTATGTGCATTTTGCTTGGTTCAGTCAGAAAAATCAACAATCATACTGTTTGCCACTGTTAACTGTTTCTAGCAAAATAAAATTTACCTAGCCTCTTTCTGGCATGGATCATGACACTATTCCTCAGAAGTTCACAGAAAATAGAACCTATATAAACAACAACATCAATAATAAAAAGCTGCAGGGATGAGTGGTTCAATGACTTTATGTAGACAGGTTCATTGTATGTTATACATTATATACATACACATATAGGTACCCTTGAATTTAACACATATACAAATCACTTAGGAATCTGGTAAAATATGAAGACTCCAAGATGAAACCCAACTCCACATTCCCAACAAGCTACAAGCAGAAGAATCATAACTGAGTTCTAACATTTATCTTTCTGTACATTTTAAAAGCTTCCCATTTAAAACAAGAAAAAAAGTCACTGCCAGGCATGATAACACACCTTTAATCCCAGCACTCCCCCACTTGTGAGGTAGAGTTCCCAAAAGCTCCAAGCCAGTCTGGGCAACAAGACCTTGTCACATACACCAAAAAAATTAAAAAGTTAAAGAAAAATTTATCTTTCAACCATCTCTTTCCAAAAGAAACACTTATTTTTAAATATAGAACTACAACAGATATGATCCAGTTAAGCACAGGAACAAAGAAAGAGGCAACTTCATCTGTTCACTGCCTGTATATTATCTTACCTTTACATACAGAAGAGAACTGCACTCAAACATCACATGTATTCTCTTAAAACTCACCAGTTAAAAATTATAATGCTAGAGGTGGGCCATGGTGGTGCACACCTTTAACCACAGCACTTGGGAGGCAGAGGCAGGCGGATCTCTGTGAGTTCAAGGCCAACCTGGGCTACACAGAGAAACCCTGTCTCAAAAAACCAAAAAAAAAAAAAGAATTGTACTGCTAATTATAGTAACTTCTATTTACCACAACCTCAGGAACTCTATGAAATCTGTAACTGGGTTAATTCTACTCAAACAGAGAATAACCTGTTGCTAAAATAAAGCTGCTAGTACAAAAGGTATTGAGTTTTCCAAACAGGCATCTTAGCTTCAGAAGCATGTATAGGATATGAGGGGGAAAAAAAGACAAAGTACAACTGAACAAAGATGTGTATTAGGAGAAATGAAATTTAAGAGTTACTCTTTCTTGCAACTAATGACATCACAAGAAATTGTCACAGCAGCTTTCTTAACTGGTGATTTCTGGCCATTCCAGCTTTAACATTTCCTAGTCTCCTGTGTTCCTGAAGTGCATAAATTAAATAAGTAAATAACAAGTAAAAAATAAAAAAATTTTAAAGTACATAAAATTATTTTACTTTATGTACATGGGTAACAGTATCAGATCCCCTGGAACTGGAGTTACAGACAGTTGTGAGCAGCCATGTGTACGCTGAGAAATGAACCCGGGTCCTCTGGAAGAGCAGCCAGTGCTCTTAACCACTAAGCCATCTCTCCTGCCCTTGAAAGTGCTTCTTAGCATTACTTCCCAATCAGCATTAATTCACAAACCTGAATTGACTTTTTAAAAAGTGATTGTAGAATGAAGACCAAAAAACACCATTTTTTACAATGCTTTTAAAAAAGCATTCAAATTTAATGTAAAAGAAAACCACGATTTTTTTGTTGTTTTTGTTTGTTTTTCTTTGAAGATAGTGTTTATTTGTGTGGACCAGGCTGGCCTCAAACTCAGAGATCTGCCTGCCTCTGCCTTCAGAGTGCTGGGATTAAGGGCCTGTACCACCACTGCCCAGCAAAAAACTATTTTTATGTGTATAAAGTATATGAACATTAATGTAATCCTTGCATTAAGGTGCCTAAGGCTGGCGACCCAGTCTAATCCACACAGGAGTCCGAAGTCAGGTAGGTATTATACTGAATGCTTCTAATCAACACTTAGGAGACTGAGGCCATCCTGGGCCATACTGTGATCTAAGTGAGAGTAGGCTACAAAACAAAATCCAATTTCAAAAACAAACAACAAAAGACCATCTTTCACAAATGGTGTACACCAAGCAATATTCAACTGGTCACCAACAGGAGAAATTGATCTGTACCAGAGAGACGCTGACCGAATACACTTATGATCCAGTCAAGCTCTTGAGACGCAAAGGCAGAGATAATCCCAAACTAAGGCCAACCTGGGTAACACAGCAGAAGGATCTTGAGTGCAGGGAGGTGGCTCAGTGCTAGAGCACTTACCTAACCTGTAAGAAGCCCTGGGTTAGACTTCCTGCAGTGAAAAAAATGAAGTGGTGCCTTTAGCTCTGACTTGGTGTTTCTTAACCTCAACAGATTAGACTGAGCCTTAAGGCTCTACCTGTCTCTATAGTGCTGGGAATCAAATCTCAGACTGCATTCTACATGAGCTCTCTACTACAACTACATGTTCTAACCAAAAGAAATAATTTCACAAATCCTACTTATAAGTTGGAGATTTTCTTTTTAATTTTTGGTGTGTGTGTGTGTGTGTGTGTGTGTGTGTGTGTGTGTGTGTGTGTCAATTAAAAAGAAAATTCATATAATATATATGTGTTAATGTATATAAAAAGAAATTATATATTATGATGATCAGAGTTCAGAGCAATTACCATGAAAGTTGGTTTTCACTCATCAGACCTCCACTAATTCTAATTCCTATTTCTCTACCTACCACTACTAAACACTGAGATCCTAAAAAAGGTTCTTCAAGTATAAACAAGGTAAAGAATTTTCTATGAAACAAGGAAGTTTAGTACAACACATAGTCTCCTCTATATAAGTATAAAGTTTATACACATATTTAAAATGTATGCATTAGGGTGGAGAGATGGTTCACTGGTTAAGAGCACTGGCTGCTCTTCCAGAAGCCCTGGGTTCAGTTCCCAGCACCTGTCACTGTGGTCCAGGAGCTGACACCTCTTCTGGCCTCCAGACGTACAGGCAGACAAAATGCTCATACACATAAAGTAAAAATAATCTTTAAAAATGTATATTAATATTAAGCATTACTGAGATTGTTTAAAAATAAAGTAAAGTAAGATTTTAGTTTGGGGGTTGAACTCAGTATAGAAAATTTGCCTCGTACATACATACATAGTACAAGGTTCTAGGTTCTATCCCGTGTCCTGGAACACTATGTGCACATACACATACAAAAGATTTTATTCTAAGATTCAGGCCAACTAAATTCCATTAACAACTACAGACTAGGTCAGACTATTAAAGCATATTACCAACATCTCCTAATCTTCAAGAATTATTCAAGAGCATAATATATATTTAGAGCAGTGGTTCGCAACCTGTGAGTCATGACCCCTTTGGAGTTCAAAGGACAATTTCACAGGAGTCACATATCAGATATTTACATTACAATTCATAACAGGAGCAAAATTACAGTTGTGAAGTATCAAGGAAAATAATTTTATGGTTGGTGGTCATCATGGCATGAGAAACTGTATTAAAGGGTCTCAGAATTAAGAAGGTTGAGAACCACTGATTTAGAGACTACAGTATCAAATTAGTAATCCACATAACAAACTTTCTAAAGTTGAGCCTAACAAGCAACTATCAGTTATCCAAAAAATAAGCAAATATGATCACATGTTTCAAATGTTTGCCCTTAAACTGAACTAAATCATTCTTCAAAATAATCTTAGGATGAAAATCTGTGGGGTTCAGATGTGTGGGGGGGGGGGAGGGGGGTGTTAGAATATTTTGTCTAACACATGAGGCCTTGGGCTTAATGTCCAAGACTACAAAAATAATGAGTGAATGGAATCTTTTAAAATGTTTAAATAAGGCTTGAAGAACCTGATCACAACCGGAGTCCATACAGGTGGAAGTGATGGCTTGAAACCTCCTAGCACTATCTTTAGAGAGCATGGCCTCAGTCACATGAAACTTTTAACCATTATACAGGTGCATCCTGGCCCGCATCTAACAAAATAAAGACTTGCTAGAAACACAAACCCATGGCAACTTTGCTTTATTTATTTCTTTTTTTAACCCTGGTTGGCCTGGAACTCACTGTATAGACCAGGCTGGCCTTGAATACAGAATCTGCCTCTGCGGCCTGAGTGCTGGGATCATAAGGCATGTGCTATGAAAAATATTATCTTCATATAATCTATTCTGATACAGCTTTTCCCCTCTCCTCCTCCCAGATCCTCCCCACCCACCCAGCTCCATGCTCTCTCTGAAAAAAAAGATATATACACACACACACACACAAAAAAAAAAAGCTCCACAAAAACACAAATCAGAAACCATAATATACAAGCAAAAGATCAATAAGAAAAAAAAAAAAGCCCAAACAAAGCAAAATGAAACAAAAAGTCTACAAAATTACCACTGAATTAATTTGTGTTGCCAACTACCCCTGGGTATGAGTCCTACCCAGAAGTATAGTTAATATACCAAGTGAGATTCTATTGGCCAAAACTAATTATTCTTTGTCATCAAGTATCAATTACAGATAGCTTGTTGCCTGTGTCCACATTCCCTCCTCAGTCATAATGTACATTTCTAAGCAAGAAAGTTTCAAAACTATCAGTTATAGTATAGCCAAAGGAACTACTTCTTGAGAATTCTTTCCATCAATAATTAGAGACTGCTCTATACAGGAATCAACCCCTTCACCTCCACATTTCTTTTTCTGTAAAAAGTTAAATCCAACCCAAAATAGCAAATGGCAACCTCATTTCTGAAGCTTCCATAAAATAAAAATGAAATTCTGTAGAAAAACACATTTTACATTTCTTAGCCCACACAATTTGCTTCACTATTTACAATGTATACTGACTTCAAAGGTGGACCTAAATTACTATTTTCAGTTGTGATACCTTTTGGTTCTTTTTTCCAAGAAAATCCTATCTGTAGAGTTTACCTCCTCAGCTACCAAGGCACATTCCCTTTTCTTTGTACTGCCTTGCAATGAAAGCATTTGGGAGAAAGGGTAGAAGTATCAATGACAAAGGGTGCAGAGAAAATAAAAGAGAAAACAGCAAGAGGAAGGCATGGTAAAGAAAAAGCTAACCCCTCCTATTTCCGAGAAATTCCAAAGTCAGATACTTGAATAGTGATGCTCCTCAGAAGCACCTAAGTCTATATGGCAGAATTACTGACTCAGAATAATTAGAGAAATAAGCTTTGCAATCACTTAAAATAAGTATGAATTGTGAAAGAATATAACCATGTACTCCTGATCCTCTTGCCTCCACTTCCTGGGATTATAGGTGTGCAGCCCTATGCCCAGTTGGAAAGGAAATCACTAGATAATTTCAAAGATTTTGTTTGTTTTCACCTGTACTATCAAATTGGCTTTATTACTTCTCCTAGCTTTAGATATGGTAGCATACACTGGAACAGGTTGAGTGTTGAGAATGTTCCAGCAGGTGATCCCCTGGCTAAACAAGTAGATAAGCAGTCAAGAGTCTGACTTCCTATTATGTGAGTAGCCTGGTTCCTATGTTTACCTGCCGTAGAGCTACTTATTAACCATTTCTTTGCTCCTAATGAATGAGAGAGCTTAAACAATGTAATTCTTCTACTCACTTACTACAATGTATCTACAGATATGTGACTCAAAACTGAGGCATAAATATCCTCTAATATGGTATACACCTTTAATACCAGCACTAGGGAGGCCAAAGACGGGAGGATCTCAGTGAATGCACAGGTAGCCTGTCTATATTATGAGAATCGGGTGAACTAGGCGTATACAGTCAAACTCTGTCTCAAAATAAAAATATTTCTCTCTCTCTCTCTCTCTCTCTCTCTCTCTTCTCTCTCTCTCTCTCTCACACACACACACACACACACACACACACACACACACACACACACACAATCTAACTTCAACTCCATTGATTCTATAAACTCTACATTATACTCTATGTATCTTTACTACCACCTTTTTTCCCCTTGGTTTTTTGAGACAGGGTCTATGTAGTCCTGACTCTCTTGGAACTCCTATGTAGATCAGGATGGCCTTGAACTCAGAAAGCCACCTGCTTCTGTCTCCGGAATACTGGGATAAAAGGCGTGCACCATAATACTGGTCCCTATAACTTTTCACAGAATTCTTTCAATCCTTCCCATGTTAACTTGGGAATTTTCTAAAACAGCTATTTCATGCAAAGATGGTATCAATTCAGGCTTTGGTTTTCTGTTTGATTGTTTAGGTTTTTGTGAGTTTTTTTTTTTTTTTTGCTTGTTTTAAATGTTTACTTATTTATATATGGGCATCAGAGAGCCATGGCATGCATGTAAAGAAGACAATTTGAAAGAACTAATACTCTCTTCCCATAATGTGGGTCCCGGGGATCAAATTCAAGTCAATAAGCTTGGCAGCAAGTGTCTACAGAGCCATCTCACCCACCCTCAACCCAGTTTTTGAGGGTTTTGTTGTTTGTTTTTGTTTTTGTTTTTCAAGACGGGGGTTTCTCTGTGCAGCCTTGATTATCCTGGAACTTGCTCTGCAGACCAGGCTAGCCTTGAACTCACAGAGATCCGCCTGGCTCTGCCTCCCAAGTGCTGGGATTAAAGGCATGCGCCACCACCACACGGTTCAACCCAAGTTTTTAACTTCTAGATTCATACTTGGTTTAACTGAAGTGTTTCTTCCATAGCTGTGTGTTTTATCCTGTATGGTGTTCTTGTTACTCTCTTCTCATAAACCCTCCCTCCCATTTCTCGACCACTGTAACTACTTAAGTGTCCTACATGACACAAAACATAACGCTGACTAATAATAAGCAAATACTCAATGTCCATCGTAGCAGAAACCAGGTTAGCTGATATACAGCATCTCACCGAAGTCTCAATTTTTAGTAAATAGTGTAATTCCCATTTTACAAGAGCAAAAATCAGAGAAGAGTAATTTACCTCAATTCACATTGAGTAGCATATAGTTGGGATTAACTGTACAGTCAGATTCCAACATCTACTATGTAAGTATATGTAAATATATGATTGTAACAGTAATGTGAAGACTATTAAAAATGTAGAGGGTCAAAAAGAATTTAATGGTGTTGGACCAGGCAGTGATATATGGCTATAATCTCGGTGCCCCAATTGGTAAAAGGATGGGAATTCTTGTTGAGGCCAGCATGAGCTATAAGACCCTGCCTTTAAAGAAAGAGAGAAAGAAAGAGAAAGAGAGAGAGAGCAAAGAGATTGTCTTACACATTATTAAAATGGCTTAACATTTAATTTCCATAAACTTTATATCTAAGAAATAATATGGTCTGAGTTAAAAACTCTAAAATTCCAATATACAAATAAAATAGACTAAATTCATGTCAATCTTGTCTAAAGTTTTCTGCAGTGGTAGAAATGTTTCTATTAGTGCTGTCCAATATAGTTGACACATGTCATATGTCATTTACTTACCATCTGAAATGTCTGGTGTGACTAACAAAATTTGGAACATTTTGTAATCTAAATAGTTGCATGTAGCTAGTACACACTGGACAACACAGGTGTAAAACATAAAACGCCAGAAAAAGACAAGTACAGAAATCCTTACTGCATTAACAGTCAAATCAATTAATATATGTCTTTACTGTCTCAGCTCCAATTAACTTAAAACATATGAACCTCCAATAGATTTAAATAGATCAAAGTCTTCTACAACAGTTGTTCTCTGGTATCTTCACACACACACACACACACACACACACACACACACACACACACACACACACCACCTGTAACATCAACAAAACTGCCATTAGGGGGACCCTTCAACTTCTGCCTAGTAAGACAATTTTATACTCAAACACATTTTCAATTCTCAAGTAACAGGCCGATTTAAAGTGCTTGCTTACCTTGATTCTCCACTGCCATTTCTAACACTTTCTTCATCACTGTGTCCATTCATTGTAAATATCAAGTAGTTTTAAAATAAAACACAAATCTTCCCACTTTAATAAAAGATGAATATAAATGCCAACTTCCTCGAATATCAAAATTTCAAAGATGAATTTTCTTCAACATTCACAGGTTTCCTGGGACTCCTCTCTGAGTCACCTGGGGGAAAAAATACATTAGCAGGTAAGAATATACGCTGCAGTAAAAGAAGTAAGCCCGATTTAGAACTCACAGAAATGTACGTAGGCCATTAGACTAGCAGTAGCAAAAAAGATGCAGAAGCCTTTTACTTACAATAACTAGGCATCTATTAAACACATTCTTAATTACTTACTAGAATTTAGCCTGCCACTGCTAGTGCTGTTTTGACAGAAGAAATTTAAAGATTTGTAGGGCAACAAACTTTTCAAGGCTAATTACTACTGTGTAGCACTTTTTATATAGATTAAAACAAAGTGATACCATGTAACATATACATACACGCAGAGTAGAAAATGTGGTTTTATTTGGTAACTTCGCCAAATAAACGAAGTGAGGATAAAGGTTATGTTAATGAAGCTCTAATTTCTATTACCAAGAACTTCATACTCCAGCTAAAGAAAGTTTTTAAATGCCCATATGGAAAAGAGTATAGTAAAAGGTATCACGATCTTAGCAAAGATGCAAACGCCAAAACAGAGGTTCTTATGAGGTATGAGTGAAAGTGAAAAAAAAAAAAAAAATGTATCCAATGTGGTACTTAAGACGCCTTGAAAAACATAAAAGGGTAATACAAAGAATACACACTGTATCTTCTTTTCAAGGCAAGCGATTGGGGGGAGGGGGGTACCAAGACACAGTATTTCCACCTCTTAAGATTTCACCAGAGCACTCCAGTCACCTACAAGCCAACCACGAATAAACAAAGGAGATCTCTGGCAGGGGAGGGAGAGGAAGAAGCGGGGGAAGGAGACGTCAGATCCTTCCCCAGCCAGAAAGTACCAAGACACACACGGAAAGGCAGAGTTGTCCTCTGACTCCAGCAGAGACTTAACTCTGATTATTTCCACTCCACAGAACAGGGAGGGTCAAACAGGCTGCTGCCACCTCGGCCGGGGGGCCGACCCTGCACCTGGGTCAGGCTCTCGAACCTGCAGAGCTCCATCTTCATACCACCTCTGCAAGGACAGGTTATCTAAAGCCCACAGCACTCAACAGTAATTCCTAACGTTAACTATTAATTCCAGCCCCGGCGAAAAAGCTTTACTATTAAACCGTGTGTCCAAGCCCTCCACCTCCTCCTCCTCCTCCTCCTCCTCCTCCTCCTCCTCTCCGGAAAGTCTGCGCTAAGAAAGTTCACTCGCCTGGGTGCTCTTTCCCTTTCACCTTCCTCTCGCCCCTCAAGATGGCTTTCCCCGTCCGCTGGAACTTCCTTTCCAGCCTCACCTCCTTTCTCCGCCTCAGCGTCTTGCCCTAAGTTTTCTGATCCGGAGTGCCGGGACTCCGGACGCTCCCGCGCCTCAACAATGAGCGCCCCCCGAAGTCGCCCAGCCTCTGCAAGCCTCCCTTTCCCGGCCTGGCAGTTGCCGGACTCCGGCTAAGTTTGCCGGGCGGCGGCGCCGCCGCGCGGGGCCGCAGCTCCTTCCCTCCCCGCAGCCGGGCGCCGCGGCCTCCTTCCCGCCTCCCGCTGCTCCCGCAGCCCGCCGCGCGCCCTCCCGGGCTCGCCCGGCGGCGGCGGCGGCCGCCGCCCCCTCCCCCCCCCCCCACCCCGGCCGCTCCGCGCTCCCACGTGCTGGTCCCCGCCGCGCGCCGGGCAGCGCCGCCAGGCCGCCGAGGATGCGCCGGGCCGCTCTCCCACGCCCCCGGCGCCGGGCCGGGCCGCGGCGCGCCGGGCCTCGCGGGCCTCGCCGGCTCCCGGCCTTTCCCGACCGGCCTCGCCGACCCCGTCCTTACCGGCGGGCGCAGGGCGGAGGGTGGCGCGGGCCCGGCGCCTCCGGTGGAGGATGCCCCGCGCGCGAGGGGTTGAGGGGTGGGGGGGGAGGTGGAGGAGGGCCCGCGATCCTGGACGCCCAGGCCGCGGGACCCGCGCCGCGGACGGCCGAGGGGGAGGGGGAGGCCGCGGGCGGAGACGCGCGGGGGCTGCGGAGCGGGTCCCACGATCAGTTCATCTCCGGGCGCCGCCGAGGCCGAGCGGGAAGTACCGAGGGCGCCTCCTCCTCCTCCTCCTCCTCCGCCTCCGCCTCCTCCTCCTCCTCCGTCCGCGCTCCCGCCCCGCCGCTTATCGGCCGCCGGCAGCCGCCATGACGCCGAGACCGCGAGCGAGCGAGCGCAACCGTCTCCGCCGCGCGGCGCCGCCGAGGTCGCCGTCGCCTCCGCCTCCCGAGCGACGTCACCGCCTGGGCTCACTCCCCTTCCCCGGCGCGCGGCGGCAGTCGCGGCGGCGCGCACGCCCGGGCCTTTCCGCCGACGCGCGGGCGCGGGGCGGGGCGGCGGCGCGCGCCCCTGGTGGGGGCGGGGGAAGCCGCGGGGCTCGGGTGGCGGCGCGGCCCGCCGCGGGTCTCTAACCCCGAGGTCGCGTCGAGGTTGGGGGCGCTCCCGTCACCGCACCGGTGCGCAGGGGGTGACCCGGGGCAGAGGCCGGCGGCGCGCCGCCTGCGGTGGTGGGTGTCGGTAGCGCGCACCGTGTGCCCCCGGAGTCCGGCCTGAGCTGCTGCGTCACCAGGGCAGCCTGGGAACCCGGCGATTGGGCAACCTCGTCGCCTCCCGCTGTGTTACTCGCCTGGGCGACCTGCGGCTAAGTCTCTTCCCGGGCGGGGCTCTAGTGAAGGAGAGAGAATAGAGTGCTGCCTGTTGACATCCCGTGACGCTGCTCGATTCGTGTGTGGGTGGCCCCTGCCGAGTTCTTAAAAGAACTTTTACAGCCGTGCCTGGCTGGGTCCCTCCCTGGAGGGCGGGTGGAAGGGTGTCGTGCGGAATTGGAACAAGGAGGGGCGTTGTAACTGTCCCGGTCTAAGGTGCTGCAACTTTGTTGACAGTTTTTGTCATTATGTATCCGCGGGCCTCGGTGTGCCGGAAGCAGGAGCTCTTCAAGCATGGTGATGTAGCTAATCTATGTATGGTTTTTTATTTTGTTTTTATTATGCTTTTTTGGTTTTGAAAGAGCGTCTTATTACGTAGCCCAGGGTGGCCTCAGAATAATCCTATTACCTTCGAAGTGTTGGGATTACAGGTATGTGCCACCACACCAAGGCTGTTTTTGCAAGTTTTTGGATTTTTGTTTGCTAACTTGTTTTTAAATAAAAATTCTTTCTGACTTCATTTTTCCCGTCCGTAAATTAAAAAAAAAAAATTAAGACAGTATACAATCACCATGAGGTGGTGGCACACGCCTTTAATCCCAACACTTGGGAGGCAGAGGCAGACGGGTCTCTGAGTTCAAGGCCAGCCTAAGTCTACAAAAGGATACAATCCAGGCTGTTCTGTGTATTGGTGAGATTACCATTGTACCCACCATGTGGGGCTAATTTTTAAAACTTCCTAATTTGTTATTTAAAGTTAGATTTGCTGTAAAGACCCGCCTTTGATGTCAAATGAGTTTGGCTGCCATAATATTCTCCAAATAATTCTTAAGCTATTTGAGAAATTTCTAATAAAATTTTTAACTTTGAAGCTTGATGTTTTGAATAAAATAACAATATACTTCATTGCTCTGTAATGTCTTAGAGTTGACTTCAGAATATAGAGAAATACAGCATATAAAAAATTGCAGCAATCTTGCCTGTTTGGGTCTTAAAGGTCAAGGTGTAATGCAAAAATGTGTTTTGGATATTTGTTAGCTGCATGATTGAATTCCCCGGTTTTTTGGTTTTTGGTTTTTTGTTTAATAAACAGTCTCTTACATTTTATTTCTTGTTAGTGTTTGCCTGTGTGCCATAGCACACAAGTGGAGGTCAGAGACCTCACCTTCCACCATGTGAATCCAAGGGATGTCACTCAGATTCTTAAAGTTTGATGTCAGGGGTCTGTAAGCACTGAACCCAACTGATTGCATCTCTTGTTAGTACATCAAATAACAGCCTCAGAGTGATTATCTAAACATGTAAATAGCAGAAATTCCAGAAAATGAGCATCGACCATGAGGGGTTTGGGTGAGTATGACATTTACAGATTCTAACACATTATTCTGTGAATCCTTATTTCTGATACATTCTACTAGTGAAGCTTGCCAGTGGATGTCTGTGATGGTTACTCTTTATTGTCAACTTGATTGGATTGAGAAATAAATATCTAAGAGATGATGTGTAAAATATAGAACTGGATATGTGTATGAGGTCATTTCCAGAGAAAATTAAAAGATTGAAGCACCTACCTCATCCCTGCATGGATTCAGATTTTGATGGACTATCAGGATGTTGTGGAACTCTGGTGGGTAGGGCCTCAGTGGAAATAGTGAGTCACTGGGGGTGTGCCTTAGAAAACTATATCATGGCTCTGGCCTCAAAACAATGAACCAAAGTAAACCTTTCTTCCTACAAGTTGGTTTTCTCTGGGATCTGGTCATAGTGACATGAAAATGACCTCCAACAGTATTCTTAAATAGATATACTGAGAAACACTTTCAGAATGGTAAAATATGCCTCAGATAGAAAACAGTAGCTCTTTCTCCTCTAACTTTGGGGTTGCCAATATAGGAATAAATATATTCTTTCTCCTACTTAATATTAAAATAGAGTCTGACTTAAGATTGTTGCAGTTAGTATTTTTTTGTTTTATGGTCATGTGGAATTGACATTCTGTAAAAACAACTTTTGAATTTTGGTTTTTTTTCCGGTCTAAAGATATGCCCGGGTTGGGGATCTAGCTCAGTGGTAGAGCGCTTGCCTAGCAAGCTCAAGGCCCTGGGTTTGATCCTCAGCTCAAAAAAAAAAAAAAAAAGATATGCCTTATAAGACACAGTGCTTGCTCATAGGGCCTCATCAGACTTGGTGATCATAAGGTAGACAACACAAACTCAAGTATCAGTGTTACTGAGTTAGTGTAGTGTGTAGGTCACGTGTTAAATGCATTTTCAACTAAGGGTGTTTTCAGTTTTAGCCTATGACATCAACCTGAGTACCTTGCCAAACAGGAAGAATTTTCCAAATGTCATGTGTCAATTTATAAAATTCTTTGATAGGCTTGCAAAATCTTAAGTCATAGTAAATGTGACACATTTTCTACTTTTCTAGTCATAATTTTATAAGAGTTACTGTTTGCAGAATTGGGCAGAATACTTTCCTTAGGACAGTTGCCTGGCACTGCATTCCACTGCATCCACCGTGGGTGATTTCCAACCTATGCAGTGTTTGGAAGAATTCTCTAGTATATTCAGACATCTTAGTTACTATATTTAGAGATTTTGACTAAAATTCTTTTCTTTTAAAAAGTGTTTTCGGGGTTGGGGATTTAGCTCAGTGGTAGAGCACTTGCCTAGCAAGCACAAGGCCGTGGGTTCGATCCTCAGCTCCAAAAAATAAAAAAATAAAAAATAAAAATAAAAAATGTTTTCTTGCATTTTTTTGTGTGTGTATGCATGTGCATGCACATGGTACAGTACACATGTATGTGTAGGTCAGAGGACAACTTAAAGGAGTCAGTTCCTTCCTTTCATTATTTGGGTCCTAGAGATCAAATTCAGGTCATTAGACAACAACTGCTGTTACTAGCTGATGAATTCTTTTCTTTTTTTTTTTTTTTTTTTTTTTGGTTTTTCGAGGCAGGGTTTCTCTGTGTAGCTTTGCGCCTTTCCTGGAACTCACTTGGTAGTCCAGGCTGGCCTCGAACTCACAGAGATCCGCCTGGCTCTGCCTCCCGAGTGCTGGGATTAAAGGCGTGCACCACCACCGCCCGGCGAATTCTTTTCTTTTTAAGACATGGGTACCTGTAGGAGACAGTCTCCCTATCGTAACAAGCATGACTTTGGTTCCCGGGCTCAAGTGACCCTTCTGCTTCAGCCCCCTAAGAGTTGGAACTACAGGCTTGCATGATTCTAACTCTTTAAATTTTAAGTCCCTTAGTGTCAATAAAATTGCAAATGAAAAGTTCTAAAAGATGATTCTAAGAGGCCACTAGATATAAAATCTAATAGGCATATAAAGATATAACTTCCTCTGATTTCAAAATTAAATGTACATGTGTATATGCAGTAAAAGAAAAAAGATAATTAAATTAACAGATTAGTTCACCAGTGTTGCCATGCCTTCTTTTCAGTTTTTTTGTTTTTTAATTTTTGTTTTTTTACTTTTTTTTTTTTTTTTTTTTTTTTTTGAGACAGGGTTTCTCTGTAAGCCCTGGCTGTCCTGGAACTCCCTCTGTAAACCAGGCCTGGCCTTGAACTCACAGAGATCCTCCTGCCTCAGCCTCCCAAGTGCTGGATTAAAGGCATGTGCTGCTACCACCCTGGCAAACAAGGCAATTCTTATAAAGGAAAACATTTAATTGAGGCTGGATTACGGTACAGAGGTTTAGTCCATTATCGTTATGGCGGCACGCAGACAGACATGGTGCTGGAGAGGTAGCTGAGAGGTCTACATCCAGACTGGCAGGCAGCAGGAAGAGAGAGAGACACTGGGCCTGGCTTAGGCTTCTGAAATCTGAAAGCCCACTTCCCAGTAACACACTTCCTCCAACAAGGCCGCACCTCCCAATAGTGCCATTCCTTGTGAGCCTGTGGGAGCATTTTTATTCAGACCAGCACACTACTCTGCTTCTGTGTTACATTATGAGACCCTTGAATATGGAAACTGTCCACATTACATCATATTAAGTCATTCTATAAACTTATTTCATCTCAGACATTCTGCTAAGGGACAGGGAATTGTCATAGAGTGAAACCAGACATGTTTAGGGTTTAATACAGGAAATAACCACACTGAATTCAAAACTGAGAAATATAAATATAAGAAACATAATCCTATGAGAGTAATAAATGCTAGTTAGGAAAAAATCTCTCCAAAGAAAATGCAGTGACCTGAGAACTGAGGAATTAGTATGAATTAGACAAAAGAGGCCACTGAAGACATTCTTTGTAGATAAATGTGAGAAACCATTCTTGGGCCAGAGAAATCATCACACTCATTTGTTAAAAACGGGCTTCATTTTTTTAAAAAGTGTCCTTCAAAGATGTTTGAGAAGCATTTCAGTGATGAATAGATCAGCACCACACCTTCAAATGTATTCATTACTTTTCTCTTGCTGTGGTGGTTTAAATGATAATGGCCTCTGTAGGCTCATATATTTGAATGCTTGGTCACCAAGGAGTGGAACTGTTTAAAAAGATTACAAGGATTAGGAGGTGTGGCCTTGCTGGAAGAGGTGTGTCACTGGGGGTGAAACTGAGGTTCCAAAAAGCCATGCCAGGTACAATCTCCCCCTCTTTCCTTCCCCTCCCTCCCACTCCCCCACCTGACTCTCTGCCTGCACATCAGGATGTAACTCTCAGCTACTGCTCCAACACCATGAGCACCACCATGCTCCAGCCATAACCCCCCACACACAATAATGGACTAAACATCTGAAACTATAAGCAAGCCCCTAATTAAAGTCTCTTTTATAAGAGTTGCCTTGATCATGGTGTCTGTTCACAGCAACAGAGCAGTGACTGAGACAGTTGCTATGACAAGTTACCTAACAAAGATGACTTCAAGGAAAGGCTTATCCTGGCTTACCGTTTGCATGCATTGTCCATCATGGTGGGGAAGTCATAGTGACAGACATGTGAAGCAGCTGGTCACATGGTTTCTATAGTCAGAAAGGAGAGAGAGATGAATACTGGTGCTTAGCTTGCTTTCTTGTTTTTACTTAGTCCTGGAACAGTGCTGCCCACATTCAGAGTTAAGTTTTCCTCCCTTCCTCCCTTCTAAATGTATCATAGACACAAGCAAAAGTGTTTCCCTGGTAACTCTAAATTTAGTCAAATTGACAGTGAGGATTAGCCATCAGAATAAAGGACCGTAGAGTACATAGTACTGAGAGAGCAAACATCGACTGAGTGAGAGGGTCTACAAAGGCAAGGCTATTCAGGGACTAAGTGGATTGTGTAGGAAATTAGGAAACCATCAAAGGGATTTTAATTTGATGGTGACTTAACAAGATTGGTAAATTGAAAATTGTACTCTAGATATAAATCCCAAGCAAAGATTAGGATGTTTCAAAGTAGATAGGATACTCCCAAATTAATTAGAGGTTTTTGCAGATAAAAGAAACTAAAACTGGCGTATTGGACCAGGATAGTGTAATAGAAGTAGAGAGTGAGTTGGAGGAACAGTAGAATACACTTCCTGGAGCTGGACTGAGCATTAGGAGGAAGAAGTTACTTGGTATTTACAGCTGAATGGTAGTGGCATTCATTCACTAGAGTGTTAATGTATTTGGAGTAGTTAGGGAGGTTGGAAGATCATTTGGTTTAGTACTTCCTGAATTTCTGATGTCTTTGAGTCATCGAAGCAGCTTCTAAATAGAAGTATGGATCTGGGGACAGGCTCCTTTGGGCAGAAAGGATTTATATTAGCTCCATTCCAGGTTACAGTCTATTACTACTGGGAGGTCGCAGCAGCAGAAGCTTGAGAGAGCTGATTAATCACTTCCAAAACAGAAAGCTGGTGAGTGTATAGGGAAAGATTAAACTCCTGAGTATACATGAAACTGACTTGGAATAGCTTAAGTCCTAAGTAGAGGAAGATGAGCTAGAAGAGCTGGGGTTCCCAGGGGGTATTATGCTCGACAAGACAAATGACTCCATGCTTCAAGGAAGGAGCCATAAATAAACAATGTCAAATGCCATTGTGAAGTCATGTGAAACAAGGCCTGGAAAATGTCCATTGGGTTTAGTGACGTGATGGTCATCAGTTACCACAAGAACTGTTTTGTTGAGCAATATGGCCTTAAGATAGATTGAAATGGGGGCTGGAGAGATGGCTCAGAGGTTAAGAGCACTGCCTGCTCTTCCAGAGGTCCTGAGTTCAATTCCCAGCAACCACATGGTAGCTCACAACCATCTGTAATGAGATCTGGTGCCCTCTTCTGACCTGCAGTCATACATGCTGTATACATAATAAATAAATAAATAAATAAATAAATAAATAAATAAATAAATAAATAAATAAAAAGATAGATTGAAATGGAATGTGGTAGGTGATAAATAAATGGAATGAATCTAAATTCCTCACAGGATTTGACTTTTAATTGGGAGGGAATATATCTCTTTTGTTATTTTAAATATGTAGATGTGTCCTCGTGTGGGTATGTGCACATGAATGGCACACGGGAACTGCAGCTGTGAACCTTGGAACTGCTGCTGTGAACCATCTGACACGGGTGTTGGGAACTGAACTTGTATCAGCGAAAGTAGTGAGTGAATGCTCTTCACCCCTGAGCAACCCCTTCAACCTGGAAGATATTCTTTTTTGCCTTTGAGGATTTTGACTTATTTGCTTTGATAAAAGGCTTAAGGTGTTCCAAAGACAGTTATGGACAGTTGTGAGCTGCCATATGGGTGCTGGGAATAGAACCTGGGTCCTCTGGAAGAACAGCCTGTGTCTTAACCACTGAACTATCTCTCCAGCCCCTTCCTTTCTTCCTTTTAATAACTTTGCTTTTCACCCTATAACCCAGGCTGGCCTCAAACTCATGATCTCCTGCCTTAGCCTACTGAGTACTGGGATTACAGCACATACAACCATTCCTACTTCTAGCTGGTAATAATCTTTTGAGATGAGGTTGAGATGAGGTTGAATATATGAGAGAAGAGTTGGATATAAGAATTTTCTGCAAAGACTGAAACATATTAATCACTGGAGAAAGTAAATAAATGAATTTTAAGTCTGATTAAAGCAAATATGTAGCCGGGCAGTGGTTGTGCATGCCTTTAATCCCAGCACTCGGGAGGCAGAGGCAGGCAGATCTCTGTGAGTTCGAGGCCAGCCTGGTCTACAGAGTGAGTTCCAGGAAAGGCACAAAGCTACACAGAGAAACCCTGTCTCAAAAAAAAAAAAAAAGCAAATATGTTTCCTGTATTTTTAAAATGAACTGAACAACAACTAGCATTGTTTATAGTTACAGGATATGGGTGGCCTGGTGATCTGAAAGAGATACCCTCCATAAGTCTCAGGCATTTGAATACTTGGTCCCCAGTTGGTGGCTGTTGAGGAAGCATTAGGAGGGGGTAAGGTACTGTAGAAGGAGGTGTGTCCCTGGGGGTGGAGTTCTAAGTCTGAAAGCCCATGCCATCCCCAGTTATCTCCTTCTGCCTCCTGACTCTCAGTGGCAGCTCCAGCCAACTGCTGCATGCCTCTTGCTGTGCCATCACAGACCCTAACCCTCTGAGATAACCACTTTATCCTATAAATTGCCTTGGTTATGGTGTTCTGTCTCAGTAGACAAGTAGCTAATACAGATGCTCACTTAACGGCTAAGAGATTCTGTGAGCTCTCTAGTCCCCCACTAATACATGTACTTCCAGAAAGACTAGTATTTTTTAATTGTGCCAAAATTTAGAGCTACCTGAAATGCTTTGCAATAAATTGTTCAAGCCCTACCTCAAACTCAAAGGAGTCTGTTCCCCTGGCGGAGGTAGAGCCCTCCCCTTGCCCCTCTGCAAGTGCATTCTTTTAAAGCTCCCCAGGGTGAGTCTAAGTGCCACTGGTCTTGAGAAACACTGATGTCACCCTCATAACAACAGCACTGACTGCAATAACTTAGTGTTTAGGTGAAGTATGGAGAGGCCAGGATACTACTTACAAACAGCAGTTCTTTTCTTTTCTTTTTTTTTTTTTTTGGTTCTTTGAGACAGGGTTTCTGTGTGGCTTTCGTGCCTGACCTGGAGCTTGCTCTGTAGACCAGGCTGGCCTCAAACTCACAGAGATTCATCTGGCTCTGCCTCCAGTGCTGGGATTAAAGGTGTGGGCCACCGCCACCCAGCCTAAACAGTGTTTTTTTGTTTGTTTGTTTTTGTTTTGTTTGTTTTTGTTTTTGTTTTTTGAGACAGGGTTTCTCTGTGTAGCTTTGGCACCTTTCCTGGAACTCACTCTGTAGCCCAGGCTGGCCTCGAACTCACAGAGATCCACCTGCCTCTGCCTCCCAAGTGCTGGAATTAAAGGCCTGTGGCACCACTGCCTGGCTTCAAACAGTGGTTCTTAACAGCAGTTAGAAGACAAATTTTATCCCCATGAGGGCTAAGTGGCAAAAATCTGGGAACATCTGTGGTTGTCATGGCAGATGAGTCTCATATATTAATGTGAGTTAATATGCTGATATATAGTAGTTTGAAGACAAGGGTGCTTCTGGAGATCCTACAGTGTGTCAGTCAGCTGCTTTTTTTCCCCTTAACAAAAGCTCCAGTGCCATGCCTGCCTGCCACAATGTTTCCCACCATGATGACCATGGACTAACCCTCTGAAACTGTAAGCAAGCCCCCAATTAAATGCTTATCTTTTATAAGTTGCCTTGGTCAAAAGCCTTCTCTGAAGTATAGCTGATTATTCCCTATATTTTAAAAAATAAAAATAAACATAAAAGTCAATTTTAAGCTACTTCAAGTCTTCTGTCTTACATGCCTAGCTACATGCAGGAAATATGTATGTCTAAAGAATTATTTAGAGAAAAGAAATATTGGATTTAGATCCAAGCTTTGCACTCCATCTTCTTCTGTCATTAGTTAAATGACAGTCAACAAGTCGATTACTTGGGGAATTTTTGTGATTATGGAAATAGGTGTTAAGTGACTTGGGACAAATAGAAAACTTTTCACTGGGGATTTTAGCCTTGATTAACACCCTTACACTAAGAAAATTCTATACACATTTGGAGTTCAACCTCAGCCACAACATATGAACTAGAAGACCAAACTTTAACTTTTGCTAGATGAACTATTGGTCCTATCTGGATCAAACAGGTTGTCCTGATTTTATAAAATCAGGACTGAGAAATGTTTGTCAGGTTGTTATCATTTGAACTAGAAACACATAAACTTAGGCCAGGGCTGCCTTGTGTGATAGCATGTGGGAGGTGGAGAATCAGGGTCTGTGTGGAAGAGGAGGCAGTACAGCCCATGTCATAGTCCTACAGTTCTGTGAAGATGATTCAGTCTTCTCTCCCTTGCAGATCAGGAAGCTGAGACTCTTAAAGGACATGTGGAAGCTGAAGAAACCCAGGCAGTTTTACTAAAGTCTGTGCTTTCGTGAAGCACATATCAAACACAATATAACAGCTACACCAGTTCCTGACCTCCATCCTTTGAGAAGTTAGTCTGTTCTCATCTTTGAATTCTTTGTCATAACTCATCCTTATAAGAGAATTTCACATCTCGGGTTCAGCAAAGTGCATTTCTACTGGTTGCAGCAGCAAAGCCCTGTTCTGAAGTGGCTGTGAGTGGAAATGCAGATACAAACCACAGAGAAAGTAACTAGTCAAATCAAGAGAAAGGAAGGCTTATACAGACTTCCCATTACAAGGTGGAAATTTAGTGTGTTACACAGTAGCGATTTTTTTTACCCCAAGTGGCTTAGAGCTCAGATTATATAGAAGCCAAGTACTTTTAGAACTTTCAAATGTATAAGTTACTGCATACTAAGTTTCAAAATGCACCTAGGAAAGAGATACATTCTAAACAAGGTTTCTAGATGGAAGTAGAATGTATTAACCAGGGTTCTCTAGAAAAACAGAACTGATAGAATAAATACATATACATATCTATCTCTATATCTATCTCTAGATAGATATAGAGATAGATATATATAGAGAGATATAGATATATAGATATAGATATAGATATAGATATAGATATAAAATGAGAGTAGTTCACAAGCTGTGGTCTGGCTAGTGCAACAGTGGCTGTCTCCTGACAGAAAGTCCAAGAATCCAATAGTTAATCATTCCATGAGGCTGAATGTCTCAGCTGTTCTTCAGTATATATCAGAGTCCTGAAGAAGTAGGCTCTAATACCAGGAAGGAATGAACTTGCCAGGGACAGTGAGGGCAAGCAGGCAAAAAGCAAAAGATTCCTTCCTCCCTGTCCTGTATATAGGATGCACCAGAAGGTGTGGCCCAGATTTAGGGTAGGTCTTCCCAACTCAAATGATTTAAAAAAAAAAAATTCCTCATAGATGTCCCCAACTGCTTAGGCTTTAGTTGATTCCAGATGTGGTCAAGTTGACAACCAAGAATAGCCATCATGTTGCACAAATCCTAAATGGTCTTTTAATAAAAACCTGGAGCCAGATATTAGGGTAAATGCTGAAAGATCAGAGAGACAAAGGAACAATCCACAGCCACTTCTCAGCCCACCACCTCTACAAATCCTCTAACTGAATGCCCGAGTCCTCAGCCTAAAAGATCTCCAGTGCTGATTCAATCTCATGTAGCCCAATGTGGCCTTGAACTCACAGAGATCCAGATGTATCTCTGCCTCCTGAGTGCTAGGATTAAAGGCATGTGCCACCACTGCCTGACCTCTATGTTAAGTCTAGTGGCTGGCTCTGTCCTCTGATCTCCAGGCAAATTTTATTAGAGTACAACAAAATATCACCACACCATCACATAGAGCAAGTTGCCAAATTTGCTCCAGATTTGATCAATTTGACAGTCATCAGCTCTCTTTTGTGCCCATCACCTGTGATCTGAGAATGTAAGGCCACATAAGAAATGAGAATGGGCATGCTGAATTGTAACAGAAGTTTTGTCACACCGTTTCTAATATTGTCCTTGACAAATGAGTGCTCAAGGTAGAAGCAGAGTCTCCAAGGTGCTGCTGATGTAAGGCACCCCAGTTCCTCAGGTCCTTCCAAAGCCTCTGCTGTCCCTGCCTGAGTCTGCCTCACAGAAGTATGGTGATTCCTTCACTACCAGTACCCACCATGCCCAGGATGCCTGTGCCATTGTGTATAAAGATATCACTGAAGGTCAAGCTGCCATGCCCACTTATTCTTATTTGACTTGAGGCTAAAACAGAGAACAATGTGGAAGGAAAGAGGCCCAACTGTTGCTAAGAAACAAAAGTCCCAATGAACTGACAACTCACAGTGAAACCTGATCCACTATGGTCTTAAGCATTAGTTAAACACAAAAGGAATCTTCCTAAGAGAAAATGGGCAGGCAGTCCCCACAATAGAGTGCTTGTGTGTCATAAAAGCACAAAGTCTGTGGACCACAGTCTATCTCCTCCTGCAGAGCCCATCCATCCTCCAATATGGAAGATTCTTCACCAGACAGACAGAAGTGATACCTTCTACCAGATGAGGATCTGCAATATCTGTTTTCAGGAGTAACCCTGAAAGACCCTGAAAGGGAACCCAAATCAAACTGTGTTAGTTACTGTTCTATTGCTGTGGTAACACACCATGACCAAGGCAACTTATGGAAGAAAAAGCATATTGGGACACCCAGGTCCAGAGGGTTAGAATGGTCATTGTGGAGGGAACATGGCAGCAGGCAGACAGGCATGGTGCTGGAGCAGGAGCTGAAAGCTCACATTCTTATCCAGAAAAATAAGGCAGAAAGAGAGCTAACTGGAAATGGCATGGCTTTTGAAACCTCAAAATTAGCCTACCCCTAATGACACACCTCCTCCTTTAAGGCCACACCTCCTAATCCTTCCCAAAGAGTTCCACCAACTGGAGACCAAGCATTTACATATATAAGCCTATCTGGGCTATTCTCCTTCAAACCACCACACAAACATAACCAGATTTTCTAATAATTGGTTAGAAGTGGTTCAATGAGCTTACACCTTAGAAGACTCCAGCAGTTTATTTGCACACTACTCCATTTCTGCAGGACACAGTTTATGTTCTTGTTGGAGTAGTTTTAAAAAACAACAACAACCACAAACTATGAGCCTCTGACAGGCAGACAGAAACTCTGTGCTGATTGTCAATGAAGAAATTAATTAATTAGTTAATTAGTTAAAATAAAACAACACACACAAACAGTTGCCATTTGGCTTTTTGAGACAAGGTCTTTCATAACCCAAAGTGCCCTTTAATTTTCTATGTAGCCAAATCTGGCCTTATATTGCTGATTCTCAATCTCCTACATCTCAAATAATGGCATTTCAGGTGGGCACTCTTGTGCAATATTAGTTTAAGATGGGTTACATTTATTTATGCTGTGGAATATTTGTTTAATGATACAAAGATGTGTTGTATTTTATGTTGCATTTGTTTGTCTTTATAAAGCTGTGTTACTTTGCCTGCCTAATATAGCTGATTGATCTAATAAAGAGCTGAACATCCAATAGTTAGGCAGGAGAGGTATAAGTGGGGCTGCCAGGCAGAAAGAATAAATAGGAGGAGAAATCTAGGCTCAGAAAAAGAAAAGAGCAAGGGGTGAGAAAAGTAGGAGAGGAGGACACCAGGGGTCAGCCACCCAGCCACAGAGTAAGAAGGAAAGAAGATATATAGAATAAAGAAAGATAAAAAGCCCAGAGGTAAAATGTAGTTAAAAAGAAATGGGATGCCGGGCGGTGGTGGCGCACGCCTTTAATCCCAGCATTCGGGAGGCAGAGCCAGGCGGATCTCTGTGAGTTCGAGGCCAGCCTGGGACTACCAAGTGAGTCCCAGGAAAGGCGCAAAGCTACACAGAGAAACCCTGTCTCGAAAAACCAAAAAAAAAAAAAAAAAAGAAATGGGATAACTTAACTTAACTTAGAAAAGCTGCCTAGAAACAAACCAAGCTAAGGCTGAGCATTCATAAGTAAGAATAAGTCTCCATGCCGGGCAGTGGTGGCGTATACCTTTAATCCCAGCACTTGGGAGGCAGAGCCAGACAGATCTCTGTGAGTTTGAGGCCAGCCTGGGCTACCAAGTGAGTTCCAGGACAAGAACCAAAACTATATAGAGAAACCCTGTCTCGGGAAAAAAAAAAAAAAAAGAATAAGTCTCCATGTATTCATTTGGGAGCTGGGTGGCGGGCAGTCAACTATAGTGCACCACTCTACCCAGCTGAGCCAGTTGAATTTATAGTTTATCAATAGAACATAATATTTATTCACTTCCTGGATGTCCTGTATATACCCATGTTCAGAGTAGATCCTAGAAAAATAATGTTCAGAAAAAAAATGTTTTTTCTCACTTGGAAATGACATTCTCTTTTGAAGGAGAAGGAAGAAGAGTAAAAAGGTAAATAAGGAAATATGACTAGAAATTGGGATAGTTTTAATAAGAAAAGGACAAGAGTTATCTCAGAGCAAAGATAAACACATTTAAAAGGGAAGTGTCGGTGGATGTTCAGAGAGCTTCTCTGGACTGGGCTGGGATGGAGTAGACCCTCCTGGAAGGCAGAGGAAAAGCAGGAAGGAATACAATTGAAAAGGTGCCCGGGCAGGAGAGGGCTTGTTCCTGTGAAGACCCAAAAGCCGGGGAGCAGCAAGGGACCAGCTGATGAGAGGTTGAGAACCCACCTACTAATTAGTATTATTAACGTTTACTTTATTTGTTTTTTTGTTGTTGTGTTAGTGGCCTGTGTGTGTGCGTGTGTGTGTGTGTGTGTGTGTGTGTGTGTGTGTGTGTGTGTGTGTGTGTGTGTTGGTTTGGTTTTTTCTTTTGGGTTTTGTTTTCTTTTCTTTTCTTTTTTGAGACAGGGTTTTTCTGTATAGCCCTGGCTGTCCTGAACTCATTCTGTAGACCAGGGTGGCCTTGAACTCACAGAGATCCTCTTGCCTCTGCCTCCTGAGTGCTGGGATTAAAGGCGTGTGCCACCACCACCCAGGGTTTGTTTTGTTTTTTTTGGTTTTTTTGGTTTTTTTGAGACAGGGTTTCTCTGTGTAGCTTTGCGCCTCTCCTGGAACTCACTTGGTAGCCCAGACTGGCCTCGAACTCACAGAGATCCGCCTGACTCTGCCTCCCGAGTGCTGGGATTAAAGGCGTGCGCCACCACCGCCCGGCTGTTTTGTTTTTTTAAGACGCATCTTTCCTTTATGTAGCCCTGGCTGTCCTGAACTCGCTATGTAGACTCGGCTGACCTTCAACTCAGAGATCCACCTGCCTCTGCCTCCCGAGTTAACTGCTGTGACACCACTCAGGCTTACTTATTTGTTCATTAGGAAGCCAGGTTGGGAGGCTAAGGCTGAAGGATTGTCAGCTTGGCCAGAGACTCCTTTGTATTTTCAGTAGTCTGTAGATCTTAAATTTTTGAGTATCTGAAATGTTTAGAGATTTTGTATAATAGCTAAAATGCAAAAGTATTTTAAAATTTTAAACCAATTTGATTTTATGTTTTCCTTTTATTTGTTAATGTAGGTCACCTTTTTTTCTGACTAGTTAATGTCATTTAATTGGAGCAATATAAATAAAAATTGGGCAAAATTATTATTTCATATATGCTAGTAACCATACCTCCAAAGAAAATGAGAGCTGAGCTTACATGATCTTCAAAGGTTATTGACACCTATAAATTTATAAAAGAAATATATTTGAAAGGAATGGGGGGAAATGCAATAACTTTGACCAAGTTGAATCATGTATGACCTTCATAGGCAAATCAACACCCAATTTAAAATTTAAAAAATTTGTTTATTGGGATATGTGTGTGTGTAATAATAATTAAAGAAAAGGAGACTATGAATTTGAGAGAGAGTGGGGAAGACATGGGGACTTGGAAGGAGGAGAGGGGGGAATTGATATACATATATATATATATAATTTTTAAATTAAATAAATTTTAAAGAAAAATCAATAAAAAAAAATATCGCTATAAGATAGTGTAGTCCAAAAAGGGTTTACTGAGTGACTCACTGTGTCATACTACAGCTTCCATGATAAGATTTTTCCCTTTTTTTCTTTTTCTCCTTTTCTTTCTTTTCTTTTTATTTTTAAATTTTATTCTATTTGTGTGGGGGGCGTTGCAAGGGCAAAGGGTGGATACAAAGGGACAGGGGAATGAATGCGATTGAGATACATGATGTGAAAGACACAAAGAATAAATAAAAAGATAATTAAGGTAGTATACTGCCTGCTTTTTATTTTTCTGCTTGTCCTGCTTCTTTGCCCATTCTACTGTCAACCTATAAGCCTAAAAGGAATATTAAAGACTCCAAGCAACTCCTATGGCTTCACTGCTTAGCACCCTCAGGATACTCTTCACGTCCTTTGCATTGGTTCTTACAGGAGTTTGTATGATCTCACCTTGGTCTGACTCCAAAGTCCTCTCCCCTGGGTTTTGCCTCAGCTCACTATATTCCAGCCAGTTGGCTCTCTTTCTGCCACACACTCCTGTTTCTTGTTTTCCTCTGTTGGCTTTGGCTCTGGTTCTGTCTGTGCTTACAATGCTTTTCTCTCCAATCTTGGCATGTGTGGCTTCTGGTGTTCCTTCAGGTCTCAGGCCAGATGTCCCTTCCTCAGAGATCCTGTCCTCCATTACTTTCCCTAGCTATCCCATTTATTTTCTTTATATTAATGATGATGATTTACAGTTACCATGTTTCCCTTGTTTATTGTCTACTGCCCCATTCATGAGCATGCTCCATGAGAAACAAGTCCTGTGAAAATTTACAAAAGTCAAGGCTATCTTTAAAGTCAGTTTTGCTTGTTTGGAAGTTCTAGCAGATCCCTGACTAAAGAATGGTCCTCTCCTGTTTGGGGAAGGTTTTCAACCCAGCATTGAGTTCCAGCCCAGCCAGAGATACACAGTTAAGACCTTGTTTCAAGAAAAATGTCAGTTTTGCAACATTTTTTTTTTTAAGGAAACAAAGCTAAAAGTGAAGCATAAAATTTTACAGACAGGACAGAATGACAATAACCCTCTTATTGTCTTTTTCATGATTATACTGTAAGCACTATCTTTTATTTCTGACACTATCATTTTTATAAGATAAATCATATAGTCTAGCAGCAGAAATGGTATATAGTAGAACACGTAGGATGGAAGTCCCATGTGGAATGTAATGTCCACAGCACAAGCTGGTGTTAATTCAACATCCACCCTCCTTCCCTCTGTAGCATAGAGGTTATATAGGCCAGACTTAGAGGTCAGATTGATTGAGCTAAATCAATTGGAGTAATCCAAACCCCTTGTCACTCTAATAAACTTATGGGTAGTCTACAACAATAATTAACGACATTGCCTACACCAGAGGTGACAGTTAACAGAACAAAGGGACTCATAACCCGGTTTGGAGTTATTAACTATGAGAGATCTGTTTAGAAATCCAGAAAAGGAGATTGGGGGGGGGGGCTAGGTGTGGTGGCTCATGTCTGTAGTGTAGTACTTAGTGGATGAAAGAGGATCAGGAGTTCAATTTCACTAGCCACTGAGACCAACTTGGACTATGTTTCAAATGAAGAGAGTTGGGTGTGATGGGTGTTTCTAAATAAGTTAATTAATACATAATAAAGTCAGAGGCTGGAGAGCTCAGTTAAGAGCACTTGCCTCTCTTGCAGAGAACCCAGCTTCAGTTCCTAGAACCCACATCACAGCCCCAGTTCCAGGGAATCCAACACCCTTTTTTGGCCTCTGTAATAACTGTATGCATATATAAACAATAATACACATAAAATAAAAATAAATTAAAATCTTTAAAATAAGATAAAGAAAAAATGATGGTGGTGGTACATGCCTTTAATCTCAACACTCAGGAAGCAGAGGCACGCAGATCTCTATGAATTCAAGGCCAGCCTTGTCTACAGAGTGAGTTCTAGGACAGCCACAGCTACATAGAGAGAACTCATCTCAAAAAAAAAATTAAATAAATAAAAATAAAAAAGAAAAGAAAAGTAAAAAAAGAAAAGGAAGAAAAAAGAAAAGAAAGAAAAAGGGAGAAAGGAGAAAAGAACTAAAGGAAAAGAAAAATAGCCGAGCATGAGCCCTCTCTCCTCTGATATCCTACGTATCTGTAAATCCAAGAACTGTCACATCTCTTCTGCCCTCACTAGAGAGCTGCTCTAACAGCAGTGTGTAGCACAGAGGTGGAAGAACCCAGAAACAACAAAGAATGGAGTCTGAGCTGCCAGAGGAAGCTGGTCCCAAGCAAAGAGTAGACTCTGTGGTTCTGGTTGCGAAAATCAGTGTGGTTGTCAACCATTAACCCAGGGACTGAGATTGCTAAAAGCTGATGCAGCCTGATTAATAGCAATCCTTCTCTACTTACAAAAAGTCAAGAGTAATGCAAATTAAGAAATAATTTTCAGAATATATTATTTGGGAAAAAATGGAAGTTTCTAGCAGAAGAAACTTTAAAAATGTGTTTTCGCCTGGCGGTGGTGGCGGTGGTGGCGCACGCCTTTAATCCCAGCACTCAGGAAGCAGAGGCAGGCGGATCTCTGTGAGTTCGAGGCCAGCCTGGTCTACAGAGAGAGATCCAGGGAAGGTGCAATGCTACACAGAGAAACCCTGTCTCGAAAAAAAAAAAAAATGTGTTTGCACCTGGGAAATGGGAAGAGAAGTGTAGCACAATTCTTAAAGGGTCTTGTTAATAAAAAAAAAACTCAGGAGCCAGATATGGGGTAAACGCTGAAAGATCAGAGAGACAGAACAAGCCACAGCCACCCCACCTCGCCAACTCCTCCGCTGATCTTGTTTCCTCAAACTGGAAGCCTCTGTGTCCTCATCCGAATGGAATTCACCTGAACTGCTGCTAAAAGCCTAAAAGCTTAACAAACTTAGTTCCTGATACATACGCCTTATATACTTTTCTGCTCCCTGCCATCACTTCCTGGGATTAAAGGCGTGTGTCACCATTCCTGGCTGTTTCCAGTGTGGCTTTGAACTCACAGAGATCCAGACAGATCTCCACCTTTGGAATGCTAGGATTAAAAGCATGTGTGACACCATTTTCTAACCTCTATATCTACTAGTGGCTGTTCTGTTCTCTGACCCCAGATAAGTTTATTAGGGTGCACAATATATTTGGGGACACAATATCACCACAGAGAAGAGACAGGCAAGGGCTGTTGTTTTTAAGTGTAAATGTTTCAAAACAATCTGATCCCTTAATTTGGTTTTTTAACTGTTAAAAGAGTTTTAAGGCCTGATGATGTCTGGAATTTTAGTTGCATCCATTTTAAAACTCATTATCTTAAGTTATTGGCTTAATACTGTCAACTTAAAAGTAAAACTATTGCGTTTGGCATTCAAGATGTAGAGAATGCAGATAGTAGATTAAGGAACGTGGGGTGGACAGAGAGGAAACGAAGTTAGAGGGGTGTCTGACTATCTTATCTTCATTTATATAAAAAAACATTTGAAAAAGGATAATTTGTAAAGGAGGTTAATTTGGCCCACAGTGATAGAGATCCCAGGGCCCACATCTGATGATGGCCTTCTTCCTGAAGCAGCACAGAAAGAAAAGAAAGGAAATGTGCCTGAGTCCTCTAAGGTAGGACTGCCTTTCTTCTTATAAAACCACTAGAATCTAATCATGGAGATGCTATTCCAATGACCTTATGACCTTTTCTAATTCTAATGACTTCCCAAAGTTCCCACCGATAAGCCCCGTAATTGGATTGTTTCCATCCTTTCAATGGAGGTGAAACTTCAATGTAAACCCTCGGAGGACAGGCTCAAACGTAGCGTCCCCTTTTGTTCATTTCTGAGTTCCCACTGGTGAAGTGGCCTAGAGTGGGTCCTTAAATATCCTCAGAAAGACCAAGTGTCCACAGGATTAAAGGACAGGAAGGGCGCACCAGATGCCTAGCTCCACAAAAACTCTTGGACAACCAAGTTGGGAGAGCATCAGGTTGCTGGGCTTGTGTAAGATCTTGGCACACCCAGGGATGAGATTCCTTGCTCCTTCCCCCATCTCCATCTTGGATGTCTTCTCCTCATACCATTCACGTGTGCTAACGGGATGCATGTGACTGGAAAGGCAAAAGGAGTCCCATGTAGGGAAGGGAATGTAGGATGCCAATAATCTAAAACAGAAGGGATGAAGAAGGGCAGTGGAGGAGGAGGAAGAATTGAACAAAGCATAAGGATAGGTATGATATGTATGAAGATGGCACAATTAAACCCAATCTGTTCGCTGTGTCGGTTACTTTTCTGATGCTCTGATAAAACACCATGATCAAGGTAACTTAGAGAAGGAAGAGTTTGTTTGGGGCTTACCATTCCAGAGGACAAGAGTTCATCACCATTACAAAGGGGCATCAGGCTGAGGGCTCACATCTTCAACCACAAGCAGGAAGCAGAGAGCAAACTGGGAATGACCTGTGGCTTTTGAAACCTCAAAGCTGGCCCCCAGAGACACGCTTCCTCCAGCAAGGGCACATCTCCTAAACCTACCCAGACAGTGCCTCCAGTTAAGGACCAAGTGTTCAAATACTTGAGATTAGGGGGGATTATTCCATTCAAACCACCATATAGCCTAACTTTTAAAATTGAAAAGAAATGCTCTTCATAACAAATAATAAACATAAAGTTTCCCAGTATTTGGTGGGCCAGTCTGGCAAATGGTGTATTCATGGCTCTCCAAAGAGACAAAATCAGTTAAGATATGTTTCCAGATCTAGGAGATGGAATCCATCAGGGACTCAGACTCATTGGATAATGAAGGTCAGGCAGTCTCAGAAGGCTATCACAGGCTGGGGAACTGAGGATGCTGGGAATGTGGCCCAGTCCGAGTCTAAATACCTCAGAGACAGCAAAGCTGGTAGTATAAAGCTAAGAAAGTAAGATAGATGATGTGAGCCCAGGAGTCCTAAGGGTAGAAAATATAAATTTCTGGTGTCTGAGTCAGGAAGTCAGAGTACTCACAACCCGGGAGACGGGGGACAGCTGGCCTTCCACATTAGATCTCTCCAGGCCCCTGACCAGTTGGGCAATGCCTGCCCACATCAAGTATGGACTTCCTCACCCAGTCTACTCAAACATACTGCTAACCTCCTCTAGAAACACTTTACACATGCACCACAAGTAATGCCTTTCTAGATCTCTAGACATCTCTTAACTCATTCAAAAATCCCACTTAAAATTGACTATCACACCTAGCTGGCCATGGGTCAGTGAAGAGGCCAAACTTAACATTAGTGCAGCCATGACAGGCAGCAGACTAACAATGCCGGGACTAGGCCTCACCATTACAATAACCAGGAAAAGGCACAAACTGTACCCTGCAGGGGACCAGTCAGAATTGAGACAAACAAGTACTAGATGCTCCAAGACATAAAGGACAGCTTACATCACTTGTATGTAAGTTGCCATTTTCCTGTACCAATCCCTGTTTGACAAGACTTCTGCTGACCCACTCCTGCCCAGTCAGGAGTTCAACCCCCATCTGAATCTGGAATTCTCCTACCCTCCCACCCACCCCACCCCACCCCTAGGTGTGTCCTCCTGAGGTACAAGGAAGAAGCTAGCTCTAGCCTCTTTATGTAAGAGCACTATCCCAATCCTAAAAACAGGAAGTTAGCATTTTGACATTCAATTTTAACATTCAATTTTAAGAAGGACCAAGCTTTTAGACCTCAGCTATTCTCTCAGCCTATTTTTTTTCAGACAGGGTTTCCAGCCCTGTCTATCCTGGAATTCACTCTGTAGACCAGTCTGGCCTCTAACTCACAGAGATCTGCCTGCCTCTGTGTGGTGAAATTTTGTTGTACTCTAATAAAACATGCCTGAGGGTCAGAGGACAGAGCTAGTCACAGAGTTAGCCATAGAGGTCAGACAATGGTAGCACACACCTTAATCCTAGCACTAGGAAGGTTGAGACAGAAAAAGATACAGCTGGGCAGAGGAAGAAAATAAGGCAGGAGGAGAGAAGAATTAGGCCCTTTCAGCTGAGCACTCAGAGGCATTCAGTCTGAGGATTCGTGGAGACAGAATCTTCTCTTTTCGGCTGAGGAGTTGGTGAGGTGAGATCCTCTGATCTTTCAGCATTTACCTGATATCTGGCTCCGGGTTTTTATTATAAGACCATTTAGGATTCATGCAGCATCTGCCTCCTGAGTGCTGGGATTAAAGGCGCGTGCCACCACCGCCTGACATCTCTCAGACTGTTCTTTGTTTGTTTGTTTGTTTTGTTTTTCGAGACAGGGTTTCTCTGTGTAGCTTTGCGCCTTTCCTGGAACTCACCTGGTAGCCCAGGCTGGCCTTGATCTCACAGAGATTCGCCTGGCTCTGCCTCCCGAGTGCTGGGATTAAAGACGTGTGCCACCACCGCCTGACCCATCTCTCAGCCAATTCTTTACACCCACAGTACCTCTTGCCATGTTCCAGTGGTGAGAGATGACATGAAGTTGGGAGCATAAGAAGTCCGCTGGGAATGTAAGAGGAAATGAAACATAGTTAGGAAAGGAAAGACACACACACAGTGGTACAGACCTGACAAAAATCTCAAACAACTAAATGTGGAACTCCAGAAGAAAATAATGTCTTTTGGGTAAAATATTACACTGGGGGGAAAAAAATGGACAGGCCTGGCTTCCACTGCCATGCTCTGTCATTGATCGACAGCTGTCAAGAAAAAGATTGGTTCTGCTGGAATGATGGGCTTTGGCTTCCTGTGGAGGCAGGTAGCTTAATGGCGCTCAGTGGCACTGGATGGCAAGCTCCTTTAAGACTTATATTGTGGGGCTGGAGAGATGGCTCAGTGGTTAAGAGCACTGCCTGCTCTTCCAGAGGTCCTGAGTTCAATTCCCAGCAACCACATGGTGGCTTACAACCATCTCTAGTGGGATCTGATGCCATCTTCTGGCATAAAGTTGTACATGCAGATAAAACACTCATTTACATAAATATTAATAAAAAAAGACTTAAATTGTATTATTTATCATGAGTGTGTGTGTGTGTGTGTGTGTGTGTGTGTGTGTGTGTGTACAACTTTAAGGACTTGCTTTCCTCCTCCTCCTGTGGTTCCAGGGATCTAACTCAGAGTTCAGGGACACAAAGCAAGAGCTTCTACCCACTGAGCTACCTGGCTGGTCCCTGAATGGCAAGTTCAGTTTAAAAGGATATAAAAGTGGTGTATATCCATGACAGTCCTCTCGTGTGAGAATGCCCACAGGGTCCCTGCACCTAGGAATGAAAGCACTTGAAAAAGGATATAAAAGTGGTGTATATCCATGACAGTCCTCTCGTGTGAGAATACCCACAGGGTCCCTGCACTTTATGGGGAAGAAGCACTTGATGGGGAAGAAGCCCTTGAAATGATTCACTTGGCTTGAATGGGGCTCAAGTAGCGACTAGAAAGCTAGATCTCCCCAACTGCTTATCACCAAAAAGACAACTGAAAACTGAGATTTTGGGGTGTATGAACCATTGGCTTTCATCTATGTCCTTTTTTTGTTTGCAAAGCAAGCAAGCAGGATTTTACAGTAATGTTCCTCACGTCAGAAAGGCATCTCAAAAGGGATTACCTCCATCTTTGTTCTTTAAAACTGCAGCCCAGAATTGAGAAGAAACGTAAACATATACTATCTGGTTCTTCACAGAAAAGTCTACCAACAATTGGTATTTGTTTAAAGTATTTACATGTCTGTGTTGACATGGTTTATACCCACTGTGGATGCAGTCACTATGGCGGGCTTGTGTTCCTTGTCTCTTCCCACTCTGTGTTTGGCCGAATCACGTCTGCAGTTTGAAACTGGCCATGTAGGAGAAACTTACTATAGAGATTAGCAAATGCTGCCACTTAGGCCTATTTCTTTTTGGAGAGCAGGTTGTTAAACACTTACACAGCAGCATGTTTCACTGCAAAGCGCATATGAATTAGGTCCCTCACACAAATTTATGTGAAGTCCTAATCCCCAATACCTCAGAATGTGACTATCTGTGGAATAAGAGCCCTTGAAAAGGTAATTAAGCCGGGCGGTGGTGGCACATGCCTTTAATCCCAGCACTCGGGAGGCAGAGCCAGGCGGATCTCTGTGAGTTCGAGGCCAGCCTGGGCTACCAAGTGAGTTCCAGGAAAAGGCGCAAAGCTACACAGGGAAACCCTGTCTCGAAAAACAAAAAACAAAAACAAAAACAAAAAAAAAAAAACTTGTTTAAAAAAAAAAGAGAAAAGGTAATTAAGTTTACATGAGGTCATTAAGGTAGACCCTAACACAATATGAGCTGTTGTCCTTTTGAGAATTGAAATCTGGACACGGATGCAGGGGAAGGCCCCAGGATGACTCAAGCTAGCAGCCATTTAGTGCCAAGGACAAAGCCTAAAGTGAGCCCCGCCCTAATGACACCTTGATATCAGACTTACAGCCTCTAGAAGTGGGAGGAGTAATTTCAGTTTCCTAAGCCATCCAGTCTGCAACACGTTGTTAGGGCAGCCCTAGTAGATGTTTACTATTAGTGACCCAAGAAGGCTGAAATTGCTTCAGAAGTTATCAAAGAAATACATTTGATCCAGTGAGTGTCTTCCCCCCACCCCTACCCCCCCGGAAACCTAATTGCATGTTGTTAAATTACTATCAGGTACTCTGAGTGCCAAGGAAGACTTGGGAATACCTTAAAGACCAGTTTCCCTAAGAAACAATAAGCAAAATTGTAGGACAGAGGTATGCATCAGGTGGCACAGCCTCTTCTCCCTCTCCTTTGCTGCACCTGACTTGACCTCACTGCTACCATGAAAAAGCAAGGTAACAAGTTGAAGGTATAGTGACGACAGCTTTCTCCAGGTTTCTTAGTAAGTCGGTGAAGTGGCACCCCAGGTTCCCTTTTGTTTAGGACCTTTAAAAATATATGAGATTGCCCTTGAGAAGAAGAAGCAAGTACTGTGAGTCTGCTCCTCCTCGCCTAGTACGATTTTTGGTTTTTAGAGTTCCCTGTGGTTTGATGTAGGGTATTTTTTTAACAAGGAGAAGACAGGAACTGATTTAGACCTGCTAAGCATCGAATAATCCCATAGAACGTAACCTGTGGCCATCCATGTTGCTGCGGTATGAATATACCCCCAAATTCATATGCTGAGATACAGATCATATACAAAGGTGATTAAGTCATAAGAGAAGAATCCTAATGGAAGGGAGTAAGGCCGTTCAAAGAGGGTTTGCTCTCCACAGTCTTACAGTGTTCTTGCCTGTGTTTCCGGGTGTGGCTACCACCCTGAGAGAACGCAGCAAGACACTGGAATGCAAACGTTTTCTCCATCAGCTACTCAGCCATTATCATAGAAGCCTTGCAAATTCTTTCAAGAATACTGAGTCCTGCTGGGCAATGGTGGTGCACATCTTTAATCCCAGTACTCAGGATGTAGAGGTAGGAGGAGGATCTCTGAGTTTGAGGCCAGCCTGGCCTACAGAGTGAGTTCCAGGACAGCCAGGGCTACACAGGTTGGGGGGGTGGGTTTCCAGGGGAAGTGCGGAAGGGGTGGGGCCGGATCCTGAGTACTAAGGAGGAGAATTTGATCACTAGTGTGAAGAACAAGCATTAGATAAGAATGTAAAAGCTTTACTCTGAATTTTATTTTGAGCTGATCATTGAGTCTCTCTGGGTCCCCTGGTCTGCAAAGTGAAAGTGAAAAATATAGGTGATTGAGTCTCTAAAATAAGATGATCTCAGATTCCATCTAGTGACATACAAGGCATTCGCTTACCTGTCCAAGTTCACAAGTAGGCAAGGCTGTGCCGAGCAGGCAGTAATCCCTGACTCAGCATTCCTCATTGTCTTTGGCTCGGGAGACATATTTCTTTTGTTCCCATTGTTACATTGTTACATCTCTGGCCAGGAACACAGATGACCTCAACCTTGTCTTACCTGTCTAGAGTAAATACCGAACTTCCATGATTTCGTTTGAAAACTCTGACACTGACAGTCTGAATTGTTGTACTTGAATCAAAGAGAAATCTGGCTGGTAGTGGGCATTAGTAGTAGTTGTACCTTGTGGATGTGCTAAAACCATCTTCTAAAACAACGAACTTACTGTATGTGAATTTCAATTTTAAAGTTATTAAATGAATGAGTTAATCAAGCAGCTGAATTTGGGGATCGAAAGGAACTTATGTTGCAATTTAAAAATTCTGATTTCTGATATACTACCACAACTGCAATAACAGTAACAAAAAATATTTTTAAAAAAGAAAACATTTTTACTCATACCTGTTAATACCACTCCTTGCCAGGAAACATTAAGGTTATATAGCATACACTGGTGTTTTGTTTTGTTTCTTGTGTGTGTGTGCCTGTGTGTGTTTGTGTGTCTTTGTGTGGTGCTGAGGATGGGCCTCAAAATCTGTGCACACAAGGCCAGCACACAGCCATTGAACTGCTTCCCCAAACTTTTTTGAATCAAAATTTTGCTACATTGCTGGGGCTGACCTCAAATTTGTGATCCCCCTGCTTCAGCCTCCTGAGTGACAGGGGTTACAGATTTGGATGCCACTAGGCCCACATCATATGTTCTTAAAGTTTAAAATTCTAAGTAGCATATTATATAATAAAATTCTTCTTTGTGATTTTCAGAGGCAAACTGAAAAACTAGATCAACTCTTTTCCTAAATCTTTGCAGCATTTTAAAATATTTTTATGTTTTGTAAAATATTTATATTTTGTGTCATCAATTCATGATGCCTAATACTATTTTCTTGGGTTAGTTAATGTCTTTTTTTTTTTTTTAAACTGGAGCTGAGGACCGAACCCAGGGCCTTGTGCTTGTTAGGCCTGTAGTTAATGTCTTAATGCAAGAAGAGCCATGGGTTTTCACATTATCTGAAACATTCTTAAATGTTTTATCAAACTTAAGTGAATACAGTGTTTGAATATACTTTATTCTGAGTAAACAAATATGTGTTAGGGTAACATTATAAATTAGTTTTGTTTTTAAATATCTTTGTCAATATACTTAACAGAAGAGGGCAATCATAGACTGCTTTTCTGAATTTTTTTGGCTTATACATATTTCAGAGCCAAAGTTTTATACTTCAGTTTTAAAAACATTTCAGTAATATATAATATACATACATATTACTGATGTAATTTATACTGGTAAATCGTTCACACCTCTGTGTGTCTACTAGACATGAAGGTTCCTTAGTAACTCCAATGCTCATATTTTATAGGTAGGAAAATTCAGGCCTGAAGAGCTGACATGCTATGTCTAAGACTACCTAACCACTTGATGGCAAAGGTCTTTAACATCCTCATTCTCTCCTCAGTATGTGTTCTTCAAATAGAAAGTATCTTTAAAGTTTATAGTGGGATCAAAAATGTCTGAAGGAACCTGGCCTTAAATAACCATTTATCCCTCTTAATGACTTATAATTTAAAAAGTTATAATATAAATTATTACTTTACATTTTATCCCAACTCTAACACCTTTCTGGCCTTGAGTTGTCTTTTCTTCTCAATATGTTAATATTTTACATCTTAAGTCTTTCCAAGGCCTGTTTGAGACAACCTAGCAATGTATTTTCTAAAAAGTAAAAAATTCTGGTTTACCTTGAGCTATAGTCACAAGCTTGACAGATTTCTAAAAATCATTACCTACAGAAGAGTTTAATAACATCTATCTGCCTGTAAAAATTATTTTAGCAAGAACTTTGACGAACTTGGAAATTTCCTGGCAAAAAAGAAATTGCATTTGGCATTATTTAAATATTCTAAGTAATATAATGTAATTCACACTCTAAAGTTGCAATTTAAGGAATGTGAAGACTAGAAGCAAGGAAAGAGATATTTTTGTTGATTTGTGTATCTTAGGAAAGTAACAAGTGTCTTGAGCCTCAGTTCTCTTTTTTCCCACCAGCCTCCTGGATGCAGATCTCAGAATGTCAGTGTTCCCTCTGTGTTAGCCTCAACAGTTAACACATTATCTACAAATGGAAACAGGGGAGAGAGAGAAGGAAATCTGAAGGAGTTGGTCAATGCTGCCTATACAATTACGGAAGAAAGAACAAACGCAAGATTAAGACAGCACATTAATTCCCTATTCTAGTCTATGAACTTTGTATTGTCCCTAAATTTCAGATTCCTGCCTCCTTACTTTGGTCACCTTTATTCATAATTCTATAGCGATCTCCTTTGGTCACTTTCATCACATGAAATGACCACCTCACACAAGTCAATTCTGAAATCCTTGACTCCACCCTTTCTTCTGAAGTCTGGATAAGATTTTCCAAAGACTATTTTGACCTTTCCCCTTGATTTTCTGCATAGCAGACTTATTGTGTTTAAAAATAAACTCATTACCTTCTCTCAAAAACCACTCTCCATATAGGCTCCATCTCTCTTAAAAAACGATTCTGTATGCCAAATTAACAATGATTCTGTATGCCAGAATCATACAAAGTGAATCACAGTAACCATTGTTATTCTTCCCTTTTATCGAGGTAATCATTTGTTACTATTCTTTGAGACAGGATTTCTTTATGTAGTTCTGGCTGTTCTGGAACTCAACATGTGACCAGGCTGGTCTCAAACTCACAGATATCCTCCTGCCTCTGCCTCCAAAGTACTGGGACTAAAGGCGTGCATCAACACACTCAGCTCTAACTCTTCTAACATCTAAATCAGAATGTATCTAAAGGCTGCCACCCTCCGTTTTATTCAGGTTTCTGTATTCTGTTCTTTCTTCCGCTTCTTTTTCAAATACGTAATCCCTATGAGAAGACAAAGGATATTTTGTTGCTGTTGATTCTGGAAATAGACAGTTCTTAAGGAAATTTGCTTATGTATTTAAAAACAACAGTTTTTTTTTTTTTGTTTTTTGGTTGATTGGTTTTGTTTTTAAAGATATTCTGGGTAGTAAGGACACAAGAGTCTGTGGAAACTCCTGTCCTGCTGTTGGAGATACATCTGCAACTCTAGATGTAAGGAAGGAGTGCTAACCACAATGTTTACCCATAACCACCTGGCTGACCTAGTTTGCTAAAGAAAATCCTTAACAGAGATACTGCCTTCCTTTAACAGAGATACATGCCAGCATCCCTTCCCATAGCTGTCCATCTGTTGCTTAACTCTCCTCAGCAACGTCTGGGGCCAAAAAGAAAAGCTGCCTTCTTTGCTTCAACTGCTGAAAATCTGTATGGAAGCTGGAACTCAAAATTGGTATGGCTAATAGGATATTTCACAATTTATACTGATAGCTTTAATTCCTCTTTGCAGCCTTCCTACCCCCAGGTTTGAGGTTTATTGCACAAAAGCCTGCAGAGGATTATTGCACAAAAGAAGCTACACCAAAAAGGACAGTGATTAGCTTTGAGACTCCAAGCTGACTTTCTTGACCTCTGTAGGAAGATAATTGTCTTGCAAACCTGGAGAGTGAAAAGGTTTCGCCAAGCTCTTTTTGCTTGCATTTAACATATCAAAAGCTAGGCCTGCTAGCCACTGAGCTTTCAAACCAACATCAGCCACAAAAAGACCTGTTCAGACAAATTCATAATAGTCACTATGTGTAAGTTATAGCCGAAACTGAAGTTTCACACACAAGAATACTTACTTTCATTATTTAAAAGGTATTTTGACTCATTTTTATCATTTGTTTTAAATATACTATTCACAGTATACTGAGCTGTGAGTAAAAAAAAACAAAACAAAACAAAAAACAAAAAAATACCTCGAGCTTTTCAAAAGAGAATTCAATGAGGCAAAAAGAAAAGAAGCTAATTCTGCTGTTTAAGGGAAATGGGAACGGTGGGGGTGGGGCTTAGAGAGAATATCAAAGTATTGGAGTGCTCAGATTCTTGGTATGGGGTAGAATTGATGAGAGGGTGAAATATCTGACATTGAAGAGTGGAGTTGTATATTGATACAATAAAAAGCTGAAAACTGAAGTGACTGAATCAGGAGGAAAGTGTAAAGCCATTAGGACACCTTGAGAAACAGGTAGGAATGAGGTGTTCACAGAATGTTTCTATTGTGATGAATCTTAAGCACAAAGTGAGCAAATGCTGTGGGACCAAAGGTGCTCTAACTGACAGCAGGATGATGGCATCTTTCCTCCTGATAATGATATAAGAAGACAAGGAAATGCAAATGAAGTCACTGTGACCAGCGCTGGGACAATCTGTGGACTGGGAAGCACAGTATCACCCAAGAGAAAAGGACAAGGGCAATGAATTGTGGGTGTGGAAGTTGTTCAAGGAAGATGAATACTTAAAAAAACAGTAAACACAAGCTTGGTATAAAAATGTACTGCATTCCCAGAAAGCACTCCAATAACCTAGTTACATCGAAACCAACTACCAAGGATGTGATCGCAAATGATCAAAATTTGTGTCCTCACGCTGTCTCACCCAGCACCTCGAAGGCAGCAATTTAGATTTTTTCCTTCTTTGCCTTTTCAGATGGGAGGTGCTCACAAAGCAGATGAGATAGCGTGAGTGACCGTGTGGCCTGCCTTCTGTGCTTCTCCAGTGCCCTCTCTTAGCAGGCCTTCCCTAACCACACTGCACATGCCCTGTTCACATCTGCTTTAGTGTCTCACCAACCAGCGGGTGTGAGAAAGTGGTGTAGTGGAGCATTATGTGTTCATTAACAGTAACATTTTCCACTCCCATTTAACCTACCTTACTACCACTTTTTTGTTTTGTTCTGGAGTAATTTTAAAGTAAATCTCAGGTGTTAGGGCACCACCTCTCATGCTAGGGGTTTGATTTGTTTATTCATTTACTTAATGTCTACCTTTCCTCACTAGAATCTGAGCTCAACAAAAGCAAGGATTTTTACCATCTCTTATGACAGCAACAGCATCTTTAAAAGGTCCTGGCATGGACCTAGTTGGAGAGATGGCTTAGCACTTAAGAGCATTTGCTGGTCTTTCAGAGGACCTAGGTTCCATTCTCTCCCCCATATAACAGATCACAAGCATCTGTAACTCCTGTTCCAGGGACTCCAACATCCTCTTAGGCACTCAGATGACTTACACACATACATATAGGCAAATACTCAAAAACATAGCATAAATAGGTCTTTTAAAGGGTCCTGCCACATAATATATGCTTGATAAATATATTGAGCAAATAAATGCAGAATCCAAATGGTGACACTTTTTAGTTTCTTGATAATTAGCCATTTGTACATCCAAGGAAACTACCAACATCATGAAAAAGCAACCTAGAGCATTACAGAAGCTATTTGTAAGCCATGTATTTGATAAAGAATTAGCTCTGAAATACAGAAAGAGTTTCTGCAATCAATGGCAAAAGAATCTACAACCCCTTCTTCTCCTGGAAAATACCTAATAGCAATGACATTGGTGTGGCTAGATGGCCCATGTTTGGGCAAAGACCTATGGGGAATGATTGCTGCAATGATTAGGGAGAAGGATTCACTAAGGGGCTCATGGAGGCGAGTCCAAAGACAGAAAATGGACTCTTGTCTCCAAGCTGGCCCATCTAGTTAAGGACACGAACATGAAGTTCTTGGTGGAGATCTGTCTGTCCTCCCTGCCTGTCTGAGGTGACAGACTTCTTGGAGACATACTCAAGAATAGTGTTTTAAAGATGTTGATGCAGAAGCATACACATCAACCAGTAGACCTGGGTCGAGGCGTCTATTGTCACTGAGACTGTGGTCATACTAGTCTGAGTGTTAAGTACTCTAAGGAGATAGCTACAGCCATTAGAACAAACAAAATCTTGGACAAGCTCTGCACAGTGCCTGAGTAGAGAGGTCACTAGGGAAACAAGATGCTTGAAGCCTCACACCATTCCATGCAAGGTGACAGGCCACTGGTATGCCTCATTCCTACCCCCAGAGGGACTGACATCTCTCATGCCTATGCCCCCAAAGCTGCTGCTATTGGTAGGTTCTGATGACTGCTGTGCTTCAGCCATGTGGGGACTCCTCAGAAAAATTTAAAGGTTAGAACTACTGTATGACCCTGCACTATCACTCCTGGATATTTATCCAGAAGAGTGGAAACGTTAGTCTCTCCTCTGTTCACTTCAGTGGTATTTACAATAGCCAAGATAGGGAAAGAGTGTAAATGTCCATCAGTGAATGAATGTATAAAGCAGATGTGCTATGCACATGACAGTGAATGAATGTTATTCAGCCTTAGAAAAATCAGGAAATTCTACAAAACCACAATAACATGAAGGAGTTATGAAGACATTATGCCAAGGGAGGCAAACCATAAAATGACAAATAATTTATGACTCAACTTATGATTCACTTAAATTGTAAAATGAACAGAATCAAAGTCTGAAATTGTTTTGAAGGGGTGCAGGAGGGAGAAGTGGAGTGGAAGGGAGGAGTGGAAATTTGGGTTTATTCTTTTTGTCGTAACTGCTGTTCAATACTGCATTTGCAGTCCACAGTGCTGTGCCATGCATCCACCATTGCTTACTCCTGTTATCACAGTGAAGTAAAAACAACAACGAAAACAAAGTGATACAAAACTTAGCCAGGCAGGGTGTCTCACAATTGTAATTCCACACTCAAGCTGAGACAGGGAGATTGGCACGAGCTAAAGGCCACTCTGGGCTATACAGTAAAACTGTTTAAAGACAATAGCAGCAACAAAAAAAAACAAACAAGCAAACAAACAAAAAAAACTGTTCAAAAACAACAACAGCCAGGCATAGTGGCACACTCCTTTAATCCTAGCAGAGGCAGGAGGATCTCTGTGAGTTTGAGGCCAGTCTGGTCTACAAATCAAGTTCCAGGACAGCAGGGCCACATAGAGAAACCCTGTCTCAGAGAACCAAAAAACAAAACAAAACAAACAAAAAACTGTTTCAAAACAACAACAAAAATTGAACACCCTTCTCCAGCCTGCCTAGTGTAAGTGAGGGTTCAGTAAACCACTGATCTAGACTGCTGTATGGGTAGAAAGAAAGATTTATTTGGGATCAAACTGCCAAGGGTGAGGGAGTGGGGCTGGGGTCAGGGGGAAAAGAGAGAAGGGCAAAATTTTATATTGCCATGATGGTATTCCTGGGCGACTAGGCACTTGAAGAAGGAATGAGCAATCAGGTGGCCCTGGAGGTAAGCGGGGAGAGGGCCTGTAAGTCTACGCTGGTGAGGCCAGCCATCAGTACCCATAGCGGAGACTTGAAGGCAAGTTTTACCAAAGGAAGCAGGAAGTATAGACGAAGTCACTCCTGAGAAATATATTAAAAATGACAGAGACTTACAAGCTATCTACACAGTCACTCTTGGCTCCTTATGGTTGTTGGGGGCCAAGGTCCCAGGGCAGCTTTGTTAGTCTTTGACCACCACATAGGACAGCATCAATCTCTGGCAGCCAGATGCAGAAGATCTAAGAGATTTTCCTATGGAGGAACATAGGAGACTGGCCTTACTTGGCAAGGCAGAGTGGATAGTCAACCCTCCAGAGTTCACAATTTGGACAAAGTCCTAGTGGCCAGCAATGTGTAGGGCATGTCTTTGTCTAGTGAGTAGTGTTGCAAACTGTATTAGTCAAGGTTCTCTAGAGTCAGAGAACTTATGGAATGAAGGGAATTTATTGGAATGACATACAGGCTGCAGTCCAACTAATCTAACAATGGGTGGCTGTGAATGGAAAGTCCAAGAATCTAGAGTCCCACAAGGCTGGTGTCTCAGCTGGTCTTCTATTATGCTGGAGTCCCTAAGAAGTAGGTTCCAGCAACGGTGAAGGGATGGATGTGCTGGCAAGGGCAAGCAGGCAAAGAACAAAACCTTCCTTCTTCCATGTCCTTACATGAGTTTCCAGCAGAAGGTGTTTGCAGCCCAAATTAAAGGTGTGTGTGTTCCCGCCTCAAGATCAGGATCAAAGACCAGATCCAGATCACAGGTGTGCCCTCCATTTCTGGACTGTAGTTTATTCCAGAAATAGTCAAGTTGACAACCAAGAGAGCCATCACATCACCTTTGAAGCAAGCTCCAGGTGGACCCCATTGGTGACCCATTCTCTTTGCTGATGGCCTCGGGGCAGCTGCCAGAAGATGGTATCTCTGTCTATCATGGGAGGCCCTTTCTGTCCTTTCCTGCTCCTGGGGGTGTCCCCAAAGGGAAAGAGATTTATCAGAGAGATGCCCTGAATCATAGTGGAGAGGTATCCCTTTCCATTTGATGGGGCGCTCAGTAGCACGGGAGAAGCTGCTTGACACACCAGCACAACTTTTGTTGAGTGGACAGAGAAACAGGCTCCAGGGAGCCAACGAGAGACATAGAGACAAAGAAAATAGCTCCGAGTTGACACCCGGTAGGCAAGGAGAGACAAGTGTGTGTAAGCAGAGGAGAAAACCCCAGGAGAGGTGGACTCTAAAATTTTGGAGTCGAGTATGGTGGGAGGCAGGAGCCCACAGAAGAAAGCGATCCGTACCAAGGAGGGTTCAAATCGACAGTTTGTTTCGGTTAGAAGGGGCGCCAAATGTAAGTGATGGCACAGTGGGTAGAAAGAAACATTTTAATTGGGGATCAAACTGCCAAGGCTGTGTCTAGGGGGATGGAGAGCAGAGGAAGAGCAAAACGGTAGAAAAGTGATTGGATTTTCTATGATAGTCATCCAAGTGGGGTCTTTGAGACAACTCAGGCTGTTCAGGTTGGATTGACCATGAATTAGATGCCCTCGCCCAAAGTAGTTGATCTTGGGCCAGATTAAGGGAGGCTTCTGCTAAACAGAAACCCATCTTCAGGCCGCTGTTTACCCAATAAACAATCCTGTTTACCAGGCCGGAGTTGTTCTGTTTAGGACAGTGTCACCAGCACTGCCATTCTGTGGGGCCACTTTGGACCCAACACCTAGTAGGACACTAGTCTGCTACAAATGAACTCCTTCCACTCATATTTTCTCTTCCAGTGTTAACTCGTCTGAATTCAGCATCACAGAACAGTTCCTGGACGGAACGTGTCCTAGAAGATTATCTGCACTCTTTATGTAATATAAGTTCAATACATAATTCCCTGGAACACAGTTTGCATGGGCTGCATTAGTGTGTTCTCAGTTACCATAGCAAAAATTCTTTATGATGGTTAGTTTGTAAGGACAGGTTGATTTATCTTGCCGTTCTGGAGTTCTGCGAGTGTGGTACCTGCTTCTGATTGGTTTTGGTGAAACCTCCCTCTTGGCAGATAGTATCACAGTAGGGAGGATCCTGGGTGAGGAAGAAATCTTATGGTAAGACAGGAAGTCAAGGAGTTAGTAGAAGCAACTCTTGGTATTTTTTTTTTCCCAACAATGCTTTGTCTCAAGAGATTTCTTAACTGGAGTAACCCCCGAGTAACACTTCCTCCAGTACGTTAGGAGCAGTATAAAATATACATAAAGCTCAGTCAAACAAGATGGCTCAGGAACTACATGGGAAGCAGATGGCTCGCCACATTTTATAGTGTATCTGACTTGGGAGAAATGTGAAGCCTATTCTATAAGGTTCTGGAGGGTGTTTCATTGAATAAACCAAACTTTGAGTATTCTTTCTATATTATCCCAATTCATTTGTGCTGCTCTTTTCTTCTTTATGTCAATCATGGCTGAGCATTGTTCTATATCTAGGACCTACAGCTTCAGGAGTCCACGTACAGTAAAAGCAGTTCCTGGTACACTAGCATGCCACAACTTAGTCTCTGATCCCAAAGTTGTCCCTGAATGTATGCCAGCTGTTCCTTAGATCATTAATAGAAAGAGATTGAACCCAGACTATATAGTGAGTTCCAGGTTAGCCAAAACTACACAGTGAGACCCTGTCTGTGAAAAATAAAAATAATGTTGATTTGAATAAAAATTGATGTGGGCTTGCTTTTGGTAGAAATGTACATTGTTACAACTTGGCAGAAATGGCATTATATACAAAAATCAAACAGAAACATTAATTCAGTCATATGCATGCAAACACATCAAAATTGTGTGGGTAGGTTGCAACAGTATTTTTTACTATAACTGCATGTAGAAATAATTTTTTTTTTTTTTTTTTTTTTTTTTTTTTTTTTTTTTTTTTTTTTTTTTTTTTTTTTTTTTATCAGACAGATGGTCTTTTATTGAAATATTCTCTCTTGTTGCTTCTAACTAGCTGGGCATTCCACCACACCACTGTTGATGTCGTCAATGATGTCATGAGGATGGCGCCCGTCCACATTGCAGCCCACAGACTGTGCAGTACCCAGGATCTCTTTAATAGTTCCAGAAAGTTCTCTGGCTAAAGACCGGTGTCGCATCTGCCGGGCAATGTTGACAATCTCGTCAAAAGTGATGTTTCCACTGTGTTTAATGTTCTTCTGCTTCTTTCTGTCTCTTGGTGGCTCCTTGAGGGCTTTGATGATCAGGGCAGAGGCAGAGGGTACCACCTCAATCTGGGCCTGTCTGTTCTGGATGGTCAGCTTCACTGTGATCCTGAGGCCTTTCCAGTCTCCGGTTGCCTTGGCAATGTCATCACCAACTTTTTTTGGAGACAGACCCAGGGGGCCGATCTTGGGGGCCAGGGCGGACGTGGCGCCGACCTCACCTCCGGTGCACCTCAAGTACACGACTTTGATCTCGTTGGGGTCGAACTTGGGCGGCATGGTGGAGGCGGCTGGTGTCGGATGAACCCGGATTCGGGACGACCGAAGAAAGTTGCACCGTAGCCTCCGCCGAGCCGAAAGCCGAAAAAGCAGAAATAATTTTAATGGAATTAAAATTGATAAATAATGTGACAGTCATAAAACAGAGTACTATTCAGTAACAAAAGTGAACATTTTAGCTGCATACACAATGTGTACAATTCTAACAAACTTCACGTTTACTGAAACATCCAACACATCAGTACTATAGCTGCTTGAGTCCATTAACGTATAGTTCAATTACATTAGTTACTTAGTTATTTCTTGAGACTGGGTCTCACTATGTAGCTCTGGATAGCCTGGAACTCACTATGTAAATAGGGCTGGACTCAAGGTCACAGAGATCCACCTTTCTATTAAAGGCATGTATCACTCTTCCAGGCTCCACTAGTGTGTAATTCGGAGGGAAACATTTTAGAAGCTAGAATACTGGCTACTTTTGAGTAAGAGAAAAGAGATACTTCAACTTTTTTTCCAGAATACCTCTAGAATCACATGGCTAGTGAGGAATTCTGCATCTCAAGCTCTGCTTCTAACACCTGCAAATTACTCCTCTGTCTACAAAAGCTACAAGAGGAGGGATTAATACCCTAGACCACTCAGATTTTCTTGATTGTCCCATACACATGCAAGCCTATATGTATTGCTCTTCCCTCTGCCCAGCGTGGAATTTTCCATTCTCTGTAGAGAAAGCCCAAGCTCTTCATTGAAAATGAGAAAGAAGCTCAAGGTTTTGTTTCAGATTTGTCTGGGCTCTAAGCTTGCCACTCTCAAAGTTTCTGTGCTTGGTCATGTTTAAGCTTTTAGCCTCAGTTTCTCTTCTATGAACTAGTTATAATGATATGTAGCTCGTGGGCTGTGTTAGATTGGGATTGATGGAAGTGATGTGGACATGAAGGGAAGAAGCCAGGCGTCTCAGAAACAGAATTGTTCTTTCAATCAGAACAACTGAAAGGCTATAGCCTTTCCTAAGAGTTGAGAGTGTGCACACATGGTGTGGGGATCTTGGGATTTATAGGAAAGGAAAGGGGGAACTCTGGGAATGGAAGAGTCCATCTGCAGGTCATTTTCCCTGCAGTCTCAACGTGGTAAACACCAGCGGGTTTGGTGTTATCAATCAAGACAACTTTCCTACCCAGAGCTTCTCACACTACCTGAGGCCTATAGGTAATTCACCCTTCAGGCTGTTTGAGGATATAAACAAGATGATGTGGTAAGAGCTCATTACATATTATTTTATGTTTTCCTTTTAACCTTTCAGGATTACTTGATTCCTGAGTTATACTGTCACTCATTCGGAATAATTTTAAATCATTATTTTTTTTTTATTTAGTGTAAATGTGCTGGCAGGAGTCAGAATTTCAAAAAAGAGGAAAATATGCCACTCTAGTCACAATAGTTAGAAAATGAAAATAACAATGAAGTATATGTATGTCCTTCAACTGATGAATGGATAATGAAAATATGATACAAATACACTCTAGACTACTATTCAGTTGCAAAGAAAAATAAAATCATGAAATTTGCACAAAAGTGGATAGAACTAGAAAAAATCACACTGAGTGAGGTAATCTAGACCCAGAGAAGCAAATGTCACATGTTACCTCTTATTGGAGGCTCCTAGCTCCAGAGCTTCAGATGTGAGCATACAGTCTGTAGTAACACCAGAAACCAGGAAAATAAAATGAGACCATTGTTTTATCATTTGATACAGAGTTTCATATAGTCCAGGCTAGACTCAAACTCGATATGTAGCTAAAGATGACCTTGAACTCCTGATCCTCCCAGGTGCTAGGATAACAATATACCATTACACCCTCTTGTCTTGATGTTGTTGTGGAAGAATACTTGAGTAGCATTAAGCACACCCACAATGGTGTACACTCATTACTACTTTCTGGAACTTTTCATCATCCTAAACCAAACTTTTAACGAATGCTAACACCCGTTCCCTTCCCTCAGGACAGGCTCAGAGATTCTACTTTCGTCCCTATGAATCTTACTATTCTGGTGGGGACCTCTAATGCCTGGAATCAGCACAGTGTTTGTCCTTTCGTAACTGGCTTATCTCATACAGAGAAATGTCACTGGCAGTTCATGTTGGAGCATGTATCAGAACTATGTGAACATCTTGGAAGGTTTATTTTAAAAATCCCTTTAGTAATGTTACCAGGAAGCATTGCATTTACAATTTAATTTGGAGAGTGCTTCTAGAGTTTGGCATGTGTCCATTGAGTTTTGCTTTCACGGCCTCAGGGAAAGTGCTCTGCCTCCTGGCTGTTGTCCTGCTGGAGGGAAGCAGAGAGTCTTGTTAGAATGAGGGCTGCACTGAAGTGTTTGGGAGGTAAAGAGACATCCTGACTGCAACTGCTTTCCAACGTTCAGAAAAAAATATGACACTATGTTTATACAAATATAAAATGATAGGGAAATGTATTCAAATATAAACTATTGGGGCATCTGGGTGGACATTCTTCACACCATTCCTCTAAAGTTTAAGTTAGGTATTATGTCAACCCTAAACTTAGAAAATAATGAACAAATACACACCTGTTCCTCCCCAAAGTAGGTATGTAAAACAAATGACCTGTTTACAACTCAAATGTTTAAAATGTGAGTGTACAAAAGCCAGAGCTCAGAAAAAATGCTTCTGCAAGAGCCACGGCTGAACAGCAATTGGAACTGATTCTCCAGCATTTCATCAATGGCAGATGTAGGAGTTAGTGTGTGAGTGAATTAACAGTGTACTCACAGTGGGAAGATGCCATCAGGGAAAAGGAAATAACCTGAGATAAAATCATGGAACATCTCAGTAATTATTTAACAGGAACAGATGTTTTAAGTTGTTCACTTAAAGATGTTGTTCACTGGAAAGAAGATCATTGGAATTTATTTTTATGCTTACAAAAATGTTTAGAGTGTAACTTCATTAGGAAGAATATTAGCTCCTGGAACATTTGTTATTTATAGTCTGATGTAATTTGTCTTATGAGTTTCCACTGCCATTTGGGAAGGTCTATAAACAAGTATTTGTACTGACAAGTGAAATATGACACATTGTAAGGATATCCTCAAACATGCCAGGGAGCTGTAGAAAACATGGAAAGTAATCAGGAAGCTAATGACCATACCATAATTCCCATATAGTATTTTTAATAATTTTGTGTGGATATTGTTCTGTATGCTGTGAATGTGTTGCTCTGATTGGTTAATAAATAAAGTGCTGATTGGCCAGTAGCCAGGCAGGAAGTATAGGCGGGACAAAGAGAGAGGAGAATTCTGGGAACAGGAAGGCTGAGTCAGGAGATGCTGCCAGCCGCTGCCACCATGAGAAGTAAAATGTAAAGTACCGGTAAGCCACAAGCCACGTGGCAACTTATAGATTAATAGAAATGGGTTAATTTAAGATATAAGAACTAGATAGCAAGAAGCCTGCCACAGCCATGCAGTTTATAAGTAATATAAGTCTCTGTGTGTTTACTTGGGTCTGAGCGGCTGCGGGCCCTGGTGGGACTGGAGAAATCTCCAGTTATAATTTTGGTCCTTGATAATAAGACATAGGTCAGATTAGGTGTTAAAAAAGTTTTATTTTTTTGAGATAAGGTAGCCCAGACTGGCCTCACCATATCCTTGCTTCAGCCCCGTGAGTCCTGGCATCACAGATACACACCAATGAATCTTGCTTAGATATCGATCCCTCTTAAGTTCAGATTTTTTTTTAAAGTGACAAGAAAACATACAAATCTTTTATTAAAACTGTCTCTCAAGGAGGCTTGTTTGTAAGAAGGGCTCCAGTGAAAGAAAGGAGAATAGGAGAAAGAAATTAGTGTAGTGTGTGAAAACAACTAAAATTCCAAGTGTGAAACTGTGAAACAAACAAAAAACATTGGTGCCTCAAGCCTTGTCTCATCCATGATGCAGAATTAAGATCTTTCTTAGAGCCGGGCGGTGGTGGCGCACGCCTTTAATCCCAGCACTCGGGAGGCAGAGCCAGGCGGATCTCTGTGAGTTCGAGGCCAGCCTGGGCTACCAAGTGAGTTCCAGGAAAAGGCGCAAAGCTACACAGAGAAACCCTGTCTCGAAAAAACAAAAACAAAAACAAACAAACAAACAAACAAAAAAAACGGTGGAAGATCTTTCTTAGAAAAGCACACTCAGCTTTGTAATATCAGTGGCCATGAGGAAGAGTCTGTACTGGTACATAGTCTCCAGACAGATTTCCCAGAATTCCTCTCAGACATCATCCAGTGGGGGTTTCTCTCTGGCCTTTTTCATATGTCCATTGACTTTGCTCACTTTTCATTTTCTCTCTCAGATTTTCTCCAAAAATCAAGTTCCCCTGCTGTAGTATTTGAACGTAATTGGCCCCCATATACTCATAGGGAGTGGTACTATTAGGAGAGACACTGCCAGCTGCCACGATGACAAACAGCATGTGAAGATGCCGGTAAGCCACGAGCCATGTGGCAAGGTATAGATTAATGGAATTGGATTAATTTAAGCTATAAGAACAATTAGCAAGAAGCCTGCCACAGCCATACAGTTTGTAACCAATATAAGTCTCTGTGTTTACTTGGTCGGGTCTGAGCGGCTGTGGGACTGGCAGGTGAGAGAGATTTGTCCTGACTGTGGGCCAGGCAGGAAAACTCTAGCTACAAATGGCGTCCAACATGGTGGCAAGAGTTTCCACCTAAAAACTGAGAAAAGATTCTAAAACGGATTTGAAAACAGTTCCTAATTGTCTCTCTCAAATGAGTGGCAGCTGCCGGTTTGAGCTACTGGTGGGTACCTAGGGTGTGTGCTCGACCTGCCGCCGTATGGCGGGAATGAGGTCTCTGCAAGTGGCACATTAAGCTGTGTGGTGGATTTAGCCTTTGCTAGTACAAAACAAAAAAAGGTTTCTGGCCGGGCGGTGGTGGCGCACGCCTTTAATCCCAGCACTCGGGAGGCAGAGCCAGGCGGATCTCTGTGAGTTCGAGGCCAGCCTGGTCTACAAAGCGAGTTCCAGGAAAGGCGCAAAACTACACAGAGAAACCCTGTCTCAAAAAACCAAAAAAAAAAAAAAAAAAAAAAGGTTTCTGGGCTACACGCTGCTTGGATAAAAGCATAGACCCACAATAGCTCCCAGAGCTGGCGGTAAACGTAGCCATGTTGGGAAGCTGAAGTGGGTGGAGTCAGCAGCCACAGCTGCTGCAGTTTAAAGCAATAGATTCACAATAAGACAGATTCAGATGTAATAGTTTACAATGTGTGTAAAATATACGTAGGCTTGAAAGAGACAAAAAAAGGTGATATATACAGTTAGATAAACAAATACATAGTTTTAAAAAATAAAGTCTTTAAAGAGACAGTAAAATTAATATAAAAAATAAGCTATGTGAAGATGACTATTACACAGAGAATCTGGATTTTGTTGTCTTTGGGATTTTTAACTGCAGAAAAACATTTGATTGTAAAAGCTGCTGAGTTATGCCAAAATGTATATATTTTTTTTTTATTTTTTTTTTATTTTTTTTTTTCGAGACAGAGTTTCTCTGTGTAGCTTTGCACCTTTCCTGGATCTCGCTCTGTAGACCAGGCTGGCCTCGAACTCACAAAGATCCACCTGCCTCTGCCTCCCAAGTGCTGGGATTAAAGGCGTGTGCCACCACCGCCCGGCCCAAAATGTATATTTTAAAGGTACCTTGACTTCAAATTTTGGATATAAGGATATGTTGCTTTGGAAAGGAGACTCTGCTTTTGTTCCCACAGAAAGCCAGAGGCTATGGATTTGTTCCAGATTAAGATACATCAGGTTTGACCAGCCAAGACCCCCTGAAAGGTCTCTGATGACACCATGGCCCAGATGATCCAACATCCAGAATGGTTTGAAGGCAACTGGCTCAGACAATACAGCCTCATGGACTATTCCATAATCCTAAAATTTTCTTTATGTCCCCATAAGATACAGCGCCCCCCTCCAGCAGGAAGTAGTAAGAGAAGCTACGCCCAAATTCCCAAATTATATGTAATTTTACTTTGTTAAGGTTAAAACCTTCCTTTTTGAAAAAAAAAAGGGGGGGAAGTGCTGTGGGATGTTCTGTATGGCAAATGTGTTGCTGATTAGTCAATAAATAAAACACTGATTGGCCATTGGCTAGGCAGGAAGTATAGGCGGGACAAGGAGGAGAATAAAGCTGGGAAGTGGAAGGCTGAGGCAGAGAGACACTGCCAGCTGCCACGATGACAAACAGCATGTGAAGATGCCGGTAAGCCACGAGCCACATGGCAAGGTATAGATTAATGGAAATGGATTAATTTAAGCTGTAAGAACAGTTAGCAAGAAGCCTGCCACGGCCATACAGTTTGTAACCAATGTAAGTCTCTGTGTTTACTTGGTCGGGTCTGAGCGGCTGTGGGACTGGCAGGTGATAGAGATTTGTCCTGACTGTGGGCCAGGCAGGAAAACTCTAGCTACACCCGTTCAAAGTTAATTAAACAAAAATTAAATTAAAATTTCCCTCAGGCACACCATTTTTCTTTTAGTCCCTGGATATCACTAGAATTGGAAAGTTGTCTGTCTTGTTCCATGTGCAGTAAGAAAGGCAACCTATGAGAGGTATGAAGACCTCTGAGATCGTATGAAGGAATGAGTTACTTGCTGGCATGCTTGTGTGGTATTAAAACTTGAATGCCGACTTTATATCACCTCCTTGCAGCTCTTGCTTTCTCAAATGAGTTGAGACTTTAGAGAGAGGTGAATATGCCATTACTGTTTTTAGCATCCGTTTAACTAGTAAGACTGTAGTCTGTTCAAAGTCACTGGCATCACACATTCACTGGATATTTTGTAAAAAACTTACAGATAAGTAATTTGAGTAAAAAGAAAAAAGAGTTCCCTGCATCATTCTTTAAACCTCAAAAAATCGTACGAATTTTTACTAGAATAATGTTACTGTTCATTCTATATAAAATAAATTTATTTATATATTTACTTCTGATCTTTCTGCTTCAACTTCCTGAGTACTGGAATTCAGTTTGCACCATCACACCTGGCATAAGAGGGGCTGGGAACTGAACCCAGATCTTCACACATTGCTAGGCCAGCACTCTATCAATGGAGCCATGTTCTAGACCCTCTAGTAACTTTGTTTGCACTAATTCCTATGGAGTGTCACAAAGGCTGGGTTTACTATAAAATTGTTGGGTAATATAATTGAAATAGTCTGTTGCATACAAATATTATCCTATAACAAAATTTAAATGTAACTCCTGTGGAAAATCCTTTTGTGCACTGTGAAGATTTGTCGCTGTGATTAGTTTAATAAATAAGCTGACTGGCCAGTAGCTGAACAGGATAAAGTTAGGCAGGAAAGCCAAACTGAGAATGATGGGATGAAGAAGGGCAGAGACAGGGGAGTCAAGAGCCAGATGGAGAACAAGTTGGACGTACCAATGGATCAAGTAAAGGCTACAAGCCTTGGGACAGTACATGGACTAATACAAATGGCTTAGGTTATAAGGGCTAGTTAGTAATAAGCCTGAGCTATTGGCCAAGCATTTTGTAATTAATACAAGCTCCTGTGTGCTTATTTGGGACTGGGTGGTCAGGACAGAAAAACTCCACCTCTGCTTACATGTAGCCCTCCCCAATTCAAATAAATCCTATTTAACTGTTTAAGGCTGTTTTACTAGTTATGATTTATTGGTGTTCTGACAGGATGCTTTAGTGCATGTCTGCTGTAGTCTCACTACCTATATATATTTCTGAGAGACTAATGCAACTTTAAATTTTTAGAAAAATTTGGTTTATGTGTGTGGATGTTTTGTCTGCATGTATGTCTGTGCCCACAAAGGCCAGAAGAATGCATCAGATTCCTTGGAACTGGAGTTACAGATAGAAGGGTTTGGGGTAGCTCAGTGGTTAAGAGCACTTCATGCTCTTCTCAAAGACCTGAGTTCCATTCTCAACACATGCTTAGGCATCTTGCAGCCAACTTCAAGGATCCAATACCCCTCTCATGACCTCCATGAGCACCTCACATGCATCACACACACACATACATACACACACACACACACACACACACACACACATACACACACACACACACAGACACACAATAGAATGGGATGTAATGACATTTATGAAATAATATAAGGGTAGCACCCTTAGATTTTTAAGAGTTTTTGCTGGGTGGTAGTGACACATACCTTTCATCCCGGCACTCAGGAGGCAGAGGCAGGCAGATGTCTGAAATCGAGGCCAACCTGGTCTACACAGCTAATTCCAGGAAAGCCAGGGCTGTTACACAGAGAAACCCTGTCCAGAAAAAAAAAATCCCTCTAGTCTTTTATAGTTGCTTCACACACTGTAACCCAACAGCAATATTAGGAGACTCACTTCATCAATTCATCACATTTTAGTTTTTTTATAGATAATTATTTTTACATTCACATTTGTTTAGTTTTTTATTGTACTAAATTATAGCTAAGCATTTACTTATAACAAAATGGAAAATTTATAAATTAAATTCCACACTGCTTTATTAAAATATTGATTTTACTTATAATTTATAAAGATAAACTTAACTTGGCACTTGGAATTGAATTGAGGGCCTTGCGCATGCTGGGTAAGTCAATGCTGTACTGCAGAGGTAAGACCTCTGCCCTAAACATTTCACTAGGTTAACTGTGGACTAGAGGAGGCAGCTTGGTTTGTGTGTGCATGCCTGGCAGAAAGGCCTGGGTTTGACCTCAGTTCTGGAGGAAAGCGGCTGTGCTGGGGCATGCTGGAACCTCAGCACTCTGTAGGCTGAGGGGGAAAAAGCAGAAATTTACAGTAATCCTTGGGTATGTAGTGAGTTGGAAGCCAGTCTGGACTACACAAGACAAATAATAATAACATGATTATCATATGTGGCTTAATTAAACACATTAAGGAAAACACAATTCTTAGAAAGCTTTCATCTGGGGAAAGTAGAATATGAGGAGGCCCTAGAAAGAGACTATCTCATGAATCATCAAGCATGAGTATCAGCGAGTGAATGGAGGAGTCAGGTAAGTGTCCATTAAGTCACATTAGTGACTACTTTCATGGAATACTATCAGGTCACAGATAGATATAGATAGGTATAGATATAGATAGATATAAATAGATCTTGATCTCCAGGGCAACTAATCTTTCCAGATTTATATTTGCATGTTAATAAATATTAAATAATATGTTATATTTGGATAGATATGCTCACTTTCCTAATACCACCTATTAGAAATCTTAGCCTTTCTTATATAAACTCATATACTAATTTGGGTTCTGAAGAGACTGAAAAAGACTAACCTCAAGAAGATGTGATATTTTGGCTGGAGAGAGGGCTCAGTGGTTAAGAGCGCTGACTGCTCTTCCAGAGGTCCTGAGTTCAATTCCCAGCAACCACATGGTGGCTCACAAACCACCGATAATGAGATCTGGTGTCCTCTCTGGCCTGCAGGGATACATGCAGACAGAACACTGTATACATGATAAATAAATCTTTAAAAAAAAAAAAAAAACAGCCGGGCGGTGGTGGCTCACGCCTTTAATCCCAGCACTCGGGAGGCAGAGGCAGGTGGATCTCTGTGAGTTCGAGGCCAGCCTGGGCTACCAAGTGAGTTCCAGGAAAGGCGCAAAGCTACACAGAGAAACCCTGTCTCGAAAAACCAAAAAAAAAAAAAAAAAAAGATGTGATATTTTATTCTAAATACCAAGAATAACAAGTTCAGATAACCCCCTCTCCAAGTCGGGATTCAACACAAAGCTTTGTACATGCTAGGTTCTGCCCTGAGTTACATTTGAGGTTGTTTGTTTGTGTTTGTTTTGTCCTTTTTTGAGATAAGGTATGGCTAAGTTGACCAAACTGGCCTAGAACTTGCAGAGATCCCCTTGCCTCAGCCTATCACCCTCTCTGATCTCTTTCCCCATGTGACCTTTTTTATTTCTCAGTGATCAGAGGACCAGCTGTATCAAAATCTCCTAGAGAAGTAGTTAAAAATGAAAGAGTCACGTTGAATACAATAGTTAGAATCTTGCTGGAGCATGTTTGGGGATTGAGACCCAAGGATGGCATTTTGTTTTGTTCCCAGGTAATTTTTTCAACATTTTTTGGGTGGGGTGGGGTGGGGTGGTTTTTTTTTTTTTTTGAGACAGGGTTTCTCTGTGTAGTTTTGGTGACTGTCCTGGAACTCACGGAAATCCACCAGCCTCTGCCTCCCGAATGCTGGAATTAAAGGCGTACGCCACCATGCCTGGCTCCATTTTCTTTCTTTCTTTTCTTTTCTTTTTAAGATTTATTTATTTAATGTACTTTGGGGTTTTGTCTGCATGTGTGTCTATATGAGGGTGTCAGATCCCCTGGATTACAGACAATTGTGAGCTGCCATGGGGGTGCTGGGAATTGAACCTGAGTCCTCCAGAAGAACAGTAAGTGCTTTTAACCTCTGAGCCATCTCTCCAGCCCCATTCCCAGATAATTTAAAAGCACATTTTAGATCAACCATTGGTTCAAATGCCAATTTAAAAAAATATACTTATCACAGAAACCTAGAACAGTGACCGCAGTCATTCCACTTCACCATTTAGACCAGTGATACCAAACAAATGATGCAAATCATGTAAATCACTTAGAATTTTCTAGCCTTAAATTTAAAAGACAGATTGAATTAATAATAATACTACAGCTTGTTTAAATAATGTATACAAGACAATATATTTTCAATATGCAATTTCCATTAAATTCCAGAGTTACTTTTGCATTTTTTGAAGCGAATCTTTGAGATTAAATAAGTATTTTATGCCTACAGAAGTTCTTGATTCAGACAAGCCACATTTGAAGTGGTTAGTTATTATCTACCAGAGAAAAGAGAACATGCCAGCCCATACCCTGCTGTTCCCAGCCACAGGCCAAATAAAGTACTGCTGTTTTTCTGGACAGGAGGAGGCTTAGGGCTGCAACGTCTCTAAGAGGTCAGTTACTGCTCACTATTCAGGATCTTCATCCACTGAGAAGCTGAATGCAAGAGCAAATGAATCACAGGAGTGAAAGGAGTTTCTTTCAAGGTCACAGTCTGGGCTCCTGTAAAACAATCTCCGGAGTTCTCTGTGCTGTGGTTGTTTCTGGAGTTGGTCCGAGGGAACGGAAGCTGTGTCAGAAGGATGCTCCCAAGCACAGGGTCCATTACAACACTGACCACATTACACTAAACTGACACAGGAGGGCTAAGACCGGTCATCACTTAGAAAGTGTCATCCCCTAACAAAGAAAATCATCAGTGGTGAAAAGTCCAGGATAATTTCTGAATATCTTGCTGGATGGTGGTACCGATATCTGAGACAAATGATGGAGAGAAAGCCATTCTGTGGAGGAAGGTTATAGCTGCTTGAGTTGTCTGTGAGATCCAGGAATAGATGTCTAATAGGCAGTTGGATTATATTGGTCCAAAGCTCAAATTACAGTGTTTTGGTTTGGGAATACAGCCTTGCCAGGCAGAAGCACAAAAAGCTGTACATGAAAGCTCATATTTTTAGTTATTTAGCAACTCTTACTTTATAATTATTCCTTTTTTGGTTGATGACAATTTAATTTTTTGCCCCCAGTGTACAAGGCATGATATTAAAAACAGGCAAGAAAGAATTGTTACTCTCCCTTTGTAATTCTTGTGATACAGGACATTGATTTATGTTCTCTACAGAGATTTCCTTCAAGGATTGCTAACTGGGTGAACAGGAAAGGAAGTGGACATTCTTAGAAGATTTGGGATAAAGTTCCTCAGCAGCTCTTCTCACACTAACCAGACTTTATTCTTAGTAATCTTTCTATAATAGAGTTATGGAGGTATTCATAATATTTGTTATGACTGTTAAACTAAACTTCAGGTCACCAAAATGTCTCAGCATATAAAGGCGATTGCCTTATGGTCTGAATCCAATACCCAGGATCCACATAGTGAAAGAGAACTGACTCCCACAGTTGTCTTCTGATCTCCATACATGTGCTGGTGGCACATGTGCATGGGTGTGCACGCACACACCCACCTCCCCCCCACACCAGATAAACGGGGGGGGGGCTCCCCTCTAATTTCAAGTGTGCTGTAACATGCCTGTACCCACACAGATACATAAAATAATTAAATCTTTTTTTTTTTTTTTTTGGTTTTTTCGAGACAGGGTTTCTCTGTGTAGCTTTGCGCCTTTCCTGGAACTCGCTTTGGAGACCAGGATGGCCTCGAACTCACAGAGATCCGCCTGCCTCTGCCTCCCAAGTGCTGGGATTAAAGGCGTGCGCCACCACCGCCCGGCAAATCTTTTTTTTTTTTTTAAGACTTTTAAGAATAGTTAGCCAGGCTTGATGGCACATGTCTTTAATCCCAGCACTCGGGAGGCAGAGGCAGGTGGATCTCTGAGATTGAGGCCAGCCTGGTCTACAGCGTGAGTTCCAGGATAGTCAGGGCTACACAGAGAAACCCTGTCTCAAAAAAAACAAAACAAGTCACAGGAGAACTCTTTTTTTTTTTTGCTTTTATTTGCTGGTGTGTGTGTGTGTGTGTGTGTGTGTGTGTGTGTGTGTGTGTGTGTGTGTGTGTGTACATGCATATAGTTTAGCAGGTGTACATATATAGATGCCCATGCATGTGAAGACCCAAGGCTGATATAAGATATAAGGAATCACTCTCTAATACACTTCCACCTCACTCACTGAGGGAAGATCTTTCGAGCAAACCCAAAGCTCACTGACACAGCCAGTCATCTCACTAGTCAGCTTGCTCTGTTCAGCTTCCAACACTAGAATGCATGGGGAGCCCAGACCCACCCAATATACATGTGGGTACCCTGGTCCCATGCTTGCCCTTCAGTCCCTGAGCCTTCTCCCTAGCCCAGAATACTCTTAAAGCAATTCTCAGTCCTGTCCATAACTATTACAACATCTCAAACTAATACATGAGAATCTGGCCTTAGAACTGATTCCACTGGAAATCACTACAGAAGTAACAACAGGTTTTGTAGTTAATGTATGTGTCGGTCACTTGGCTACTTGCCATGAACACAGATTCACAGATGTTCCCAATTCAAACTTTGTTTTACCAAGTCCAGAAAAGACTGTACTTGCTTTTCTTTGCTCAAGTTTAAAAAAAAAAATAATTCTCATTTTTGAAACAAACTCCATTTTGTCCTGCAGCCTAGGCTGGCCAGATCTTGCAGTGTAACTCTAATGGCCTTGAACTCACGGTCATCCTCCTACCTCAGCCTTTGAAATGCCATGACCAGGTGGGATTTGCTTTTTTTTTTTTTTTCTCAAAACAGGGTTTCTTTGTGTAGCTTTGTGCCTTTCCTGGAACTCACTCTGTAGCCCAGGCTGGCCTTGAACTCACAGAGATCCGCCTGCCTCTGCCTCCCGAGTGCTGGGATTAAAGGTGTGCGCCACCACCACCAGGCCAGATTTGCTTTTTATTTTAGACTAAGGATGAAGTAGAGGTTAGCATATGCTAAACGTGTGTTTTGCCACCAAAGTACAACTCCAGCTCCAAGATTTACTTTAAAATAACATTGCTATTAAATTTTTATTTACTAATTGGGGAGGCACATGCCACTATGTGCAAATGGAAGTCAGAGTATAATTTGTAGGAGAGGATTCTTTCTCTGCCATGTATTCTCTGGAGATTGAACTCAGGTTGTCAACCTTGGTCGAAGGCACTTTTACAATCCAAGCCATCTTCCTGTCCCAAGGTTCACATTTTAAATAAACATCCATGTTATCTGATCATCCTTCAAACAGAGATATTTGCTTGGCTACTTGAATGATCCAGGACATGGACAGAACAGGATTTTTTAGCCTGTTCAAACATCTAACTACAAAGTAGTCCAGAAACTTGGAGGGGGTAGATATATCTTTATTTTAGGTAATTCCAACTAAAACTTAATGTTAAAAAATTTAAAAATTGACAACAAACCACTGTAATAAGAACAATTCTTTTAACCTTACCCCCAAGAGAAAACATATGTCCAAATCACATTAAGTTGTTGCAAATATCATAGAATGACATTTACAAACATTGCCCCTCTGAAATTATAGCAGTTATTAGTGCTGTTAGATTAAATTTAATTTAATAACATATTACGGGGCTGGAGAGATGACTCAGAGGTTAAGAACACTGGCTGCTCTTCTAAAGGTCCTGAGTTCAATTCCCAGCAACCACATGGTGGCTCACAACCACCTGTAATGAGATCTGGCGCCCTCTTCTGACCTGCAGGCGTACATGGCGGCAGAGCACTGTATACATATTAAATAAATGTTTAAAAAAAATAACATATTATTCTGGTTTCAAAAGCCCAGACAAAGCCCAGCCCCCCCCCTCCTTATGGAGGAGGATCTGCTACTCTATAGCCATATTGCCATACCTACCTGCCATACCTGCCAGCCTGCTGGCTTCCATGTTGTCCATTGGGATGACCACAGACCGACCCTCTGAAAGTGTAAGCAAGCCCCCAATAAATGCTTTCTTTTATAAGTTGCTCTGGTTGTAGAGTTTCATCACAGCAACAGAACAGTGACCAAATCAGTAAGTCAATAAATAATTTTAAAGATAAGCAAATAAATTAAATCAATACTAGAAGAGGTATGTAGGCCTCATTAAAATGCTACAAACGTGTGGCACAGAGAAAATAAAAAACTTTAGTGAAAGGAAGAATATCTCTTTGCTGATAAATTGAGTTGTGTTGCTGAATTCTATGAAGAAAACTGAACCCAAACTGGCACATGACAATTTTTCCCAGGCTTCTACGGTTTTTGCTGCCTGTTCACTGTTCAGCACCTCTGTCCGAGGACTACACATCCTCCTCCATCTGGTTATTATTCCTCAGCAGTTGTTTTCAATCAAGGATAAAATCATTTAATCACAGATCTCAAGCCCATTATGAACATTAATTAATGTCTGGCATCTCTCAATGAGGTGGGTTAAAAACCATTGTCATTTCAGAGGTAGAAGATCCTGCCTAGGCAAGTTCAGTGATTTGTTCATGGACCATCCAGAAAACCTGGCTCATTCCCAGAGTCAATGCTTCTATCTTTTATGTATAAACAGTTTCTTTTTTATTTCCAATGTACATAACTTTGTTACCAAGGCATCTTATTTTGTAAAATATTTTATTGAAGTAAGTACAGAGGTTGTCTTTCTTAAGGCAGAAACATTTGACGACACCCATTCTCAACCCAGTAATTTACTTATACTGCATTATTCTTCAAAAAACAGTAAATATTTTGGTTGGAGAGAAAATGTCTCAAAGTAAAATAAACCATCAGTTATGGTCACCTAAACAATACCTGTACCATGGCAACACCAGTTGATGTGCCTATGTTAATAGGGAGACTCTCACAAGGCCACACTCTTAAATGAATTGCTGTGAGCAATTAATGGTTTCTGAGAGAATGGAGGATCAGTTTTCTCTAGGCATGAGCTCCTTGATAGATTATCCACTACCAAGTGGTCAGCCTTAAACACATACACGTGCAAGCAACACTAAATGGACTCGGCAGTTTGTATTCATATACACATACGTACATACATACATACATACACACACACACTTATATAATTGAAGAAGAGGTCATACATTTGAGTATGCTTGGGAGGAGTTAGAAGAGCAGAGAGAGAGGTAGAAATGATGTAAATACAGTAGTCATATATGAAATTCTCAACAAAAAAAATTTAAAGTAAAAAATTCAAGTCCACCCAGGCCCAGGATCCCCTCCTCTCAGACTCCTGTCCCCTCTGTTTTGAGAGATCTTACTTTGTAAACCAGGCTGGCCTTGAATTGCTGTTTGATTTAAAGGTCTTCCTGCCTCAACTTCCCAAGTTCTGTGTTACAGGCGTGTGTGCACCACTACACCTAGCTCTGATCCTCATTAACATTTTTGTTGTTTTCGTTTGACAAGCTTATTTGATTTTACATATTAGTGTAAAATTTTTTAAATTATTTTTAATTTGGGGCTGGAGAGATGGCTCAGAGGTTAAGAGCACCGATTGCTCTTCCAGAGGTTCTGAGTTCAATTCCCAGCAACCACATGGTGGCTCACAACCATCTGTAATGAGATCTGGTGCCCTCTTCTGACCTGCAGGGATGTATGTGGGCAGAAATTGTATACACAATAAATAAATAAATAAATCTTAAAAAAATTATTTATAATTTATCTTTTTAAATGGTATTTGCTCTTATTCCATAGCTTTACTAAATTTTTATTTGGCCGGACAGAAAGACAGAGGGGCACATTTGAATAAATAAATAATTAAGGGAGAAGAGGTAGGTCCTCCTTATAGGAAGATACCAATCAACATATGCAAAAATAATAAGGAAGCAGATGTGGAGGTGCACATCTGTAATCCTAGAGGCAGAATCGTCTGTGATTAGAGGACACCAGCATCACTGAGGTAAAATCCTCTGGGAAGTATTCCTCATGGTCAGCACATAGAAGCAATGGTTCAGAAGGGACATCGGCATCTTAAGCTGGTAGCTAAACTTGGAAATGTGTAAGAGTCTGTCTTATATGGTGCTGGGTTTGAAGACACGAAGAAGTCATGGAGAGAAGTTGAGACTTGGTACTGTGTGGCAGGGCTGGAATCTCTGAAAAGAGGACAGGAGAGGTGGCTCCACTCCACTAGAGTGGTGATTCCAGCATGCTGTAGATGCCAGAAGCATGGGACATCAAGTGTCATCAAGGGTTTCTATTGCTGTGGAGAGACACCATGATCACAGCTACTCTTATAAGGGAAAACATTTAATTGGGGTGGCTCCCTTACAATTATTTTAGTCCATTATCATCATGGTGGGACATGGCAGCATGCAGGCAGACATGGTGCTGGAGAAGTAGCAGAGTGTCTTACTTCTTGACATGCAGGCAACAGGAAGTGGCCTCAGACACTGGGAAGTATCATGAACGTATATGAAACCCCAAAGCCCCCCTCCACAGTGACACACTTTCTCTCACAAGACCACACCTACTCCAACCAGCCACACCTCACACTAGTGCCACTCCCTTGGAGGGCCATTTTCTTTCAAACCACCACATCAAGGATAGCAACAGTTGTGGACTGGAGCTAGCCTGGGCTGTGTACTATGGATAGTGGAGTCAGAGAAGTGGAGATGCCCAAGCCCTCTGCAACACAGAAAATGGTGGGTGAGTCCCAGACATCAAACACCCAGCTAGTCTTTTGAATTTTTGTTTTGCTTGGATCTAATTATGAATGAACCCCAGTTCTTTGTTCTTGAGTAACAAAGTAATTAATTTATTTTTAATTTTATAGGAGCCCACAGTTGAAAGACTTTGGACTTTTAAAGAGACATTGGATGTTTTAAAGAGACTGAACTTTTTAAAGACAGTGGGACTTTTAAAATTATGCTTGAAGGTAAGCAAGAAAGGTTATAGTTTGTAGTGATGTCTTTGTATATCAAGTTGACAAGGGATCCAATTATACTGGTTGTTGTTGTTGTTATTATTATTATTATTATTATTATTATTATCATCTACTGGACACAAGCTAGAGTCATTTGGGAAGAGGAAACCTTGATGGAGAAAATGCCTTCATCATTTTCGCTTGTCTGTGGGGGAATTTTCTTGATTAATGATTGATGTGGGAGGGCCCAGCACAATGTGGGTGGTGCCACAAAGGGGCAGATGGTCCTATGTTGTATAAAAAAAAGCACGATGAGCAAGCCACGGAGAGCAAGCCAGCCAGTAAGCAGTGTTTCTGCCATGGCTTCCCTCAGTGATTGCCTATCAACTGTAAGATGAAACAAACTGTTTCCTCAACCAAGTTGCTTTTGGTCATGTTTTATCACAGTACTATAAAGCAAATTAGGACAGCCTCCTTTCCCCATTCCTAATGCCACCAAAAATGCTTCTCTGGCTAGTAGGAGTGACATGGAAATGGGTCATAGGAAACTGTGTAGTCCTATAACTAACCAAAAATAAGAACTCCGAATCCCACTCTACTTCCCAATCTTGTGTGTTAGCTGGAGGTGGTGGAGTGAGGGCAGTAATGGGTTGTGAGAAACGGGAGCTTCTGCTGCTGCTTATAAACAAGGGTTAGGAGGTGTGGCTTTGTTGGAGGAGGTGTGGCTTTGTTGGGGAGGTGTGGCTTTGTTGGAGGAGGTGTGGCTTTGTTGGAGGAGGTGTGGCCTTGTTGGAGGAGGTGTGGCCTTGTTGGAGGAGGTGTGGCCTTGTTGGAGGAAGAGTGTTACTGGGAGGGGAGGTGCTTTGACGTTTCCTATGCTCAAGCTACTCTCAGTGTGGGGCACGAACTTTTTCTGCTGCTTGCTGATCCTGCTGTAGAAGTCTCAGTTCCATCTCTAGCACCATGTCTGCCTGCGTGCCGCCAAGTCCTGCTACAATGATAACAAACTAAATCTCTGAACTGTAAGCCAGCCCCAATTAAATGCTTTCCTTTATGAGTTGCCATGATGTGTCTTCACAGCAACAGAAATCCTAAGACAGGATACGGTGTGATGGGAACAGGTTTTGATGACATTTTTATGCCTCTAACACATAGGAAACTTTAATTTTAAACCTAATGCTCCCCCCCCCCCCCCGAAAAAAACACCTGAACCCAAATCTAAGAGAAAAGAAAAGTCTACCTACTAACATCTTTCTCCATCAAAAAACAACAACAACAAAAATGCTGGTATTGTAATAGAAAAATGGCCAAAGAGCTTAAGCAAGACTTTCATGAACTATAAATCACTAATAACACATTTCACCTTAGATATTTAAAAAGTTGATGGACTAGCAGGGCTGAAGAGATAGCTCAGCAGTTAGGAATGTATGCTGTGTAATCAGGAGTTATGGGGGTCTGGTACTCATATAACTAGCCAGGTTTCTCATAACACACTCCCAGGGATGCACTCACAGCCCCAAACACACAGACACATGAAATTAAATAAATAGATCTTTAAAGGAATGAAGAGCTTCTGATTGACTCGTATAGCGATTTATAACAAATAGTCAACTACTTTTGACTATTACAGCAATTAAACATTCTGAAATGTTTAAAGCTTGTGATGATGGGAACTTTTTATCTGCTGCACATGGAACTTTAAACCAAAACAACCAGTTAGGAAAAAAAAAAAAAAAAAACCCAGTGCCCTGTGTTAAGAAGACAAATACATCCATTTTATCTATTCGTTCCTTTTCCAGAAAGTACTCAAGAAAATAGTCACAGATGCTCTCATGGTTACATGACAGACACTCTTCCTGAAGTTATGAGACTGACAATTACTACCATTTATTTTTAAAGGCTTTCAGGGCAAGGGCTTTACTCCCTGTAACCAACCATTGGTTAGATTACTACCAGTTAAACGTTGGTCAGATGTTTAGTGGATGAGGGTGTTTGGCACCAAGCCTGAGAGCTGAGTTAGATCCCCGTAACTCATAGGGTGGAATGAGAGAAATAGCTCCTACAAGTTGTCCTCTGGCTTCCACACTTGCACATGGCATGCATGCTCTTACGAACACAAAATAAATATAAAAACAAACATTTTTTAAAAAATGTTAGTCCTATCATACAAGATTGCAAATAAATGACAATAACTAAAATTGTTGAATAAATTATAGGGTAAGCATACGATTGGGACATTATATAGCCAGTAAAAATGGCTTTAAGCAATTATTTAAATATAGAAATTATTCAGAAATTTAAATATCAATTTAAAAAGTAAGACAAATATTGGTTTTATATTGATTCCAATTTTATTTTCTCCTTTTTTTAGTTCATTGTTCTCTGATTTTTTTTTGTGTGTATATGTTTATGTGTACATATCTGCTTTTGTTATTTTGTTTTTTTGTTTTGTTTTGTTTTTCAAGACAGTGTTTCTCTGTGTAGCTTTGGAGCCTGTCCTAGAACTCACTCTGTAGCCCAGGCTGGACTTGAACTCACAGAGATCTCACCTGCCTTTGCCTCCTGAGTGCTGGGATTAAAGGTGTGCGCCACCACTGCCCGGCTAGCTGGGGACGATCTTAAACTTGTGATGCTTCTGTCTGTAGCATGACTGTGTCTCCCTATACATTTTAGAAGCTGTGTCATATCTTACTTCCCTTGCTGCTGTCCCTTAAAAAACAGTCATTCCTTCCCGGCTTGGTGGTTGATGCCTGTAATCCTAGCACTTGGTGGGGAAGGCAGAGGGGTCAAGAGTTCAAAGACAGCACAGGCTACAAGAAACCACGTCACAAACAAACAAAAAAGCTGGGTAGGATTTAAGAGGAAAAAACAAGGGTGACAAATAGAGGTAGAGGAAACAATACTATTGGAAGCTTGATTTTGCTTGGCAACTGTATTCCTTGGGTGGCTATAACAATACCAAAATGTGCTCCAAGCCATGGAAGTCATCATGACCATGGGGAAAGCCTTCCTTCCCTCTTCTAGCATCATATGACCTTTCTTTTGTTCTTGCTGTCTTTGTGTCCAAGTTTCTCCCTTGTATAGTAAAATACACAGGCCATATTGGATTAGGGCGCACTCTAATGACCTCATTCTTAATTGCTTCTGTAAAAAAAAAGAAAACCTTTTTCTAAATATAGACTTGTTCTGAAGTACTAGGGGTTGGGTCTTCAAATCATTTTGTAAAGACAGAATTGAACTCACAAAATCAATTTTATGGAACAGTAATTTGGAAAAATCATAAGCAAATCTTGAGAGGTTGACTAGGACAGAGGATGAAGAACTTTGAATACAAGGCTGAGGAAATCGATATTTTAAATAGGGAAAGGAGCTCCTTGAAAACAGTCAAGAAATAGGACAGACCATAGGCTGGGTGAGACAGCTGGAATGCTTAAATTTTTTGTTTTGTTTGGTTATTTCTGCAACACAGCTGTCTGTCGGTCTCAGCAGGTAAGATGTGGACAGCAGAAAGCAACAGAAGAAACAGCTGGATGAGGTGCAGAGGGAAGTTCTGCTATGCCCAGGGGAATTCTGGAGAAGCTCTGGGATAACTCTATGGAAAATAAACCAAGTGAGACACGAGGAAATCTGCAACGGTTTATGAACAAAGGGTGCCAGAATGTTCTATGTACTGCAAAGTCAATTTCAAATGTACACTCAAGACACTGTCCAGCAACTGGAACCGTGGTGAATCATCACATAAAACCTGTAATGAGCTTAATATTCACAGGCCACATGTTGGGCAATCGTCCTTGATATATGGCCTCATTATGACATCATTCTCTTTAAGAACAGCTTTGTTTTTGGAAAACACTCCAGAATGATTTGCGGTCATTTTTTGTGTCAAATCAGTGCAGATGTCTCTGGTGGTAACACTGAATGCCTTCTTAAAGACTATCACTGCAGATGAAATTAGTTGTACTCTGAAGTTTAAGCTCCGGATGCAACTGGAGCTTGAGAGTTCAAGGTGCAGAGCAGAGTTTTATAGAGGCTTAATTGTTCTTCCCCACAGAGTGTAGACAATCAGGATTTCTGTTCTTCACACTTACCTCTGAGGCAGCTACTATTAGTGGACTTTGTATTTTTTTTTTCTTTCCGAGACAGGGTTTCCCTGTGTAGTACTGGCTGTCCTGGAACTCACTCTGTAGACCAGGCTGGCCTCGAACTCACTGAGATTCACCTGCCTCTGCCTCCCTGAGTGCTGGGATCAAAGGCATGCACCACCACCACCCGGCTAAATTTTTTTGTATTTTTTTGGGGGGGGTGTGGCGGGGTTATTAGTAGACTTTAAAAAGTCAACTCATTTTATAACTCAAACTAGTTTAAATTTGATATTGCAAATATTTTAGATATTTGATATTTAGTAAATATTTTAGATATTTAGTAATTTCTCTTTTAGTTTTAAAAGTTTTGTATTATTCATTAATGTCACAAAGGGGATGGGGTCTGCAGTTCAGAGTCAGCAGCAGATTAGTATGCATGGGGCTTTGCACATAAATTCTCAGCAGTAAGAAAGTAAAAGGAAAGGAGGAGGAGGGAGCGAGGGAAGGAGGGAGGGAGGGAGGGAGGAAGGAAAAAGAAACAATGACCCAAACTGGGACATATGGGTAGTCAATAAAACTTTCAGTTTTACTTGTGCACTTGCTTCATACTTTGACTCCTTCTCTCCAGCAGAAAGGTCATATACATCAGTGTATGCGACTGTGCTGGAAGGTGATAAATAGCAACTGGTCGTCAGCATCACTCTCAAGGATCAGTAAGGAATTATGTTTGTCTGTTGTGGGATACACACTGGTCTGTGCAGACACTCACTATTCCCTTGTCTGAAGGCCACAAGTCGCTAGATTTCAGATTTTTCAAGAGATGTCAGAGATTCTTTTTTCTCTTTTGGAAGATGCCCTGGGTTTTAAAATAAAAGCATAGAATGTGCAAGGTTCTGGGTTTGATTTCAATTCCATAAAAAAATTAAAAAACTTGGGACTGAAGAGATGGCTCCAGAGTTCAGAGAGGGTTTGGCTGCTCTTCCAGAAGACATGAGTCTAAGTCACAATTGCCTCGTGGAGGTCAAACCTCCCATACCTCATAACCAAGTGCTTGTAACTCCAGTTCCAGGTGACCCAATGTCTTCTTTTGGCCTTCAAAAACATGGGCACACATGGCATATATTCACACACACATAAAAATAAATATTTTTTTAAAAGAAGTTAAAAACTTTCTGTCTGAAGTAATGAATTGCCTTTGGATGTTTTTAACTAAAATTCTTCTTTAAGAAATAATATTTAAGCCAGGCGGTGGTGGCGCGTGCCTTTAATTCCAGCACTCGGGAGGCAGAGGCAGGCGGATCTCTGTGAGTTCGAGGCCGGCCTGGTCTACAGAGTGAGTTCCAGGAAAGGCGCAAAGCTACACAGAGAAACCCTGTCTCGAAAAACCAAAAAAATAAAATAAAAATAAAATATATATATATAAATAATAATATTTAAATGTTTGTTACATTTACTAATTTATTCAGTGTGTGCATGTGTGCAGTGTGCATGTGACACACACATGTCAAGGCCTCCCATGTGTGGAGGTCAGAGACAACCTGTAGGAGTTGGTGCATGCTTTCCACCATGTGGGTCCTGAGGAACAAGTGCAGGTTCCTGGTTTTTGCAGCGAGCATTACCAGCTGAGCCATCTGGTCAGCTGGAAGTGATGGAAAGATCTTTGATTCTGCATTGGGTGTGCTAGTGCATGTCTATAATCCCAGAATTTAGGAGGATGAGACAGAAGGATCCTGAATTTTAGGACAGCCTGGGCTACCACAAAGGGAAACCTTGTCTACAAACAAACAAACAAACAAACAACAACAAACATACTATAGCTAAACCAAAGCAAACAAAATGCTCCAAACCATAGAAACATTGTATTTCATCTATAGACTGGTTAAGGTCAAATTATGTGATGAAGTAGATGTCATAATGCTGGCCAGAATGCGTGGGGAAAGCATGTTGAGAACATGTTAGGATCAGGTGTGTAAAAATGCACCTATTCTCTGACTCAATAATTGTAGTTCTGTGTATTTATCCTACGGATGCTTGCATGTTTACATAATATGTACAGAAGGACTATATACCACCTTTCAAATAATAAAATACTGTAAACAACTGGAAAGTCTAACAGATGTTGAGTCCCACTAGAACATATGAAGGAAGCTATGTATGTGTGTGTATTGGCATGACAAGTTTTATTACAAACAGCAAAATAAGATGAGTGTAGTGTACTGGGTGGTGGTGGTGCACACCTTTAATCCCAGCACTTGGGAGACTGAGGCAGGGGGATCTCTGTGAGTTTGAGGCCAGCCGGGCCTACTGTAATCCCAGCACTTGGGAGGAAGATGCAGGCATTTAAGGTCATTCTTGGCTAGAGATAGTCTGAAGTCAGCTAAGATTACGTGAGATCCTGTCTCAAACAAAAAAGAAAAAAGAGAAAAAGAAAACACTTGAAACCAAAAAAAAAAAAAAAATTAAAAAGGAAAAGCAAGAGTGGTCTGGAGATAGCGTTCAGTGTCTGAGCACATCAAGACTTATCAAGGTCCTCAAATACATTACCAGTTGAAAGTTTTTTTTTTTTTTTTTTTTTTTTTTTTTTTTTAAAGATTTATTTATTATGTATACAGCATGTATAACTGCAGGCCAGAAGAGGGCACCAGATCTCGTTACAGATGGTTGTGAGCCACCATGTGGGTGCTGGGAATTGAACTCAGGACCTCTGGAAGAGCAGCCAGTGCTCTTAACCTCTGAGCCATCTCTCCAGCCCGAAAGTTTTGTTTCTTGTCTTTTTGAAGGAAAGAATTTAGCTGGAAGATACAGGCAGATTAAGCAGATTTTTACTTACCAAAGTGAAGCAAACCCGTGTGAAGAGTATACTCTAGAAAGATTGGAGCAGGCTGCCCTGAAAGGGTCATAGCAGCAAAAATACAAATAAATAAATATAATAAAATATAGCTACAGTTGCCTACTTGGATTTAAGTTTGTATTCTATCAAGTCAGAGGTATCAGAAGTACCTCCAATAATCATGTGTGGAGGTATAGGCAGAATTTTCTGTCTCACCAGCCAGCTCCCGAATAATCACACAGGGACTTATTATTAATAATAAATGCTCGGCCAATAACTTAGGCTCATTACTCACTATCTCTTACAACTTAAATTCACCCATATTTCTTATCTAAGTTCTACCACGTGGCTCACCTTTTCTCAGTACGGCATGTTCTTGCTTCTCCCCCTGTCTCCTGGCAACCCAGCCCTTCTTCATCCCAGCACTCTCCCTGTCCGAAAGTCCCGCCTAACCTCTTCCTGCCTAGCTATTGGCCATTTAGTTCTGTATTAAACCAATGAGAGCAACATGTCTTCACAGTGTACAAAAAGACTGTTCCACGACATGGAGGTCTATACCAGTAGTCCTAGCACTTAAGGTGAAGGCACTAAGATCGTTCTGACAACTGAATTCCATCATCCAGACATGTACAGCAGAAGGAGAGAAGTCACACACACACACACACACACACACACACACACACACACACACTCACACAATGTGGTTCACAACATGTGTACTTGTACATATAAAAGATGGAAAAAAAACAAATAAATATAAATGAAAAAAATCTGCCTTTAAAATAGTGTCCAGTCTAGAATTTATAGCACAGCAATTGCACACTAATCTAATTTACTCTCAAAAAGATCAATAGCAAAGTCTTATTTAGATTGTTGCATGTCTATCCAAATTGTGTAGATGTTTCCATCACAGTACACAAAGAGCAATAATACTGCAAACAACATTTTAATTTTAATGGAACTTAAAATAGTGGGGTCAAAGGACTAAAGCTCAGATGAGTGTTGGCTGTAGCAGAATTTGTCTGTTCCAGAGAGGGAGCCGCCTGAGTAAGCCTTGGCCAAGAGCCTGGAGACAGGAAATGCTCACAGAGTCCCCAGGGTTGTGGTACTGTGGAATTGTTGAGGTTAAATACTGTTCATTAAAGCCTTGCATCCCACGGGAGAAAAACAATACCAGCTAAAAGTGGCATATGCTAGCAAAGCTACCTCCAGAGACCTCCTGAAGTTCTCTGAGAATGGAACCTGAGAATTTTCTATTTCAGGGAGCTTTCTCTTGATGCCTCTTTTAACCTCATTACAGACAAAAGACACTTAAGGTGGGTGAGGAGGGTTTTCTTCCGACAGGGGTAGTTCCAGGTCTGTTGAAGAGGGAGGTCCTCTGGTAATTTTGCAGGAGGAGAATTTTCTTCAGCTGCCATGGGTCATGTGATTGCCATCCTGCATTCCTGGAGAGACTTTTGAAAAATAACCGTTACAAATCTGTAAGCAAATGATCTGGTTACAGAGTAAGGCTGAGAGATTACCCAGCAAGGTGGAGGGAGGGTTGGAGGGAGCAGAGGCCGGAGAGACAGAACTAATTGGTGAGCAGTGGCTTTAGTGTTTTTGTTTTTGTTTTGTTGTTTTTTTGTTTTGTTTTGTTTTGTTTTTTCGGACAGGGTTTCTCTGTGTAGCTTTGCACCTTTCCTGGATCTCACTCTGTAGACCAGGCTGGCCTCGAACTCACAGAGATCCGCCTAGCTCTGCCTCCCAAGTGTTGGGATTAAAGGCGTGCGCCACCATCGCCCAGCATGGCTTTAGTGTTGACTCAGGGTCACAGCGGCTATTCTCACTGCCAAGAGTGCTGCACCAAAATGAGCTAGCAAAAGCATCAGGGCATCAAAGAAAGGGAACAGGAGAAAATAAAGGACTAACGTAAAAAACTGTGTCTGGCCCTGGGGGGACAGGGATGAAGTTCCTTGCAGCCAGAGTTTTTCCGCCTCATGTAAACTGTGGTTTTGCAGATGTATTGGGAACAGATGGAACCGTCATAGGATGAGAGCCATTGGGAGAGGCTACGTGAAACATTTTGTTTGGGTGTAGGGGACAGTTCGTAAGTAAGACCGAGTAAAAACATAAGTATGAGGATAATAAGGACTAAAGTGGTGATGGAGGGGAGGAGTCACTGTGTGTGCGCATGTGCGTGCGCATGTGTGTGCGTGCACATGTGTAGAGGCCAGTGGTCTTTCCATAGTTCTCTTACTCTCTGCCTTAACTTTTTTTTCTTTTTACCTTTTTGTTCTGTTTCTTAAGACAGAGTCTCATACCTGTACCTGCGTGACTGGCCTAGAATTTGCTATGTAGACAAAGCTGACTTCGAACTCACAGAGGTCTGCCTACCTCTGCTTCTAGAGTACGGGGATTGAAGGTGGGCACCACCATGCTGAGCTTCCACTTTATTTGTGGGGGTGGGGGGTTGTTTTGTTTTGTTTCAGAGAGAGACAGGGTCTCTCCACATAGCCCTGGCCATCCTGGACCTCACAGAGATCTGCCTGCCTCTGTCTCCTGAGGACTGGGATCAAAGGTGTGCACCATCACACATCACCCACCTTAGCTTTTGAGAGGTTCTCACTGAACACTGAGCTCACAGATCTGGATAACCTGCCTGGCCAGTGATCTTTGTGAATCTTTTTTCCTGTTTTTTAACCTAGTACCAGGCTGACAGACGCACGCTGCTGTGGGTTTTTATATGTGAGCCTGCGATCCAAACTCAAGTCCTCGTGCTTATACGGCAAGCATGTCACTCACTGATTCTCCATCCCAGCTCCTCAGGAGGTTCTCATAAAATGCACATAGTTTAGTGTAGGCTAGATTATGAAAGCCTGTTAAGGGAACCTACTTGGGATAGGAAGTTGACAGCTGAAAACAGCCTAAAATGCTTTCAAGTTGTCCCACACATTCCTGTCTCTTTGGATACATCACGAATTGCTTGGCTGATCTGACACCTGTCTATTAAGCTATCCTCACCGTCAGACTCTTGTTTCAAACCACGATACAGAGTATATTTTATTTTAAACCTTCAAACCCCCTTTGTACATATGTGACCTTCTTTAATTCTCTCGACAGCTCTGTAAGATCCTAGATCAAGTAACAGAAACTTATCTATTACCAAAGACTTTTAAACCCTCGTATAATTCCATCTGATCCAGTGTGGGAGCCCGTTCTCGGGTTCCTTGTGGCTTTACCCAGCAGGTCCGAATAGAGGATGATTAGGACCACGGGCCTGAGTGCAGGTGTCTGGGATGGTCTGCACTTGGCTGTGCTGGGGGAGGAGGTCTTTTGCTCCACCCCCTGGCATCTCTATAAAAACCCTGGGGCAGAGACAGTCGGGGCCCGTTGGAATAGGTTCCAGGTCCTCTCGAGGCTATCCTTTATTTTTTTTATCTTTCTCTCCGTGATATTCTCCACAATAAATCCTTCTATCTAATATTTCCTGCTGCTCGCACTCAAGAAAACTCTGGGGAACTGTGGGGGTGGTTGGGTAAACACCCCACAGAATGGCGCCATGAACAGGGACTAAAGAAAAAAAAAGGACTTAAAAAAAGGGGGACTAAAGACAAATGAACAGGGACTAAAGACAAAGTAATAGGGACTAAAGAGAAAGGAAAATAATAGTTTTATTACAGAGTTTTTGGCGAAAGTGCTGAGTTCAGCCCTGCCAGTGGATAAGGCATGCCGGTGTTATGGAAATATATATATTTTTTATATATATTGAGAGGCAGGGGTTTTATCCTCGAGAGAAAAGGAAAGCGGACTGGAAGGATGTCCGATGCTGCAGCGAAATTCTCTTCTGTCAAAGTTTTCTATCTTCTATCCCTTTCAATTTCTATCTGAAAAATAAGGCATAGGGTAGTAAAAATAGTGTAGGAAAAACTTAGAAGTGTAAGATTGTGTAGGAAAAAATAAGTAAGGCAACTAGACAGAAAAACTCTTCAATTTTCTAACTTTGGGGGCTCTGAATGCAAACTGGGAAAAATCTTTCTTTGGGCTTTATGGGTAGTAAAAAAGCTCTTCTTTGAGCTTATGGGGAAGAAAAAGTTGCCTATGGAAGCTTTTGACCTGGGGACAGCTGAAATGCTAAGTCCAAGTCGCAGGAGAAAGTGATTTCTCCCTGAGGCAAAAATGGGGGTGTAAAAAGCCAAAGTTTAAAGTTGGGAAGTTTTGGGAAAAGTTGGTCTTTCTCCTGGGGGAAAAAAATCTTTCTCTTAACTAAAAGCTTTTCTTGGAAAATTTTAGGGGAAAAATCTCTCTAAAAAGCCTTCATTTTTCTCAAAAGCTCTTAAAAACTAAAGCCTTTAACTTTCTCAGAAGGTCAAAAATTAGAATCACCTGAAGATATTAGTATGGGGACCACCTGTGATTAGCTCTAAGGGAAAACAACAAACCTCTTAAGACAGCAAAACCTAAGTTCTCTTTCAAGCTTTAAAAATCCTCCCTGCAATGCAGGAGGCAAGGACAAGTTCCTAAAAACCTCTTCTAAGCTCTGTCTCTTCAAGCCAGTAAAAGACAGTGGGTCAGAGTACCCTGAGGGAAACGCTTGGGACAGTGTGGGTAAAGAGCTACAGAGAGCCCAAAAGGGCAGGAAACTTTACCTAAGAAAAGCAAAAAAGCCAAGCTTTTCAGTTACAGCTGAGCTGAGGCATTAAGGGTTTTGTTTCTGAGTGAGCATTTCAGAATGAAAAGGTGCTCCTAATCATCCTAATGCAAAGATCCCTTGAAGCAATGCAAACTGTTAGCATTGTATCCTCGCTTCTGACCAAAAACCCAGAGGCGACTGGCCAGTGTCTCTGAGTTGGAGTGCATTTCAGGGATACTAGGGTTCTTGCAGTTGCAAACTTCCTGGAGCACAGAGCTGAGGCAGGAAGGTGCAGGACCCAGGGGAAGATTACTAATGAACAACCAAAGCTAAAGACAGTGGGAACGGCACAGTTGTCTGCTTTCCTACAAGTCCCGGGTTGACAGGTCCACAACTGCAAAAAGAAATCTGAGAAAAGCTTTCCTATCAGAGTAAGGACCTTTCTGGGAAAACAGTAAATCTGAACTGTGTCTAAAGCAGTCGTGCTGCTGAGTCAGAACGCTGTTTGGGGAAAGAGCCCAGCCAGGGCAGAACAGAACTATCCAGGAGTAAAGCTTTATTTTCTGTTAGAGAAAGCACCTCTTTGAGAAAAGCTTTGTTTCAACTGACTCCCGGTGAGATGAGGGAGTGTAGCCCTGAGGGGTGATTGCCTCTGGCATAAGCTCTGTCCTTGAGCACCCAGACAAGCAAATGCAACCCACTGGGGGACTGGACCAGGTGAAGGCCTGATGAGGCAAAACACCTGTCCTAATGGGAGTTTAGAAATGGCAAAAACCTCCCTTGTTAGATTTTCAGTCTGTACGCAAACCACACAGACCCTGAAAACAGAAACGGACAAAAAGCCCCTACCTTCAGTAGCAGGGAAAGCCGCCACTGTAGTGTCGGAAACTGTTTCTGGGGTAGAAGGGATAAACTGAGACCAAACTGGGAACTGTCTGGGAAAAAGACTCCAAAGAAACAGAAGGGACATAATCCTCCCCAGAAAATATGTGACCTGAAAAAGCTGCTAGAATTTGAGGCAGATTCGGGGGGGAGAAAAAAAAGCCCCTACCTCCAAAAGCAGCTAGCAGGGGTACAGAGCTGCAGACAGATAGCTGAAGCTCTGCATCTGGGGAAGGAAGGAACAAGCAAAATGAGACAGATCAGTGGGAGAAACTCTCTCCGAAGGAGCTATGGAAAAGCTCTGTTGTGAATGTTTTTCACTGACTGGCTAAGACAAACACAAGCCCCGAGGAAAGTTGCTATCAGAAATTGTCCACCTCAATGCACGCTAAGGAAGCAGGTGCAGTTCTGATCCGGGGCCAGTGTCAAATGAAGGAGAGACACCTGTTAAAGCCAGCTAAGGAGAGAATGGGAATCTCCCAATGTGCCATAATTGAAAATGTAAAATGCTTGTTCAAATCTCCCGGGCAAGAATTTGTAAGCAAGTCTGGTAAAAGAGAACCAGTTGACTCTCAGACCCGAAAAGAACTATGGGAAATGACTGATGGGAAAATGATATAAGGGACTGATATGGGACTGATATTATTATGGACTGATATAAGGGAAATGCATTCTGGGAAAGATAGTTTTTCCGCTAAAGATGGCGACATTGCCCTGAAACACTTCTGTCAGCTTGAAAATACGTTCCTGGTAAACTTAAAATACAGCTTTTAAAAGAATAAGGAGGAAAATCGTCTAAGAGTTTAAGTGTCAGTTCCAATGAAAAATTGAAAGGATACGGAACTAGGTGCTTCGTGGTTTGGGACTCCGTTGGTAAAATGCCTTATTTACCCTAATAGCTGTGCAAAGTTTTTACGGTAGTTGGATGATAAAAAGCTACCTATAAGAGCAAACAAGCCACTTTAAAATCCTTAAGAAAGCAAGAGAGCAGTTTATACACTGAACGTTGTCTTAGATATGAAGAAACTTATGTGAAAATGAAAATTATTTACCTCTTGAACAAACAGCCTGCAATGAGTGATTCCTTTGCAAATCTAATTAAGGGGATAAGAAACAGGCATTCAAAAAGAAATGACTGCTTTATAGATGGGAAACTTCAGAAAATCTAGCTGTCTTGCAAAAGAGTTGCTTCACCTGAAAGTTCCTTATAAGAAATCAATGCTAAATATTACAGCTGCTAATAACATCAGGAGTTAAAGCTAATGAAGTGAAAATACTAAATACAGTTTGGAGCTGTGCCACTTGTGGCTTTACTAACTCCTTTAGAAAAATACTTTATATCACCTAATAGCTGTGCAGTATTTGGCAAGGAGCTTTACAGCAGCTAAATGCGGTAATTTCACCCTCAGTGTGAAGTGAAGTTTTTCGGTAGAACAAACCAAAAGTACTGCTGTAATAGAAATGTTTGTCTGAATTGAAGCACTTCGGGGAACTATTATGAATTTGGATGAAGGGACAGCCTCTAGTTAAAAACCGTTTACCACTGACAGTGCATCTCTGCCGGTTCCGGAACGGCTGAGAGAACTGGCAACTTTGGAGTGTGGTGTCATCCTGGGAAGGTTACAGTCCCCTAGCAACAACTATCACAATTCTATAACAACAACACTCACTAAATTCCCAGTGCTTTATAGCAAAGCTGAGTATAAACTCTAAACTTTAGAAATGATGTACGTACTTCCTGTCTAGTTAAGAGAATCTTTCTAATAGAAATAGTTATGATAATTAAGAGTAAGAAATAGAAAAAGATGAAAATAAGATATGTGAGTTTGTAAAAATTCTCTTGTTAGATCTCTGTGTTAAGAAATCTTTGGGTGTTTGCTAAGTTAAATATATGCTAATGATAGCCCTATATAAGTTTGTAAAATAGATCTATAGAGTTCCTTTAAGAATATAAGCTTGCAAGAAGTATCTAAGGTAGTCTTAAGACATGTAGTAATAAGCTTGTAAGAAGTAAAGATGTTAGTTGTAAATGTAAGTTTAAATAAGAATAAGATGGAATGAATATAAGAAATATATAAGAAGTAATAAGAAATATATTTGCTAAAGTAATTCTATAGTTTCCTTAAGGAGTATAAATAAGTAGATGTTAATACATTATATGTGAGTTTGTAAAATGTTGAATGTGAGTCTAAATGCTTTGCAAAAAAATGTTATATGTGAGTTTGTAAAAAAGTGTAAATGTTAAGTGTGAGTCTATGCTTAATGTATATGATGAAAAAACCTGAGATCTAGAAGTTAGTGTCCTAGAAGACTGCAAAGTAGGCAGTCTGAGCAGTTTTCAAAAGTTCCAGAAGCAGCTAAGAAGCTAAGAATGGCGGATGCCAGAACCAGCACAAGGCATCCACAGCTGAGATCCGTGGAAAATTGACGCAACACAGAAAAACCTGAGCTAACATCAAAAACGGTGCGGTTTAGAATACTACTGTACCTAAAAAGGTCTCTGGCTTGAGAATAAAAGTTGCAGAGATGCTTGTTTGAACTAAAATTGTTAACAGCAAAAAGTTTTGGTTGTAAAACGTCTCTTCATATTTTGAAGTGAAAGCCTAATACCAGAATTTATTTGTTTGAACTTTTTGAACTTAAAATGAGATAAAACTACAAAAAGATTTTGGTTATGGATTTCTTCATATTTGGAAGGCTAGTACCAGAATTTATCATTTGAATTTTGGGACTTAAGAAATGAAATGAACAATAGAGATTCATTGCAATGGGACAATTTTGAGTTTATTCATAGTAATGACCTAGGAACTGTTTTCTGGAATTGGGTTAAAAATGGAACTATTTAAATGAAGAAATGTATTATTTCTACCTAGAATCAAGATGCAGTTTTGTGTATGCATATATGCTTTATTAATTGGTGATTCATGAATTGTTTTGTGGAATTGTTTATGTAAAAATGAAATTACTTACAGAACTGGTTTTGTGTTGTAAATGGAACTGTTTAAATGGAAAAGTTTGGTTTTCTAACTAGGCTTGAGATTTTGCTTAAATTATAAAGAAAAGGAGGAGTTATGAGTGGAATTAAGGTTAAATTATGTTTGCAGAAATTATATTTACCCTATTGATATTAATGCACCTTGGTTTTGTGGAGTTAAGGAAATATTTAAGTTTGATGTGAATACATTCAAGTTTTTCCTATGTTCTGTTAGCAAGAAAATTCAAATGATTGAGTTAAAGTTGTAAGACGGAGAAAATTGTTAAATATATTTAGCACCATATATGCTAATTCAAATGGTTCTGTTAAGAGTTTGCTTTGAGTTGTAAGATTGAGAGAATTGTGACTATAGCAATATTTATGTTAACCTGTTAATGGTAATGATGAAGCTAAGGGATTCTTTAAGTTTGTAGTCACCTTAAGAGTTTTTGGTTTAGAAAGGGCTTGAGGCAGCTAAGACTGCTGTAGTCACCTTGGACCTAATTCAAAAGAGAAATGCCATCTATATCATCCTCTATTCCCATACTGGGAGGTGTAACAGCTATGGAGATTGCTGTAAGCCATTAATAGTTATTTTTATTTATTTATTTATTTATTTATTTATTTATTTATTTATTTAAAAGATTTATTTATTTATTATGTATACAGTATTCTGTCTGCACGTATCTCTGCAGGCCAGAAGAGGGCACCAGATCTCATTACAGATGGTTGTGAGCCACCATGTGGTTGCTGGGAATTGAACTCAGGACCTCTGGAAGAGCAGTCAGTGCTCTTAACCTCTGAGCCATCTCTCCAGCCCAATAGTTATTTTTTTATATATTAAGAAAGGGGGACCTGTGGGAGCCCGTTCTCGGGTTCCTTGTGGCTTTACCCAGCAGGTCCGAATAGAGGATGATTAGGACCACGGGCCTGAGTGCAGGTGTCTGGGATGGTCTGCACTTGGCTGTGCTGGGGGAGGAGGTCTTTTGCTCCACCCCCTGGCATCTCTATAAAAACCCTGGGGCAGAGACAGTCGGGGCCCGTTGGAATAGGTTCCAGGCCCTCTCGAGGCTATCCTTTATTTTCTATCTTTCTCTCCGTGATATTCTCCGCAATAAATCCTTCTATCTAATATTTCCTGCTGCTCGCACTCAAGAAAACTCTGGGGAACTGTGGGGGTGGTTGGGTAAACACCCCACAATCCAGATCCTGTTTTTTTTAAAAAAAAAAAAAAAAAAAACTTCTCATTTTGAAGCCGACACGGTGGTGCCTTTATTCTTGACACTCAAGAAACCGAGGCAAGAGGATCTCTGTGAGTTCCAGGATCAGCCAGGACTACGTAGTGAGACACTATCTCAAAAAGCAAAAACAGGGCTACACTGGCCAGGGAATCAGGTAGGCAACCTTCATTGTTCACCCTCCCCTCCAATTTCAGTCTCCGAGTCTTATCCACAGCTTTGTAGCAGACCATCTACTGCGGCCTCCCATTTTTCTCTGGCCCCATACCCAGCAGATCATTCAGATATTCTCCTACAGCTTTCCTTTACCACACCATCCCTTTGTCTCAGCCACCAACCCCCAGAGATACTCCCTGGGACCCAGCCATCCACAGGAAATCAGGTAGGCAATCTTCACTCCCCCTCTTCTGCTCCAATTCCAGTCTCCCAGTCATATGCCCAACTTTGTAGCAGACCATGTTCTGTGGCCTCTCCTTCCTGTCTGCCCCCAACCCCAGGAGTCTGTGCAGATAATTCTGACATACCCAGCTTTCCTCCCTGTGGACCTGCTCAGAACCCCACCCCCCTTCTATCCCATCCCCATTCCTTAGAGTCATCCCCGAATACCTAGAAACATATTCTACCAGGAACTCCCTGTGGCAGCACCTGGGAGAATCTCAGAATCATTCCTCACCAGGCAACCCACAGCCATCACACTCTCCTAACAACAAGAAAGGGCAACAGAATTCAAGGAATGGAGCACTCACTGAACAAACACAAGACCAGACACCAGCACCTAGAATTACATTCATCTCAAACCCAGAGATGCCTGGACTCCAGCATAAAAACACAGTAACAATCAAGACAACATGTCTCCACCAGAGCCCAGCAACCCACGACAGCTGTCCCTGAGAACGGCAGCACAAGACAAGAAGTTCAAACTCTGTGAATATGCTCAAGAACCTTATGAAATCTATGAAACACAAATGGTGGAATGAAATGAAGAAAACTGTTCAAAAAATGAAAGTGAAAATGGAGTCAATAAAGAAAACCCAAACTGAGGAAAAGTAGGAAGTAACAAAAAAGAAACTTGAACAGGAACCTCAGAGGCAAATCTCACCAACAAAATACAATACAAGAAAGAAAGAATCTCAGGTTTTGAAGACAAGGTAGAAGAACTGGATATCTCCCTTGAAGAAAATATTAAATATAAAAAAAATCCAGGCACAAAACATCCAGGAAATCTGGAACACTGTGAAAAGACCAAATCTATGAATAGGAGAAATAGAGAAAGAAGAAGAAACCCAGGTCAAAGGCACAGAAAATATTTTCAACAAAATGACAGAAGAAAATGTTCCTAACATAAAGAAGGAGATGCATGTCTATGTACAAGAAGCATACAGAACACCAAATAGATTGGACAAGAAAAGAAATTCCCCATGACATGTAATAATCAAAACACTAAATGTACAGAAGTAAGAAAGAATATTAAAAGCCACAAGGGAATAAGATCAAATAACATATAAACATATAAAACAACATTTTAATAGAATAAAACTTGATTTTTCAGTGGAAACTCTAAAAGCCAGAAGGACCTGGACAGATGTGCTACAGACTCTAAGAGACCACAGATGCCAGTCCAGACAAACCCTTAGCCCTTAGCCAAATTAACTAAAAGGCAGAGATATAAGATCCAAATTAATAATATAAGAGTCAAAAAGGAATATAACAACAGAAACTGAGGAAATCCACAGAAATATAAGGACATACTTTAGAAACATTTACTCCACCAAATTGGAAATATCTAAAAGAAATGAATAATTTTCTGGATATATATTACCTAACAAAGTTAAATCAAGATTAGGTAAGCAATTTAAACAGACCCATAACTCGTAGTGAAATAGTATCATTACTTAAAAATCACCTAACCAAAAAGAGCCATGGCCAGATGGTTTTAGCACAAAATTTTGCCAGACTTTCAAAGAAGAGTTGATGCCAATACTCCTCAAATTATTCCACAAAATAGAAACATAGAAGGGACATTGCCCAATTCATCTTATGAGGCCAGTTACCCTGATACCCAAACCACATAAAGACTCAACAAGAATTACAGACCAATTTCCCTTGTGAACATAGATGCAAAAATACTCAATAAATTATTTGGCAAACCGAATCCAAGAACACAACAAGATCAAGTAGGCTTCATCCCAGAGATGCAGGGATAGTTTGTAACATGAATCTTAAAAGGTCTTATTAATAAAAACACAGGAGCCTGATATTTGGGTGAATGCTGAAAGATCAGAGAGACAGAACAGGCCACAGCTAACCTCACTTCGCCAACTTCTCAGCTGATCCTGTTTCCTCAAACTGGAAGCCTCTGAGTCCTCATCTGGAATTAATCTCAGCTGAACTGCTGCTAAAAGTCTAAAAGCTTAACCAGCTCTAGTTCCTGGTCCTCACGCCTTATATACCTCTCTGCTTTCTGCCATCACTTCCTGGGATTAAAGGCGTGTGTTACCATGCCTGGCTGTTTCCAGTGTGGTTTTGAACTCACAGAGATCCAGATGGATCTTTGCCTCTGAAATGCTAGGATTAAAGGTGTGTGTGCCACCATTTTCTAGCCTCTGTATCTAGTGGCTGTTCTGTTCTCTGACCCCAGATAAGTTTATTAGGGTGCACAATATTTTGGGGAATACAATATCACCACAATAGTTCAACATAATGTAAACTGATAAATGTAATCCACCATATAATAGACTGAAAGACAAAAACTACATGATCATTTAATTGAATATAGAAAAGGCCTATGACAAAATCCAGCACGACTTTGTGATAAAAGGCTTGGAAAGATTAGGGATACAAGGGACATACCTCAACACAATAAAGGCAATGTAAGCTCACAGCCAGCATCAACCTAAATGGACAGAAAAACAAAGAATTTTCACTAAAATCAGGAACAAGACAAGGTTGTCCACTCTATGTATACCTTATAGTACTTGAAGTCTTAGCTGGAGTAATAAGACAACTGAAGGAGATCAAAGGAATACAAAATAGGAAAGGAAGAAATCAAAGTATTTTCACTTGCAGATGATATGAGAGTTTATGTAAGTGACCCTAAAATTCCACTGGGCAACTCCTACAGCTAATAAACACTTTCAGCAAAGTAGCTGAATACAAAATTAACCACGAAAATACGTAGACTTTCTATATACAAATAACAAAAAGATTGGGAAAGAAATCAGGGGAAACAACACTTTTTATGACAGCATCAAAAAATATAAACTATCTTGGGGTAACTCTAACCAAGCAAGTGAATACTTGTATGATAAAAAAAACTTCAAGACATTGAAGAAAGAAAAAAAGAAGAGATCAGAAGAGGGAAAGATGCTCATGTATCATTAGGATTAAAATAGTAAAAACGGCCATCCTACCAAAAGCAATCTACAGCTTCAATGCAATCCCATCAAAATTCCAATGCAATTCTTCATATAACCTGAAAGGACAATTTTCAGCATTGTATAGGAACACACCAAAAATCCAGGATAGCTAAAACAATTCTACATAATGAAAGAACTGCTGGAGTTTTGCCATTCCTAATCTCAAATTGTACTACAGAGATATGGTAATAAAATCAGCATGGTATTGGGATTAAAAATACACATATTGATCAATAAAATCAAATTGAAGATCCAGACATAAAATCCATGCATTATGGGTACCTAATTTTTATTTTATTATGTGTGCATTGGTATTTTACCTGCATGCATGTCTGTGTGAGGATGTCAGATCCCTTGGAGACAGACTTACAGGCAGTTATAAGCTACCATGTGGGTGCTGAGAATTGAAACCAGGTCCTCTGGAAGAACAGCCTGTGCCCTTAACCACTGAGCCATCTCTCCAGCTCCTGGCCACCTAATTTTTATAATGGTCAGAAATACACACTGGGAAAAAGCCAGCATCTTCAACAAATCGTGCTGGCCAAACTGTATGGCTATATGTAGGAGAATGCTAATAGATCTATACTTACTTTTTAAAAGATATATTTATTATGTATACAATGTTCTGTCTGTATATATGCCTGCAGGCCAGAAGAGGGCACCAGATCTCATTACAGATGGTTGTGAGCCACCACGTGGTTGCTGGGAATTGAACTCAGGACCTCTGGAAGATCAGCCAGTGATCTTAACTGCTAAACTATCTCTCTGGACCCCGATCTATACTTATTACTCTGCACAAAATTTAATTCCAAATGAATCAAAAGCCTCAACGTAAGGCCAGATAACAGAATAAAACAGAGGAGAAGTAGGGAGAAAGTCTTGAACTCCTTGGCACAGGACAATACTTTCTGCACAGAAAGCCATTAGCACAGGCACTAAGAACAGTTAACAACCAGGACCTCACAAAACTGAAACGCTGCTGTGTGGCAAAGGAGACCGTCATTTGGACAAAATGACAGCCTACAGAATGAGAAAAGATGTTTACCAACTACATGTCCAATAGAGGTCTAATATCCAAAATACATAAAGAACTAAAAAAAACAAAAACAAAAATTGGACATCAAGAAAATAACTCAGTTTAAAAGTGGGGTAGAGATCTAAACAGAAAATTCTCAAAAGAGGAAACTCAAATGACTGAGAAGCATGCTTCGAGACGTCCTGTATGCTGAGAATACATGTTGCTACGATTGATTGATAAATAAAATGCTGATTGGGCAGTAGCCAGGCAGGAAGTATAGTGTAGACGGAACAAGAGAGATGAGAATTCTGGGAAGTGGAAGGCTGAGTCAGGAGACTCTGCCAGCCGCCACAAGGAGAAGCATGACGTAAGGTACCAGTAAGCCACAAGCCACGTGGCAAGGTATAGATTTATAGAAATGGGTTAATTTAAGATATAAGAACTAGATAGCAAGAAGCCTGACATGGCCATACAGTTTGTAAGTAATATAAGTCTCTGTGTGTTTACTTGGGGGACACGAGTGGGAGAGATTTGTCCTGACTGCTGGCAGGCTGGGACATAGGAAAACTTCAGCTACAGAAGCACTTTTAAAAAATGTTCAACATCCTCAGTCATCAGGAAAATGCAAATCAGAACTACTCTGAGATTTCATCTTATACCAGTCAAAATGGCGAAGATCAATAAAACAAACGATGGCTCATGCTGGCAAGGATATGGAGAAAGGGGAACATTCATCCACTGCTTGTGTGAGTACTAACTTGTACAACCACTATGGAAATTAGTGGTTTCTCAGAAAGCTGGGAATTAATCCACCGCAAGATCCTGTTAAACCTCTCTTGGCATATACCCAGAGGGCTCTACATCCTATCACAAAAGACACTTGCTCAACCATGTTCATTGCTACTCTATTCATAATAACCAGAAATTGGAAAAGCCTAAATGTCCATCAGTGGATGAATAAAGAAAATGTGGTATGCATAGGTCACTGGTATTTCCTGACCTATGGCTTCTTGAGTCTCTCTTTACTCCAGCCATCCCAACCTAGATGGAAAATGAGACCACTGCTCTTCAGGGGATTTAGAATACAATGTTACCATCTTTAGGAGAGCGTGGTAGAATGTAACAAGACCCATCAGCATAAAAAAAAATGATTATAGAGGCAGAGAAAAAGAATTTGATGATACAATGTTGAAGATTATTATTCTGCTTACCTGGAAACATATCAAAGTGATATTGTAATGGTTTCAAATTTCTTTTTTTAAATTTGGATTTATTCATTTTATGTGTATGAGTGTGTTTGCCTGCATGTGTATATGTGCACTGAGTGCATGCCTGATGTCTGAGGAGGTGAGAAGTTGGTATCTAATTCCCTGGAACTGGAGTTACTAATGGTTGTGAACTAGCAAGTGGGTGCTGGGACTGAACCCAGGTTCTCTGCAAGAGCTCTGAGACATCTCTCCAAACCCCTTCAGATTTCTATTTAACCCTATGATAGTTAAAGATAACCACTACATTCCTCAGTTTGAAAAAGAGGAGAGTTGTGGGAGTTTTAGCATTGGGTATGCAATTTGGAGTTGAACTGGAAGTAATTCCTCATCCTCCTGATACCACCATAGTATTTTCCTGCAAAGTAATGAACTAGGTTTTCTTGTTTTTCTCACACCACGTTAGAAAGTATGTGCTGCTGGTCATAAACCATGATGAAAATTCCCAAGAGATCTTGTGGTTCAAATCATCTGACCAGTTGTAGGGATGAACACAAAGCAGTTTAGACACACTTGCTTCTTCATGTAATAAAGACGTATTTGAAGGGCACTGCCAAGGACAGGAGAATAAGTACCTTATGGCCCATGAACACTAAACATTACCTTCGTAAATAAAGTAACCAGAGCTGAGCCGGAAGTTACAGCAGATAATGTCACTCTTATCCCTGGTAATTATTGGCCTTACAGTTTTAATACCTGGCTGCTACAGAGTAACATCTAGGTGGCAATTTAAGCGCCACTTCATAGTCAGCATCAGAGAGGAACAGAGCTGAGCAGTAGACTGGTTTAAGAAAAGAAAATGTGAGGAAAATAGATTAAAGGTAATATTCACAGGTTAAACTTCAAGGAGCAATGATTTAATTTTGGTCTCTTTTGGGAATCCTCTCTAACAGATATTTCTATGGCCAGTGGAGGATGAACAAGAAACGATTTGGAGGAGATTGGTGACAGTGACAGCAGTCATTGTGTTAAGATTAAAGAACCTTCCAAACTCTTGGTTGTTCAGAGCCCCGGCATTCAGCTGTTGCTCTATTGGAAGCAATAAGGAATGCGTAGCTCATAAAAAACGGGAGGAAGTAGTATTCAGCAAATCTTATTAGAATAAGATATTAGAATAAGCTAAAATAAACTGCATAACTTCACGGTATCTGCTCTTCAGGGGCCTTACTTTACTTAAACCATGGGCTGCATGCATTCTTTCTGCAAGAGCTCCACCAAGTGGTCATCAGTTTGGGAAGAAAAGTCACAGAAAATCATTCTAAGACCCCCAAAAAGATTGACAGAGGGCAGACCAGTATCATGACGGAGACTAGAGCGTCCTCCACCTACAGATTCAGATGCTTAAGCAGCACATCTGCTTTTCTTTATGCTTGTTCTTATCGACCTTCTTGTCCTTACCTTAACTATGCTTGCACTTTGACCCTATGACCCAGAGGTTCTGAATCCTCTGTTCTCTCAATCAGTTAGTCCCTTTCTGCATTTCATTTTACCCTGTGTAACTCCAGATGCCAGTATCCTCTACTTAAATCATGTTTTTAACACTATCTTCCATGCTTAACAGAGCTGACCTGTCCCCCTGCAGCTTAGCAGTTCAGAGTTCCTGAAGAAACATTATGTAGCTGTGCAATTGATCCAACTAAACAGTTGATGTCTGAACCGGCTGGGTTCTCGGTTACTGTCTGTGGATGCTGATCAATTAGCAGTGGAAATTTCAAACGCTTTCCTCCGTTCTCAAAGCTTCTGCCCTTTATGAACTCTTATACTCAGCCAAGGACTGGTCTGCCGGTTTCACTGATAAGCCAAGGGCACAGAGATAAGCCACACCCAGCCCTTTTTTTACTCCTCAGACTATTCACTGCCACTTCTGCTTCTTGGTGAAAGGGGTCCCTAACTCAAGGCTACTTTCTCAGTCTATGGATAAGATAGAATTTCATTTCCTATGTATGTAATGAGTTTGCTAAATCATTCACACATACCTCTTCTATCTTCTGTTTTGTCTGATTTTTTTGTTGTTATTAGTCGCTTGTAGCCAGGCTAGTCCAGAGCTCACCGAGTAGCTGAAGTTGACCTTGAACTCTTGATGTTCCTGCCTTCATCTACCAAGTGCTGAGATTAGAGGTATGTTTGAACAATGTTGGTTTTCTAGGAGCTCTGGGTTTCTTCTGAGACACGTGGCTTCAACTTCTGTCACTGTGACATCACAAGTTACACTGCCCGACAGTCCTTTGCCTGGGTTTTAGGTGGAACTTTACACTTGAACTTCCATTTTATAAACTCAATGTTTATAAAAGTGAACTTCCTTCTTTCCCCTCACCTGCTCATCTGCTTAAGTGCATATTTTAACAAACGGCATATCTCTTATTCAGTCACACAGTCTCCTTCTCTGAGTCTTCCTGGGTTGTTCTCACTTATCCATAAAAGCGAACCAGTCACTGCCCCTTGCAACATCTACATCCCAGATGCGTCTTGCTCTCCTGTGCTTGTAACCACCCTCCACTCCAATTCCCCACCCCCTACGCCCCCCACCCCCCCACCCTGTCCACTGCCCCACACTGTAGGATACTAGACATTGAACCAGAGCCTGTGCACTTATTTGTTGGTTTGTGTGTGTGTGTGTGTGTGTGTGTGTGTGTGTGTGTGCACATGTGCTTTGGCATACTTGTGAAAGTCACAGGTAAATTCTCTCCTTCCACCATATGGGTTCTGGGGATCAAGCTTGGGTGATCAGGCTTGGCAGCAGGCTCTCTTATCTTCTGAGCCATCTTGTTGGCCCCATCCTCGAGATTTTTTTTTTTTTTTTTTTTTTTTTTGGTTTTTCGAGACAGGGTTTCTCTGTGTAGCTTTGCACCTTTCCTGGAACTCACTTGGTAGTCCAGGCTGGCCTCGAACTCACAGAGATCCGCCTGGCTCTGCCTCCCGAGTGCTGGGATTAAAGGCGTGCGCCACCACCGCCCGGCCCATCCTCGAGATTTTTAATTTTATCTTAAGACAGGGCCTCACTGAGTTGCCCAGTCTAGCTTCAATTTTGGGATCCTGCCTTAACCTCCTGAGGACCTGAGATTACAGCCCAAACTATCAGGTGCAGCTGGTGACAGCTTTTTTTTTTCATTACTCACCTAGACTCCCAACATTAATCTCCTCAAAACTAGCTTTCCTTCCATATCATGACCTGGCTGTTATGAGTGATTTTTTTTTTCTGTTCCCCTCCTCCTTTATTTTGGTGTGAACTATGTAGAGCAGGCTCCACAAGAAAGAGTTCCCTTTGTGCCTCTGTCTGTCCCTATGACCTTCCTGCCTTAGTCTCTGTAGCAGAGGGATTACAGTCTTCGCCACAATGCTCCTCTCACAGGCAACCTGGTCTGCAAGTTGTCTGTCGGGATAACATCAAGGCTTACCATAGACCTTCCATCTTGGTTAACTTTGCTGTGAAGCAGGAATGCTTCCAGTGGTGGGGTCAGAATTGGCGTACAAGGTTGCCCAAAGGTGAGCGTTTAGGGACACTGTCAAACACTCCTGTCCTGGCTCACTTACTGAGTTGGAATTTCCAGGAATAAGTCTTCTCTCGAATGTGTTTATGACTAGGATGATTTCTGCAATACAGCTGGGCTAGCTCCAGGCAATCTTTACTTAAACGTCATTGCCTTTCCCACATGCCCTCCAGAATCTTAGGGTTGTTCAATGGATGACTATCATTCTTAGATGTCCTTTCTCTGCTTGTAAAGCACCTAGGCCTATCTCTGTCATAAACCAGTTCACGGAAAACATCATTTAACTGATTTGCCTTTGCAATGGCTCCAAAACATTGGTTATTTATATTTGTTCTGCTGCTCCTCCAGCAGCCAATAGGAATTTCACAAAAATTGCTTTGATGTGTAAAAAAAAAAAAAAAAAAAGATCGAATTTGAAATGCTTTTGTTGTTCATGGGTTTTCTCTGTTGCTTTACCTCTAATGGGAAGCTCAAGACGTAAACTGTACAACCACTAAACAATCCTAATTACTATGATTCTTTTAAAATCATATAATGGAAAAAATACTTGTTATGTTTGTGTTAAGAGTGGCTGGAACTTTCTGTGTAGCCACAGGCTAACCTTGAATCCATGCTCCTCCTGCCTCAATTTTTTTAAACAATTTATTTTTATTTATTTACATTGGTGTTCTGCCTACATGTCTGTCTGTGAGGATGCTAGGGCCCCTGGAAATTGAGTTACAGACAGTTGTAAGCTGCCATGTGGGTGCTGGGATTGAACCTGGATCCTCTGGAAGAGCAGCCAGTGCTCTTAACCACTGAGCCATCTCTCCAGCCCCTGCTTCAGTTTTTGACTGTTCGGGATAACTGTAGTATAATACCACGCCAAGTGGGGGGGGGGGGGGAGAGGGAGGGGAGAGGAGAGGAAGGGGGAGAGGCAGAGGGAAGATACAACGTTGGTAGAATGGAAATAGACTGAGGAAAAATATATAAAGTGCTGTTTTTTTGAAAGGAAACATGTTCAATTTTGGCTTCTAGCTCTGGGGATACAGTCCGTCATGGCAGGGAGGTGGGGCAGTAGGCAGAGGAGGCACAGGCCACGCTTCATCCACACTCAAGAAGCAGAAAATAAAGAATGCTTGACCTTTATTTTTTTTTTTTATTTTTTTTTTTTTTTTTGGTTTTTTCGAGACAGGGTTTCTCTGTGTAGCTTTGCGCCTTTCCTGGATCTCGCGCTGTAGACCAGGCTGGCCTCGAACTCACAGAGATCCGCCTGGCTCTGCCTCCCGAGTGCTGGGATTAAAGGCGTGCGCCACCACCGCCCGGCGACCTTTATTTTTTAATATACAGTTTTTTGTTTTGTTTGGGGTTTTTGTTTGTTTTGATTCTGGAGACAGGGTCTTACCACGTATCCAGGTTGGCCTTGGACCTGTACAGATCCTTCTGCCTCTGCCTCCCTAGTGCTGGGATGGCTAATGATCTTTTTAGTAAACATTAGAAACTTGGATGATAGATAACATAATCTTGTTACTCTTTGGCTCACAGAAGAATGAGTGGGTTTTCCCCTAATTTTCTTCATTTTCTACTATGATAGAGGCTGGTAAGATGGCTCATCGGGTAAAGGTGCTTGCTACCAAGCCTGACTGCTTGACTTTGGCCTCCAGAATTCACAGGATGGAAAGAGAGAACAGACTGCCACATGCATGTCATACCACATGCTAATGTGTCTTCTCTCTTTCATACATACAAACAAGGTAAATAAATAAATGTAAATTAAAAAAATGATGCAAAGTATGTTAAGAGTCTCCTACTTGGTCTACTTGAACAAGTACAACTTGCACACACATGCTTGCATTCACACTTAAACATACAACAAGAGAAAAAATGTATTTTGTTTTGTTTTTGTTTTTTTAATCTAGCTTCTCTACAGAATAACAAAGGCAATGTAGTGAAAATGGAGTATTAACTGATCAGGAAGACTCAGAAGTAAAGTCAGTATGTAACTATTGTCAGACATAATTCTCCACTAATTACAACAAAGGAATAAATATGTCTGGAAGGTTTTCAGCCAGGTACACAACCCTTTGTAGTTGTAGAGGACAGGACTCGGTCAAGGAGAGAGAAATACTCCCAGGGTTTCTCTGCCTAGCCCTGGCTGTCCTGGAACTCACTCTGTAGTCCACAGAAATCAGAGTTCTTGAACTCAAAGATCTGCCTGCCTCTGCCTCCTGAGTGCTGGGATTAAAGGTGTACTTGAATATTTTTTTTTTTAAGGGAAGTCCTAGGCAGGGTCTCGGCATTCCCTAGAATTACAAACTAGTTAAATACAAGGGATCTGTGTTGAGAGTAACTTAGTAAGACTGCAGTTGACACCACCAGCTGCCAAAAGGAAGGAGTCTTCTGAAGTCGATTAAAGCAGTTTTAAAACAAAGATTAAAATGGCTGCTATCTACTTTAAACACAGTGATACTGGAAAACTTTACCTACTGTTACAGTCAAATGATTGTGTGTGCCCTGCAATTTGTGTTGAAATCCTAATTTCCACAGACATGCTGTGAAGACATGAGGCTTTGAGGAAGCAATTAGACCACGACAGGAGAGCCTTCATGATGACGTTAGTGCACTTACAGAGACCTGTAGCTAGAGTTTTCCTGCCTGGCCCACAGTCAGGACAAATCTCTCTCACCCGCCAGTCCCAAGCCGCTCAAACCCGATCAAGTAAACACAGAGACTTATATTGGTTTCAAACTGTATGGCCGTGGCAGGCTTCTTGTTAACTGTTCTTACAGCTTAAATTAATCCATTTCTATTAATCTATACCTTGCCACGTGGCTTGTGGCTTACCGGTACTTTACATCTTCCTTGTCCTGATGGCGGCTGGCAGTGTCTCCCCTCCAGCTTCCTGTTCTCTCAATTTTCCTCTCTGTTAGTCCCGCCTATACTTCCTGCCTGGCCACTGCCAATCAGTGATTTATTCATTGACCAATCAGCAACACATTTGACATACAGACCATCCCACAGCAGAGACCTTAGAGAAGATGGCATGCCCAATCTGCCACAGCTAGTTGGTGCTATTTCCATGAATGAAGGGGATGACCTTCACAAGAGCCAAACTCTGCTACTGCCCAGCCTCTGGAACCTCGAGAAACAAATGTGTTGATTACATGCATTTAGTTCATGGCATTTTGTATAGTTACATGAACAGATGAGACATTCACTCTTCTGTGTTACTTGAAATAGTGTTTCATAGTTCATTCTTGAAAATATTTGTTTCTGAGATGGGATCCTGTGTTGTAGCCCAGGCTTACCTAGAACTCACAATTTACCCCAGGCTGGCCTTCAATTCTTTTTTTCTTTTTGAGACAGGGTTTCTCTGTGTAGCGTTGCGCCTTTCCTAGAACTCACTCTGTAGCCCAGGCTAGCCTCAAACTCACAGAGATCCACCTGGCTCTGCCTCCCAAGTGCTGGGATCAAAGGTGTGCGCCACCACCGCCCGGCCTGGCCTTCAATTCTTAATTCCCTGCCTCAGACTCTCAAGTGCTGGGATTATAAGTATGCACCACCATGCCCAGGTGAAATGTTAATATTTAGAATTTACTTTGTAGGCAAAGAAACTTTTAATACAATAGGAATACTTGTGTGGTCTGAAAGCCACTTTAGCTTTCTCAGTTCTGGAGAAAAGCTTAATGACATGGTCAAATCTCAAAGCGTCACCTTCACTTGTAGAAAAAACAGGCATGAGTTCAGTTCTGTATTAAAGGAAATATGTTAACTTTTTTTCAGTTGAACTCTTACCAACTATATCTTTGTGAGGGTCGTAGAAAAAAATAAAACAGCAGTTTATCAATTTTACCAAAGTCTATGAATGCGGGAAGAGTGAGCTTTCTGTTGTTTTGTTTGCTTGTTTGTTTTCGTTTTTGGAGACAAGAGTTACTTTATAAATCAGGCTGGTCTAGAACTGACTATGTACTCTAGGTTGTCTAGGAGCTCAAAGCAATCCCCCTGCCTCAGTCTCTGGAGTGCTGCTACTAAAGGCATGAGCCACGTACCCAGCTTGTGCCTTTTTCAGAAATTCTAGAGATACTTGACATAAGTTTAGAAGTAAAGTTAAGCCGGGCGGTGGTGGCGCACACCTTTGATCCCAGCACTCGGGAGGCAGAGCCAGGCGGATCTCTGTGAGTTCGAGGCCAGCCTGGGCTACCAAGTGAGTTCCAGGAAAGGCGCAAAGCTACACAGAGAAACCCTGTCTCGAAAAACCAAACAAAAAAAAAAAAAAAGAAGAAGTAAAGTTAATATCCTATGGCATCTATAATTTGGTACAAAAGACTTTTATTTTATATAACAATTTATTCATGGTAATATCAGAATGACATTAAGTAAAAACTCCCAGTAAAGTTAAGACATTTGATATTTAGACTTTTTAAAAGTAGTAGATATATTACATAAAATAGGATTGTATTTGCATTTAAATTGTATACAAATAAAAAAATTGTATACAATTCTTTCCAAATTAAAATAAGCTGTCATACATACTGCTTACCTGTGTAAATCACTCATTGAGGCTTCCAGTAGTAGGAAACACTGGAAGACACAGAGTCTTGATAACTTGTGTCCAGGAATCTTAAAATAAATTATGGCTTGGCCAGAAAGCTTTGACATTTGACCTTTGATTTTAAAAATATGTTGCTCTCTCTGTGAGAGTGTCAGGACTGGGGATCTAATATCCTGCAGCTTCTTGGCCCTTTTACCCTCCTGCCAAGCTGTGACTTACCTCTGGCAAGCTTCCGGACCAGGAAGGGTTTTTTGAACGATGGACCCGAGACTTTTGTCTCAACCTCATTCAGTGGCAAACAGTGATTTGTGTAAGAGGAAACCCCCCCAAAAAAAATCCTTTGCTTTTCCCCTTGGAAGGAATTATAGGTTTAATATGCTTCATGATTAGATTAAAAGAAGAAGCATAAATATGCTTTCTATAATAAAAAAAAAGATACCAAGAATCTATTTTAGGGAGAGCATTTGCCTTGCTTTGTTGTTGTTGTTGTTTTAATAAAAAGTCAAAGGGATTGAAATTAACTGGTTGCATTAAGGACTAGAGTTTGGTTTGAAATACTTATTCAGATATACTTTTGTGTACAAGACTAAGACAACAGTAGTTGTTTCTGAGAGACCTTTTAAATTAGAGATAGACAGAAATTTTGTGGTCTTGAGTTTTGTCTTTATGTAATATGAACTTGAGGATAATTCTGTCTGACCAACACTAAAGTCTTACACTCAGTATAGTGGTTATACATGTATGGGCCTGACATGGCTGCCTGTGGGATTCCATTAGTCTATTGCAGACTGACATTAGCTGTGCTGCTCCCTCATAGTGGGTTTTCTGTGGGAGTAAGGTGGCTTCCAACTTCAGATAATTAGATTCAGGTGGAGACTGTGTCTATTTCCTCATAACTTAAGCATGGATGATCTGTTACAGTGGAAAGAAGTGAAGTATGCCTCAGACAGAATTTTGAAATGTAAGGGACATTTATTAGCATGAAGATACCAGTAAGGCTTCACAACTTGTCTCTTAGTGAAGTTTAGTTTTCTGAGTCATTTGACTTGAGTAGAAGGTTCATACAAGTCAGATATGGCATCATAGCAGCAGAATTCAGCACCAGTATGCTTGAAAAGTATTTTGTAGTAAATTCATTTTGTTCACACAAAGTATTTCTTAATATCTACTGTATCAATGAATAAATGCTTTGGTGACCAAGATGGAGGTAACTGAAGCTGGAAGAAGCTATCTTTGGAAGGGTTCTGAATAGTCTTCAAAATGTTAGCTCTGCCTAGAACATGAAGATAAATACTAATTCTTTTATCTGTATTAAGTTGCCTCTACAATGTAATTACTTTGTTCAGTACAACATTCCACCCTAACACATCAATATTGTTGCTTAAAAACAGCTATGTAGTCAAAATGATTATTATTTTTATTAGTTTATTTATTTTTAAGACAATGTCTTGCTATATAGTCTTGACTGGCCTGGAATTTGCTGTGTAGACCAGGCTCATCTCAAATTCAGAGATTCGCCAGCCCCTTCTAAATGCTGAGATTAAATGTATGTGCTATCATGCTTGGCCAAAATGAATTTTTAAAGCTAACAAAATTATTTGTTTATTAATATCAACAGCCCTACAAGGATGGCATGGGATGGTAAAGATGTTTTATTTCTAGTCCAAGCTTTTCCTGATCCACATCTGTTATTGTATTAGGCAAATAATTTAACTAATAATGTTCAAAATTTTTGACTGGAAATATAGATATATTCACAGTCAACTGAACACACATACATATGCAATGAGGTTCTCTATATAAAAGACAAGATAATTTGACTAGATCATCTCTAACATTTCAAATTCTACTTTTCTATGAATCTTTGGTAATAGATCTAATATTAAATTCTTGCTATGATCTTCACAGTGGGCTCAAACTATAGCTTTCCCAACCTCAACTTCCAGAGTATCTGGGATTACAGGTGTGCCCCACCATACCTTTATTCTAAATTGTGTTATTTGAAGAGGGAACTAGGAGGAGAAATAGTTCCTTTTACCTGAAAACTCATCTTTTGCTGGAGATGCAGATAATAGCCAGTAGCTGGGTCCACAGAAGAGATGTGAAGTACTGCCAGCTCTTTCCTTGCATATATTTTACAAGTACACTGTTTCACATTTACACAGCATCTCTACACTGGGCAGTATACAGTTTGACATAAATGTAGAGAGGTAAGTTGAATGGGGACCTAGCAATAGTTTTTTTTTGTTGTTTGTTTGTTTTTTGTTTTGTTTTTTGCCTTCTACTTTTAAAATACATTGATATGAGCTCATACAGCTTTCCTTGTAGTAGAGGCAGCAGGAGAAACAGGTTCACCTGAGAGACACTGCTGTTTCTGTATCTCTGGGTATCATCTCTCCAGCCCTAATCTTACTGTCTCTCAGGCTTTGCCAATCCATTTATTTCCTAAAACTTGTATTCACTACATTTGTGACTACACGTGTTAGTACATCTGCCTTCAAATAAATGTTTGGACCAAATTTGTTCTGTTTAATGAAGCAGTGCTTCTGATAAGCATTCTGGAAAATATTCCTCAAAATGTTCTGGTTTAGACCTCATTGGCTGCTGGCTTAGTGTCTGGAAGGCCTTAGGCAGCACAGAGCATTTCATAGTTGAGATGATTTAAATGACTCTTCAGCTATATCGCCTGCTTGTCCAGTGTGTTCACTCACTTGCCCAATTTATACAAGTAGTTTAGGAGATGAACAATCTGCCTTTCCTAAGAAATTCCTCAAATTCCTTACATCAATGAAAAGAAAACACGTCCTGCTCCCTATAAGATATCTCCTATACACTCAGAAGTAAAAGTCGCAACAAGACAGCTACAGGTTTTCCTTATCTCCTTGACCTTTAAAATCTAGTTTACAGCTCCTTGGGAGATAAAACACAGTTATCTACAGGCAGCATGCCTCAGGCATGCTCTTAATAATGAAGTAATGAGACAGATCTGGATTCAAACATTAGCTGAGACATTTGCTAGTTGTATGAGTTTGGGTATTGTTCTTCAGTTTTTCATCCCTAAAACAAAACACAAGGTTTAGAGTAGTGTATTTTTTTTTTTTTGAGACAGGGTTTCTCTGTGTAGTTTTGGTGCCTGTCCTGGATCTGCTCTGTAGACCAGGCTGACCTCGAACTCATAGAGATTCATCCACCTGGCTCTGCCTCCCAAGTGCTGGGATTAAAGGCGTGCACCACCACCGCCCGGCTAGTGTAATATATTTTAAATAATATTTGTAATACATTTAACATAGTCTTTGGAATATATGACATGTTCAATAAATATTAGATATTATTAACTGGTTGCCCCCTTCTGATTTCATCTCCAAAATTTGAGGACTATTTTTAAAACATTATTAATATTCCATTATTACTTCCCAAGGAAAGGACCAATGATTCCTTGCTAGCATTGAGTTCTCTGTCAATGTTTACCTTCTGTCAGGTATATTCAAATTAACATCTAAACATTAAATTTGGCTCATGTCTTTCTTTTCTTTTTTTTTTTTTTTTTTTTTTTTTTTTTTTGGTTTTTTTCAAGACAGGGTTTCTCTGTGTAGCTTTGCGCCTTTCCTGGAACTCACTTGGTAGCCCAGGCTGGCCTCGAACTCACAGAGATCCGCCTGGCTCTGCCTCCCGAGTGCTGGGATTAAAGGCGTGCGCCACCACCGCCCGGCTGGCTCATGTCTTTCTTAATACTTCTTAAATCTGTGTTTCTATCTCCCTGCTCCTCCTTTTCTTTTTCTTTGTTCTAACTCCATCCTCTGAAGCAAATTGATCTCAAACTTGATGGTATCGCCCACATTTCTATTTGTGACTGAAAATACGGCAGAGTCTATCTGCCATAGCATTACTGAAAATCATAACTTTAAAAAAATGGCAAGAAGCCAACCAGACATGGTAGTTCATGCCTTTAATCTCAGCACTTGGGAGGCAGAGGCAGGTGGATCTCTGTGAGTTCGAGGCCAGCCTGGTTTACAAAGTGAGATCCAGGACAGCCAGGACTACACAGGGAAACCCTGTCTCGAAAAACCAAAACCAAACCAAACCAAACAAACAAAAAATGGCAAGAACTGAAAATTTAATAGGAACTGAATTAGAGAATTTAACAACATATAACCAGGTTTTAAGTTCCCAGAAGTCATGCTTGGCACTGTTTGCACCATCATGGGACCTGGTATTACTGTTACCAAGAGGCAGAGTCGGCCCTTGATAAGTATGTGCTAATGTCTATGTTAAAGGGAAGAAAGAATTAGAAATGTAAGAGTTAGTCTTGCTTCTACCACAATTTCAGTGTCTGACACTGAAAAAAAATCATTAAATATTTGTGATCCTTAGCTTGCCAATCCATAAAAGATGGAAGTTCTGGGGCAGGGGCTGTCACTCAGGGGTAGAGTGCTTGTGTTTGAGGGCCAGGGCTTGATTTCAGTACCAAAACAAAACCAGCCAACCAGCCAAATGAACAAAAGAAAAAGAATGGTTCACCTCTTAAACATGCATGAGGAGGAGAAAACACATGGATGAAAATGTAACTACTGATTAATAAGTAGGGTTTTTTTTTTGTGGAATAAAGTGCACCCGTATAGCCATACTATGTTAATGTTAACACAACTGGATAAAAAGCTGAATGGTTTTATTAATCAAACAGCACCCTCATATTTAAAAAACAAGATATTATCTTTCCTGCTCAGGTCCACGGCTTTCTTGGCCATCATCACTCAGTGGACTAAGTCACGTGGTAATTAGAGAAGGAATTGTTTTCTGAGCTCACCAAGTGAGAGCCAGTTGAAATTGTTATGAACGGCTTCGGTGACAATGTGGCAGCAGACTTTGCTGTACAGACCCAGAGTCCTGGATGATGTTGGCTTCCAGGCTCTTTAGAAAAAGCAGGCCTATGTCAAGTAAGGCAGTAGAAGAACTGCCAACTGATTTTTCCTAAAGCAATGGTAAACTACAGTGGGATACACATCATAAATACGAGCGCCTCTGAATACAGAAGTCCCATGCCAAAGAATAGTAGATAAATTTGTAAGAGGATCACTTGAAGTAAAAACAATGACTTAATTTCAGTTTTAAGGCATGCTCAATATATACTTAGTGTTAACAAAAATGTTAATGATTCAAAAATAGCCTTTAGGACCTTTTATTTTTTAAAAAATTGATCCACAGTCATTTATTGCACCAGGAAAATTATAGTAAATGCCCAGGAAACAGTATAGTTTGTAGAATTGCAGGAATGTTGGATCATTCAAGGCACCATTTTAACAGGACACTTTACAAGAGAGATACATCTTCCTAGTCGCTTTGACTTGATATTAGGGTCTTTTGGAAAAGAAATGTTGAGCCACACTTGCATAAGTAAAGGGGCCGGGGCCACGATTCTCATCATGAAAAGACAGTTTAGAAAACAGCAGCTGGGATTTGGTAGCATGGGTCACTAATTCTGGTACTTGGGAGTCTGACACAGGAGCATCTTAAGTTCTGTAGCCTGGGCTACAGAACAAGTTTATGAACAACTCTTGGTTATAAAGTGAAAACTTTTCCCAAAAACCCTCTAACATACTGCACACGCACGCATATACGCACACACGCACACATGCACACATACAATTGTATAAACACATTAATATCTACGTTCATTCAAAATGAATAAGAAATTGAAATTTCAGGAGGTGCAGCCTAGCATTTATTGTTAGATCAAAAAGCTAGCATTGTCTTCATATAATTTGATAAATTTATGACTAAAATTAACCTTGACTCCGCTTTGGTGAGTTTATTGTTATGTAAAGCTGAGAGGTAAGAACAACTTTGTCAACTTCAAATTACTAAGCATAGCCAGAATAGCAAAACTCATATTAGAATCAGTAACACACATCAGAAAGTAGTTCTCTCCTGCTACTCCGCCCTGCCCTTGGTCTTTAGACTGTACTGTCACCACTGTGTGTTAGTATTTTAAATGGTTATGAAGCAAGAGTAAAAGGTTCATTGTAAACCAATATTCTAACCCTGTCTCCTTCAATTCAGCATCTTTTCCCCCTTTAAGCTCCGGTCCCCCGTTTTGGAGATTCATGCCATGTGCTGGTCAGGGAAGATGTTAACTTTAATCTTATTTCAAATCCTCTTCCACTTCCTGGATGCTGCTGTGTCTTGCTCCCCACTGACTGGGTGTGTTGGGGGCACGTGAGAGGTCCAGTGTTCAAATGGGAGGAGGCAGAAAGGGACATTGTGTGGAATCATGGACTCTGGAATTAGATAACTGGTAGGCGAGCTTTCTGTGGCTATAACAGAATACCAGAAAAATCTGATTTAAAAGGAAGAGAGTTTTATTTTTTTATTCATTTTCAAAAATTCAATCCATGGTTACTTGGTCTTGTTGCCTCCGAGCCCTGGTGGCATTATATATGACAATAAGAATGTATGTGGTGCCTATTTACCTCACGGTGATCAATAAAGCAAGATGCAGGAATAGTGAGGGTCCCAATATCCCCTTCAAGGACATAGTCCCAATGATCTTACTTCTTTCCACAAAGGCTTACTTCCTCAAAGTTTCAATACCATGGGCTAGGACCAAGCTTTGGACACACAGGTCTTTGGGGGGAAAACTTAAGATTCAAACCTAGGCTTAGATCCCCCACTAACAACAAGTTTCAAGAGTTTTCTTATAAAGAGCAGAGTGAATTTTCCTCACCTACAAATACTCAATTACAACTTTATCTTGACAAAGATTTAAGGTTATGAATATTAAATAAATTAGTTCAGGGCTCCACACACATTAGGCAAATGCTCCACTACTATGTGACAACCCTAGCCTTTTTGTTTTGTTTTTTTAAAGACAAAATATTTTGTAGACTAGGCTGGCCCGGAAGGGACTATATAGCTAAAAATGACTATGAACTTCTGATCCTCCTGCCTCCACCTCTTAAGTGCTGGGCTCTATACTTTGGCAGAAGTCCACTGTCAGTTCTCTTTCCTGGGACAATTTTGCATATACTCAGGCTTCCTTTCCACCCACAGGGACTTATTCACAGTAATTTCCCTATGTTTGCAATATAGTTGTTGATTGATGCTTCCCAGTCTCACCTCTTGTCCTGGCACTCATGAGCTTTGATTCCCTAACAGGCAGACAGACGAAAATGGCAGAACTTGTGCATCCAGACCCAGTTCAACACCAGAAGTGCAGACTACTCATTGCCAGCTTCACCGATGGCAATTGCTCGCTCTGCCATTTAGGGCTGTACTGGGTGTTCCTTGATCACAGATTCCTTTGAGTCCTTAATCTGGCCCAGGCTGTACCTTCATGTACACTTCCATATACCTGGCAGCATAGACCTTTCCTTCATGCTCTAATGAACATTTACATGTTGCTAAATTAGTTGTGGATTATTCTATTTGTGTGTATTGTGGGAGACCAGCTGGGAGACAGGCTCCCATATTTTACCCCAGGATACTCTTGCAGAGTGAGGGATAAGAGATTTAGATAGAAGGATAGAGTGGAGAGAAACAGAAACACAGGATAGCCTCCGGAGGGCCTGGATCATTAGCCACCAGCCCCTTCTGTCTCTTCTAAAGGGCTATTTATAGGAATGCCAAGGTGTGGTGCAAAGGACCCAGTGCACAGCCAAGTGCAGACCCTTTCCAATCCCCTGGTAACCATGTACATGAGCAAGCAATCCTCTAATGCGGCCCTGCTGAGTGAAGCAAGCTCAGATCTCACTACAAAACTTTTGTGGGCCTCCATAGTGTATCATGTCTAATGAATGATAATTCAGACACAAATTCAGAGATTGACAATATAGATAGGCTTATTGAAGACAAGACAGCTTTGAAATGAGTCTCAGGACCAGTGTCACAGTCTCCTACTTAACCTGCTCTGTGAAAAGGGAGATAAATGAACCCCAAAAACAAGCTACATAGAGGCCCTAAGAAGATCACACAAAGGTATCAAGGTTTTCTGCTGACGTCATTCTATAGGCAGAAATTGAGTAGCAAAACCATGTAAATGTTCATTGGAGACTTTGTTGTCTCCCCGCCACCTCCCACCTGTCTTACCTGAAATTTAACTCATACTAAGGACCAGGAAATGAGGTTTTGAGAAATCTAACTAAAGGAGAAGAATATTATTTTTCTTTTCAAAAGAAGGTCTCAAGTAGCCCAGGCTTACTTTGAATGTGGTATGTCACCAAAGATGGCCTTGAACTTCTGATCCTAGCGCTGGAGCACTGAGATGTGTGTGTGCTATCATGCCCAGTTTATTCAGTCCTGGGGATTAGACTCAGTGCTCATGCATGGTAGGTAAATTCTCTGCCAATTGAGCTACAGCTGCAGCCCAAACATAGGGCTTTTTAATATTATTAGTTTTGTGAGTATGTGTGTGAGCACCATGTGCACCATGCTACAGTTGTGTGGGTCAGAGGACAACTTTCAGTAATTGGTTCTTCCACCATGTGTGTCCTGGGGATGGAACTCAGGTTGCCAGGCTGGGCAGCCAGCAAGCGCCTTTCCCCGCTGAGCCACCTTGCTGGCCTAAGATCGAAATACTTTACAATAATATTGTGCCAGAGATAAGCGAAAAGATGTTAATCTTGGTATTATGAGATGGTGGTGGCTTTGTATTGAGAATTAGAGACCCATATCAGTGAAGGAACTTTTCCTCTTCTTCTGCCCTTAGCAACGGAAAATCTCTGGAGCAGCGTGGCAATGGCATGTGGGGAACTAGAGAGGGCACCAACAGATGGAGTGGGATGGCAGGGAGAATAAGGATTGTGACGGTTAATATTATGTGTCGATAGTGTGATTGGACTGAGAAACACAGGGGATTTGTCAAGCACTCCTGGGTGTGTCTGTCAAGGCATGTGGGCAGATAATAAAGTCACCAGAGCCTTAAAGGGAGGTGGCAAAAGGTAGGAGGTGAGTTCAGTGGGAGAAGCATGTCACTGGTATTCCTTGGGGATGCAGCTTCCCCGGGGTCCTCCCTGTATCCCCTCTTATTTCCTAGCTGGCATGACTGAAGTGCCCTGCCCAGTCATGTCCCCCCGTGGCAGACAGTCACTTCTGAAATTGTCAGGTAAGTCCTTCCTCCCCTGACTTGTCTCCACCGTACATGTCATCACAGCAACACGAAAGAACGAGGAAGAGAGTATAGAGAAGGCTGCAGAGGCTACTGTAGGAGGGAGGAGATCAAAGACCATCTGGTGGAGAATTTCCTGCTTGTGTTTAGATTGGCCCTGTGGAAATGCTATAAATACCTCAAACACTGGAGGAGTTTGATGTGGGGCCCTCAGTGGTTCGAACTACCTGACACTAATGCTTCTTACATAGTCTCCAACACTGGAAGTGCTGGCCTGGGCTGCCAAGTGGATATGATGTGTTATAAAACATAAGCCTCTCCTTCGGGTCCATTGGAACTTCAGGCCTGGAGCAGCCTGTTTCTTTGGTGTGGGGATCCTCAAGCTACCCTACGAGTTGACAAGCAAAGACCTGAGACCTTCCAATATCCACGTTCAAAAAAAGCTTGAGGTGGGTTTAGCTCAGGCAAGCCTTCAGATGCCGATGCTGAAGGGTACCCTAAAGTCTTATGAGATACCTTCAGTCTAACAAACCATGAGATCGTCCATCTTTGCTGCTTTAAGTCACCATGTGTTGGGGGTAATGGGTTATGCCAAAGGAAAATTAGCACATGGAGAAATAAATTAAAAAGAGAATCTTCTCCAAGATCTCCCAGTTGTGAGAATTCTGCAGTGGCTGAACACCTTGCTCAAACCTGAGCAATTTGTTTATCGTTTTCAGTTCCATGTACCTGCTTGGTTTGTTCACAGTAGGACTTTAGGACTATAGACTTTACTACCTCACCTGTCTATAACAAGGGGTGTGGTGTTCAAGTTTCAGTTTTATGTGTTGAAAGAAAAAATACAAGACACAATGTTCTATTCATTAGCACCATTTACATATAAACCCAACTAAATGCAATTACAAGAGACTGAAACTGAATGAAATTAGACTCCACACAGTTGCTGTAAGACTTGCCAGTTCCACATTTTCCTGCTGAAAATAGTTCCCCAATGCCACTGGCATTTTATTTTGTTGTTAAAAATGTTTATTTAAATCCAGTTATACTGTAATTTGCCACCATATTTTGCCTCCTCCTCCCCCCTTTAAAAGAAGTGGGTTTTTTTTGTTGTTTTTGTTTTAAGCTCTGTTTATAGGGTTGGTGGGGTGGTTCAGTGGGTAGAGGTGCTTGTGCACAATTGTGACAACCTGAGTTTAAAAACACATCCCACTAGGTGGCAGAGAGAGCTGATCCCTGAGAGTTGTCCTCTGACTTCCACAATGTGCGCTATGGCATGAGCATGCCACACACACACACACACACACACACACACACACACACACACACACACACACACACACACACACACACACACACACACACACACACACACACAGAGTACACTGGGGGGAAAAGTTCTTTTTATAACAGAGTGTTCTAAGACCTCCTTTGTATTCTACATTACAGCTGATTAGCACACCAAAGTTTTATGTAAAATTTTGGCAATTTCAAAAAACAACACGTGCCAATGATTCTAATAATGGAAGCCTGTGGATGTGGAGAGAGAGAGAGAGAGAGAGAGAGAGAGAGAGAGAGAGTCGTTTCGCAAGCAATTTCAAACAGAATGACACCACTGACTCTCTTGTTCAGATGCAGCTGTTTTCAGAGTTAGCATTCTGAACCACTATGGAGACCTAAACATTAACTACAATCAGCACCAATCAGATCACACCCATTGCTTTTTATTTGGCGCCTTCCACAGTCTCACCAAACTTGAGCCAGTAGGGCGCCACAAATGGCATTTTAAAACATTAGCTTCTTGCGCCCTCTGGTGGATAAATGTTATGGGTGCTTAATCTTTCTGGTGGCACTTTGTGGTTCCTTTAAGGACATCTGAAACAAATGAATCATTTCCCTGTGTATTTATACAGGATGATTTGCATTTCTACAATACTGTGACTCACTTCTTGCTCAGTCACAGATTCGAGGAACTGAGATACAGTCTTATTATGGGGAAGGAGAAACCAAGTAAGAGAAAAGCTAGGTTTTCCTTGGCTTTGGTAATATGATACTGAGTCTCAAGGAATGTATCTTTGAATATGACACTTGTTTTATTTTGATACTCTTATTCCCTCACAACAAGTTGGAGCTTGAAAATTAAGAGAAACAAATTACTCCAATAACTTCAGGTCCCAGGAGATCTCCTAGGGAAGAGGAAGAACAGTCAGATAACAAAGGGACATCGCAGGGCAGTGAGGCACATTTGAGTTTTGACTCGTACTTTTTTTTCTTTTTTTCTTTTTTCTTTTTTTTTTGGTTTTTCGAGACAGGGTTTCTCTGTGTAGCTTTGCGCCTTTCCTGGAACTCGCTTTGGAGACCAGGCTGGCCTCGAACTCACAGAGATCCGCCTGCCTCTGCCTCCCGAGTGCTGGGATTAAAGGCGTGCGCCACCACCGCCCGGCTTGACTCGTGCTTTTTACCCAGGATATTCTCATTAAGTGAAAAAGACGGCTTGGCCACTCTTTCTTTGCCCAAAGGCTCTTTAAACTCAGATTGTGAGGCTTGGCGCCAGGTTCCTTTTCCCACTGAACTGTCTCTTCAGCCCTAGGTTTTGTTCCCCCTCAATACAGGGGTGCTATTGTTGCTGTCTTAGGGTTTCTATTGTTGCAATGAAGCACCATGTCCAAAAAGGAAGTCGGGGAGTATAGGTTATCTGGCTTACACTTCCACATTGCTATTTATCACTAAAGGAAGTCAGGACAGGAACTCAAGCAGGGCAGGATCCTGGAGGCAGGAGCTGATGCAGAGGCTATGAAGGGAGCTGCTTACTGGCTTGTTCCTCACGGCTTGCTCAGCCTGCTTTCTTATAGAACCCAGAACCACTAGCCCAGGGCTGGTACCACCCACAGTGGGATGGGCCTTCCCACACTGATCACTTATTGAGAAAATGCCTTACAGCTGGATCTCATGGAGGCATTTCCTCAGCTGAGGCTCCTTCCTCTCTGATGACTCTAGCTTGTGTCAAGTAGACACACACACACACACACACACACACACACACACACACACACACACACAAAAAAAAAAAACAGTACATGACTCAGAAACACAGATGTACAAGAAACACAATTTTAATTTTCTTTACCTGGAATTAATTTCTATTGTGATGTATGTATTAGTGCAGACAGTCTGAGTTAATTAAGGGTCACCTACACAAAAGTTCCATTTTCCTTGTGCAATGCTAAGATAAGGTGAATGTGGTCTTGTAAGATTTTGGGTGTCATCATGTATCTCTACTGATACCAGCTGGGGCATTTCTTGACCTCCCTAGGTTTTCCTTATCTGGACTAACAGTTTCTTCCTGATCCTGACTGCAAGTCCCCTTTGGAGACCCTTTCCATGTCGTACTCACTCTAGAGTTTATAAACAGAGTCATCTACAAGGAACAAGGAAGGTGACACCAGAAGATCAAAAGTCAGCAGCTAGGACAGAGAGTGGGCTATCAAATGTGGAAGGCACCATGGAAATACCACTGCTACAACCTAAGGATCTCAGGTATATGCCAGTAAGGTGAGCAGTGGTTTGGAGTAAACACAAGATGCTGTAGTCTATGCATTTGAAAAAAACTCCAGCTCTGAGTTAAGCAAACCAAAAAAACTTGTTCATATTTCTGTTTATTTTGTTTATTATTTATTTTTGAGACATGGCTTCACTTAGCCCAGGGTGGCCTTAAACTTACTATGTATCTGAGGATGATCATGAACTTCTGCCCCTCTTCCTTCAACTTCTCAAGTGTGGGAATGACAGGTGTGCCCCACATTATCTGATTTATGTGATGCTGGACATCAAATCCAGGGCGTCATGTGAGCTAGGCAAACACATTCCAATGGAACTACACCCCTAGTCTATGTTTGCTTGTCTTTTTAAAAAATTAATTAAAAAGAAAAAAAATGAAAGCCAGGTGGTGGATGCACACGCCTTTAATCCCAGCCTCAGGAGGCAGAGGCAGGTGGACCTCTGTGAGTTAGAGTCCAGCCTGATCTACAAAGCAAGTTCCAGGACAGCCAGGGCTATTACACAGAGAAACTTTGTCTCAAAAAAATCAAAATACATACATACATACATACATACATACATACATACATACATACATACATTTTAAAAAGTAATCAATTTATTTTATTTAATGTGTATGGGTGTTTTGTCTGCATGTACATCTGTGTACCTCATGCATACCTGGTGCCCAGGGAAGCCAGAAGAGGGCATCAGATACCTTGGAACTAGGGTTACAGATGGCTGTGAGCTACTGTGTGGGTGCTAGGAACCAAATCTGGGTCCTTTGCAGAAGCAGCCAGTGCTTAACCACTGAGCCATCTCTCCAGCCCACTGTGCTTGCATTTTCCTTATTGTCTGTTTGTTTTTTTTTTTTGTTTGTTTGTTTGTTTGGTTGGTTTTTTTGAGACAGGGTTTCCCTTTGTAGCCCTGGCTATCCTGGAACTTGCTCTGTAGATCAGGCTGGCCTCAAACTCAGAGACCCACCTGCCTCTGCCTCCTGAGTGCTGGGATTAAAGGTGTGTGCCACCCTGGCCCAGCCTGTGCTTGCATTTCTAAAATGAGTGATGACGGTGAGTGTGGAAAGCTAATTGTATCTGTGCTGACTCACGCTTTTCAGAAGAGCATGGTTTGAAAACCACTGACACAAAATTGGAATGTTTTCATACGACCTTGGTGACTGTACTCTTAATATCAAGGTATTGAATATTAACTGACATTTGAATGAGGTCTTAGATATTGTTTGGAATAAGTCAATAGGACATAAATGGGGGAGCAAGTAAAGTACAGGAGAAATATGAAGACAATCACTCTGACAGGAGGGGCCAAGTCCAGCAGGAGGCAGTGCAGTCTGCAGGCCAGATGGGTAGAGAAGGCATCACTCTTGAGTCACGTGACAAAAGCTTATCAGAAGGAACCTAAACTAAAGGTTCATGGTTGTTGTAACAAGAATATTGGGATTTGGAGTGGTAGTTTGTGCTTAGTAATAATTACGATTTGTCATCTACTAAGATTTATCAAAGCTTTTCCTAGTTCATGAGCTTTTTCCTAAATCTCAATGGCATAAAATAGGGCTATGGGATACAGGGCTATCAGGAAATAGGCTCAGATGGTTGTGATGACTTTAGTTTTTCTGGAGTTTTCTCCAGAGTTGGAAAAATAGAGTTCTAAATCATATCTTTCTCTTTTTTGGTATTTTGTAAAATGACCCAGCCAAAATTTCACCATTCTCAGGATTCTTCCTCAGCTGGGCCCCAACTTAATTCCCATTGGCAGGATTTGACTGGTTTCAATCTTCTCTCCTCTCCTCTCCTCATTCCCTGCCATTTTCTCCCTTTCCTCTCAAGTTGGGATTGAACCTAAGGCTTCATGCATGTTAGGCAAGCACTCTCTCACTGAGCTATATCTCCAGCCCACTTCCTTGATTGTCTCCCACAATTCCCTTTGCACCCAGAAAGAGTGGGGTAATCAGGGCTGTGGGTGAATAGGTTTTCACGAATTGTTCACTATGGAACTGTGATCTCATCTGTGACCTCAAAACATGCTCATCCTATCAGTGCTATGTGTCTGGGGGAAGGGAGGGAAATGGCAGAGGCAAATTCTCTTTATGTTCTGTGTCTAGAGCCAAGCCTTGGTTTGAACATCTCCCACCTGATGAAGTCTGTGTCATCTAGTCTCTCACTGATTAATTTTGGCATGCAGTTTCATAAGGTTTATCCACTACACAAAGGACTAGGATGTAGCATATGTGTTGTGTTCAAGATGATGTATAATTTTATGTTCAACTTGATTTGGCCACAGGATCTAGATAGTATGTCTAAAATAGTATTTTTTGAGAATTTTTGTTTGTTTGTTTGTTTGTTTTTTGTTTTTCAAGACAGGGTTTCTCTGTGTAGCTTTGCGCCTTTCCTGGAACTCACTTTGTAGACCAGGCTGGCCTCGAACTCACAGAGATCCGCCTGGCTCTGCTTCCTGAGTGCTGGGATTAAAGGCGTGCGCCACCACCGCCCCGCAAGAATTTAATATATGCATTTTTGTTGTCTTGGGGGCCAGCCTCCAGCAGCACAGGGCTCAAAGGGAATCCACAGAGTCAGCACGTACTGTGACTTTTTTATCTGAGGGGATAGGGGAAAAAGACACTCACACACTCTCTTGATGGTTTTCTTCAGACCTTTTCTTTATTCTTTTTTTTTTTTTGCATTCTCTATTCTTTATTTTCCTGATATTTTCTTCCTAACTCTCTCATTCTTGATGTTTTCCTTCTAACTCATTTTAACCATATCTTTGCTGTTTCCCTTACAGGTTATATACCCCAGCAAAACCAGGCAATATGAAAATTATACTGTGGTTACATTCTATTTTTCAAATGAATGATTACAATGAATACAAGTAAAAAAAAAAAGCATGTTTTCCATATCCCTTAACATGATTAAACATTTTTCATATTACAGGTGAAAAGCAAATTATCTCAAGAATCCACATACATTCATACCCAAGCAACTTGCTATAGATTAACAGTGTAAGCAAGCAAGATATTCTTCTTGGTCAGGTCTTTTACTGGCAGGCTGTGTTTTGCAGTTACAAAGAAAAGACCAATCACTTTATTACTTATCTCGAAAGGTAATCTTATAAGAAATCTTAAAAAAGAATTACAAATCTAAACTTTTGTATATGAAAAACAATCAGTCAGCTCTACTTTGAATCTTTAGGGTACACACCAACCCCTCAATAGTTTTTTATATCAGGAGATTAAGGGCAGAAATGGGTATAAGGAATTAATCATCACCTTTGGTCATTAAACAATCCTAGGAAGAAAGGCACATCAGCTAATGGTAATTGGCCTACTTTGTTCTTGTTCCCTGACCTTAACGAGTTCCTCACTCAACTATGTGCCTTTCTAAAACTTTAGATTGCCTTCTTGGGTTTTTCACCTCAAAGCTATTTGACAAAACATCTTAGTCTAACTTTAAGGTATTTTCAAAGCTTTGTTTCAGCTATGATGCACTCCAAAACCTGTAAAAACCTCTGCCAACATTAAGATGAAAAGAATTTAAGCTAGCTGGGCTTCTGGGACTCCATTGTTTTACTTAATCATTAACCTAAGCCACAGTCTATATGGGTCCTCAATAGAAACTCATGTGTTCTAGCTGTGTGACACTTCCTTGTTTAATTTTTATTCATCAAAACTTTGTATAAACTATCATTATTATCAATTAGGCAGTACAGCTTAAGAAGAAATCATCTTCATAATAATAATCCATAGGTAAAAATGCCCAGTAGAACGGGATGTTTCCATGAGATAAACACATTACATTACAGGCAGTGGGGATCTTCCCACACCCATTCACACCATGCCAGATACCAGAGAAAGATAGCAGCAGCAAACACATAAAGGCACAGCAGAAGCAAAAGACATTCTGGAGTCTGTGGTTTCGGGGCCTTGTATATTTGAAATCTACCCATTAGGGATTTGCCTCCTGGTGGGCTGACACCCTGAAGTCAACTGCAATCTGCTGCTCCTCTGACATGACCACTGGCAATGTATACCTTGTATTTTGATTATATTTACCCCCTACTCCTCACTCTAACTCCCAGATCTACTCCATCCTTTTCCAACTTTATGTCCTCTTTTTTTTTTTTTTTTTTGGTTTTTTGAGACAGGGTTTCTCTGTGTAGTTTTGTGCCTGTCCTGGAACTCACTTTGTAGACCAGGCTGGCCTCGAACTCACAGAGATCCGCCTGCCTCTGCCTCCGCCTCCCGAGTGCTGGGATTAAAGGCATGCGCCACCACTGCCTGGCTGTTTTTGTTTTTTGAGGCAGGGTTTCTCTGTAGCTTTTTGGAAGCTGCCCTGGAACTTGTCTCTGCCTCCCAAGTGCTGGGAGTAAAGGAGTGTGCCACCATCACCTGGCTCCTCTTTTTTAATAGCCCATGGGATTCCACTTTCTGCTGCCTGTATACTCATTGATGTGGGGCCATCCACCAGAGAACGGTTGACCTAACAGGGACACCATCAAGAGCTCTTCAGCTACATACACCAGGGTTGAAGTTTCTTTGCAGGCATTTTAAATGAGATTAACTTTTCTTTTTCTTTTTCTTTTTTTGTTTTTTGAGACAAGGTTTCTCTGTGTACCTTTGGAGCCTTTCCTGGAACTCACTCTGTAGCCCAGGCTGGCCTCAAACTCACAGAGATCTGCCTGCCTCTGCCTCCCGAGTGCTGGGATTAAAGGTGTGTGCCACCACTGCCTGGCGAGATTAACTTTTTTGTTGTTGTTTTGAGATGGTGACATCTTGCTATGTTATCCAAGTGCTGGATCATAGGTGTACATCACCGTAGCTGGCAAAGATGCAGTTTTGTTTTGTTTTTGATACAAACTCTAGGTAGGTACACAGTGTAAGCTGGCCTCAAACTCTTGGTGATCCTCCTGACTCAGCCTCCCTGGTGCTGAAAATACTACCATACCAGACTCAAAGATGCATTTTTTGAAAGCCTCTCTTATACTGGGATGATTGGTAATAACCTCAATATATTGAGGTGACAGAAACTTACACAAACATACCCCGTAAAGCTCAAAATGAATGTGTCCTTGAGCTAACTCTTTCTTACCAGATCTGAAAATGTCATCACTCTCCTGGAAGAGATATGCAATAAAGAAAAATTCAGAATGGAAAGAGATCTTAAGATAAAAATATATATTTATTGAATTGTACAAAACTGTTTTGTCATATGAATATAGCCTTGGAAATGCCTTGGGTAAACAAGAAACCCCAAAATATATACTTCTGGCTTCCACAGCGATGCAACATCTCTCTCTCCCTTTGCCCACTTAAAAATTATGTTTTAGGGAGCTAGAAATATGTCTCAGTGGTTTAGATTACTTATTGCTCTTGCAGAGGACTCAGGTTAAATCCTAGAACACACACGGTGACTTCCATAACCACAGTTCCTAGGCATCTGGCACCCTCTTTGAGCCTCTGAGGGCACCAGGCATGCAACTGGTGCATGACACACAGTCATACATATAAAATAAAAATAGATACATCTTACTAATACAAAGTTATTAATGTACTTTATTACTAGTAGAGTTAATGTATAAAATTTTCCAACGTTAACTATAAATGTTTATATTGTGAGCATGTAAATGTCCATGAATGGTAAGTAAGGTATCCTTAATTCACAAACTAGCAGCAAAGATCTCGGGGCAGCTTAACTGAATATTACACATAATTTGGGTGTCATACAATGATCTCATTTCAAAATGACTCTTCTTTTTCTTCTTAAGAAGGGCGGGTGAAAGCTACAAAAAAAAAAAAAAAAAAAAAAAAAAAAAAAAAAAAAAAAAAAAAAAGGAAACTACTGGACCTAGTGGTGTTCACCTTCAATCCCTGCACCTGGGAGGCAGAGGCAAGTAGATCTCTTGGGAGTTTGAACCAATTTGGACTAAATAGTGAGTTTCAGGATACTTGGGGCTACATGGTGATATCCTATCTGAAAAGATAAAAAGGAAAACTGTTTAGGTCTCATCAGAAGAATGCACTTCAGAAACCAAATACACATAATTGAGTCATTCATAATCAGAACTGATATAAAAATAAAATTACCAGGGCTGGGGATTTAGCTCAGTGGTAGAGCGCTTGCCTAGCAAGCCCAAGGCCCTGGGTTCAATCCTCAGCTCAAAAAAAAAAAAAAATTACCATTGACTTTCAAATGGCAATTTCATGGGGGAAATGGCAGTAAAACGTAATGAGTATACACTTGTCCCAGTGATGAGGATGTCACTGCTGTGTCATTAGAGGAGTGATCATCATAATCTGTGACAGTTTCCCAGCACTTCGAGGTTGACAGAAATTGGTACTTGTGAGATCACGGTTTGTTTATGTTTCCTGTGCTCTTTAAAATTGCTGCTATGGTCTCTAAACTCGGTCAGACAGGGCTGCGCACAGCTGACCCGACATGGGACTGTTGGGAATGGCAAGTCAGGTTCTGCTTTCGTCGTTCACCGGACTGAAGATGCCCTCTGTCAAGCCGTTTATTACTCATCATCTTACTTGTTGTGAAGGAGGTTTATACAGGGATGCGAATCAGCGTGTGGCAGGCTGGCATGTCCTGCTGCTCCCAAACTTTGTCTCTCCATGTTAATGTCTTATGATGATGGGACTGGTCACATGACAAACAAGGTTTCCCAAGGGCTTACATATTCAAGGTACTTTCTTGAAAACTTCCAAGTGGGAATCCAAATATCACACTGTAAAATGTCCCATTGCTTGAGAGAAATCATGTAGAGCAGCAGCTGTGGTGTGGAAAAATGTGCGGAGATGGAGGTCACTTGGGAGATCAAACTGCTCCGGTCCGTATGAGAGTGAATCCACATGAGAGATCCGGCTTGACACCACCTGGAACCGAACCACCCAGTCAAATAGAAATGTAAAAAGTAACACATCACTGTGATCTCAACCCCCAACTTTTGTTATGCATGGTAGCCATAGACAGAGGAAGTAGAAAGAGGAAAACAGGAGCCACTCTGTTCTGTATCTCTGCTGAGTGTTAAATGCCAACTTTTTTTTTTCTTTTTTTAAGATTTATTTATCATGTATACAGTGTTCTGCCTGCAGGCCAGAAGAGGGCACCAGATCTCATTACAGATGGTTGTGAGCCACCATGTGGTTGCTGGGAATTGAACACAGGATCTCTGGAAGAGCAGCCAGTCCTCTTAACCTCTGACCCATCTCTCCAGCTCTAGATGCCAACTTTCTTAATCATGCACTCAGGGCCAACTTACTTGCACCTACACCACCAGGGCCTGCTCTACTGTGTTACCCAGGCAAGGTATAGGGGCCAGTTCCTCCATTCTCATGCCCCTGAGGCCAGCTCTCCCAACTGCTGTAGGTGGAAAGGGGTGAGGGGGGGAGGGCCTCTTTCCCTTGCCCACACCACCGTATGGCAGATGAGGAGGGCAGGGCCAGCCCGCCCACTTTCATGTGGATCTTTGTGAGTTCGAGGCCAGCCTGGTCTACAGAGTGAGTTCCAGGAAAGGTGCAAAGCTACACAGAGAAACCCTGTCTCGAAAAACCAAAAAAAAAGTCAGATTCTTTAATGTGCTCAGAACTGCGTTTGTAGTCATGGTCAGCACAAATGTAATTCATTTACAGAATTAAATGGAGGGAAAAACCGATTTATATCTCCCATCATAGTCTTTTGTATTGTTTTTAAAACTGAGCCTAAAGCAAATAACTCAAAACAAGTTTAAAGCAAAGTTAAAGTTTGTTTAATGTTAAATAATATTCAAAATCAGATATATTTTTTAAAAAATGGTTATGAAGAATTGAATGATTGAGTAAAACGAGTTAAATTTATAATACACTTGCATGGCAGGAGGTCCCCAAGTAGTTCCCTTGGTTGGATCACAGTTCTACCAGAGTAGGTTGTGCTACACAAGAGGATGCACATTTCAGGATAGGGATGCACAGGGAGTCAAGACCTGCCAAAAATCTGCTGCTCTGCCCTCAGCTGTGTAGGTCTGACCAGCAGCAGCCAGGTAGGCCAAACCAGAAAAGCTCCCTCCTTGTCTACCGAAAATATGACTTACTCTTCATGTGTCACATGATAGGGACATGGATTCTCTTGCCCAATGGAGGATCTTCGAGTCTGCACCCACATCCGAAATCTCTAAAAGAGAGAGAGAGAGAGAGAGAGAGAGAGAGAGAGAGAGAGAGAGAGAGAGAGAAGTAGCAAGTGCTTTGCCCTCAGTGTCTCCAGAACTGACATATGAGGATGCTGTGAACAGGGGAACCTTGTACCTAAGCCTACCACCTGACTGGTAGGTGACCTTCATGCTGGTTCAATGGGCCATGCCCTTTACCCTGGCTTTCAAGTCTTCCTCTTAGCAAAAGCTAATTCTAGGGTCCACACTCTGATTAAAAGGGGCTGCCAGACACTGTCATCCCAGTTTTGGAAAGTTACTCAGAATACCCAAGTAGTATCTTTGGAACTTTCCTAGACAATCCTATAAAAGTGCCTCAGCAGGATTCTATTTCTCATTTAAATTGTCAGCTAGATGGTGAATTTACCTGACTTCTTTTTACAAAGCTTCCAGGTGCTTGTTCCTTATGCAGGAGTCTGATGTAAACAGCTAGTACAGTTACTTTATTCTGCTACAGAACTCTAGTACACGGTCCAGTCATTTGTACAATTACATTTAACACTGTGCTAACTTTGTATTTACTCTTATATTCATTTATGTTAATCTTGGTATAAAAATTTTCCTCATTAACTTTGTCTCCTAAATATTCACTACAAACTTGTACAGTCACCTGCTGACTTACGTTCTGGATCTTTGCCATTTGTTACAGTTTATCATGGCCCCTTGCATGGACCCTCTTCTCAGACACTCTAACTACCTCGTCTCCTCATCAATTTTTTGTCAGCCTGAAGCAGTTAAAGAAGATTGGTGCCTCAAGCCCCTGAAAACAGTTCGGATGACCTCTGAAAAGAAAACCAATGAGCCATGGACCATCCAACTCTTTCCCCCTTTTGTCTCTCCAGGAATGCAGGGTGACAATCGTATGATCCCTTGCAGCCAAAGTTAAAACTCTCCTGCTAGGTGGCCAGAAGACCCCCCTTTTCAACAGACCCAGAACTACCTCCCTCCAACAATGACATTCCTCATCAGGAAGCAGCTAAGGAAGAATCTACAGCCCTGCCCCCCACTCCCTGTTTTTCTATATCCCTTTAAGTCTGGAACAATGGAGTGTCTCCCCTGTAAAACAGGATTCTTACAAGATTGCAAATAGTCTTGTGGAGTATTATTTGAAGTATTTGAAATACTTATGAGACTATCATTCTGACCACTACAATGAGAGTGTACTGAGTGGTTTTGTGTGTCAACACAAGCTAGAGTCATCAGAGAGGAAGGAGGCTCAGTTGAGGAAATGCCTCCATGAAATCCAGCTATAAGGCATTTTCTCAATTAGTGATCAATGAGAGAGAGCCCAGTCTATGGTGGGTGGTGCCATCCCTGGGCTGGTGGTCCTGGGTTCTATAAGAAAGCAAGCCATAGGGAACAAGCCGGTAAGCAGCACCCTCCATGGCCTCTGCATCAGCTCCTGCCTCTGGGTTCCAGCCCTGCTTGAGTTCCTGTCCTGATTTTCTCCTGTGATGGACTATGATCTGGAAGTATAAGCCAAATAATCCTTTCTTTCCCAACTTGGTTTTTGTTTGTTTGTCATGGTGTTTCATCACAGCAATAGAAACCCTAAGAGTTATTGGAAGAATTTCTTAGCTTTTAATTAAGTTTTGTTTCTAACATCATGTCATGTGGTTAGTTATAATCTTATGAAAGGTTAGCACTTAATAACTAAGTTGGAGTAATTCTTATTTGTGAATAATAATTTGGTTGGTATTGTTATCTTGTTGCTATGCCTGACTCCAGGCTATATTCTGCTATATTCTGACTTTGGCAGAAGGAAGTGAATACTTACATATTGAAGAAACATAATAATAATCTAGTATAGTTTTATTTTTCTTTGTAATAAAAATTGCCTTTCCCCAACATACCAATTTTTATTAGTGACAGCAGTAAAAACAAGATATCAGACTTGTGGGAAATAACTTGTAGGCATAACTGTGGGAAATAATTTATAGGCATAACTATGGTCTACTGTTTATTTTATAATGAAGAAGGAAATAAAACTCAAATAGGGGTTTCATTTTGCCATTCATTTCAGTATTGTCATTTATTTTTCTTTTTTTTTATTTTTCTTTTTTTGGTTTTTCGAGACAGGGTTTCTCTGTGTAGCTTTGTGCCTTTCCTGGAACTCACTTGGTAGCCCAGGCTGGCCTCGAACTCACAGAGATCCGCCTGCCTCTGCCTCCCGAGTGCTGGGATTAAAGGCATGCGCCACCACCGCCCGGCTATTTTTCAACAACAAAAAAATATTATCTAGCATTTTTTAAAATCTTGGTTAACTATACAATGGGATGCTTTGAATGCTCATTTAATTGGAAAATGTGAGCTATCAGGGTACACGTTCAGGTTACAATTTTTTCCCTTTACTGTATTTTGAAATTTCACTTTCTCTATAGGTCCTTTTTCTAAACATAAATCTTTTTCTAAGGTATTCCCTTTAAAAGTTATTTTAGGGATGCTGGAGAGGTGTTTCGGCAGTTAGAAACACTTGCTGCTGCTGCAGAGGACCCAGGTTTGATTCCCAGAACCCACATGGGCTAACAACAATCTTCCCTTCAGCTATAGAACTGATGCCCCTTCTGGTCTCTGTGAGTACTGCACACACATGATGCACATACATACTAGTAAGTTCGAACCTGGGCCACCACATGGCAGATGGAGGGAGATGTGGCAGCGGTGGCTGGCCCAGGGTTAGAGAGTTTTTATAGGGAAAAACCATAAGCTGGGAATTACAAGCTTTGGCAACTTGGGATTGGGTAGAAGAGATATGGGGCAAGGTGATTTTTTGAAACTATTGGTCTAGACTTACGGCATGAAACCATATTTGAAACTATTGGGTTAGACTTTTTGGCAGGGAACCACAACTTGCTGAGCAGGATTATCTGGGCTGCTCAGCAGGATTATCTAGATAGCTTCAAGGGCCACAAATCGCAGACAGAATGTCTACAGGAGCCAACTGCCCTGTATCTGTTCGAGTTGTCATGGCACATTCCTGAGGTCCTTCCTGGAAATGAGTATAGCAGGTGGTCTGAGATGGTGGCCCTTCTGTATTGCTTTCACACTTTCATAGCACTATCAAAAAATTTTTAAGGGCTGGAGAGATGGCTCAGTGGTTAAGAACACCGGCTGCTCTTCCAGAGGTCCTGAGTTCAATTCCCAGCAACCACATGGTGACTAACAACCACTTGAAATGAGATCTGGTGCCCTCTTCTGGCCTGCAGGGACACATGCAGGCAGAATACTGTATACAAAATAAATAAATAAATCCTTAAAAAAAATTTTTTTAAATTCTTTCATGAACTATATATTTTTTAAAAGTCTAATATTGCTTAGGTAGCAGAACTGAAGGGAAGTCAAGCTAGAGCAGGTTGGGAAGGGAGCCTGTTTATTTTGTATTCAAGCAGCAGGCAGTTTGTATTCTTATCATTAGAAGTTATAATTTCTTTTTAAAAAAATCTATTTATTTATTTTATGTGTACTTAAGTAGGTCTGAGTGTGTGTGTGCACCACATAAGTGTAGGTACCCATAAAGTCAAGAAAAAGGCATCAGTTATAGGGGTGGAGGTTGTGAGCCGCCCCATGTGGGTGCTGGAACAGAATCTGTGTCCTCTGCTAGAGTAGCAAGTGCTATTAACCACCGCGCCATCTCTCCACCCCACTCCCCTTATAAACTAATTTCTGTTCATCATGATCCATTTTTTAAAGATTTATTTATTCATTTATGTGTATGAGTGCTCTATCTGCATGCACGTCTTTATATACCAGAAGAGGGCATCAGATCCCACTACAGATGGTTGTTGCAGGGACCTGAACTCAGGACCTCTGGAGGAGCAGCCAGTGCTCTTAACCACTGAGCCATCTCTCCAGGCCTGGTCAAGATTTATATTAAACAAGGCACTCTTTTGGCAATTCACGAAAATTTTAATAAACCTATGTGCATATTTTTTTTTAATTTATTGTTAAATTGGTGGCTCCGTAAGTATCAAAAACCTTTCACAGCTTGGTAGATTTTTAGGTTCTTTTCAGCAGACAGAGGTTTGTTTTACTTGATTTTGTTTATATAGTTGAGACTAGCTACTTATCTCAGGCTGGACTGGAGCTCACAGTACTCCTGCCCCAGAGATTTCCAACCCAACCGGTTACTGGCTTCCTAGTGTCCAGCTCCAGCCGGAGACTGAGTGAAAGAAGCCCCACGCTAGCGCGGGACTGAGCGCCTAAGCACCCTTTGTAGACTGGACACAGCTCAGGGAACCTAGCCCGACCAGGAAAAAAACAAAAACCTGACGCCGCGCGGAGGACGAGACTGCGCCTGCGCACCGGACACCGCTCGTTCGGGCCCGGGCGCCCATCCCAGCGAGGGGCGGGGCGGCCGGAGGAGAGCCCCGTGACTGACAGGCAGAGCTCCGCCCTCTCCCGCCCTGCTCCCGCCCCTCGGCCGGCTGTGCGTGTCAGTCAGCTCCGGATTCCTCAGAGGACGGCGGCGGCGGCGGCGGCGGGCGCGCGAGACCGACCGGACCCGGGCCGGCAGCAGCGGCCACGCCCTCGGGAGCCAGCGGCACCTTCTCGGTTCAGCCCGTGAGACCCCACGGTCCCTCGGCTTTGAGGGACCCCCTTCCACCATCGGAGGTTCGAGTCCCTCAGCGGGACGCACGCGCGGGCGTGCACACGCACACACCCCTCAGCTTCTCTCTGTCTCTCTCTGTCTCTGTCTCTGTCTCTGTCTCTGTCTCTCTCTCTCACACACACACACACACACCTCAGCTTCTCTCTCTCGCGCTCTCTCTCTCTCTCTCTCACACACACACACACACACACACCTCAGCTTCTCTCTCTCGCTCTCTCTCTCTCTCTCTCTCTCACACACACACACACACACACACACACACACACACACGCACACACCCCTCAGCTTCTCTCTCTCTCTCTCTCTCTCTCTCACACACACACACACACACACACACACACACACACACACACCCCTCAGCTTCTCTCTCTCTCTCTCTCTCACACACACACACACACACACACACGCGCGCACGCGCACGCGCACACACACACACACTCAGGAACCCCAAATGCCCTTTGGTTTAGTCCCAAATGCACCTGCGTGGAACCAACCCATCCTCTGCCTGAGGAACCTGGGTAGCTCGCCACAGAGAGACCAAGTTTCCAGACTGAAAACCTGGACTCTCGGTGTAGAGACTCTCCTAAGCCCCAGAGACCTCAGAACCCTTAGTACTGATGACCTGTCACTCCTTAAAATCAGCTTCCAGCGGGACCCTAGCTACCTACAACTTGACAAACCCCAAATCTTCTTGGCACAAGCATGTCAGATCTCCTCAGTCTGAAAGTCCCCAGACCTTGAAGAACCCCAAATGCTCACAGCCTGAGAGACTCCTCCTGCCTACAAACCCCAATTCCCTCAACCAGACAAACCCCAGTCCTTAACTTGAGGTACGCTAAATTAAAAATCTCAGCCAAAGGGTCCTCAAATCTTCATCAGAGGTACTCCAATCCCTTGTCTCCAGGATTCCTGAATTCATTAACATGAAAACATCTCTCCAAACCCAACATGGTCAGTCAGAGGCCCAAGTGCTCTGCCCTGACTCCTTGGTCCAGATGACAGGTGGCAGGGGCAGGGCTGGAACCCCATGCGGCGGGAAGAATCCTCCTCCACTTGCTAACACAGGCCCTAACCCGGATGCAGGCCAGCCACCTAGGGCTCCGTCCCGAACCACTGCGCCTTCACCAGCGCTGTAGACCACAGCAGCTGAAAAAAACAGCTGTGTTGGCTGCATGGATTCCCAGACTCCAGCTCCTTCCCTTGTGTTGGTGGGCCTCCCTGCTCGCCTAGGAGCCTTAGTTACTTCTCCCTCCATAGGACCATAGGATCCTGGACCTCCCCAGGGAAATGTCCTGCACCATGAGCACCAACAAGCTGGAAGAGAATAGTCCAGAGGGAGATGCAGGGAGACTTGAGTGGAAGCCCAAGGTACAAAAAGTTTGTCCTAGAGTCAGGAGAATCACAGGGTGTACAGAGGCAAATGGATGGCCTTGGGGACCACAGACTCCTGCCCTATACTACCATATTGGTTTTCCAATGACAGGATGGTGGGTCCTGCTTTGTGAGAGAGCAAAGGCTCATTATCAACTGCCTTAGCAGGAACATCCAGTGTTTACTTAAAGAGGCCTCTGGGAATGGGAAAAAAACCTTCATCACTGAGAGCACCCCAGGGTCCCATGCTCTGCCCTGCACATTCTGGTTTTTGTTCTTATTTTTTTCCTCCAGGTCAAAGATGAGTTCAAAGATATATCCATGTACTTCTCCAAAGAAGAATGGGCAGAGATGGGAGAGTGGGAGAAAATTCGCTATAGGAACGTGAAAAGGAACTATAAAATGCTGATTTCTATAGGTAACAAGTAGTCTTGGGTCAGATCAGCCTAGGCAAAAACCAAGTCTCCAATTCCCATGGAGACAAGTTTAGAGGAAAGGTGTGTGTGTGTGTGTGTGTGTGTGTGTGTGTGTGTGTGTGTGTGTGTGTGTGTATCCAGGGCTGAATGCCAGCATAACACTGGCCATACTAAGATCCCATCTCCTCTCCCAGAACCCACCTGGCTTTGTGATACTTTTCTTTTTTTCCTTCCTCTAGGGCCTGCTTCCTTTTTAAGAGGAATATTTTGCTTCTTTTCAGGTCTCAGAGCCCCTAGGCCAGCTTTCATGTGTTACCAAAGGCAACAAATCAAGCCCCAGATAGATGACAGTGAGGATTCTGATGAAGAATGGACACCTAAGCAGCAAGGTGAGGGGCTAGGAGAATTTAGAAGTAAGGTGAGAGGTCAGGAAGATTTAGAAGTACCCATTTGAAACCAGGCCAGATTTAGGTTTCAGAAATGTCTTAGAATTAACTTCTGAAAACTGGGTTTTTTTCCCCCATCAAGCCTCAAAGGTCAGAAAAACAAAAAACAAAAAACAAGGCAATATACAGTAAGAAGTTATTCCTGTACATTTTAAAATATCTGAAAATTGTATACTATTTATATATACAAGTATGAAATATATACAAATCTGGGCATAAACAAGAAATGTCAAACCCAGAACAGTTAGCATAAACACCTTACCTAGTGTCTAGTCTACTTCTTGCTTGTTAAGAATAATGCAAGCCGGGCAGTGGTGGCGCACGCCTTTAATCCCAGCACTCGGGAGGCAGAGGCAGGCGGATCTCTGCGAGTTCGAGGCCAGCCTGGGCTACCAAGTGAGTTCCAGGAAAGGCGCAAAGCTACTCAGAGAAACCCTGTCTCGAAAAACCAAAAAAAAACAAAAACAAAAAACAATAAAAGGGGGCTGGAGAGATGGCTCAGAGGTGAAGAGCATTCGCTGCTTTTCCAGAGGTCCTGAGTTCAATTCCCAGCAACCACATGGTGGCTCACAACCATCTGTAATGAGATCTGGTGCCCTCTCCTGATGTGCAGGGATACATGCAGGCAGAACACCATATGCATAATAAATAAATTTAAAAAAAAAAAGAATAATGCTAATATGACCATGGATGTGAAAATGTCTCTTCAAGATCTTGTTTTCACTTTTTTTTTTTGAGACAGGGTTTCTCTGTGTAGCTTTGCACTTTTTCTGTAACTCACTCTGTAGCCCAGGCTGGCCTCAAACTCACAGAGATCTGACTGCCTCTGCCTCCCGAGTTCTGGGATTAAAGGCGTGCGCCACCACCGCCCGGCTAGCTTCACTTTTTATATGTACATAAAGAAGTCAGATCGAATCATAAAATAATTCTATTTTAATTTTGTAGGGACTTACTATTTCTGATAGTTGCACCATTTTATATTCTCACCAAAGGTGATCAAGCATTCCTATTTGTTCTTGCCCTTGCCATTACTTCTTGCGAGTTTTTTTTTTTTAAATAAGTAGGCATCCTAAAGAATATAGATATGTCACTGGGATTTTAATTTTTATTTCTCTGATAATTAATTGTGTTGATCACCTTTCTCTATGGTTATTGTCCACTTATATATCTGTAGAAATGTATGTTCAAGTCCTTTGCTAATAATTAGTCATAACAAAATATCACGCACTAAGTTTTTAAGCAGAAATATATTTCTTACAGTTCTGGAGGCTAGAAATCCAAAATGAGGGTGCTTCCCTGGTCAGGCTTCAACAATGGCTTTCTTCTTTGTGTGTAAGAGATCTCCATAGATTATTCACATGAACTCTCTGTTCATGGTTGGTAGAGGGGGAGCAGGTAGAAGTGAGAAGAATCTCTATCTATGAAAGAACTAATTTCATTATAGGGCCACAATTGCAGGTGTCACCTTGTCATAATTAACTTCCAAAGGTTCTGTCTCCAAATATGATTTTAGGAAATAGAACTTAAATACAAAAATAATTGATTTTGGGGAAAACAAGCTGGAGTCTAATCATCTATTTTTGAGTTATTTTGTGTTGATGTTGTGGTTACTAAGTTTTAGGAGTTCTTTTTGTATTCTAGAAATTAACCCCTTATTATATATATGCTTTGCAGATACTTTCTTCCATTCATTAGGTTACATTTTCATTTAGTTGTTTTGTTTGATGCTTTTATGATTAATGTGATCTTACTTCTCTGTTTTTGGTATTATATCCAAGAAAGCAATTATGTTTCCAATGTTATGAAGATTTTGTCTAGTTTTCTTCTAATGGTTTTATAGATAGTATTATGTCTTAAGTATAGTTCTTTAATCCATGTTGATATATCTTAAGTTTGTTCTCTTTTGGGGTTCACTGGGCTGTTCTGATTCCCTTAAAATCCTGTATTAATTTTGATATTTTTTTAATTCAGCAAAATATGGCATTGGCATTTTGATAGTGAATACATTTTATCTTGGGTCATTTGAGATAATATAAACTTTTATAATATTGTTGTATAAGCCATGAACACAAGCTATTTTTCCTGTTTCTTTGAGTCTTCAGTTTCTTTTAGTAATATTTTGTCATTTTTTGGTGTCCAGATCTTTTAAATCCTTGGATAACTTTACTACTAAATATTTTATTCCTATAATCTTTGTAAATGTACTTTAAAATTTTTTTCCTTCCTGGATTGTTTACTGTGGGTGTATAAAAACACAACTGATTTTTAAGTGGTTTTTTATGTCCTGCAATTTTTAGTGGAACCTTAAGGGATTTCTGTGTATAAAATTTATAAAATGACTTCTTTCTTTCCAAGTTAAGATGACTTGTACTTCTTTTTTTTTTGCTTTTTCGAGACAGGGTTTCTCTGTGTAGCTTTGCGTCTTTCCTGGGACTCACTTGATAGCCCAGGCTGGCCTCGAACTCACAGAGATCCGCCTGGCTCTGCCTCCCGAGTGCTGGGATTAAAGGCGTGCACCACCACCGCCCGGCGACTTGTACTTCTTATTTTGGCCTACTTATTCTAACCAGGACTTTTGGTATTATGTTAAGTAGAAATGGCAAGAATGAGAACTCTTGCATGCCTGTTGTGACCTTAGGGGAAAGGCTTCCAACTTTTCACTATTGAGAATGATACTGAAAATGATCTTTTACTGCATGACTTTTTATGTGTACATAATTTCTTCTTGTTCTTGGTTTATTCAGGTTTTTTTTCCCTCATCACAGGTCGATTGACTTATTTACTTGAAAATAAATGCAATAGATATCTTGCGAACACAAGTAAAGAGAAGATGAGTTTTGTCTGTTTTTGAATAAACTTAAAATCAGCAATGCCCCCAGTAGAAAGATAGGATTGATAAATTTCAGAAACAATTTCCATATCACCCTTAGGTCATCCTTGAAGTCTTCACTCAATTATTCAGAATTCTCTGTTCTTGCTGAGAATCCCACATGTAAAAATATGAACCAACCAAAACACTGATTTCTCATCACTTTTCAGGTAGTCCTTCTTGGGTGCCTTTCAGAGTAAAGCATACTAAACAACAGAAGGTAAGTCCTTTCCAAATCCTACAGACATGAAAACTTTCCTATGCCTCTAAGCACAGATAGGAGAAGAAGAAGGCATAGAGCACCCTGGGAACACCGCCTTCCCAGTCTCTTCTGCATCTTCTCTCATCCTCATCATCATTTGAATTAATGAGACCATCAACAGTAGTAACTGGACTTGTTTTATTTCCACAATATTTCAGATCATAAGCATTTTATATTAATAAACACTATGAGACAGGTAGTAAATTATAACCACTTTATAGATAAGGAATTGAAATGTCCAGTAATAATACCTAAGATCATAGCAAGCAGTGGTGCAGTCAATTCCAAAATTCTTTCTCTAAAGCATGTATAAGCTCTTATTGTATTGTAAAGTCATAGCATTAGCCATTTTATATCACTCACCTGAGTGTTTTCTACCTCAATTTTTTTCTGCTATGTCAAGTGAGAAATACACTAATATACTCTAAGGGTAGTTTACAAATATGAAGAGGATTTTACTTTGGATGGCACAAAGGAGATATGATCCTCCCCTCATAGAGACTCATTCTTATAGGAAAGAACAGCCCTCAGCCCTAAGAAGATTCAAGTTTGATAGCAAGGAATCCATAAATAAGAAAATGACTTAATCAAGCATGGTGATGCATGCCTGTAATTATGTGGGAAGCAGTGTCAGAAGGAATACTCTGAGTTTGAGGCCAACCTAATCTACGTAAGGATTTCCAAGTCAGCCATGGGTACACAGTGATATAGTGAGTCTTGGAATGAGGAAGAGAAAATGATATAAGACTTCCTTATAGGCATACATTAGTCCATTTAAATGTCATATGTGGGAGAGACTATCTCACATTAATTCAGTTGCACATGTTATATTCAGTATCACAAAAAGAATTAGCATGTATGGAGGTTGGAAAAAGGGTTCACTGGTTGATAGCACTTCTTATTCTTCCAGAGGTCCTGAGTTTGGTTTCTAGTTGTGAAGTTCAAAGCTGCCTTTAGTTCTAACTCCGAGATTTGAATGCCCTTGTCTGACCCTGACAGAACCTGTGAACATGTGTCACGTGCATGCACATGCATGTACACACACACACACACACACAAATAGAAATGAAAATAAATCTTTAAAAATGAACAATTAGCATGTATACACATTTATGAATGAGAAAATTAGTGAATTTTCTGGCAAAATTAATACAAGAACTAGTTAGTCTAATTCCAGAGAGTCAACCTAAGCATGATGACTCAGATCTGTAATTCAAGCACTTGAGAGGCTGAGGTAGGAGGACTTGAGGAGGAGTCCTGTGAATTTGAGGCCAGCCTAAATAATGAGACCCTGTCTCAAACAAACAACCTAATTCTGGAGTCAACTATTTCCAACTTGCCAATTTGCAATTTTAGCATCGCTTAGTTAGTTGTATAGGTACATTTCTGCCAGCCATCTCCTCGTTCTCTTCCCAAAGTTACTGTTCTGCTGTCACTGCCTTTTACAGGTGTGTTTTGTCTTTACTTTGTTTTCTTCATTTCTTATCTCATCAAATATCTCCTACTTTATAGATATGCCTTCTTTCTCGCTGTAAGCCTTACTGTTTTCATTCAAAAACTTTGTTGACTTTCCAGCTAGTCTTCCCAAATATCCCTCCCTCCAGCCTAAAAAAAGCCAGAAGGGAGAGAGCCTAGGATATGGCCTCTTGCCCTAGATTCTCAGCCCATTTAGGTTTTTCCTTTTCTCTTTCTTATTCAGACAGTCCACACATGTCCCAAGATTTTTCACACATTAACTAAAGTCTCATGTGAAAATGTGTGGAAAGCTGTAAAGAACTATAAAAATGCCTGTTGTGTTTTAAATATGTGCCTCTAATTAAAGGGAGCACCTAGAATGCCATTAAATAATGAATCTAATGTGAAAGAAGTGTCTGGAATAGAAAATTTGCTGAATACAAGTGGCTCAGAACACCCCCAGAAACCAGTGTCCTCTCCTGGAGAAGGAAATGCCTCTGGACAGCACTTTGAACAAAAACCAAGTAAGAGTAAATAATTTGGGAACTTTAATCCCTCTAGGTTACCTAGGAAGGTTGATGAGAATGGTCTAGAATGGTCAGTGTAGCGAACTTCAGATAGTTCTGAGCTTGGCCTTGTCTAAGCTGTGCCAAGTAGTGGGCATGCTATTAAGTACTATGTCAGGACACTGACTTTAAAGGAATATACTTGGGCTGTTATTCACATGGAGGTACCAGGGTGTAAGATGAATCTTAAATGGTCTTATTAATAAAAACAAACTCAGGAGCCAGGTATTGGTGTGGATTCTGAAAGATCAGAGAAACAGAATAAGCCACGGCTAACTTCACCTCGACAACTCCTCAGCCAATTCTGTTTCCTCAAACTGGAAACCTCTGAGTCCTCATCCAAATGGATCTCAGCTGAACTGCTTCTGAAAGCCTAAAAGCTTTGCTAAATGCCTAATCTGCAGCATGCCCTCAACAAATATCCTCTAAATGAATCAACATGTGTGAAGGAACCATTTTTGAGTAGAAAATGTGGGCAAGTAGAAATTAAACCTGAAAACTTAGAAATTAAAATTGGACTAGGCATTTGTAGTCAGTTGAAGGCAGAATCTTAGCTTTTTTAAACAGAAAGTTAAAGGGGAAGAAGAGTATATGGAACGGTATAAGATAATTTTATGGCAGTAAATTCCACATTTTCTAATAAATTTTAGTTTTTTAAAAATTTATTTTTGCTGGGCGGTGGTGGCGCACGCCTTTAATCCCAGCACTCGGGAGGCAGAGGCAGGCGGATCTCTGTGAGTTCGAGGCCAGCCTGGGCTACCAAGTGAGTTCCAGGAAAGGCGCAAAGCTACTCAGAGAAACCCTGTCTCAAAAAACCAAAAAAAAAAAAAAAAAAATTTATTTTTATATGTGCATGAGTGTCTTCTTCCACGTGTATGCATGTGTCATTTTCACGCTTGATGCCTGCAGAGACTGGAAGACAGTGTTTGATTACCTAGAACTGGAGTTGTGACCACTGTGTGGGTGCTGGGAACCAAACCTGGGTTCTCTACAAGACCAGCATGTGCTTTTAACTGCTGAGCCACCTCTCCAGACCCAAATTTTAGATTTTCTGAAGAAACATAGTCACAAACTTTAACTCACCTTTGCTCTCCAATCCAGAACTCAGGAAAAAGAATGTTGAAGTGAAGATGTACAGTCTGCGAGAGAGAAAGGGCCTTGCATATGAAGAGGTCAGCGAGCCCCAGGATGATGACTATCTCTGTAAGTGTCCATCAGGGCCTTCCCATGTAGCAGGCTGTTATGTCCTGGTATAATGACTCATCTGGTCATTTGGAGCCTAGATTATATCTACTCTAGTGACTTTGGGTACAGATTGAGAGGGATGGCAGGGGTGCTGTGCTCTTTCCGAAGATCTTCAGATCTGGGAATGTTCACACACCTTCCCCAATCCCTGCTTTCTTATCTTAGATTGTGAGAAGTGCCAGAATTTCTTCATCAACAGTTGTCCCAACCATGGGCCTCCTATATTCGTAAAAGACAGTATGGTGGAAAGAGGGCATCCCAACCACTCAGTCCTCAGTCTGCCCCATGGGCTGAGAATTGGTTCATCAGGCATCCCTGAGGCTGGACTTGGAGTATGGAATGAAGCCTCTGACCTGCCAGTGGGTCTGCACTTTGGCCCCTATAAAGGCCAGATCACAGAGGATGAAGAGGCAGCCAACAGTGGATACTCCTGGCTGGTAAGAAATGCCTCCTTTTCCTTCGTCCTCTGTCTCCCCACCTCCTTTCTTTGCTTCTGGTGTGACATACTAGGACATGGACAGGGGCAACATGACTAGTTCTGTGTACTGAGTGGTCTTTGTACAATCATGGAAGTCCTGCTTCAAGATCTGAAGGTGAGTAGGAGTAGAGTGGTACAGAGACAAAGAAAACCCATGTGTACACGATGACTCAGAACAATCACATGAGGTCACTGTAAGTGGCTGAGTCCAAAGCTCAGGAGGCACTGATGAGAATGGAATGACATCATTTAATTCATGTCATCCCAGAGCCTTAACACATTTTTTTTCTGAAACTCAGATCACCAAGGGGAGAAACTGCTATGAGTATGTCAATGGGCAGGATGAGTCCCAAGCCAACTGGATGAGGTAAGGCCATTAGGTCTCTGGGTTTTAAGAAAGCCTGCCACTCACAAGACTTGTCTTTTTCTCTTTCATCATGACTCCCTCTATGGTTCCCATATGCTCTGCTTCTCTTTTTCTCTGCATAGTACTTTTTCATATTGTGAACAGTCAGGAAAAAATAAATTACTGGCCGGGCGGTGGTGGCGAATGCCTTTAATCCCAGCACTTGGGAGGCAGAGCCAGCTGGACCTCTGTGAGTTCAAGGCCAGCCTGGTCTACAGAGTGAGATCCAGGACAGGCACCAAAACTACATGGAGAAACCCTGTCTCGAAAAAACCAAAAAATAAAATTACTAATATTGTCGTTAACTTTTATCAAAGCACAAATCTGCTCAGCAAAATTGAAATACCGAGGCAAACCTTAAGGAGCCTACATTCATTGAAAACACTGGGTTTGGGGTTGGGGATTTAGCTCAGTGGCAGAGTGCTTGCCTAGCAAGTACAAGGCCCTGGGTTCAGTCCTCAGCTCCAACAACAAGAACAACAAAAAAACAAAACAAAAAAAAAAAAAAACAAAAAAAAAGAACATTGGGTTTACAATTTTTTTTTGTTTGTTTTTTGGTTTTTTGAGACAGGGTTTCTCTATGTAGTTTTGGTGCCTGTCCTGGATCTCACTCTGTAGACCAGGTTGGCCTCGAATTCACAGAGATCCACCTGCCTCTGCCTCCCGAGTGCTGGGATTAAAGGCCTGTGCCACCCCCACCCCCACCCCCGCTACAATTTATTCAATATTTATGAAGCATTTATTTTGTGTTCCAGTTCAGAAAACAGATTTGATTACTTGAGCAGGTCATACAACTTGTGTCCTTACAAGAGGCATGTTACAGATATTTTACTACAGAAAAGTTTGACTATAAGTCCCCTATTTTTGAGAAGTACACCATGCTGAAACAATTTACAAACAACCTTTAGACTGTGAGGGCAGGAAGTGTCATCTATACTGGGTTCTAGAAGGATGCTGGTTTGGATACTGTGCACTACAGCCCTTTTCTGTGAGGGCTGTAGTGCACAGTATTTTCTGTGATTAGAAGACAGAAAATATAAATAAACTACTATTTTTTCTGTTATCTTTATTTTTTTTTTTTTTTTTTTTTTTTTTTTTTTTTTTTAAAGATTTATTTATTATGTATACAGCATGTATGCCTATAGGCCAGAAGAGGGCACCAGATCCCATTACAGATGGTTGTGAGCCACCATGTGGTTGCTGGGAATTGAACTCAGGACCTCTGGAAGAGCAGTCAGTGCTCTTAACCTCTGAGCCATCTCTCCAGCCCTATCTTTATTTTTTTAAGACAAGGTAACATAGTTCTCAAATTCCCTATGCAGCAGAGGATGAAATTAAATTTTTTATCCCCCTGACCTCATTTCCTGATTATAGGCATGCACCACCATACCCAGTTTTATGTGGTGCTGGGATTGAAGCCTGTAGAGGAAAGTTTCTCCTGTCCTGCCTTGCCCAGCAGTCCAGATGAATTTCTCCCACCCACTGTCTCATAGCTGCTTATAAAATCACTCAGAGGCTTATATTGATTGCAAACTGTATGGCCTATGGCTTTAGCTTCTTGATAGCTAGCTCTTTCATCTTAAATTAACCCATTTCTATAAATCTATATGCTGCCACGTGGCTGTGGTGTTACTGGTCTGCTGACATCTTGTTGCTCCTTTTGCAGTGAACTGGTGTCTCTCCTGACACCAGTTCACTTCTTCTCTCTTTATCTCTGCTTGGATTTCCCACCTAACTGTAAGCTTTTGTCATAGGCCAAAAGAGCTTTATTTATTATCCAATGGGAGCCACACATATTCACAGCATACAGAAAGACATCCCACAGCAAGAGCCCTGAGTTTTGTGTATTTAGGCAGGTATTCTTCCAACTGAACGATATATTTAGCCCTCTTTTCTGTGTTGTCTGGCTAAGAGACCTCTAAGTTTCTATGGTAAACTGGGCAGGTAGTGTGGAGAACTTTCAAATTTGGGATCAGTATAGGATGAAATATAAGAATCTAGAAACAGAGTGTATGAATAGTGCCAAACTCCAAATGAAGCAGAAAGTCACTGTTTTGTCATCAGTAAAGTTAGAAGTCTGAAACAGAGCTTTGAAAACTGGGCTCTTGTGGAAAGAAAGGGCTCTGGGGCAGATGAGCAGGACTTGGAGCTAGGATGTACATTATGAAAAAGATAGATGAGAACATAATGTTTTTTGAAAAGTAGGAGGGGGAGTGAAAAACATCAGAACATGGAGGCACTGGGCACAATTAAGGAGCTAGATGCAGATATGGATCTGCTTACCTGATATTTCCTTCCTTTTGTCTCTACTCTAGGTATGTGAACTGTGCCCGGGATGATGAGGAGCAGAATCTAGTGGCCTTTCAATATCACAGACAGATATTCTATCGAACCTGCCGGGTCATCAGACCAGGTTGTGAGCTTCTGGTCTGGTATGGGGATGAGTACGGCCAGGAACTGGGCATTCAGTGGGGAAGCAAGAGGAAGAATGGATTCACAACAGGAAAAGGTGGGCACTACTGTGGTTCCTTAAAAAACAAAGAAAAGAAGGAATTCTCCTTGAAAATTTTTGTGTTTCAACTCTTTGTTCTTTAATGATTTATAGTTAAAGTGAAGTTTAAATCCATTAGAGAAAATGAAAATTGCAAGCACCTCTATAGGAGGTACAGCCTCAAGTGTTAAAAACTTATCATAAAAGAACTGCATAAAAGTCAGCATCTAGAGCACCCAGAATAGTAATACTTAGTGAAAAGTGGGGGATGGGAGAGGTGGGGTGAGGCAAAAAAAAAAAAAAAAAAATGAAACATGAGTACACTTTTAATCCTGGCACTCAGGAGGCAGAGGCAGGTAGATCTCTGAGTTCGAGGCCAGCCTGGTGTACAGATTGAGTTCTAGGATAGCCAGGACTACACAGAGAAACCCTGTCTTGAAAAAAAAAAAGAAAAAAGTAAAAGAAAGTAAGAAAAGAAAAGGAGAGAAGGGGAAACAAAAAGAAAAATGGAAAAAATGAAATATGATCATGAACCCTCAAATGTGGTGGTATTGTGTTCCCCAAAATATTGTGCGCCCTAATAAACTTATCTGGGGTCAGAGAACAGAAAAGCCACTAGATACTTAGGATAGGCAGTGGTAGCACACGCCTTTAATCCTAGCATTCTAGAGGCAGAAATCCATCTGTTCAAGGATATAGCCAGGCATGGTGACTCACGCCTTAATCCCAGAAAGCAAGCCTTTAATCCCAGGGAGTGGTGGTAGAAAGCAGAAAGGTATATAAGGCGTGAGGGCCAAAATCTAGAGGCTTTTAGCTGGTTAAGGTTTTAGGCTTTGGAGCAGCAGTTCAGCTGAGATTCATTCTGGATGAGGACTCAGAGGCTTCCAGTCTGAGGAAACAGGATCAGCTGAGGAACTGGCGAGGTAAGGTAGCTGTGGCCTGTTCTGTCTCTCTGAGCTTCCAGTTCACCCCAATACCTGGCTCAGGTTTGATTTTATTAATAAGACCTTCTAAGATTCATGCTATACTCAAAGGCATTTTTAGACACAGGAATCCACAGCAAGGAACATACACAAACCTCACCAGGAATAAGACCCCAGATATAGTAGAAAGCAACTCAGAGGTGGAAAAAATTTTAAAACAAAAAAACCTACAACTCAAATTCCCAGATCTTACATGTTTTAATCCAGATGTTACTCTCTCCACCCCACCCCAGATTCAGAATGAAATGTGAGTAAAAACACAGATAAGAGCTGTAGACATTCAGAACTGTTCACCCTGAAAGGCCAATGTCAGGAAAATATTTTGTTCATATAATATGCCTGTTAACATGAACAAGTAGTATGTCAGGGAGGGTTAATGCAAGGTATATTTTCAAATGATGAGCAGAATCTCAGACTTTTTAGTAAGTAGAACTTGAAATGATTGGCTTCCCAACCTCCTGGTGTTCTGAATTGGGGCACTTCTACCCAATGGTTGTCAAGCTGCCTTGTTCTGCTCCTGACAACAAGACCGGTGGTTTCTCAGCACCTCCTTCTACAAATCATAGTGCTACAAACACTTTGATTTCTGGGAAGATTCATCAAACAATCCTCTTTGTTAAAAACATTTTAAAAGTATAACTCTGTCCATTCACAATGAGAACATGTAGGACAGACAGGGTAACCTGCCAGTGTGCACATGCTCAGGTGGTTCCCTCCCAGCTCTGCCTTGACTACTTCGGTATCAAGAGGGAGCTCTTCTCACTCATACCTCTGTATTTACTTTTATGGCCTTTGTGTAGGATATGGTGAAATGTTGTGAACTGAGCAGTCTCCAACTTTTGCCTACCCACCAAACTAACAACTTTATAAAGAAATTAAAACTGAGTGAGTTCAAGGCCAAGCTGGCTAACTTAGCAAAACTGTCTCAAAATAAATACAGGATTGTGTGTTGCCTGGCATGTGCAATGCCCCCACCCCTCACTCTCAAAAGAAGAAAAAAAAAAATCAAAACTTGGCTGGGTATATACCCTGGTAGGTAACTGCCTAGCATGCACAAGACCCTGACTTCCATAACCAATATCACAAATAAAAGTGAAGAAAGGAGAAAGAGAGGGAAAGAAATAAAAGAAAAACTAATGGAGAGGGGATTAAATCTTTACATATTTTAGAAATGCCCAGAAAGATTTACCCTAAACAGATGGATTCTAATCTGATGAACTGGTGTTTGACGAATTTCTAAATTTACTGCTGATTTTGCCACTGGCATTCAATGGTTCAAATCATGATTTCCTAACACGTACACAAGATTTTAAAAATGAATAAACACAAAGGAAGACCAAGAAAATATAAGGGACTAAAACACAATGTAAGAAAAAGATAACTACAGACAGAACTTTTCACCTATAGTGGCACATTTAGATGGATGTTCTATTATAACAAAGGCAGAAAAATCATCTGATGATATTCTGTTTACTAAAGGATGCTAAATTAATAATAGACCACTTACAGAGGTAGCAAGTAGTTCTGATGCCATCTTACTTATTCTATGATAGATGCTGATAAAACTGAAAGACATGATGTGCTGGCTAGTTTTATGTCAACTTGACACAAGCTAGAGTCATCAGAGAGGCAAGAGCTTCAATTAAGAAAATGCCTCCCTAAGATCAGGTTGCAGGCAAGCCTGTAGGGAATTTTCTTAATTAGTGACTGATGCAGGAGGGCCCAGTCCATTGTGGGTGGAGCCACCCCTGAACTGGTGGTCCTAGATTCTATAAGAGAACAGGCTGAGCAAGCCAAATAGAGCAAGCCAGTAAGTAGCACTCCTCCCAATGTCCTCTGCATCAGCTCCTGCCTCTAGGTTCCTGCCCTGACTTCCCTCAGTGATGGACTGTTACCTGGAAGTATAAGCTGAAATAAATCCTTTCCTCCCCATTTTGTTTTGGTCATGGTGTTTCATCACAGCACTAGTAACATTAACTAGGCCACATGATCAATAAAAAAACCACAGACCCCTTGTAAAATGAAAACATCTTTGTAGTTCCCAGTGTGGAAACTGTGCCTCATGTGTGGCTCATGAAGACTCTACCAATGAGCCCCATCCTTCCTCAGGAGAACAAAAAGGTCTTAAAAGCAGTTTAGGTCTAAATGAATTCCTAATCTAGCATCAGTTGTTTTATTTTGTAATTAAAAGAGGGGAAATGTGAATGGTTCTACCTATCCATAGGAATATGAATGACCAAACATACCCCAATGGCTGGTTTCTAACAAACCATGTATCTTTAAATTAAAATGTTCACTTGGTATGACATTCAACTGTCAAGAGGATACAATTCAAAGGCCATTTCACAGCTGATGAGTCGTGTGAAGGAGCCATCCAGACTTTGCCCTGCTGAACCCTTTCTGAACAACAGTGGAAGAGATCTTCATAGATGATGGTTTCATACAAAGGTGCTGATCAGAGTCAGGATTCTCATGGTATGCAACTGTATTGATGTTTCAGAGTCCTGTCAGTCTGGCTTGGGCTTCTACTGAGGCCTTTGCCCCTGCTGCAACCCTGAGCTCAAGGAGGTGGTTCTGTGGATGATGTTTGGTTTCCTGTCTAAAAGAAGTAGCATCCATCAAACAGCTTTGGCTCTCTGTTGAGCCTGTTCCTCTGTGGACCTTCAGGAACTTTGTACTTTTCTTCCTGTTCATGTACTTTATAGCCAGGCTTTTACCCAATCAAACTTCAGGAGCCAGCATCCATTTGAGAACCCCAAGCATACATATCAAAGTACTTTGAGCTTCATCATCAGCAACAATTACAGGCATTAGAGTACTGTCAAATGCCTTAAGAACTAATCCCAGCACTAGGGAGGCAGAGCCAGGTGGATCTCTGTGAGTTTGAGACCAGCCTAGTCTACAGAGCCAGTTCCAGGACAGGCTCCAAAGCTACACAGAGAAATCCTGTCTCAAAAAACCAAAAACAGGGCTGGAGAGATGGCTCATTGGTTAAGAGCACCAACTGCTCTTCCAGAGGTCCTGAGTTCAATTCCTAGCAACCACATGGTGGCTCACAACCACCAGATGAGATCTGGTGCCCTCTTCTGGCCTGCAGGGACACATGCAGACAGAATACTGTATACATAATAAACAACAACAAACAAACAAAACAAAACAAACAAACCAAAAAAAACTTTCTCAAGTTTGCTGAGCATTTTCTATTCTGAAGAAAGTCCTCACCGGGCGGTGGTGGTGCACGCCTTTAATCCTAGCACTCGGGAGGCAGAGGCAGGCGGATCTTTGTAAGTTCGAGGCCAGCCTGGTCTACGGAGCGAGATCCAGGAAAGGCACAAAGCTGCACAGAGAAACCCTGTCTCAACCCCCCCCCCCCCAAAAAAAAAAAGTCCTCTGCCTGTAAGCATCAGTGGCCCATTCTTTTGTTGCCCAGCATTCATGGCCAATCACTTATTCTCTGGTAGCATCAATAATGATCACACATTGCCTGTGTGGTGTTTTGAATAAGAATGCCCCCCCCCATTGGCTCATATTTGAATGCTTAGTCATCAAGGAGTGGATCTCTTTGATAGGATAGGAGGTGTGGCCTTGTTAGAAAAAGTGTGTTACAGGACTGGAGAGATGGCTCAGAGGTTAAGAGCACTACTCTTCCAGAGGTCCTGAGTTCAATTCCCAGCAACCACATGGTGGCTCACAACCATCTATGGTGAGATCTGGTGCCCTCTTCTGGCCTTCAGGAATACATGCAGGCAGAACATTGTATATGTAATAAATAAATAAATCTTTAAAAAAAGAAAAAGAAAAAGTGTGTTGCTGGGGGCTGGGCTTTGAGGTTTCAAAAGCCCATGTGAGGCCCAGTATCTCTTACTCTGCCTGCTGATCAAGATGTAGCTCTCAACTACTTCTCTAGCACCATGCCTGCCACAATGTTCCCTGTCTTGATGATAATGAACTAACCTCTAAAACTGTAAGCAAGTCCCCCAGTTAAATACTTTCTTCTGTAAGAGTTGCCTTGATCACGGTGTCTCTTCACAGCAATAGAATAGTGACTAAGACAGTCTGTATAACCCATGAGCCACATACCAAGTATGTTAACAGCATTCCTGGAGGCACTATAGGACAGTAACACCTTCACTGTATCCATGTTCCCATTCTTTTTGCATCATGGAGTGGTGAGCTTTTCCGATAGCCCAGTGGTGTTCACCAAAGCCTTATACTGGAGCAGCAATTCCACTACCTTTGAGTGACCATGACTACAGGCTTCATACAATGGTGTCCATCCCACATGATCTTTAACATTTGGGTCATTTCAATTTTGCAAGAGTATTCAACAGAAGGTATATTGCCCTTCATAGAAGCAATATGAAGCAAAGTCTCTCCTCTGACTCTTTTTCCTGGCCATAATGTTGGGTGACAGCTTCACTGTGTGGGGGTTTGACATCATTTGTCTATGAGCTGAGCTATGCAACAGAGGTGGGGGTGTGCCTGGTGAAAGACTAAGGGAGTTATCTGATATGTTACTATTTCTCCTGAGTGTGACATCAACTTGAAGTCTGCCTGAAGGCAGTGAAGAACAGTCACCAGTATGATTTCTGCAAGCACTGTTGGCCTTTGAAATCTCTGGAGGTGCTTGGAATGTTGCTTCCACATCACTTAGAAGTAGGATTGGGAGACCTGCTGCAACCTTGGAGATTTCCATTATGCCCTGCTGAATGAAGATCTTTTACATAGACCTTCCTTCCTCTTAGAAGTCTTTCCACTCTTGCTCACAGTGTCTGGAGACACTGTATGCCCAGCCAATGGTAAAGAGACTTTAGTCAAGCTTCCAGAACATCCAAATTCTGCAACAGAGTCACTTACTAATAAATCTGTTTCACCATTTACTGGTGGACTCTCACAACTGGTGGTTGACTGCAGAAGGAGGAGCTCCTTCAGTTCCTCTTTGGAATCAAATTGACTATCTTTTTTCCTGGCCTTAAAATTCCACTCCTTGGGTTGGAGAGATGGCTCTGGTTAAGAGCATTGACTGCTCTTCCAGAAGTCCTGAGTTCAATCCCAGCAACCACATGGAGGCTCACAACCATCCATAATGAGGTCTGGCACCCTCTTCTGGCCTGCAGATATACATGCAGTCAGAATACTGTATACATAATAATAAATAAATCTAAAAGAAAAAATTCTACTCATTGATCTCAGCTAAAGACTTCTTCTGCCTTTTTGCAGATGTTCTGAAAGCTGTTTTAACCCTCTTAGAAACAACTTCACGAGGACTTGTAGAAACAAAGTCATACACTGATCCTTGGTGGGCTTTGTCATCCTTTGCCTTTTGAGGCTGGGTTTGTACTGATACTTTATTCATAGCATATCTGACCCTCTTACTTCAAGGACTAAACCACATTTTTATTGACTTCTACTTCCTTTCTTCATCACCAAATAAAATTGTCCTAGATGTGTCATCTTTTGGATCTAAAAGTTTATTATTATGAAGCAAATTTTGAAGCTTACCATAAAGGTGCATCATGTTGTCCAATTGTCTGTTTGTCTTAAGGTCTAGGACCCAGGCTGGGATATAACACACTGGGCATCCTGTTCCAACACAGTCACTTTTACAATCACTACCAAAGGTGTGCTCACATCCTCCTAAACACACGAGCTCCTTCAAAATATTAGAGTAGCAGGAGCAGTGCTTTTCCTGGGCCTCTAGGCAGCTGGCTCTGCAGCTGCTATGGGAGGAGGCTCCTTTCTGGAGCAGACCCTTGGTGGTGGCAGCACAGCTGCATCCCCTAGGAAAGCGGGTGCACTCTGGCATCACAGGACACCCTGCTAGTCACTGCTGGGTCTGCTATGTGGAATTTCAGAGTCCATGGGACTCCTTGTGTTTCAGTTCTTAAGCAGAGTGAAAAGAAAATAGAAATTCAGTACATTTTCAGGTACTTCTAAAATTAAAGATCATTTTATGTGCTTTTAAGTGCTATAAAATTTTTGTTTTTAAATAATGTGATTTTAAAAAAGAATTGATGTATTTATTTTATATGTATGAGTGTTTGCTTGCATGTGTGTATGTCCATGCAGTGCCTGCTGAGGGTCAGGCTGCAACTGGGGCCATACATTTCTGAGGGGCCTGCACTGCCACTGGGGGCCACAGTGATGTCCAGTCTGAGCTGCAGCCGAGCAAGGGCCATATCTAGGTCCGTGGCCCTACTGCATCCAGCATCTGTGTTGATGTCCATGGCTCCTATTACCATTGAAGGCTGTGTGAATGCCCAGGTTCTGGCCTGCCACTTAGGACCATGTTAGTGTCCGAGGGCCATACTGCTACTTGGGGCCATGGTGACATCTCACCCTGGGCTGCTGCTCAGGACCATGTCTGAATCCATGGTCCTACTACAACTGAGGTCCATGTAGATGTCTGTGGCCTGTGTTGCCACCAAAGGCCACGCAGATGACCAAGGTCTAGGCCACTACCTGTGCCATGTTGGTGTCTGAGGGCCATGCTGCCACTGGGGCCATACTGATCTGGGAGGCTTGCACTGCCATTGAGGCCATGGCAACAAGGCACAAGCTGCTGAGTCTATGGTTCTGCTGTAGCTGGGATCTATGTTGCTCTCTGTGGCCCATATTACCACAGGGAGCCATAGGTACCATGCATGTTGAAAACTGACGGCCCTGCTGAACTGGACCTGCCCCTCACTGACCACTACAGCACAAGAGCTGGCCCCGCCCCTCACAGGAGAGCTTTTTCTACACTTGGGAGAGATGGCCTGGCCCCTCACCACCAGTGTGGGAGAGCTGTCCATGATAGTATAGGCATAGAAAAGCTGGCTCTGGGCTGGAGAGATGACTCAGAGGTTAAGAGCACTGACTGTTCTTCCAGAGGTCCTGAGTTCAATTCCCAGCAACCACATGGTGGCTCACAATCATCTGTAATGAGATTTGGTGCCCTCTTCTGGCCTGCAGTCATACATGTTATATACATAATAAATAAATCTTAAAAAAAAAAAAAGAAAGAAAGAAAAAAGAAAGAAAGAAAAGCTGGCTCCACCTCTCACGTGAGGGAGGTGCTCTCAGTGGCCAGGACTGACAAAATCAGCTACCACCCAGACCCACATCCAGAGCTTTGAGTTGGCCCACCCCAACATCTATGACCTGCCAGAATGTGTGAAGGGACTGGTCCTGCAGAACCATAGCTGCAGGATCTCCATGACTCAGGGCAACAGCAGAATATCCTAGAGGAGTTTCGGTGAGGGTCCAGTATTGATGGTGTTCCAGAAGCCAGAGGCCTTGAACCAGACCGACAACTCATTGCAATGAACACTTGCAAGTAAAGCTAAGTGAACAAAAGGGTCTACTGTGTGACACACCACAGCTCCTAATGCCACTAAGACCAATGATGAGGTTTTGAAGAGGCAGGAAACATAGAGCAAAGGTTTTATTTTGTTTGTTTTTTGGGGTTTTTTTGTTGTTTTTAATATTTTTTAAATTTTCTTTTGAGGGGTGATGCTACAGGGGTGAGAGGCAGATATGGAGAGACTGGAAAATAAGCAGATTGGGGTGCATGATCTGAAATTCTCAAAGAATCAATAAATAAATTATGGTAGAAAAAAATTTTTTTTTAAGATTTGTTTATTATGTATACAATGTTCTGCCTGCAGGCCAGAAGAGGGCACCAGATCTCACCACAGATGGTTGTGAGCCACCATGTGGTTGCTGGGAATTGAACTCAGGACCTCTGGAAGAGCAGCCAGTGCTCTTAACCACTAAGCCACCTCACCAGCCCGGAAAATTTTTATGTGTTTTTAAATATTCTAACATTTTTTTCCAAAGACAGATTGTAAAATGGTAAATATTCTAACTTTTAAAAAAGAATTTATGTATTTATTTTATATGTTTGAGTGCTTGCATGTATGTATGTGTGTGCAATGCCTGTTGATGCCAGAAAACAGTGTTGGATCCCTGGAACTGGAGTTATAGACAGTTGTGAGATACCATGTAGGTGCCCAAACCAAACCCAAGTCCTCTGCAAGAGCAGCAAATACTCTTAACAGCTGAGCCACATCTCTAGCCCTAAATTTATTTTTAAATATTATGAACGAAATATATAACATATAGTGCTATATGTTTAGAGGCAAAAGAAGAGTCCTCAAGTATCCACCAACTCTTTTACTGAACTAGTTTGTTCTGATCCTTTTGGATTCTGTTTAATTTCCTTCATATTTGTAAATAATATGAATATATCATCATGCATTATATCAATTAGTTGTCAAGTAAATTGTGGCTCTGTGCTAGGAGGGAAAAGACTCATGAGCTAGGGAAACATGCATACTTGTACAGACCTGTGCAGAGTCAGGAAGTAACTCCGACTTTGAAGAAAATTAATCCAGGAAAAGTGTTTAGAGACCTGTGGAGTAGGGGTGAATATAAATGATATTAAAGGAAGATAGCATTTGGGAGGGGCAAACAGTTGGTCAAAGGGTCCCAGACAGAGGAAATAGTTGAGGCATGAAAGGTTTGGACCTTTAAGAACAGGCTGAAATCACTTAATGGAAGGAAGCAGATGCCAGAGAAATGCATATAGACCTGTTAATATAGAGCTTGTGACTGGACAGTGGAGAATGAAACAATTGTGGGGTTTTCAGTTCTCTTCTAAAATGATGCTTTAGTTAATTTTCTAAAATATAATGCAGTGTGTGATCACCTTAGAGATTGCTTCAGTCTCCAGAGGGAAGGAGGACGGCATACAAAGGGTTAGGTGTCAGAGATGATATCTGACTACGGATATGTTTTGAAACAGGATTTTTTGTTATATCTGGAATGGGCTAAGAGTAAATGAAATAAGCATGAATACTTTGTGTGAGACCTGAGGAAGGAGTTAACTTTCATTTTAAGATTTGTGGATCACTGAGAAAGACAAGTTGTGGCAGCAGAAGCCAGGGTCTTTCAGTCAATAGGACCCAGAACACTCTGCCTTCTCTAACTCGAATTCTACTTTCTGAAGGAAAATCCCCAGTTGAATATGCATTTTTGAATGAGAAGACAATTTAGACTTACATGTGCTGCCTTTATCTACCCAGTTGCCCATAGTTGTCAATCTTCTAGCTGGATGGACTCCAATTTAACATATCCCTTTCCCTTCTTAGGAAAAACCATGAAAGGAAATTCCATCTAAGTCAGGAAGTGTTGCTATGTCTCAACAGAATGAATAGAGGCAGAAAGCGTGTGGGGAAAGGTGCTCAGAGATCTGAGTAAGTGAAACTGGATGAGCATTAGGTTTGCTGGGTAAAGTAGGATATAACCTAGAAGTTACTTGTTTGTAGGGCATGCTCACTGCTGCACTATTTATACCAGAAGTAAAGTTGTCCCTGATCCTACTTGGAGGACTGTAGTCTGGCTGACATGTAGAAAAGGGACCTAATGTGAGCTTTTATAGATTTCTATAAAAGATATAGTAAACAAAAATGGAATAAGGGAATGCACTAACTGTTTGCACCTGATGGGAGACAGCTTGTGTTGGCTATTGTTTGTCTTGGGACAAAGTTTCACCCCATAGCCCAGGTTGTCCTTGAACTGAAAGTGATTAGACATGAACCATCAAGCACAGCTGAATTTGTGTTGTTAACACATGAAGACTGAGTAGTAGGATAGACCTGATCACATAGAAAAATCAGATGCCTAGGCAGTTTGTTTATTATATTCACTCTAACCAAATCTTCATCTTTCCACAGAATTAAGGACAGAGATCCATCCTTGTCTTTTGTGCTCTTTGGCCTTCTCAAATCCAAAATTCCTCAGTCTACATATGCAATGGAATCATCGAACTCAAATCTCAAGAGCATCTTCAAGGATAAACTCCAAACCAGGGGATCCCCACCCAGATCAACTTCAGGAACAGCAACATTTGGATTCATACAACGAAAGTGACAAGGCCAGAAGTCAAGAGGGCAAAGGAAAGTCCAAACCCATGCATAAATGGACAAGAGAGAAGATTTCAACAGCCTTTCTCAGCACACTCAAAGGACAAATTAGATCTGAGGAAAGTAAGAAAACTATGGAAGAAGCACTCAGAACAGGCCAGAAAACAAATACAAAGGACACAGTCAAATCACTTATTGGATCAGAAATCTCAAGAATTGAAACAGAATGTGGGCAATGTTTCAGTGATAAGTCAAATGTCAATGAGAGCCAGAGGGCACACTCAGAGGAGAAACCCTATGTTTGCAGGGAGTGTGGGCAGGGCTTTACATGGAAGTCAGTCCTCATCTGTCACCAGAGGACACACACAGGGGAGAAGCCCTATGTTTGCAGGGAGTGTGGGCAGGGCTTTACACAGAAGTCACACCTCATCTGTCACCAGAGGACACACACAGGGGAGAAGCCCTATGTTTGCAGGGAGTGTGGGCAGGGCTTTACACGGAAGTCAGTCCTCATCTGTCACCAGAGGACACACACAGGGGAGAAGCCCTATGTTTGCAGGGAGTGTGGGCAGGGCTTTACACAGAAGTCACACCTCATCAGGCACCAGAGGACACACACAGGGGAGAAACCCTATGTTTGCACGGAGTGTGGGCAGGGCTTTACACAGAAGTCAGTCCTCATCTGTCACCAGAGGACACACACAGGGGAGAAGCCCTATGTTTGCAGGGAGTGTGGGCAGGGCTTTACACAGAAGTCAGTCCTCATCTGTCACCAGAGGAGACACACAGGGGAGAAGCCCTATGTTTGCAGGGAGTGTGGGCAGGGCTTTACATGGAAGTCAGTCCTCATCAGGCACCAGAGGACACACACAGGGGAGAAGCCCTATGTTTGCAGGGAGTGTGGGCAGGGCTTTACACAGAAGTCAATCCTCATCAGGCACCAGAGGACACACACAGGGGAGAAGCCCTATGTTTGCAGGGAGTGTGGGCAGGGCTTTACACAGAAGTCAATCCTCATCTGTCACCAGAGGACACACACAGGGGAGAAGCCCTATGTTTGCAGGGAGTGTGGGCAGGGCTTTACACAGAAGTCACACCTCATCTGTCACCAGAGGACACACACAGGGGAGAAGCCCTATCTTTTCAAGAAGGATGAGAAAACCAAGAGCAATAAAACCACACCTCAACAATCACAGGAAGACAAATGTAGCCTCTAAATACCTTCCCACTTATTCTACTAAAACTTCTGACAATTTATTGATTTTTTCTTTCTTTCTTTTTTATTTTTTATTTATTCATTTATTTTTTTTTTTTTTGGTTTTTCGAGACAGGGTTTCTCTGTGTAGCTTTGCGCCTTTCCTGGAACTCACTTGGTAGCCCAGGCTGGCCTCGAACTCACAGAGATCCACCTGCCTCTGCCTCCTGAGTGCTGGGATTAAAGGTGTGTGCCACCACCGCCCGGCTCTTTCTTTTTTTAAAGATTTGTTTATTATATATACAGCATTCTGCTTGCTGTATACATAAGAGGGCACCAGATCTCATTTCAGATGATTGTGAGCCACCATGTGGGTGCTGGGAATTGAACTCAGGACCTCTGGGAGAGCAGCCACTGCTCTTAACCTCGGAGCCATCTCTCTAGTCCTGATTTTTCTAAATTCAAGAGTATAAAATGATTAGCCCCATTTTCTTTTTTCTTTTTTTTTTTTTTTTCAAGACAAGATTTCTCTGTGTATCCCTGGTTGTCCTGGAACTTGTTCTGTAGACCAGGCTGCCCTGCTTGCCTCTACTACCTTCTGAGTGCTGGGATTAGGGCATGCATCCACTACTACAAATTCCCATTTACATGATTTGAGATGAGCTATAAAAAAACAACAATGAAAAAGCAGTTCCTTGGGTGATCAAAGAATGTCTCTCTCTTCTTTCCCACACAAATCCCTTCCATGTTTTTTGTTTCTACTTTATTTATTTATTTAGCTTCCTGGTCTAATAAAGTTTGTCTCCATAAACAAAAAAAGTCAAGAGGGCATTAGAGAACTCATACTCTGACCTCAGGTCTTTGTGAAATTTCAATCCCTGGAAAGGTGTAAGTCTGAGATCACTACAATTAAACTATTAGAGAATCATAGCCAGACAGGCATGGTGGTGCACACCTTTAATTCCAGCACTTAGGAGGCAGAGGCAGGTAGATTTCTGTGATTTCAAGGCCAGCCTGTTCTATATAGTGAATGTCTAAGACATCCAGAACTACATAGAAAGACCCTATTTAAAAAAAAATTAGAGAATCAAGTCTGGGTGTAGCGGTGTGGTAGCTACATGGATGTGTGGGTTCACACGGGTCTGTGGAATGAAGACACAGAGGCATCTTAAGAATGCATTTAGCCTTTTGACCTTTTGACGACTGCAGGGGGTGCAGCCTTGAAGAACTGAAGCACTAACCCTTTGCCTAGGGCAGTTTTATTTCTCTCCAATACAGTTTAGCCCGTTAATTTCCATATGCTCAAAACGACCTGAAAGGGGCTCCCAACAATACAATGCCAAGTGCAAGTTCATTGATTTCTCAGGTACCACGGTTTTCTGGGTTTCCTGAATCAAGTTTTGCACAGGCCTTTGTATCCTTGGGAAACTCCGAGACAGACGTCTGCTAAACAAAAGGTGGATTAGGACTAGGTGCTACTCTCTGGAGCCAGGCCAGGTGCAGCTCAGCAGGAATGCCACTATATCTGGGACTAAGGGAGAATTATCTGAGATTTAAGGCATAACTGGGAGTCTTACTTACAGTTTCTACTGTGTGATAAGACACCATGACCAAAAGCAACTTGGCAAGGAAAGGGTTTATTTTATCACACACTTCCAGGTAACAGTCCATCACTGAAGGAAGTCTGGGCAGGAACTCAAGTAGGACAGAAATCTGAAGGCAGGAGCTAATTCAGGGGCCATGGAAAAGTGCTGCTTACTGATTTGCTCCTCATGGCATATTCTACTAGCTTTCTTATAGGACCCAAGATCACCAGCGCAGATGTGGTGCTGCCCACAATGAGCTGGACCCTCCTGACCCGTCCCGCGGGCCAGGTTATTGGGGAGACCCGAGGAGGCACCTCCTGAAAGATCAATGGGGGCGAGAGAGAAAGGAGACCAGGCGCCATAAAGGAAGACAGAGTCAGTCTGAGTCACATCAAGGTCTCATTTATTGACTGGGTATTGAGGTTTATAAGCAGGGCTTCAGGCAGGGAGGGGGAGCAGAGGAAGCAAAAGGAGAGAAGAATGGAAAATTCCTAAGGAAGGGTGAGGTCGCATTGGTCCCAGGCCCCTGCAGCTGGCTGATTAGCACCTACTCCAGGAAGTTGTACAGCCCGCGGTTAGGCCAGGAACCTGTTTTTTGCAAGGTTTGATAAAGTAAGGAAGGTCACACAAAATTCAAGACACAGCTATCCGGGGTCGGCCCCCAACACCCTCCCACATCAATAGCTGAGAAAATCCAACATGGGCTTGCCCATAGGCAAACCTGGTGGGGACATTTTCTCAGCTGAGAGACCCTCTTCTAAAGGGACTCTAGTTTGTGTCAAGTTAACATAAGACTAGCCAGCACACTGGGCCAGGGAAGAGGATTCTGCAGTTACCTAAGAAATGAGGCTTTTCTTTACTCTCCTGCCAGGCCCCTCCCTTGACTTGTTGTTGTTGTTGTTGTTTTTAGTTAAGTCTCTATCATTATATTTTATCAATAAAGACTCGGGAGCCAGATGCTGGGGTGTAAACCTGCTAGCTCAGAGAGGCAGAGAAAGCACCCAGCTGAATGTCCTTCTCAGCTGTTGTCCCAGAAAGAGAGTTTTCTCCTATACCATCTGAAATAAAAACTCCTCCAAACACATGGCACTCCCTTCTACTTCCTGTACATCTCTCTCCACATCCTCTGACTTCCTCTTACACTCTATCGTTTTTTCCTTATCAGCTGGTTGCTTGCTCCACATCTTGAGCCATGGTTGATTTTATTTAATCCTGTTTACAATATTCAAGCAGAAAGCTCTTGGATTAAAGGTGTGTGCTAGGGATGAGCCACACCACAGCTAGAAGCAGTTTTTTTTTTTTTTTTCTAGTAAGTAATGCAATCTTGGGGTTCATAGTGTGATCAAATATCCTGCAACAGCTCTTGGCTTCTTTCAACCTCTGTAAACTCAAAGATGAAATCCAGACAGGGTTGTATGTGTACATGTATGAATTCATGTGTAGCTGTTGTTGGTTATGCCGCTGAGCTGCCCCTTGTGGCTGGTCACCGCCCGCTGCGGCCATGCCCGCGGAGGAGCGTGCCCGCGGAGGAGCGTGCTGGTTGAAAGACTCATAGCCATGGTTACCTTTTTAGAGCTTTATTGGGGTGGGGGAGAGACAGAGAAAGACAGAGAGAGAGAGAGAGAGAGAGAGAGAAGAAGGGGGGGAGAGGGAGAGAGGGGGACCGACGGGGGGAAGGAGCGCAAAGGAGAGGGGACAGAGAGAGCCCACAGAGGGCCCAACCGCTTTTTAGGCTGGGAAGCCGGCGAAAGCTGATGACGTAATTAAAGGACGTAAATAAGGACCAAAACCTTACCGCTGTGTTTTATGTACTTTATATGCATGTATGAAAATGTTTATGAATGTGGCCTACATGTGTGCCTTATTGTATGGGGGATGGTTATGACAGTACACCTAACATGTGTACATTTTATTTGTATGTGCGTGTGTGGGTATGTTTATTTGGACTGCTAGTCAGGGAAATAATGTAGTTAGTCCATCCCCTCTAGAGTAATCCTAGACCCTTATCTCTCTCTCTGTGTGTGTGTGTGTGTGTGTGTGTGTGTGTGTGTGTGTGTGTGTGTGTGTGTGTGTGTGTGTAGACAGGTAGATAAATGTTAGATAGATAGTGAAATAGTAGGGAATTATTTAGCCATTAAAAACAGAATCATGGCATTTTCTTTCCTTTTTTTGTTTTGTTTTTTTGTTCTTTTTGAGACAGGGTTTCTCTGTGTAGCTTTGGAGCCTTTCCTAGAACTCACTCTGTAGACCAGGCTGGCCTCGAATTCATGGAGATCTGCCTGCCTCTGGCTTTCGAGTGCTGGGGTTAAAAGCATGCGCCACCACTGCCTCACGAATCATGGCATTTTCAAGAAAATGGATGCAATTAGATATCTATCATGTTTAGCAAAATAATCCAGACTCAGAAACACAAGTATTGTAGGTTATCTCTCATATGTAGAAATGTAAACAAACAAAAGACATGAATGTAGACGGAGGATCTGTTAGGGAATAGGGCTAGGGAATTAGTGAGCAGGGACAAGTGTGGGTAATAGGGAAATAAACACAATCAAAGTACCTTACATGTATGAAAATGTCACAATGAAACCCACTACTTTGTACTATTAATATACACTAATTAAAATATAGAAAGATGATACCTTTTTAAGACTACTAGGACACTGCCTCCACCACCCAACTCCATCATAGACTTCCCATATTTTGCTCCAGAGTTTAGCCTAGTGGCTATCCACCACCACTCCATACTTGTTATCCCACTCCCACCCCAACCCCCACAACCCATCAGATCTAGCCTGGGTCCCACTGCCGGTGCTCCAGTCTAGTCTGGTCACCTGCACTTTGCAGCAGGCAACCCCTAGGCTTCTTCAAGGTCCCACATCCTGCCAAATGTCATGAAGTGTCACTGCACAGGTGTGTGGATTTATGTGGGTCTATGGAAAGAAGACTCAGAGGTACCGTAAGAATGAATCTAGCCTTTTACGGATGCAGGCTCTCAGGACTGAAAAGAAACACTTTCCCTTCACCCAGGGCAATTTTATTTTTCTCAATATTTACACTTTAGCCAGTTGATTTCCATATGTTCAAAATAACCTGAAAGAAGCTCCCAAAAATACAATGCCAAGTGCAAATCCCTGGATTCATCAGGTACCACAGTTTTCTGGGTTTCCTGGACCAAGTTTGCATAGGCCTTTGTATCCTTGGGAGACTCTGAGACAAGATTCACATAGGGCAAAAAGAGAAACAAAAGGTATCTGGTAAACAAGAGATGGATTAGGGCTAGGTGCTACTCTCTTGAGGCAGGCCAAGAGTAGCCCAGTGGGAATGTCACTACACCCAGACCTAGTCCCAACAGTTCCCCCACCTCCTCTTGAGCCACAGCCAACCTCTAGGCATTCTCCAGGACAAGCCCTAGCTTTATCCATCCTCCAGACACTGTAACTATCTTCACCATCTGACTCCATACCCAGACATACCACATCCTCCTCCAGGGTATAATCTGGTGAGTACCCCTGACCACTTCATCCATGGCTTTCCCACAATCCACCAGATCAGCCTGGGTCCCACATCCAATGCACCAGTCTAGTCTGGCCTTCCCTGCTTTCATTACAGGCTTGGGCTAGTATTCTCCTTCCCTATTCACCAGATCACAGGATTCTTCCATGTCATATTCAACCTTTTTACTCAGACCTGTCTATAGTACTCAACTTGGAACAGAAAGCACATTCTGTTTACCAGCCTAGTTCTCTTTGCCCATGTGACTTCATTCCACTCAATACATCTCAAATTTCTAGATCCAACCCACCTCCACATCTTCTTTTCTCCCTCAACCCACTCCATCAACAACAAACTTAGAACTAATAAAGGAAGTCCACATGCCCATATTCATCACAGGAGTCCCATCAATATGAAAGATCAAGCTGATACCTTTTCTCCAAACCTAACAGCTCTGTAGAAATATTTGACAATGAGAATTACTTAGATAAATTGCAGGACACAGAGGTTAAAAGAAAACTCATAAACTTCATCAAATAATTCAAGGAGTTTAAAAAAGACGGAAAGAGACAGCTCAATGAAATCAAGGAGAAAGAGCTTAAGGAAAACAAATGCCTGAGTGGTGCCCAGGAAAAACAAACATAATGCTGATGGAAATGACAAAGACAATCCAAGGTCTGAGAATAGAATTCAATCAAGAGATCAAAATATTGAAGAGGACTCAGCTAAAATGAACATGGGATTGAAAAACCCAATAGCCCAGTTAGAAAAGTCAAAGGAAAGTCTTACAAATAAAATGAATCAAGCAGAAGACAGAATCAGGTCTCAAAAATAAAATAGAGGGTCTATAGCAAATAAACAAGAGAGTGAAAAAATTAAAAATATAGAAAAGAAACACACAGGAAATGTGGGACACCATAAGAAACCAAACCTTTGAATTCTATGTATAGACAAGGGAGAAGAATCCCAAGTCAATGGCATAGACCAGATCCTCAACAAGATCATAGAAGAAAACTTTCCCAAACTAAAGAAAGACACACCCAAATGAATACAAGAAGCATACAGAACAGGAAATAGATAGGATTAGAAAAGAAAATCCCCCCAGTGTATCAAAGTTAAAACACGCTGGGTGGCGGTGGAGCACACCTTTAATCCCAGCACTCTGGGAGGCAGAGCCAGGTGGATCTCTGTGAGTTCGAGGCCAGCTTGGTCTACAGAGTGAGATCCAGGACAGGTACTACACAGAGAAATGCTCTCTCTCAAAACAAAACAAAACAAAAAAAACCTAAAACACTAAGTATACATAACAAAGAAAGTACATTGAAAGCTTCAAGAGAAAAAAGTTGTATGTCACATATAAGGACAACCTATTAGAATAATGACCGATTTTTCAATGGAAACTTTGAAAGCCAGAGAGACTGAAGCAGTGTATTCCAAGTCCTAAAAGACTATGACAGCCAATCTAAACTAGTACACCCAACAAAACTACCTGCCATGTTTGAAAGACAAACAAAAATTCCCACAACATAAACAGCCTAGAAAAATTTATATCCAGCAAAGCAAATGTAAGAAAAAATATTTCAAGAGAAGAATGAACATAGAAGAGAGCTCATGGAAAGAAATATGAAGCCATAATTATTAAGAAACAAAATACCACTGAGAAAACAAACAGCAAAAAGCCACAAAACAATGACCACAACTAACATACACATTTCAATAATAACTTCATTATCAATGGCCTCAATTCTCCAATCAAAAGACACAGACTGACTGAATGGATCAATAAACAACACTTATCTATTGCCTACCAGAAACACATATTAGTGTTAAAGATAGGCACTGCCTCAGAGTAAAACGATAAAACGAAAGTACTCCAATCAGATAGGACCGGGAAGCAGGCAGGTGATGCTATCTAAATATCTCACAAAACAGACTTCAAACTAAAACTAATCAGAAGAGAGACAAAAAGATAATTTATCCTAGTCAAGGGAACATCTAACTAAGAAAACACATAGATAAAACATATATCCTAAACATACATGTGCTAAACTCAGAGGTGCCCAATTTCATAAGAAGTCTACTACTGGAATTAAAAATGCAGATTAACATCAATCCACTAACAGTAAATGATTTCAAAGCCCCACTTTTGCCAATAGACAGATCATCTGGACAAAAAATAAACAGGAAAACATCAGAATTGACATCATACATCAAATGGACTGAACCAATATCTGCAGAATAGTCTATCCAAATACCAAAGAATACACATTCCACTCAGCAGCACATGGAAGTTTTTTTTTCAAAACAGGCACATCTTGGGATATAAAACAAATCTTTAAAATTCAAAAATATTGAAATTGCTCCTTGTGTCCATTCTGACCACAATGTAATAAAACAAAGTTGATAGCAATAAAACCTCTAGTAAATACGAAAACTTATGGAGATTAAACAACCCATTACTGAATGATGAATGGACCAAAGAGGAAATCAAGAAAATAAAAACTCCCTGGAGACTTTTTTCATTTTTAAATTTATTTTTGTCATGCTGGGAATTGAACCTAGGACCTTGCACATGCTAATCAAGTGCTCTCCCACTGAGCTGCATCCCCAGCCCCAAGTTATTTTTCTTTTCTTTTCTTTTTTTTTTTTTCTTTTTAGTTTCTTGAGACAGGGTTTCTCTGTGTATCCGCCGTGGCTTTCCTGGAACTAGCCCTGTAGACCAGGCTGGCCTTGAACTCACGGAGATCTGCCTGCCTCTGCCTCCCCAGAGCTGGGATTACAAGCCTACGCCACCACCGCCTGGCCCAAATTATTTTTAAATACATTTGTGATAAACCTAAAAAAGGAAAATTAGAAAAACAACGAGTCACAGAGGGACTCTCCACCTGGACTGGCTGGCTTCAAGTGTTTCTTGATGCCTTCCTTTGGACTCTCCAGGTAAAGTTGCTGTGAAACTAAGCCAGGAGCCGCCTCAGGCGCCACCTGACAGAGCCGTTGCTGTGGGAAGAAACCAGACGGACCAAGCATTCTGCCCGAGATCGGCCTGGGACCCAGCTGCCGATCTGCGGAACCCAGCAACTTCGTGGAACCAGGATCAGCTGAGGAGCTGGAGAACACTGTCGGAGAGGAGCAGCAGGGACTGATCACACACCTTTAATCGCAGCACTGGGGGGTGGATCTTGATCGTGGGCAAGCCTAACAGCGTGGAGGCTGAGGTGTTGGTGAGATTGCCCTACTGATCAACCTGTTCAGCTGACACCCATTTGGGAGAGGTTTCAGAAGCCTGCAGCCTGCAGTCTGAGGAAACAAGATCAGCTGAGGAATTGGTGAGCAAGCAGAACCGCGACCTGAGAACTCAAGAGAACGAGCAGTCCAGCCACCGAACTAGATCACCAGAATCATAAGCCCACCAACAGGTAAGGCCCCATCTCTGGACTGGAAGACCAGGTCTCCCCTAGGCCCTGGGGGCACATTACGTGCCTCTTTCCCCCAGCCATTGGCCTCTTTCCCTGCCTCCCTCATCAAGAAAACCACCCCATGCGACACCAACAACCACCAGAGCCATAGCCCACCCTGCACCGATCGAGAACAGCTGCTCCCTGAGACAGAACCCACTAACACTGATTGGGCTAAGTTGCTGCCAGAGAAACAGAGCCCAACAGCACCGATTTGACCAAGAATTCCCAGTGGACCAAGAGAGGCACCTCCAGACACAGACACCGCCTGCACTGAGGAGAGGGAGAGATGAGTAGACTCCAGTGCAAAAATACAGGCAACAACATAAAGACCTATATGACAACATCAGAACCTAGCGATTCTACACCTGCAAGGCCTGAACATATCAAAGCAGAAGAAATCAATCCTAAAAATGACTTTAAGAAGATGATAGAGGCCCTTAAAGAGGAAGTGAAAAACTCCCTTAAAGAGGACATAAAAAATTCCCTTAAAGAAAGGGAAGAAAAAAACAAACAAAAAATTGGAAGAAATCAAAGAAAGCCAAGAAAAATCAATTAAACAGATGAAGGAAACAGTTCAAGATTTGAAAACTGAAATCGAGACAATAAAGAGGACACAAACTGAGGGAATGCTGGAAATAGAAAATCTGACTAAACAAACAGAGGAACTATAGATGCAAGCATAACCAACAGAATGCAAGAGATGGAACAGATAATCTCTGACGATGAAGACACAATAGAGAAAATAGACCTGTCAGTCAAAGAAAACACTAAAGCCAAAAAAGTCTTAACATAAAATGCCCAGGAAATTTGGGACACCATGAAAAGACCAAACTTAAGAATAATAGGGATAGAAGAAGGAGAATACCAACTCAAAGGCACAGAAAATATATTCAACAAAATCATAGAAGAAAACTTTCCCAACCTAAAGAAAGAAATACCTATGAAGATACAAGAAGCTTACAGAACACTAAATAGGCTGGATCAAAAAAAAAAAAAGTCCCCTCACCACATAATAATCAAACCACTAAACATACAGAACAAAGAAAAAATATTAAGAGCTGCAAAACAAAAGGCCAAGTAACATATAAAGGCAGACCCATCAGAATAACACCAGACTTCTCAATGGAGACTACGAAAGCTAGAAGGACCTGGACAAATGTTATGCAGACACTAAGAGACCATGGATGCCAACCCAGACTATTATACCCAGCAAAACTCTCAATCACCATAGACAAAGTAAACAAAATATTCCATGATAAAACCACATTTAAAAAATACCTATCCACGCTGGGCAGTGGTGGCACACGCCTTTAATCCCAGCACTCGGGAGGCAGAGCCAGGGGGATCTCTGTGAGTTTGAGGCCAGCCTGGGCTACAGAGTGAGTTCCAGGAAAGGCACAAAGCTACACAGAGAAACCCTGTCTCGGAAAACAAAAAAAACAAACAAACAAACAAAAAATACCTATCCACAAATCCAGCCCTACAGATACAAAAAAATTGGAATAACCTCCTGTATTTTATCAGACCACATGGCTTAAAGTTAGATTTCAACAACAACAAAAATTACAGAAAACCTGCAATCTCATGGAAACTGAATAATGCTCAACTGAATCACCAATGGGTTAAGGAAGAAATAAAGAAAGAAACTAAAGATTTCCTAGAATTCAATGAAAATGAAAGTACAACATACCCAAACTTATGGGACACTATGAAAAGCAGTGCTAAGAGGGAAATTCATAGCACTAAATGCCCACATAAAGAAGATGGAGAAATCTCACACTAGTGACTTAACAGCACACCTGAAAGCTCTAGAACAAAAAGAAGCAAAGTCACCCAGGGGGAATCCACTCCAGGAAATAATCAAATTGAGGGCTGAAATCAATGAAATAGAAACAAAGAGAACAATACAAAGAATCAACGAAACAAAGAGTTGGTTCTTTGAAAAAAATCAACAAGATAGACAAGCCCTTATCTAAATTAACCAAAAGACAGAGAAACAGCATACAAATTAACAAAATCAGAAATGAAAAGGGAGACATAGCAACAGACAATGAGGAAATCCAGAGAATCATCAGGTCATACTTCAAAAACCTCTACTCCACAAAATTGGAAAATCTGAAAGAAATGGATGATTTTCTGGATAGGAACCACATACCAAAGTTATCAAGACCAGATAAACTATTTAAACAGACCAATAACCCCTAAGGAAATAGAAACAGTCATTAAAAGTCTCCCCCCCCAAAAAAAAAGCCCAGGACCAGATGGTTTCAGTACAGAATTCTACTAGATTTTCAAAGAAGAGCTAATTCCAATATTCTTCAAATTGTTCCACACAACAGAAACAGAAGGAACATTACCAAACTCTTTTTATGAGGCTACAGTTACCCTGGTACCCATACCACACAAAGATGCAACAAAGAAAGAGAATTACAGACCAATCTCCCTCGTGAACATTGATGCAAAAATACTCAACAAAATATTGGCAAACCAAATCCAAGAACACATCAAAACAATTAACCACCATGACCAAGTAGGCTTCATTCCAGGGGTGCAAGGATGGTTCAACATACGAAAATCTGTCAATGTAATACACCATATAAACAAACTGAAAGAAAAACCATATGATCACCTCATTAGATGCTGAAAAAAACCTTTGACAAAATCCACCACCCCTTCATGTAAAGGTCTCAGAGAGATCAGGAATACAAGGAATATACCTAAACATAATAAAGACAATTTACAGCAAGCCAACAGCCAACATCAAAGTAAATGGAGAGAAACTCAAAGTGATTCCACTAAAATCAGGAACAAGACAAGGCTGTCCACTTTCCCCATATTTATTCTAGCTAGAGCAATAAGACAACAAAAGGAGATCAAAGGGATGGAAATTAAAAAGGAAGAAATCAAACTTTCACTATTTGTAGATGATATGATAGTATACATAAGTGAACCCAAAAATTCTGCCAGGGATCTCCTACAGCTGATAAATTCCTTCAGTAAAGTGGCAAGATACAAGATCAACTAAAAAAAAAATCAGTATCCCTCCTATATACAAATGTGTGGTGGTATTGTGTTCCCCAAAATATTGTTTACCTTAATAAACTTATCTGGGGTCAGAGAACAGAAAAGCCACAAGATACTTAGGCTAGAAAATGTTAGCACACGCCTTTAATCCTAGCATTCCAGAGACAGAAATCCCTCTGGATCTCTGTGAGTTCAAGGCCGCATTGGAAACAGCCAGGCATGGTGACTCACGCCTTTAATCCCAGAAAGCAGCCTTTAATCCCAGGGAGTGGTGGTAGAAAGCAGAAAGGTTTATAAGGCATGAGGACCAGAAACTAGAAGCATTTGGCTGGTTAAGCTTTTAGTTTTTGAGCAGCACAGTTCAGCTGAGAGCCATTCGCATATGAGGACACAGAGGCTTCCAGTCTGAGGAAACAAGATCAGCGGAGAAGTTGGCCAGGTGAGGTTAGCTGTGACTTGTTCTGTCTCTCTGATCTACCAGCATTGACCCCAATAACTGGCCTCGGGTTTGATTTTATTAGTAAGAACTTTTAAGATTCATGCTATACAAATGATAAAAGGGCTGAGAAAGAAATCAGAGAAACATCACCCTTTACAATAGCCACAAATAATATAAAATACCTTGGGGTAACACTAACTAAACAAGTGAAGGACCTGTAATGATAAGAACTTTAAGTCTCTGAAGAAAGAAATTGAAGAAGATATCAGAAAATGGAAAGATCTCCCATGCTCATGGATAGGTAGCATTAACATAGTAAAAATGGCAATCTTACCAAAGGCAATCTACAGATTCAATGCAATCCCCATCAAAATCCCAACACAATTCTTCACAGACCTGGAAAGAATAATACTCAACTTCATATGGTAAAACAAAAAACCCAGGATAGCTAAAAGAGTCCTGTATAGACATTAGTATCAAGACATAATATCATGAATGTAATAAATCAATACAATTAATGTAATTAATATCATAAATATAATTATTGAATGAATACTGCAAATGTAATCAATGAATACCACAAATGTAATTAATATCATGAGTGTAATTAAAAAATAAAATAAAGAATCCTGTACAATAAAGCAACCTCTGAAGGCATCACTATCCCTGATCTCAAGCTCTACTATAGAGCTATAGTAATAAAAACAGCTTGATGCTGGCATAAAAACTGACATGTGGACCAATGGAATCGAATTGAAGACCCTGACATTAATCCACACACATATGAATACCTGATTTTTGACAAAGAAGCCAAAACTATACAATGGAAAAAAGAAAGTATCGTCAACAAATGGTGCTGGCATACCTGGATGTCAACATGTAGAAGATTGCAAATAGATCCATATCTGTCACCATGCACAAAACTCAAGTTCAAGTGGATCAAAGACCTAACATAAATCCAGTTACACAGAACTTGATAGAAGAGAAAGTAGGAAGTACTCTTGAACGCATTGGCACAGGAGACCACTTCCTAAATATAACACCAGCAGCACAGACACTGAGAGAAACAATTAATAAACGTGACCTCTTGAAACTGAGAAGCTTTTGTATGACAAAGGACACAGTCAATAAGACAAAAAGACAGCCTACGTAATGGGAAAAGACCTTCACCAACCCCACATCTGACAAAGGACTGATCTCCAAAGTATATAAAGAACTCAAGAAACTAGACATCAAAATACTGAACAATCCAATTAAAAAATGGGCTAAAGAGCTAAATAGAGAATTCTCAAGAGAAGAATCTCAAATGGCTGAAAGACATTTAAGGAAATGCTCAACATCCTTAGTCATCAGGGAAATGCAAATCAAAACAACTCTGAGATACCACCTTACACCTGTCAGAATGGCTAAGAGCAAAGACACTAATGACAGTCTATGCTGGAGAGGATGTGGAGCAAAGGAGAACACTCCTCCACTGTTGGTGGGAGTGCAAACCTGTACAATCACCGTGGAAATCAGTATGGTGGTTTCTTAGAAAATTGGGAATCGATCTACCACAAGACCCAGCCATACCACTCTTGGGCATATACCCAAGGAACGCTCAATCATACCACAAAGATACATGCTCAACTATGTTCATAGCAGTACTATTTGTAATAGCCAGAACCTGGAAACAACCTAGATGCCCTTCAACTGAAGAATGGATTAAGAAAATGTGGTACACAATGGAGTACTACTCAGCAGAGAAAAACAATAAAAGCATGAAATTTGCAGGCAAATGGATGGAACTAGAAACTATCATCCTGAGTGAGGTAACCCAAACCCAGAAGGACAAACATGGTATGTCCTCACTCATAAGTGGATATGAGATATAAAGCAAAGAACAATCAGACTGCAACCCACAGAACCAGAGAGGCTACCTAGCAGGGGGGACCCTAGGATGACTGTGGCTTATAATAAGTTTTGGTTTTACTCAATCACTGGGCAAGCCTCAGTGAAACATTTCACTATTAGGATAAGAATTTGTACTGTATCAAGCTGATAAAAAAAAAAAAAGACTTTGAAAGCCTTTAATCCCAGTACTCAGGAGGAGAGGCAGGCAGAACTCTCTATGAGTTCAAGGCTAGCCTGGTCTACATAGTGAGTTCCAGAACAGCCAGGGCTATAGAGACACTGTCTGGGGGAGGGTGGGGGGAGACTCTGAAAGTAGATTCTCTGGCTTTTGAAATAAATCCTGATAAGAAAAACATGAAGACAGAGTTCTCCTTTCCCAAGGTGTCTCAAGAGTGCTGCAAGTAGCCAGGTGGTGGTGGTGCACATCTTTAATCCCAGCAGTGAGATCCAGGACAGCCAAAACCACACAGAGAAACCCTGTCTCCAGAAAAAAAAAAGTGCTGCAAGTCAAGAGGCTCATGCTGGCCTCGAGCCAGAACCCATGGGACCTTGTGACCTTGGAGGTGACCTGTGTCAGCAGTCCTCTCTCATTCCTAAACCACCCTACAGCACCATTTACGAAAGTAAATTCCTTAGAGTAAGAAATAGCTGGACGCGGTGTAACCACAGGACCTGGGAAGCTGAGGCAGGGGTCCCCGAGAGTTGTACTCTGGAAGAGCTTTTGACTGGCACAGCTGCTTGACAAAGATCCAGCGAAGATGAGATGCGTGATGGCCTCTGGGCCACTTTTGCTTTTGATCTCCATATGTTGCCTGTTTGGCAGGCTTCTAATATTTGTACAATTTGGGGATATTGGATTGATGGAAAATTTCTAATGAGTCATTAATGCCTCCTCAAAAAAAAAAAAAAAAAAAGGCATGCGCCACCACCGATGGTCAGTAAAATTTTTTGTTGTTGAAAATAAAATAAATTAAAAAAGTATGCCAAATGGCAGAAAAAACATACTTTTATAATTAATAGGAAAAGAAAAGAAATGGGCTGACCCCTCTATGAATATGTATAGTCACTCCCATGCTCTCCTTGCCTGCTGAGAGTAATAAATCTTTCTCCCCTCTTCTGCCTTAGCTGTGCTTAATTTGGCTGTGCATACAAGATTGGAACCCACTGCAGTCTAATGTTGTTGACACAAAGACAACAGCTTTCACCTCAAGGTGAGGTGGTTGAAGTTTATTCTGGAGCTAAATTTGAGTGATCATAGTCTAGGAACAAATATTCAGGTCTTCCCAAGTACAATGTTCCAATGTGGAAGCAGTTTCATGGAGTTTTTAATAGTAACAGAACAAAGAAAATCTGAAATCAAGGTATTCTAAAAATGCATTGGTGGAAATATTAAGTAGTCAGTTACAGGCAGAGAAATCTCACCTATAGGCTTTAGAGCCATCTGATATCATCCTTAGCCTTTTGATTAGTGGAGAATAGCATTTTGTTAATACATTCCAATCATCTTTATGTTTCTCAGGATGTTAGGTCTGACACAGAGATGGGCACTAAGGGCTCCTTAAGGGGCTAAAAAACAAGCCAAAGAGAAACAGTATCACTAACATTTTAAACTCTTCAAAGTAAAAAACGTTTTGTTAATTGATCAGACTATGAAAACAGCTTCCTTCCAGGAATTCTGGTTTACATTAGCCAGTAACACACTTTCATTTTGTCTTTCTGTTTTCCTGAGATCTGTCTAAATCCAACACACAGGACAATGAGTATTTGGGCACCCCAGCTGTGTGAAGCGTTTCCATGAGTTTGTTTGTTTGTTTCTTTTTTTTTAACCACCCAGCTAAAAGATTTATTTATTTATTATGTACACAGAAGAGGTTGCCAGATCTCATTACAGATGGTTGTAAGCCACCATGTGGGTGCTGAGAATTGAACTCAGGACCTCTTGAAGAGCAATCGGTGCTCTTAACCTCTGAGCCATCTTTCCAGCCCCCCATGAGCTTGTTTCTAATGCTCATCCCTCAACTGTGAACATTCTTTAACCGCAAGAGGACAAGCTTCAAGGCTCTGCGTGTGTTTGCTGTTATGATATTACACGGTTGTGTGAGTGTGTGACCCCGAGGGGTATCCCGAAGGTGCAGGGAAACATGTTGGGCAGATGCAGCAGCGGGGCTGGTGAGCCACCCGCTCCATGCCTATATGGCATGGCAGCAGGGCAGCGGGGTGGACATTCACAACTCAGAGGGCTGCATCCTTTTGGAAATGGTTTATTATAATGAGGGATAAAGAGAAAGATAGGAAAAGACAGAAAGGAAAGGGAGGGTTCGAGGGGTGCGCACCTCCTGAGAGGGAGACAGAGACAGAGAGTCAGAGAGGAGAGAGACAGAGAGAGGAGAGAGGGGCACAGAGGGGAGAGAGGGAGAGAGAGAGAGGGAGAGGAGAGAGGAGAGATGAGAAGAGAGAGAGAGGAGAGAGAGAGAGAGAGAGAGAGGGAGGAGAGAGAGAGAGAGAGAGAGAGAGAGGGAGGGAGGGAGAGAGAGAGAGAGAGAGAGAGAGAGAGAGAGAGAGAGAGAGAGAGAAGGGGAGGGGAGGGGAGGGGGAGGGGAGGGGAGGGGAGGAGAGGAGAGGGGAGGGGAGGAGAGGAGAGGAGGAGAGGAGGGAGGGAGAAAGGGAGAGAGGGAGAGAAAGTTTTTCCTTAAGAGGAGGCTTCTATGTCAAGATGCAGGGCAGAGGCAAGGGGTGGGTAAGAACATTAACATTTGCCCCCAACCTCAATTTCTCGCAGCAGAGCAGACCCTCCCTTTGAAAGAGAAAACAGCAAGCTCTAACATTTACTATGATTAACTCTTAGGATGTACTACGTTACATGAAAACAGAATAAGAATCTGTCTCTCTAATACGACACAACACCAATATCCCCACTTAGACAACAGGTTCCGTTTGCTAAAGATAAAACTGTCTTAATAGAAACCTGAAAAATTTCAGCTTCTGTAAAACTTGCTCAGCTCCTGGAAAAAATATTTTGAAGCAGGGATTAAAAAGGACCACCCTAAGATAGTCACAAGATTATGGCAATATCTAACGTATATAAAACTATGAAATGAGCCTGGCGTGGTGGCACACGCCTTTAATCCCAGCACTCGAGAGGCAGAGGCAGGTGAATCTTTGTGAGTTCGAGACCAGCCTGGTCTACAAAGCGAGTTCCAGGACAGCCAGGGCTCTTACACGGAGAAACTCTGTCTCGAAAAACCAAAAAATCAAATCAAAACAAAACAAAAACCAACTATGAAATGTTTTTGATCCGGGCCAAGTCTCTTTACGCAATAGCTAAAGTCTACAGTTACGAACCAACACCTTGAGCTCAGAGGTCCCCAAAAGCCTGAAAAAGCATCTGGCCCCCGCCTTCCCGGAAGTAGGGACAGTGCAGTGGAGGGTTGAAGAGGTTGGGTCCCGCCCACCCAGCAGCTGTATGCATTTCCGCTTCCTGCCTACTCTTACGGTGACCGCCAGTCGGGTCCCAGCTAGCGCCCTACCCCGCCTTCCGGTCCAACGCGGACCACCCGCTTCCCGGCGCTAGTACCCATGGCTGCAGGGGCGGCCGGGCCGGTGGAGTTGGGTTTCGCCGAGGAGGCCCCGGCCTGGAGGCTGCGTAGCGAGCAGTTCCCCAGCAAGGTGGGCGGGCGGCCGGCGTGGCTGGGCCTGTCGGAGCTGCCGGGACCCGGGGCGCTGGCGTGCGCGCGCTGCGGCCGCCCGCTGGCCTTCCTGCTGCAGGTGTACGCGCCGCTGCCCGGCCGCGACGACGCCCTTCCACCGCAGCCTCTTCCTCTTCTGCTGTCGCGAGCCGCCGTGCTGCGCCGGCCTGCGAGGTGAGCGGCCGGTCCGGCACAGGGCCGAGGCTCGGGCTGCCACGGGGGCCAGACCCCGGGCGTGGGTGGTTGTGGTCCGGTAATGGAAATCGTCTCTTAGAAAAGAGTCTCATCCTTTTGCACTCGGTGATAACTGTGATCGGCACGAACTCTTTAGAGACAGCTAGTTGCTCGTGTCAGATGGAACTTCCCGGTTTTATTCCCTCTACTATAAGAACTGCTCCCTGAAAGCGAAAACCTCACTTTTCCTTTTTAAGATAACCCTTTATGAGGTGACACCGAAGAAGGTCCAAATGTTTGAATTTTGTTTCTCTGAAAACCTTTATACTTCCCATACCTCTTCTCTTCGTTTCAGTTTTTCGTAATCAGCTACCAAGGAAAAACGAGTTTTACTCATATGAGCCACCTTCTGAGACAGGAGCTTCAGGACACTGGAGGATCCGTTTGTCTCCAGCTTAAGTCCGGAGCCCATCTCTGCAGGGTTTGTGGCTGCTTGGGCCCTAAGACGTGCTCTAGGTGCAGGCAGGCACATTACTGCAGTAAGGATCATCAGACACTAGATTGGCGGCTGGGACACAAGCAGGCTTGTACAGAGTCAGGTAAGACTTCCTTGTACTGACTCAGTTTCCTCGCCTCAGTCAACCCAGATACTTTATTTTAGTTTCTGATTAAAGTTGAAATTAGAAAACTTTAAATGTTCTAAGAACTGGTAACATGAACACTTCAATAATGAAAGTGCAGTGTTGTTGAATCTTACTCATGTGGACAGCCTTTCTTGAGTATTGGCTTTTAGGACTCCCTAACCTAAAATACAACCAGCCATATTAACAGAGAAACATAGTAGTTAACAGTACTCATACATAAAGCTTCACTATCTTTTGGTTGACAGCATATACATCCCTGATCTGATTAAATTATCAGTTCTTAACTGTTTGAGTGACTTTGTAGACTGATCTATGCTTGTGCTAGTCCTAGAGTACATGAAGTTAAGTATAATATCCAATCCTCTGATAACAAGTGACTGCTAACAGCTGGTATATTTATTGTACCATTTAATCTTATTTTAGCCTACTGTGTATTTTACAGATATCATTGAGCCAGTGGTGGTGATAGATGCAGGAGGAGTTTGAGTTTGAGGCCCATCTGGGCTACATAGTGAGAGCCTGACTCATAAAACTCATAACTTCACATGTTCTATAGGCAGCAGCCTCGTACATTTAATGTCTGTTATTTCACTTGATGACTGGCGTAAGGCTACATAGTGATTGTCCTCTTCCACAGTGACTGATGTTCAAACTGTGATGAAATCACTCACCAACACTGATCTCAGAACTACACTTTAGAAATGGGAACATTTCGGATCACCTTCAAAACTAAATGTTTATTAATGAAGCTAATAACTTTTTTGTAGATCATTTAAACCAGACAGCTCCAGACCACAACTTCCTATTTCCAGAATTTGAAATTGTAACAGAAGCAGAAGATGAGATTACACCTGAGGCTGTGGAAATGGAAGATTATTCTGAAGTTACAGGAAGCATGGGTAAGGAGTTGGTGCATCAGTTTTACAGTACTATGATCAAATATACTTTGGAAAAAAAAACTTCAGTGAAGAAAGGCTCCATCAGTGTGTGTCTGTGGTGAAACAGAGAATATCATGGTAGAAGATTGTAAATCAAAACAGTAACTATAGAATGTATGACAAGAAGGGCCCTTTATAACTTAGTCTTTTAGATACATACTTTGGTTATCTTCTCTAGAGTTCATGCTCTAGGGCTGTCTATGCTGACTATTTAACAGAAACCTGAGTAGTAAACAACACAAGTGTAGTCACCAATCCAGGATTCACCCTATCCTGAGGCTGCTTATGCATGGGGTGCATTGCACACACTGCCTTGTACTTCCAGTGAGGAAATGAAGTTCTAGGTATTATGTGTTTGAACAAAAAAATAGGCTTTATAGTTTGATTCTAGATCTTGCTGACTCTAGAATTTGAACTTTTAAACTCTAAGGTCAGGTTTATAGAAACTAAATTAGAATCTCAGTTACTGGTTCATTTGCCACAAGCATTAAAAAATTAATGTCAGAGTTGTTTTGTGGCCCAGTTCATGCTTGGTAACAGGAATACACAATGGGAAGAATGGCAACTAGTAGTCAGGAGGAAGCCCATGAATGCTCAACCAAGTAAAATGTCTTGTGACAGATAAAAGGATGCTAGGCTGGAGAGATGGCTCAGAGGTTAAGAGCACTTGCTGCTCTTTTGGAGAACCTAGATTTGGATGCTATTCGAACTACCTGGATGTAACTATGATGTATCTACTCATGTGTACACTGTTGCTCATGTTTTTACAAGTGGCAAGACATGGAAGTTTTCCTTGAGAAAGGAAGTTAATGGGAGGGATGGTGTGCTCAAGAGTTGTGACTGTGGGACCTGGCAGTCATATGAGTAAGCATTCTATAAGAAGCAATCATAACAGTAAGCAGTTGAATTATATAACCACTTAATTCTACATGACTTCAAACCAGTACTTGACAGTAGATCTCTAGTAAAAATATATTTCAACAATGAAAAAAAATTAATGAGCATATTTTTCTTTTACTTGGAGACAGGTTCTCCTGTAGGCCAAGTTGCCTTGAATTCATCCTCTTGTCTCCACCTCCTGAGTACAAATATTACATGTGTTACATCATTTTATATCTGACTGCTGTATTTTATTGAGTAAATTGATGTACTGGGTCTGGGAAAAGAATAGTACAGATTTGCAAAAAGTAGGTCTGAATTTTTATTAGAAGATGCCAGCAACTCATAAGTACTTTTATCTACAACAAATATTTAAAATTCTTGAGATTTTTAAATGTTTAGAAATTGTTAGATCATCTTATTTGTAGTTGGTACTCCAGATCTATAAAATGATCTACTTAAAGAGGTAGTTGATTCCAAAACTAGGGAAGAAGTACTCAAATAATAAAAGAAAGTGGTTATTATCAGAAATTAAAGAAGTTAACATTAAGAATTCAGTAATCTATCATGTCTTTAATCCCAGCACTTTGGTGGCAGGAGCAGGTGGACCTCAGTGATTTCAAGGTCAGCCTGGTCTACAGAGTGAATTCCAGGACAGCCAAGGCTGTTAAAACAGAGAAACCCTGTCTCGAGAAACCATACACACACACACACACACACACACACACCAAACAAAAGTAGATCTTAGTGGTACAGACCTATAATCCCAGCTACTCAGGAGGCTTAAGGCAGGAGGATTCAAAGCCCAGGGCCTTCCAGGGCTACCAAATGAGGTTAAGGCAAGCCTGGACAAATTCACAAGGCCCTATCTAGAAGAATAAAAACAGAATGGGGGCTGGAACTCAGTGTAGGGTATTTTGCCCAGCATGTACCAGGCTCTAGATTCAATTCCTGGTTTTGAAAAACAGAAACTTTATGGTTTGAGCAGCAAGGAGAAAGACGTTGGGAGGGAGGAGAGGGACAGGGAGATACCTGTGGAGTATCTTAAGGTCCCCCCAATCATTAATGCTTTGCTTCTAAACTTGAGAGAACATCAGTCTGAGGGAATGTACATTCTCCATGCATCCTGGCTATTTATGGCCGTAAGTGCCTCCTCCAGTTTATCAAAATGGTAAGAAAGTGAATTTCAGCTTATCTGACTCAGGATATCAAAACTGTATTTTGATACATTACCAACACTAAAGGCTGTATTGGTAGCCACTGGTCTGTTCAAGAACAGTGGTTCAGGTTACGTAGAAGTTCCAAACTGGCTATGGAACAGGAAATGGCATTTCCTGACTGTGAATGAGTGCAGACTGGAAAGAGATAGGTGAGATATAAGGAGACTTGAAATAAGAATCCAGGCCGGGCAGTGGTGGCACACGCCTTTAAACCCAGCACTCGAGGCAGAGATAGGTAGATCTCTGTGAATTCGAGGCCAGTCTGGTCTACAGAGAAAGTTCCAGGACAGCTAGGACTGTTACACAGAGAAACCCTGTCTCGAAACACAAAACCAAACAAACAAAACCAAACAAAAAAAGAATTCAGATAGTTTAAGAACAATAGTGATGAGGATTCACATTGCAGGGAGTCCTAAGATGCAATGCTGTATGCCATCATCCAATTTTAACTCGAAGCCTTAAAGACTAGATCTATAATGATTACATAATGTTACCTAGAAATAAGCACTAATGTTATTTCAACAGAGGAAGCTATCTAATTAGGTTATTAACTAGATTCCCCATACAGAATTGTTAAGTTGTGGGGATTATCCCAGTATTCCATAATTATTGTGGTTTTTTTTTTTTCTTCAGGGAGAATACTTGAAGAAGAACTAGATTCCATGGCAAGGCATGAATCCAAGGAAGATCACATTTTCCAAAAGTTTAAATCCAAAATAGCCCTCGAACCAGAGCAGGTAAGGTGGAATTTATACCTCTTCATTATGTTCTCAAATTGACTATAACCCCTTTCAGCTTATAAAACCAGTATGATTCAAATGCCTATATACTGTATACACATAAATATATACATACACAATTCTAAAAAAAAAAAATGATATATTGTTAACTTTTCCCCATTAAGTTACTTTATCATAAACAAAAATCACTAAAGGCAACTTCCTAAAAATACTGAATTAAATAAGCATCCAGACCTTTACACTAAGGTGGTTTTTAGCAATGGTGATATATTTTAAACAAAGTGAATTTACCCTTTTTTAAACAACTTAACTGAGCACCATGTCCGACTACATATATATCCCTTTTTTATTTAAGGATTCTGACTATATATGAAAACAAGTACTAACTACTTTGGGCCACATTTTGTATGCAGACTCTAGTAATGAGTTATTCTTAACTCCTTTACAATGTAGTGAATAGGACTGAGATTCTATCATTGTGGGGCCAGTGCCTGTTGCTGAACCAGATAACCTGAGTTTGGTCCTCAGGACCCACACAGAAGTTGACTCACAGATTATCTTCTGACCTCTGTACTCACACTTTGACATGAGTGCTGCCATATGCATGTGTACACACACAATAATTTTTAATTGTTTTAAAAGGTTCTGACATCTTAGGGAGGAACATCACTATTTAGGAAATAAGCTGAAATAATGGCTTTGAGGTTTAGGGATGTTGGTTGTATATAGAAGCACATGTGGATTTTCTCTAAATGATCCTCAGGTCATCACATTCCATTGGAAATTCTTAGATGAAATGTGGTCCTTGTTGATTTTAGATTCTCAGGTATGGAAGAGGTATTAAACCCATCTGGATTTCTGGTGAAAATATTCCTCAAGAAAAAGATATTCCAGATTGCTCCTGTGGTGCCAAGAGGATATTTGAATTCCAGGTCATGCCCCAGCTGTTGAACCACCTAAAGGCAGACAGACTGGGCAGCAGTGTGGACTGGGGCGTCCTGGCAGTCTTCACCTGTGCTGAGAGCTGTAGTCTGGGCATTGGCTACACAGAGGAATTTGTGTGGAAACAGGATATAACAGATACACCTTGAAAAGGGTTACATTCTTAAAAATGTTCCTTATGCCTCTGTACCTCACAATTCCACCTCCAGGACTTTATCCCAAGGAAGCAGTTACCAAAGACAGAAGTATGAAAATGTTGGTTGATATACTATTTACAATGTCTCTATATTACTAAATGTATTCTAATAACAGGGAATTACATTTTTGGTATATCCATAATGAAGGGTGATAATGTTAATGTTACAAACATACATTGATACCAAGTAAGAGGGGTATAGGGTAAAAATAAACACCAGGATATTATTATTGATGTTCATGGTATGTCAACTTTGGAAATATTATGTGTGCACAGAAATAAATATGCTGGAGAGGTGGCTCAGCTGTTTGTAATTACTATTGTTATTTGTAATGTATTCATGTTTTGCCACATACTTCAGAGGCCAGAAGAAGACACTGAATCCCCAATCCCCTGAAACTGGAGTTACAGATCCTTGGGAGATGCTATGTGGGTGCTGGGAATCAAACCTAGGTCCTCTGCAAAAACAGCTAGGGCTCAGTTAATCTTTGAGTCATCTCTCCAGCTTCAGGCTCAGCTATTAAGAGTGCTTGCTACTCTTCCAAAGGACCCAAGTTCAGTTCCTAGCACCCACATCAGGAAGCTCACAACTACCTGTAACACCAGGTCCAGAGGATCTGATGACCTTTCACCTGTGGAGACCCAGTACATATATGGCATAACTCATGCAGATACACAAAACATACACATAAACAAAAAATAAAATCTTTAGAGTATCTGGATGGGGGCGTGGTTGGAAAGATGGCTCAGTGCTTAAGAGCACTGACTGCTCTTCCAGAGGACCTGAGTTCAGTTCCCAGCACCCACATGGCAGTTCGCAGCTGTCTGTAATTTGAGGTCTAGGGAACCCAACACCAATGCACATAAAATAGAAATAAAGAGAATAAGAGTCTGGAACTTTATCAATTTAAAAAAAAAGTGTTTGGAAGAAACATGTGTATTTCTTTAAACCATCACATTCACAGCATTTCTCCACCTCCAAATTTACAGTTAAAGAGGTTTGTAGGTAAAACTGAAGTAGTCAATACTGTCTGGTGCCAGAACATGGAAAAACTGTACTTTGTTAGACTGGGTAGGATGAAGGAGGAGCCAATAAAGGAGCAGTAGTCCCAGGCTTGACAGGAGCCTCGATTTGAGAAGGCCTTACTTCAGAACTGACCTTGAAAAGCCAGGGGACCTGCTTATAGAAGACTGAGAAACAAGGGCTTCGTCTTCCCTGTGCAAATACTTTGTACAGGCTGCCCTCCTGGGTTGACGGAGGTGAGTGAAGACAAGGAACAGGTCCTGGAAGCAGCACCCTGACTAAAGGGAGGTTCTGGGCCATCTTTCAGGTATGGGGTGTTCCATATGGTCCATGGCCAAGCAAATGGCCACATCTTAAGACGTTAACAGTGCTTCCAGTCTTCACCCACTCACAGTGAATTCCCAACATCAGAGACCCACACTAAAACAAACCTCAGCAGAGCTGTTGTGTTATATGTTACCTTAGCAGCCCTATTCACCTTGAATCTTAATCTGCCAAGGTTATATCACATTCTACTACCACTGACTATCTGGCTATAGCATATTATACAAAGTCCTGGCCTACGAGTTCATACCACCTATGTGTACATTAAGTTACACGTAGAACCATTTAGAGATTCCTAAGGGGGACACCTGTTATTTACCAAGCTACTTTTAAGCTTGTTCATTTTTAACTTGAGGTAGCTAAAATACTAAGAACCACACAGAACTAGTATTACAGCTGTAGAAGGAATTGGCAATTAGTGGTAAACGTAGAAACACAGTGACTCAGGAAAAGACCCAGACAGGAGTGTGGCGTCACATCCCAAATTACCTGTAGCCCTGTCCTACTCAAAATGTATTAAGAGAAAGGTCTGAATGCTAAGGGCTTTTAAAAGTAAATGTGTTAAGTTATTTATAAATGGTAAGGGCTATTATTTAGGGATATCCTCAGGTGGTATGGACATTAATGTACCAGCCAGGCACTCATGAGTACATTTGGGTCAACCTTGGAGGCCCATGGATTCAAGGCCAACTCAGGCCATAAACTGAGTGCCTGATCAGATTGGCCTGGGCTAGATATAGCAAGATCCCTTCTCACTAAGACCATTACCTTGTTTGGTTTTTGTCAGTTTGACAAACCTAGACATATCTGAGAAGAAGGAATCTTGAGAAAACAGCTCCATAAGACTGACCTGTACGCAGGTCTGTGGGCACACTCTTGATGGATGTGGGAGAGCCTAGCTCACTGGATGGTTAAACACCTGGGCAGGTGGTCCTAGATTGTATAAGAGAGACTGAGCAAGCCAGTAAGCAGCATTCTTTCATGGCCTCTGCTTGAGTTCCAGCCCTGTCTTCCCTTCATGATGGATTATAACTATAAACTGAAATAAGCCCTTTTTTCCCTAAGTTGCTTTTGGTCATGGTATTTTACAGCAACAGTAACACTAACTAACACAACCACTTTCTCAAAAAGACTGCTGCATGTGTAATCTCGGTACAGTACACTTAACATACCGGTACATACTAATTTGTCATTCCCTATGTCCTTAAGAATGAAGGGTTCTACTCTGGGGGTAGGTCAGTCACAGAGATCATCCCCTGCAAGCACAAGAGCCTGTGTTCTGTCACCAGTATGTCAAAACTAACAATGAGGATAAACAGATATACGTAATACAGAACTGGTTAAATAAAAACCTTGGTGAGACCTAGTGGTTCATGAGGCTTATAATCCCAGCTACTTAAGAGAGTAAGGTGGAATCATTGAGTTCATGGCCACCTGGGCTATAGAACCCTAATCCTGTCAACCTGTCTCAAATAAAAACAGGAAAGAAAGAAGAAAAAAAGTAAGGTACGTTTGCTGGGGAATGCCATTCTCTATGCTGTGAATGTATTGCTCTGATTGACTGATAAATACAATGCTGATTGGCCAGTAGCCAGGCAGGAAGTATAGTATAGGCGGGATAAGCAGACAAAGAGAATTCTGGGAAGAGGAAGGCTGAGTCAGGAGGATGCCAGCCTGCTGTCCAGGGAGCAGCATGTAATGGCACACAGGTAAAGCCATGGAATACGTGGCAACATACAGATTAACAGAAATGGGCTGAGTTTAGTGTAAGAGCTAGTCAGTAGAAAACTTGAGCTAATGGCCAAACAGTTTTAATTAATATAAGCCTCTGTGTGTTCACTTGGGTCTGAGTGGCAGGACACAGGAAAACTTTAGTTACATGCATTAAAGTCCCAGCCATTGAAATGTTAAATACCAGAAAGAAAAAACAAGATTACTACTTACCAAAACTACTACATGCCTAGAACGTAGGGTTCAAATACAATCAACTATTAACAGCAGTAATAAGAGTTCAATAAATAGATTGGAAAAAGCTAAATATATACCAACATTTTTTCTTAAAGTGTTATGAAAAAACATAATGAATTAATTTTTATGAAATGAAAATGCCCCATGTAAAAAGAATTATAAAACTTGAAAAGGAAAACATATAATCTTGAAGAGAAATACTAGAATGATGCTTTTCCAAGTAGTTCTCATATTACTAACATCAGTAATGTCTGGGAAGTGCAAGAAAGGGTACTTTGTACACTTTTTTGGGGGGATTGGAATCTAGTATTGATTTGTCAAAACTTAGAACACATAAATGGTTTATAATACATCAATTCCTCTTGTAAAAGTATACTATAGAAATCTATAATGTATTCAAAATACACATACAAGAATAACTGGTCCAGCACTATACAGTGTGTGCACTGCAGGTAACAAAGGACCATCCCTAAGGGAATAGTTCAAATCAAGGTGTCGAAGAGGATATTACATTGTATATCTTGGAAGGATAACTGATACACTGACTGCAAAAATGAAAGTCACAAAAGAACATATGCTTCATTATTTTTCCAAAAATGAGATGAAAAGTAGCCTCAAAGGACAGAATTGCACATTAAGAACTTAGAAAGCAACACACCGGGTGACTGTAACACCCTCGTCCACCGTTTCCTCACCACATTGAGTTCTGGGCCAGGATCCAGGAGTCGGCAAGGCAATACCAGCCCCCAGTGCACAGTTCTTTCCCACACTTGGTCCTGAGTGACATGGTAACTGGTAAGCACTGAGGACTGAATCCTTACTCTCCCAACTACTGGCATTCAATGGGACTCTTCTCTGTCTTATCTCAGAATGGTACTCTAGTAACCCCAAGTTCCAGGGGGCTAATGCCAACTGAAAACAGTCACTTGTGTGTGTGTGTGTGTCCCACCGCCACCGAGAGCTCAGGCATAATCTAGGTGAAGGGTTAGAAGACACTCACTAATCTGGAAGTTACCTAGGGAAATAGGTAAGGATGGAAATAAAAAGACTTCTTTCTGATTATACATACTCTGAACTGTGAAAAATGTACTTTTATAATTAAAAAAAGGACATAAAATGCTCCTAAAATAATCCAAGGCCTTATAAATGTCCACCTGATATTTCATGAGAAAAACAGCCATAACAAAAATGTTGTATCAGAGAAGCTTGCTATCTGTGGACAGGGCACCACACTTTTATACCTGAATTACTCAGAGCCCTCCAATGTCACTTACTAGCTATGAAACCTTGGATAAGACTCTGGCAAAGGCTGAAAAGGGAACAAAACATAACTAGTTTGGTGAAGATCCCAGACACTGTGGAGTATCTAGGAAACAAGGTGTTCAATGGGGACCATAAAACCAATGGCAAGTCCATTTTCACTGCAACAGGCAAAAAAGGAAAAAAAATGACAAGCAAACAAAACAATGGTCTCAGGCATTATAGCTAAAATAAATTTCTTTGACAGTATGATCACATGTCTTACAAGGTATCATTTATAACAAAAATCTAACAATTTACAAGCTGCGTGTTTTTTTTTTTTTGTGCAGAGTACTCTGAAGAAAGAAAAGTATGTACATTTGTTTTGATTAATACAACTATTCAGTTCTGCAATACTGGGAAGGCGGAATGTATCTGGCACAAAAATAACTCCTTAGAGTTACAAACTAGAAAAACAACACTTTTAAAAAAAGATTTTTACTTTTTCTGGTAGAAATATAAAAACTGGCTTATGTGGGAAAAGTTAAAATAAAAAGTCCAATTGTACAGGTGGCTTTAACACTTAAAGTTCTGTCCCTTAAACCAACAAACTCATCAACAGCAGTGTTTAAAATCTAATATAAATAAGTGGGCAGTGCTGCCCAGATAGCAGCACAGAGCAAGCGACTCACAGTGATGCTGCAGGTGATCTCAGTGCAGAGGAGGGAACCTTTCCAGTATCCTGCAGCAGGACACACATGTCACTTCACTGCCACCTGTGAAGAGTGTCCTTCTTCTCACAACTGTACCATCAGTGGTACCAAAACTGACTGGTTTTAAAAAACAAGTGGGTAGAGGAGGCGGGGTACATGGCAGCCACTATGTGGTCTTCCTGAATCCCTTTAAGATGGGGTAGATGTTTTCAAATGCTTCATAAATTTCTGCTCTAACTTTAGCACCTATGAAGACACATAGGAATAGAAATGAGATGGTTAAGTAACATTTCTTAAAATAGAAAGTAACATCACTACCTTAAAACAAAGCCACAAATACAATTCTCTCCATACCCAGTTAAGACAAACAATGTTATTGAAACAAATGGTAGAGGTTCCTTGTCATAATCCTAGCGTGTTTTGTTTTGTTTTGTTTTATTTTATTTTTCTTGGAGACAGGGTTTCTCTGTGTAGCCCTGGCTGTCCTGGAACTTGCTGTGTACCCAGGTTGGCCTGCCTCTGCCTCTGCCTCCTGAGTGCTAGGATTAAGGGCCATGCCCTGCTCTCTAGCTTTGTTTTTTAAAACATTATTTTCTTACCATTTTAAAAAATGGTACACCGGGTGACTTTTAACACTCTAGACCACCATTTATTTACCACAGTTGGTCCTAGGCCAGGATCCAGAAGTCAGCAAGGCAATACCAGCCCCTAGTGCACAGTTCTTTCCCACACTTGGTCCTGAGTAACATGGTAACTGGTAAGCACTGAGGACTGAATTCTTACTCTCCCAACTACTGGCATTCAATGGGACTTTCTCTGTCTTATCTCAGAATGGTAATCTAGTAACCCCAAGTTCCAGGGGGCTAATGCCAACTGAAAACAGTCACTTATTAGTGTTCCCTCCTCGCTTGCTTCCACAGTCAAGCATAATCTAGCTAAAGGCCGTAACTGTAGCAGGACTCTGCTGTTTTCATCCTTCCCCCTTTCTCATGAAGGTTAGGATGGGAAGCAAAATGGAAACAAAAACATCCTCACAAGGGTAGAAAACTGTCCCAACCCAGAAATGCCATTCTAAAATTATTTCCAATTTTGGTACACTACTTCCCCTTTTAACTTACCTGTTAATACAACTTTTCCAGAAACAAAAATAAGGAGAACAATTCTGGGTTTGATCATTCTGTAGATTAATCCAGGAAATAATTCTGGCTCATAGCTAGAAAGAAAATGGGAAAGAGTTTAGAAATCATCAGTTTTTGTGTAAAAGCAATGAGGCCTTGTGCTAGGAAGTAGTGAGTGGATAAGCAGATGTGAACAAATAGGACACACAAGAAGAAAACACTTTCACCAAACAAGAGCCACGTGTCATGGACATGGCAACAAACTACATGTCCTCCTATCACTTAATGCTGTCTTCACAGAATCTACATTTTCTGTGATTAAAAACAAGAGCTGTAATTCACGTTTTCTGATCCTCATTAGATTCATTTTGGGCAAGTCTCGGAATAGCAGCTTAATCTCACCATTCACTCTAAGAGCTGGTACTGACAGTCAGCCTTGTAATCATATCTCATCTCCTCAAGTAGAAATATTCTGGAGCTGTCAGTTTTTCTAGCAGGGTGACTTAACCAGAATGATAAACCAAATATGGAAATAAACCTACTCCTTGATCACACTGTCTACCTGAATTGACATTAGTTAGTGAAATTCTAACCTAGTGATTTTGGGTTTATTAGTTCAATCTGATAAAAAGACCTGTCTATCTTATATGTGACTGGTAGATAAACCCAGGAAAGATCTATATGAGGAAGAGCAACATTGAGTGAATATCTGAAACTCAAACAGGAGTTGCTAGGTTAAAAACTGAACCTAATGTTCCAGGTATCAAAGTGCCATGTGCAAAGGCCCTGAAGCAAGAATATCACCGTGAATGTGAGGGAAGTGGTAAGCTGGTGAGGCTGCAAATAGAAAAAAAGATACTGAGATAAGGCTTCGAGTAGGGAAGCTACGCAAATGTTCACCAGAAAATGGCAAAGAATAATAATGAGCAGCATATCCCTGCTGCTTATATTTATACTTTGCTGGTATGTTGACAAAAAAAAGATTCAAACCAGGAGAAAAGTGGTAGAAGAAACTACAAATTCATGTGTTTAAATGCATTTATTGACTAACAAAATGATAAGGCATACACAAGTGAATGAATATAAGTCATTTCATTGAAGGGGAGTTCAGGAGTCACTAAGTGACTAAGGAAATGGGAGTTGTAAGGACTGGAGAACTGCAGTACAACTGCAGACACCTTATGTTTACAAGCAGCACACTCAACTTGCAACTACATCATATGCCTAGAAACTGAATGTCTTAAATGTACTTCACCCTAGATGATGCCTGAGTAGATTATAAATGGATTGTTGCTAAAACTGATCCCAGTACCTCTCAGACCTACCTACTGAACTGCTGGTGGGTCAGCACAAGGCCTTCCAGCCTTATGGGGAACTTCACATCACAGCTCCCCACCATGTTTTGGATCTTGAAGTCTAAGAACTTAGCTGGAAAGCCCAACTTCTGCACAACTCTAGCGTATTTTCTTGCTGCTAGTCTGGATTGTTCTTCACTACAGAAAGGAAAAACAGTGAGTTATGTATGGGAGCCCAATGGAATAATTTAGAAGAATAACTTAAATGAAGTCTAAATTAGAAAAGTAATTAAACTATCCCTGAGTCCTTAACAAAAACCATAATCTACCAAAACATCAGCCTTGGACTTGCCACATTATTGACAAGCCCTAGGTTTAAAAGATGTGATGTAGCATATGATTCAATTATCACGATCACTGCTATTACTGCTACATTCTGACCCACAAATTTCTACTGAGATGAAAACTTTCTAAAACCATAAAAAAAAAAAATAATAAGGCCAGATGGTGGTGGTGCATGCCTTTAATCTCAGCACACAGGAGGCAGAGTCAGGTGGATCTCTGAGTTCAAGGCCAGCCTGGTCTACAGAGTGTGTTCCAGGACAGCCAGGGCTACACAGAGAAACCCTATCTTGGAAAAAAAACAAAAACAAAAACAAAAACACAAAAACAAACCAAAAACTAAATTAAAAAAACACTAGTAAAATTTACTATTGACAAATACACAAATTCTATCTTCCTTTACATCAAATATCTATTCTTAGGATACCATTATTGGACAAAACTGTGACTTTCCAACTTAGGAAGCTTTCATCTGAAAAGCAGGATACAAATACAATGCTACAACCAAAGTTGTACAGGACAGCAGGGTTAACAAAAATGATGCTATTCAAGGTGATTAAGATAACCCACTAAAAATAGCACGTTAAAAGTGTTAGACCAACCTAAGTCAGAAGCTCATTTTCTAGTAAAAGGGGGACTGTAGGGACCTGTGGGGCCCTGGCCCCCGTTTTGGGTAACTGTTGCCTTGCTTGCTGACCTTGACCTTGATATCCTCCCTATGCTAATTCCCTGCCGGGTTCCACCCTCCTGAATGCTTAAGGGAAGTTCCTTGTCTGTGTATCCTGCATGATGGGAGTTAACAGCATAGATGCAAGATTGTAAAACATCAGTAGTGAACTTCTGCCCTCTGGGGTTCTCCCATTGTGCTGTAAGCCTGTATTTAAGAGCTTCTCCCTCCTTCAATAAACGACATTTGGCAAAAAAAAAAATAAAAAATAAAAAAGTGCTAGTCCAGCTGGGCGGCGGTGGCGCCCACCTTTAATCCCAGCTCTTTGGAGGCAGAGCCAGGTGGATCTCTGAGTTTGAGGCCAGCCTGGGCTACAGAGTGTGATCCAGAACAGGCACCAAAACTACACAGAGAAACCCTGTCTCAAAAAACTAAAAAGTGCTAGTCCAGCTGGGTGGTAGTGGCTCATCCCTTTAATTCCATCACTCCAGAGGCAGAGGCAGATGGACTTTTTTTTAGTTCAAAGCCAGGTTGGTCTATAGAGTGAGTTCCAGGAAATCCAGGGCGGTTACACAGAGAAACCATGCCTTAAAACAAACAAACAAAGTGCTAGCCTGATAATATAAACCATATCCTTTTTTCTTTCATAATACATCCATCAGAAACAAAGAATCCCTTAAGATACCTCTTGGCTCCTGTGCACACCATTTTTCCAGAACTGAAAATCAATGCAGTTGTCCGTGGCTCTCTTATTCTCATGATGACAGCAGCAAACCGCTAAAATGGTCAGGAAGAAGCATTAAAATTACACTTAGGTTGACTATTATAGAGTTTCTGTTACTGGAGAAGGCTAGAGTGTTGTAGGTCCTGAGTCAAACTCTCTTGGCTATACCAGATATTCCCATCAATGCATTTAAAAACTTTTAGAATGTTTTTATTTTTTTATTCCCTTTCTTACATTTATCTACTCTTTTTTTTGCGTATTTCTTCTTTAATGGGCAGTTTTTAAAAATCTCTTGACTTTTCTCTACTGTTTTCTAACATTTTTCTCCTTTCTACTCTCTTGAACTTTCCAAGTTTGCCCAATTAAACAATCCATTAGTACCAAAGTCAGTACTGCAGAAAATACTTAAGGAATGCTATACACAAATGAGAAGACAGTCAGACATGAGAGCTCAGGAAAGAGTAAGAATTTTATGAGGAATAGATGAATAAATGAGAACCAATAAAGAATCAACCATGTCAGACTTAGTAAACCAACTAACTCCTAGTGATGACAGGTGAGAAAGCCAACCAGAAAAACAACCAAGAAAATTACAGGAATCAGATAATATTTTTCAATAGTAACTCTAAATGTAAATGGTCTTACTTATCCAATTAAAAGACAAAGGACTAGTTCTTTTTCTAATCCCACCATTTGCTGCCTGCAAGAAACACACCTCAATGGCAAAGACACTTGCAAACTGAAAGTGAAAGCAAGGAAAATGATACATAAGCAAATGGAAACAAAAAACAGGCAGAAGTAACTATACTAATAACTGACAAAGTAGGCATCAAGCTAAAATTAGAAGAGATGAGGCTACTATCTTAATAAGGTGAATGATCCATCAAGTAGATATTACAGTTGTAAATATTAGAAATAACAACAAAAACTTGGTTAGAAGTGACCAGTGGCCAATTTGATTCTTTATAGTTGATATTCTGGTTAGCTTCATACTCAACTAAAAAACCGGCTATGAAGTAGATCCCACATGTTTCCTATATTTAGGATGGTTCTTTAACTCAATCTCTAGATGCTGTCACATTTCCAGTTTCAAGATGACACACAATTAATGAAATCATAGTACAAAGCTGGGCACAGTGACATACTTTTAATTTAAGCATTCAGGAGGTGGAGACAGAAGGATCTGAGCTTGAGGCCATAAAAGTGAAATCACAGTATAAAGTATGCAACCCTTTTACAGACAGAAACACAAGGCAGGCAAGCATAGTGAGCAGTTTTGAAATCTGAACCTCCCGTGGTTTGGGCTATGCATACACCCTACTGCTAGTAATGCGCCTGGCAGCTGAGACTCTTACCTGCATGAACAATACATATACCACCCTCTCCAAACCAAGAAACTCAGGACCCCCATGTACAGAAATACACAAACAGCAAACTTCAAACAATGGAAGAAGTTTCTACTTCTCTTGATCAAACAGAATCTATTCAATCATACTCCAGTTATGTCTGAGTACGAGACGGGGAGGGCGGTGGGGGGGCTCCCTGATTCAGCTTGAAAATTTTTGGTGCAAAAAGGCAAGTTATATCCTCTGAGTAAACTTTTAGGGAGAATCCTCTATTACCATTTTATGCCCATACAAAATTGGGCATGCATATCATTAAAATCAGTTGCATCATGGGAAGAGACATTCATAGTAGATAAGTTACATAGCTTGAATGTATTTGCAAATAGAAAAACACACCCCTAATAACCAACTCCTCTTTCCTTTAAAACATATAAAATAGCGCCCCAGGCAGTCATCTGGGACCCTTGAGTCCTTTCTCATTTATGTGGCCCACCCTTACTCCTGACAGCATCTTTCTGATCTGTACTAAAGCCTATAAATGAACTGTTAGTTTGCAATCTGTGTGGACCTTTATTTCAATTCCTTGAATAAAAAGCCAAGAACCTGGGAACACAAGACGGCAGATTCTGACTACCAGTATCAGTACCAGAAGTATGAGGCTCTCTCACAGGAGGCCATGTAAGGAGCTGTCACAGGAAAAGTGTGAGGATGCTCACAGGAGGACATGTAGGGCACTCCCACAGGAGGAAAACAGAAACTCTCATGGACAACCTCCACTGAAAGTATATAAAAAAGGGGGAGAACTGAGATTCTCTGGCAAAAGAAATAGGGCAAAACTAAGACAGGGTTAAGGCAAGGTAAATGTCAAGGTTTCTGGAGACTTTACTAGAATTGTATGTTCCTTAATGACCTATTAAACTGTAAAAGGACAAAAGCCTGATTAGCCTCTTGCTGGTTATCAGACTATGTTTTAAAAACTGTCCCAAGTTCTTTCTGCTGCCGCCTTTTTCTTTTTCATTTATACAACTTAATTTCCAGGGCTGGAGAGATGACTCAGCAGGTAAGAGCATTTGTGCAAGCATGAGGACCTGAGTTCAGACCGCAGCACCCATGTAACAACCAGGTCATATCCCATGCACACCTGTAATTCTGGTTCTGTAGCTTGGATTGCCCCCCCCCCCCCCCCAAATGTGAGCTTCAGGCTCAGGGAAAGACACCAATAAAGATATAAAGGAGTATGGTGGAGAGTGACTAAGGAGGACATCCAGCACTCTTCTGGCCTCTGCATACGCTCACAAGCAAATGCACTTGCACATATACACCACTCACATATATACACAGTCACAAAATCATCTTATTTTCCTTTATTAGAAGAAATATATGAGGTACTGGTTTCCATGGTAAAGGTTTACATGTACATGATGACCCTGTGACAAACGCTTCCCACTTTAGGAAACTTTCTGCAAATCTTCTCATCCTAGCCTTCTCAAGCAACACCCAGGCACCCAGGCAGCTCTCCATCTGGACCTCACAAGTCTATTCATCTGTCAGTACAGATGTTCCATATGTAAAAAATATTTTCTACTGGTGTATGTAAGAAAGTCTTGCCGGGCGGTGGTGACGCACGCCTTTAATCCCAGCACTTGGGAGGCAGAGGCAGGCAGATCTCTGTGAGTTCAAGTCCAGCCTGGTCTACAGAGCGAGATCCAGCAAAGGCACAAAGCTACACAGAGAAACCCTGTCTCGAAAAACCAAAAAAAAAAAAAGTCTTTTAACACACACTAGGCTATTTATTATCTTAGAAACTAGTGCTTTCTCCCTCCTCCCAAATCTTTATTTATTTTTTTTCTCTTTTCTCCAGTTCCAGTATTGTGGCTTGAATGAAAATGGACCCCATGGGCTCATATATTTGAATGCTTAGTCACCAAAGAACAGTATTTGAGAAAGATTTAGGAGGATTAAGAGGTGTGGTCTTGTTGGAGGAAGTATGTTGATGGGGTGGGCTCTGAGGTCACAAAAGCCCACTCCAGGCAAGTGTTTCCTTCCTTTCTCCCTCTCTCTCTCTCTCCTCTCTCTCTCTCCTCTCTCTGCCTGCTGCCTTCTGATCAGAATGTAAAGCTCTCAGCTACTGCTCCAGTACCACACCTGTCTGTTTCTGGCCATGATGATCACAGACTAACCCTCTAAAACCGTAAGCAAGTTCCCAATTAAATGCTTTCATTTCTAAGAGTTGCTTTGGTCATAGTGTCTTTCCATAGCAATAAAACAGTAACTAAGACATCTGGTAATACAAAAGTCTTTGGTCTTGCTAGGCCAGTGCTCTACCACCAAGCTACACTCTAATCTCCTGCAATTTCTGTCAGAAAAGCCATCTGTGGCCATACCACTCAGAACACACCTGATCTTGTCTATCAGAAAAAAACTTCAAAGTTACACAAAGGTGGGAAAAATGTAACAAACTTCTTGTACTTACAGCCAACAATTATTAACTATTGATCAATCTTTCTCCACCCATGTAATCCATCCCTAATTCTCCCACAGGATTACTGAAGTAGGTACCACAAATATGTCACCAGCTATTCTTCAGGATATAAATGGAATATTCTGTTTTCCAACTCCATGTGGTCCCCTTCACAATGTGAGTGTATGTGTAGCATGAATCTTAAAAGGTCTTACTAATTAAATAAAACATGACGTCAGTTATTGGGGTGAATGCTGGAAGATCAGAGAGACAGAACAGGCCACAGCCACCTCACCTTGCCCGTTCCTCAGCTGATCCTGTTTCCTCGGACTGGAAGCCTCTGAGTCCTCATCCTGAATGAATCTCAGCTGAACTGCTGCTAGAAGCCTGAAAGCTTAACCAGCCAAATGTTTCTAGTTCCTGGTTCTCACGCCTTATATATCTTTCTTTCCTTTCTACCATCACTCCCTGGGATTAAAGGCTCACTTTCTGGGATTAAAGGTGTGTGTCACATGCCTGGCTATTTCCAATGTAGCCTTGAACTCACAGAGATCCAGAGGGATTTCTGCCTCTGGAATGCTAGGATTAAAGGTGTGAGTACCACCATTTTCTAGCCTAAGGATCTAATGGCTTTTCTGTTCTCTGACCCCAGAGAAGTTTATTAGGTTGCACAATATTTTGGGGAACACAATACCACCACATCTATGTATGAATTTCTACATTTAGAGGGTAATATACATAGCAGGTATTCAGTAAAACACAAGTTAAAGAACTGAGGATGCAGCTGGGCAGTGGCGGTGCACGCCTTTAATCCCAGCACTTGGGAGACAGAGGCAGGCAGATCTCTGTGAGTTCAACACCAGCCTGGTCTACAGAACAAGTTCCAGGACAGCCAGGGCTATACACAGAGAAACCCTGTCTCGAAAAACAAAACAAAACAACAAAGCAAAAGAACTGAGGATGTAGCTTAGACAGCACTACCCTAGTGTGGCTGAGGTCCTAGGTTGAAACTTCAATACTGCAAAAACAGGAAAACAAAACAAAATGAAAACGTCCCAAAATGAACTTTTCCTAGGCACTTAACATTCAAGATAAGCATGATACCACTCATTTTGCTGGTATCAAGAAACAAGCGCAATACAAACTTCTCAACAATAGATTTAGGAAGAACTTTCTCTGTATCTTATACAGTTTGAAATACATGAAAATGGGTCTAACCTTGGGATTATATTCAGCATTTCGGGCACGAAGTGCAATGGTCTTTAGGTCAAGTTTACATCCAAGATTCACCGTGGATACAATGTTTCTGCAAGAAATTTGAAAACATAATTACTTAAAATATTTAACTTTTATACAAAGAGGGCAATGGTCTTTAGGTCAAGTTTACAACTAAGATTTGCTATGAATACAATATTTCTGCAAGAAATCTGAAAAGAAAACATGATTCAGATTGCTGATCCATTATTTTTCACTAGGCTTTAATTAAAAAAAAAAATGACATGACAAAACAAAAAAACTGATTTTAAATGTTTAAAAAGTGCCACATACCAGATATTTTTACTCAGTACCCAAAATGTACCCTGCAGTGTTAACTATCACTCCCATGTTCAAAGCATCTGAAACTCTAGGGAATGGACTGTGTTTGGCTTGGGATGCACATGACTCCCAAGTGGAAGAGCCAGGACACCTTGAGGCTTCATTTAACTATCACCCCTCCTTCCTGAGCTCTGAAATACTACTAACACTAGCTCACTATTAAGTCACTACAGGAAAAACAGGCAGACGTGGACTTTCTCAATCTTCCCAAATAAGCTATCTTTTGGAAAAATGGAATTCAATGTCTTTGGCAAGGGAAGAAAATATGTCTTCTTTTCTGCTATTTACCACAGCGAATCATGTTAAATAGAATCATCTTTAGCAGGCTGAGGAGATAATTTAGCTTGTAAAGAGCTTGCCATGCAATCATGAAGACTTGAGTTCAATCCCTGGAACCCATGTGAAAAAGCCCACAGTGATAATGTACACTTGTAATTCTAGTGCGAAGGAGATGGAGGCAGGTAGATCCCTGAGGCTCATTGGCTAGTCAGCTCAGCCAAAACAGCAAATTTCAGGCCAGTTAAAATATTCCATCTTAAAAACCAGGGTGGGAGCCGGGCGGTGGTGGCGCACGCCTTTAATCCCAGCACTCAGGAGGGAGAGCCAGGCGGATCTCTGTGAGTTCGAGGCCAGCCTGGGCTACCAAGTGAGTTCCAGGAAAAGGCGCAAAGTTACACAGAGAAACCCTGTCTCAAAAAACCAAAAAAAAAAAAAAAAAAAAACCAAACCCCCCCCCCCCAAAAAAAAACAACAAAAAAAACCAGGGTGGGTAGTGAGTGTCCTGAGAAATGACTCTTGAGATTCTCCTCCAGCATACATAGGGAAGTGCCTGTACACACGCACAAAATCTATCATCATTCACCTGGGTCTAAAAGACTGTTTCATGGCACTATGTCCCATTCTTGAAGCATTCTATGCAATACTTTTTTTTTTTTTTTTTTTTTTAAATCTCGAAACAGGATTTCTCTGTGTAGCCCTGGCTGTCCTGGAACCCACTCTGTAAACCAGGCTGACTTTGAACCCAGAGATCTTCTGGCGTCTGGCTCCCAAGTGCATGCTCTGTGGATATAGAAATAAGTGTATGTCCTAAGCTGGTTCTAATAGATATAATCAGAATTACAAACAGAATGTCCGTGGAAGTCAAATAGGCATAAAACATTAGTTTGGAGCAGTGTAGACAAAGGAGAGCTAACAGGGCTTACCTCTCTAGAACCCTTTAATCAGGCCATACGCTTCCCTAAGGTAAAGCTACATACTTGTTACTAAGTAGAATCTGGATTTGAGCTGTTTCAGGAAGAAAGAAAAAAGCCTGTATCTCCTACCTTTTTACATATGGGAACTAATTCACTTAGGCAGAACAATTCATCAAGACAAGAACTGCTATCCTCACTTTTAAAGAGAGACACAAATCTCCAAAGATATAAATACAGCCTTCACAGCAGAACTGTAGAAAAACCTGGACCTAAGACCTCTGCTGACACTATGGCCAAGGCTGTGATACAACTGGCCTGTGACTCAGTCAATTAGCTACAGAGAAATGTCCACAGTATTGATAAAACTCAGTTTTCATTTCAGTGGCCCAAACACATAAATACAAGCAACTCCATTTCTAAGGAAAGGTTTTGCTGAGAGCACTGACTCAATTCTGTAGCTTCAATTCCTTGCCAAGAGCAGATGAAGCCACAGTGTAACAGAATTACCAGAGTCACTTCTTTAAGTAAATCCACTGTCTGAAAGCAAATAATGTAATACCACTGAGAGCCTCTGGTGCAAGGGTCAGAGGACAGGGAGTGAGCACACACACACACACGTCACACACGTCAGGGGAGAAGGAACGAGAGCACACGGGCTAAGAGGTACTCACTGTAGCTGTGGTACAATCCCAGAGCTCTCAGAGGCTGGTGTGGCAGGAGTGATAGGGGTCATAGGGGTCATTGGTGAAGGGTACAAGGGAGTGGTGCCTGGCAAGGGTGCAGTGGTCAGAGTCTGAGAATGGAAGAGCTGTGGTGTCTGGCCTGAGGCACCCTGTGTGGACTGCTGAGATGTTGATTGCTGTACTGAGGCTGCTGCAGTTGCTACAGCCTGCTGCTGCTGCTGTTGCTGCTGCTGCTGCTGTTGCTGCTGCTGTCTCTGTTGCTCTTCCAAAATGGACAGACTATTGGTGTTCTGAATAGGCTGTGGAGTGAGTCCTGTGCCGTAAGGCATCATTGGACTAAAGATGGGAATTCCAGGAGTCATGGCACCCTGTGGAAAGCAAAGAGAATGATAAGACATTAATGTTGAGTAATACAGGTTTTTTCCTAGTAGAACCCAGGTAAAGTATAAAGTCTGGTGCTTTCTGAATATAACAGGTCATTAAATACTAGGGAAGAATCTGGCATCCTGAGATGCATCACTTTTCTCCCTAGTACTGAACCTAGTAGATGAGCGCTTAGCATCTGGAATCTGACTGTTATTTATGATATGCAAGAGAGATGCTTAGCCTCCCGAGCATATCTAGACCATAAGGACAAAGCATAAGTGCATGTCCCTATTTAAAGTGCTACGCATGGGCTGGGAGCTCAGTGGTAGAGCGCTTGCCTAGCAAGCGCAAGGCCCTGGGTTCGGTCCTCACCTCTGAAAAAAAAAAAAGAAAGTGCCACGCAGTATACGAGGATGACCCACTAACTTAACATGTGACCAATTTGTTTGATGGATCACAGTCACCTAGAGGTTCAAGATGACAAGCTCATGGCCTACTCTATCATACTACTTGAAAAAGCTATTTGTTCTACTAAAAAAAAAAATCAACAAAGCCTGTAAATACTATTAACTGCCTTTTCTATGATGCTTCTATGCCTTACATTGTTATATTTAATAATTATTTATGTGGAGTATGAAGAAAAAAGACGGCAAAATTTATACTGAATTGGTAACAATCTAAGTCTAATTCTATCGCAACTATGCACGTTTTACATCAACACTAATCTTGAACTTTGAAAGTAGATTTGGTTGTCATCTTAGGCTAGAAAAGTGACAACAACAGGGTCAAGAAGGAACCTTCTGGATTAAATGGAATAACTGTTCCACAGCTCACACAGATGGAACGGTCTTCTAAATAAATTAGGTTCCAAATAAACTCCCAAGCTGACTCCCCAAGCAGAAGGGCATCATGCTTACCCAAAGCAGAAATTTCCACAAAGTAAATAAGCTTAAAAATATACAAATCCATGTTCAATACTGGATGGCTAAAGTTTACCGTCTTTCGCTTTCTCTTAAAGGGAGTATGTCAGCCCTCCTTGCCCCTCCTTCCTGCTCTATTACCTGTGGGGAGGCCAAGCCCTGAGCATAAGGTGGGAGGCTGTTGTTCTGGTCCATGATTCTCACTTTCTTCAGTACTCGGATTTTATCTAGAGCATCCTCTGCAAATTCTCCTTAGAAACTTCTTTTATTTTCTGGGTTATCTTCACACACCATAAAACAGTGATGCTCTGCTTGGAAAAAAATGCTTTAAGTTTAAACAGGTTTCAGGTTCATATAAAATATACACACACCAGCTATCTTGGAGAAAATGTACATATCCCTAGTCCATGTTTCCTGTGACTCACGTAAAACTGCCAACAAAACAAACACTACGTTACTATGTTCTTAAATATTCTAAATAGTCTAGCAGTACTGAAAATGAAGGTGTGAAGATCAGTAATAAAAACTTTTGGAAAAAGCTGCCAAGAAATGGCTCAGCAGGCACAGGCACACGCTGCTGATTCTGATAATCTGAGTTCACCCACATGGTGAAAGGAGAGAACAGATTCTCACAAGTTGACTCTAGACATAAACATGATTTATTTTATATATTATATGTGTGGGTATTTTGCCTGCATACCTGCCTGCGTACCACTTGCAGGCCTGGTGCTGGCAGAGGCCAGAGGAGAGGGTCAGATGCCCTGGAACTGGAGTTAACAGATGATTGTGAGCCACCACAGGGTCATATATATACTTAAAATAAATATGGGTCTTTGGATATACAACTTGTAACTTTGAAATGTGTATACTTTTTTTGTGAAATTAGATGATAACAAATGTTTAGATTAAGATCAAATTATAGGGCTGGAGAGATGGCTCCAACCTGGGTTCTCTGGAGAAGCAGGCAGTGCTTTTAGCCTGTGAGTTGTCTTTTCTAAGAGCTGGAATCAGGGACCAGCCCTTTGGAACACCGCACCACCACCATCACCCCCAGCAAAGGACTTTTTTTTTGTATGGGGGAACACCTAGGGAAAACTAATTCCTAAGCAAACTGTACTACCAGAGGAGAACACTTATTAAGCACTGTTTATATAGCACTATTAGGTCAATGCTGGTTTTTAAATATTCTGCTCAGTTTTATACCCTTTACAATGTCTCAAGCATAAAATGTCACAAATAATGAACTTGACACAATATGCTTTAGGTAATCACTTTTTGGTGTTCTAATTTTAATTAAAGACAGATTAACAATCAATGAAACATTAATTTTAGAAATACAATATTCTTAACTTTTCAAAACTATGCTTGGAACTGGTCCCCCCCCCCCCTCCCCCCCGCCCCCAAAACAGGGTTTCTCTGTATAGCTTTGTGCCTTTCCTGGAACTAACTCTGTAGCTCAGGCTGACCTCGAACTCACAGAGATCTGCCTGGCCCTGCCTCCTGAGTGCTGGGATTAAAGGTGTGCATCGCCACTGCTGCTGCCATGACCACTACCACCGCCCGGCGGAACTGGGTTCCTTACATCATCATCTCTTTAGTGGTCATGGATATGCAATATGATTACGGATTAAGAGACTATGAAAAGAGCTTTTTTTTTTTTTTTTAAATTTGTAATGGTAGTGATAGAACCCAGAGCCTCAAAAATGCTAAGCAAATGTCCATCCTCGATTCTTTAAAGACATTTTTTTAAAATCAGTTCAGTTCATGCAGACCAATAACTTGCTCAGAGAGGCCATAAGGACTGAAGAAATCAACAATGGATGAACGGACAGAATAAGCTAACAAATCAAGATTAGTCTAACTGTTAGGTAGTGGCAGCGCACAGAGAAAGTTCCAGGACAGCCAGGGCTACATAGTGAAAATCCTGTTGGGAGAGCATGGTGAATCTAACTATATACACATAGTATGCACAGGACAGATATTAGCTATTGCAATTAGATCTTTTTAAAGAAGATTTTCATTTTATGTGTATGAGTGTTTTGTATGCATGTAAATATGTGCATGACATGTGTGGTGCCTGCAGAGGTCAGAAAAAGGGTATTTGGTTCCCTACAACTGGAGTTTCAGATGGTTGTGAGCCACCATGTAAGTGCTGGGAACCAAACCTAGGTCCTCTACAATAGCAGCAAGTGCTCTTAACCACTGAGCTATTTCCCCAGCCTGACAATCAGATCTTATTCTAAACATTTATCATCATCTAATATCACATAGGACATACAGGCTTCAAAGTTACAAGTCGTATATTCAAAGATCCACAGTCATGTTAAGTATATGCTGGTGGGCTGGAGAGATGGCTCAGAGGTTAAGAGCACTGGCTGTTCTTCCAGAGGTCCTGAGTTCAATTCCCAGTAACCACATGGTGGCTTACACCCGTCTACAATGGGATCTGGTGCCCTCTTAGGGTATACAGGCATACATGCAGACAGAACACTGAATACATAATAAATAAATCTTCAAAAAAAAGGTATAAGCTGGTACAGGCATTTTCATGTTAGCTGAATCAATGAAAGAATTTCATAATCACTTTGAGAGGACAAAGGACCCAAAAGATAACCCTACAAACTCACTATTGAAAAAATGAAGAGATGCCTGTTTCCTAGAGATACTAGCTATGTGAGAGATATTAAGGTTACAAGAAAATTACACTTTTTCTGATATCATCAGAAAATGTATTTATTATTCTGTAACAGAGGTGCTCAGATACAAAGATAAAGAGGATACAGTCCTTATCAAACAGTCCAATATAAAAAAAAATACATATAACTGCAAAAAACTAGCCAGCACTAAAATTGCAGGTATTTACTAAGGCATGATGCAAGAAAGCTGAAACCAGCATACATGACTTCAAAATCTTTGCATCTAGGAATGGGCCTGGCATGTAGTACATGATCCTAACTGAATGCTATGGAAGAAAGAATACAAGCTACAGTCAAGGGGCTGCAGACATGTTCAATAGTTAAGAGCATTACTGCTCTTCAGAAGACCTAGGTTTGATTCCTACCACCCACATAGCAGCTCACAATTAGCTGTAAATCCAGTCCCAGGGAATCCAGTGCTTTTTGGTCCTCCATGGGCCCCGGGCATGCATGTGGTACACAGACATACAGGCAAAACATTCACATACATAAATCCTTTAGAAAATCAAGAAAAAAACTAAAGTTACGTACCCTTTTGAGAGGCCAGATCTTCCACAAAGCAGGAGCAAATTAACACAGGTCTAGCAAGAGGAACAAAAACATATAAATCAGCACTGCATACAAGTGAAAGGGAGACAAAAAGAGCATGCAGTATGTAAGTAACAGGCTTAGTGACAATCACTCCAAGAGATGACAACAGCAGGTGGGGTTATATAATTCGGAGTGTAAGATGTTATTACACAGGCAATGGGATTTTTAAGTTAAAGGATTTTTTTTTTTTTTTTTTTTTTTTTTTTTTTTTTTTTTTGGTTTTTCGAGACAGGGTTTCTCCGTGTAGCTTTGCGCCTTTCCTGGGACTCACTTGGTAGCCCAGGCTGGCCTCGAACTCACAGAGATCCGCCTGGCTCTGCCTCCCGAGTGCTGGGATTAAAGGCGTGCGCCACCACCGCCCGGCCCAAGTTAAAGGATTTTAAAGTGCAGTTTGAGTACCTCCTTTGTCAAGAGCAGAGAAATCTGAGAAAACTGAAGACTGAAAATTCAATTTCAGGGGTTTCTGCTTTAGTTGAGCCCAAAGATAATAAAGGCTGGATTTAACGTCCAAAGTATCGCCAGAGATTTATCCCGATCACTTTGTCAAATGAGTTTACCGAAGCGGTTGATTATATAAGACGAAAATTTGTAGCATGCTATGCAGAGGTCATCTCACACCTGCAGACGATATAAACCATCTTTCCTCACCTGTCTCATAAAACCGAAATAATCACTACACTAACTTATTCTTAGGCTGTTGTTCAGGGTCTTCGTCTTTTGGAAACTGAGCCATCAAATTGAATATCTGAGAAACCAGTTCTGCAGTCTTCAAGCGTCCTAACCCAGTCCGGCATCTTTTCCCAGAAAAGCCTGCCAAGAGTTTTGGAAAACCACGCTAACCTGAGCCTGGAGACAGAGAACGTGTAAATAAAGTAAGTAGCGCGTGTTTATATGTTAATCTCTACTGTGCTTCTGACGAGATGTTAACAGTCTCAAAGCCGCTTCCGAACAAAACTATCCTTACTAGGGGGACAAGACGAGCAGCCACAGGCCTGGGTAAAAAACTGTTTTTCTAACAGGGGAAAGCAGCTGAGGTGTGCGGTGCGCGGTGCTGTCCGGTGCCAGCCCCTCAGAGACTCTCACACTTGGCACTGGGTTTTAGGACCCCGCCGAAGCGGTGGAGGCCCAGCGACTGGTCCTCGCTGAGCCGCCGCGCTCAGCACGCGCGGAGGACCGTTCCCCGCCCGGCCGCGCTACCATGCCGTGTCTGCTCCGGCCGTCTCCGGGGACCCGCTGCAGAGGTCGCCTTTGTTACGGCCCTCACAGCAGAGAAAAGGCTGAACGACCGTTACCTGGGCACTGCGGAGAAAATGACGCGACCGCAGAAGCCTACCCAAACCGCCAGCAAGTACCCGCCACCGCTACCGGACTCGACCCCACCGGAGCCTGACGCGCATTTGATGTCGTCACTTCCGCCAGTTGCGCTCTTGACTGGAGCCCGGCCTGGGAAACGAGGGGCGGAGCTTCCCAGAAGTTCCGGGGCGGGGCCCCTCGGCAACCCTTTTTAGAGCGCTGTGGAGTGTGTAGCGGTAACGGTTGGGAATGTGGTAATCGGATCAAACTCAAGCAAGCATTCTACCCCTGAGCTACATCCTCAGTCTTCCATGTTTTTGTTTGTTTGTTTGCTTGCTTGCTTGTTTGTTTGTTTGAGAAAGAGTTTCTCTGGGTAGCCCTGGCTGTCCTGGGACTCACTCTGTAGAAAAGGCTGGCCTCGAACTCAAGAGATCGGCTTGCTTCTGTCCCTCTGCCCCTTTGCCCTCCTCTGCTCCCTTGCCCCTCTGTCTCCGGAGTGCTGGGATTAAAGGCATGGGCTACCACGCCCTGCTAGTCTAACATGTTTTTAAACTCACAGTGTTACCCTTGGCAAGATCACAGCCTCCTCCACTTAGTTCCGTAAAGTGGATGAAAGTTTAGAGCTTTGTGCAATCCATAATGTGAATGGCAAGCAGATACTCCTTATCATGTTCTCAGTGAAAGTTAACTCGTGTCCAAAAAAGGACAAAACAGGCGGCGTTATAGTCACAAATTCATTTACATTTTTTTCTTACGCTGCTTCTTAATGCTTGATTGAATTCCAGCATATCTTGATTTCTTCCTTCTATGGTTTATCTAGGCAGATACATGTATTGTTCTTACTTTCTTTCCCTTGTATTTTGCACTATCATCGAAGTAATGAGCTCTTTTAGGTTAGCTCTGTGTGTGTGTGTGTGTGTGTGTGTGTGTGTGTGTGTGTGTGTGATGGACAGTATCTGTGTGTGTTGTGTATATGGTGTTGACCTATGCATGGACTCTAATAAGTACAATAGTATTATGTAGTTATTTTCTCCTAAATGAAACATCCTCTCCTGGAAGGACAGGGAACCTCATAAGATTTAGGAAATTAAGAAAATTTAACAAAGGCCTAACAAGAGGCAACCTAAGTGAAGTTCATTCTGGCTTACAGTTTGAGGGCATACAGTCCATCGTGGGAAATCACGACACCTGGAGAAGGGGGAGTCACACTGCATCCAGGGACTGGAAGCCTAAACAGATGAATGTTAGTTTGCTTCTTTTTTATTTAGTCCAGAAAGCCAGGCCGTGAGATGGTACCACCTATATTCAGGTTGGATTTTCCCATCTCAGTTAAACCATCCTGAAATAACCTGTATAAATATGCCCCCAGGTTTTTACTAGGTGATTCCAGATTCTGTCAAGTTAATACTAACCATCATGTTCTGGCTAGGGAAACCTAGTATTGCTTCCTGGGTCGCGTGGCTGCATATACCACACAGCTGACCACGCATCCTGACTGCATCCTGACCGTCAGGCCTTGAACACAGCAGGGGCTGCTAATCCTTCCCAAATGCTGTAACACATCACCAATGTGACCATTCGAGTTGTCGCTGCTCTGTAATTGGGTTCATTTTTGGGGATGGTCAGACTTTTAACTTTTGATTCGCCATGAGTGAATCCAAATGTTTTCTTGAGGTTGGAAAAACAGGTCTACTGGAATTGGCGGATTCAGGATATGGCGGGACTTAGGCTCAGACCTCCCAGAGCAACGACGAGGGCGGGCTAGAGGAGCCCGGTGGGTGGGTGGGGGCGGGGCGGGGGACGGAAGTGGACCTGCCCCGGCGGCCATTTTGCCGTGAGACAGCAGGAGCCCGGCGCGATGCTTTCCACTGCTGCTTACAGGGATCCCGACCGAGAGCTGGCTATGGGGCCTCACGGCTCCGCCGGCCCTGTACAGCTGCGGTTCTCACCGTATGCCTTCAACGGAGGGTAAACGCTCGGGTCTGCTGCGCTCACCTTGGTCGAGCCCGGGGTCGCGGCGGGCGGGTGTGGGAATGGCGGAGATGCAGCCTGTTAGGGCGCTCCGAGGCCCGTACCCGGACCGGTGCACCGACGCCCTTGGTGCCGCCTGCTCCCGCAGGGCGGCTGCAACCTGAACCCTCCGCTCTGCGGGCTGTTGTTTCGTGGGGCTTGAACAGGTTTCCAAAGCCAGCCGGAGAGGGGCGGTATTCTTGTTAGGATTGGTTTGCCCTGGTTGGTAGACGCGTAGCTGTTTCTGTGGCCGAGCCGTCTGATCATTTATTATTTCAAATAGAAAATAACGTTGATGAATTAGACTTAATTTTGTAGATCACTGATTTTTTTTTCTTTTAATGCTTGTTGGGTTTAAGTTCAGGGGTGACATATAGCAGTTGTTTTGTTCTCTGAGACGTGCCCTGCTGGGCAAGTCCTACTGAGCTGTGTCCCCGGCCTTAGGCGGTCGGCCTGTTTGTGTGTATTATCTCAAATTGCTTGTGCATTTTAATTCTGCTTTATTCGAAGGGATTTTTTCCTTCGAATTTAGGATCTTTGACAATACAGGGATATTCTTCATCAAATTTTATACGTTGAAACAACCATTATAAAAAAAAAAAACAACGTAGTTTGTTAAGAAAAGCAAAACAGCCAGGAGGTGGTGGGGCATGCCTTTAATCCCAGCGCTCGAGAGGCAAAGGCCAGCCTGGTCTACAGAGCGAGTTCCAGGACAGTCAGGGCTACAAGGAGAAACCTTGCCTTAAAAAAAAAAAAAAAAAAAAAAAAAAAAAAAGGAAAAGAAAAAAACATTAACTATGTCTTTATGAATGTTGAACATTGACTATATAAGGAGTGAAATAGTGGTTTTAACCTTGATTGTGCCATTTGAAGAACAAATGTGAATGTGTGCTGTGTGGGTTCCTTTCAGTTTCTTGTATAGGTTGAGGGAGACTCAAGGTGGTTACATTTTTGTAAGCTGCAAGCAGTTAAGTGAATATTCATAGTCTTAGTCCTTGGCTCTTGGCATTTAAACAGCCCTGTCAAAGGGCTGGTATGTATCCCTGCAGGCCAGAAGAGGGCATCAGATCCCATTACAGATGGTTGTGAGCCACCATGTGGTTGCTGGGAATTGAACTCAGGACCTCTGGAAGAACAGCCAGTGCTCTTAACCACTGAGCCATCTCTCCAGCCCTCCAGTGTGCTTCTTAACTCTGCATGTGAGCACTGAGTACTTACGTTGTAAGGCGTGTTAATAATTTCAGGGTGTTCTGAATGCAGTACTCATTCACTTTTTAACTTCCTGTAGTTCCTCTTAACTCATTACTTTCCTCATGGTACTTTCAACTCTCTAGTAAATTACACTCTCTCTGTCTCTGTCTCTCTCTTTTGTTCCTTTTAGCATTTATTGCAGCTAGCCTGCCAAGCAGCCTCTGGTTCTTTATTTATGAAGGTGTGACTCAGTGTCTTCCCTATCACCTCTTCCCAAGGAGGCACTAGAACAGGATTTGTGTCCCATTTTATATTCTGTGTCATATTTTTGAGAAAATTGAAGCCTTCAGAAGTTAACTTGTCCTCAGGCTTATAATGGGGAGGGTGCCATTAGAATCTAGGTTAGTAATGTTCCAAGATGACATACAGCCAGGGATACTTTCCTCCTGTCTTTTGTCCTTCACTTGAATTCTACTCTTATATCTAATAGATTTACCCAGACAGGTCCTGTGGAGCACACTCGTATTTGACGAGATAGAGTTGCCACCCTGAAGAATTAAATTTTTTTTTGTCTTTTTTTTTTTTTTTTTTTTAATTTATCAGTACTGTACTGGCAATTGCTGGAGAAGATTTTTCCATTGTTGCTTCAGACACTCGGTTGAGTGAAGGGTTTTCAATTCATACCCGAGATAGCCCCAAATGTTATAAATTGTAAGTAAATCAATCTTTCTTTTTTTCTTTCTAAGATTTATTTTATGTGTGTGCATGTTTTGTCTGTATGACACCATGTGTGTGCAGTGTCCACAGAGGTCAGAAGAGGGCATTGGCTCCCCTGCAGTTATAGTTGGTTGTTAGCTGCCATGTGGATACTGTGAGTTTAACCCACCCAGGTCCTCTGGAAGAACGGCCAGTGCTCTTAACCATCCATCGAGCCATCCCTGCCCATGAATAAATATTTCTAAAGACACATTCACTTGCCTTTGTGGTGGCAGTTGGGAAGGTGCAGGGCTGATCACAAAACTCTGTTAAACTTGAAGTAGAAGAGGACCCATCAAGGCTTGGGTTCTTTGCATAGACGTTTAAGGTGATGTGGAGTAGAAAATAAGGAAGGCAGCCTTGCCATGTTTCAGTCCTAGGCATGGCCCATATCTTTCCATAAAAAGCAATGAAGTTTGTCTTGTCTTCCCAGTTCCCAGCTACCCAATTTTTCTATCTCATTGACTGTTCTTCCATAAGGAGATTAAAATTAGACTTTAGTCATATGTTCATGTATTTTTAACTTTATTTTTTTCTGTAGAAGTAGTCAGATTTATGAAACTTCTATATGACCCTTGGGCTACATCATACTTCACCTTTCCCAGCCCTAGATTGTAAAATAGTCACCCTTATTTTCTTTAGCCTATTAATAGTATATTTTTGGCTCATCTAAAATTAATTTGGTGTAAGGAGATATTGGTATGTAGACTCCCATGCTGCAGAAATAAAAGAAATAGAGATAGTCCTTTTCTGAACTCAATTTGTTTGTAGGACTACTGTCTCTATACCTGGTCTCCAAGAGACAAACATGTTGCTTTGTAATATCAGTGCCCTGCTTTATCAACTGATTTCCCTGAAATTGGCTTTTTACAGAACAGACAAAACAGTCATTGGCTGCAGTGGTTTTCATGGAGATTGTCTCACTCTGACAAAGATTATTGAAGCAAGATTAAAGGTAGGTGCTTTTGTACATGTCTACCCTGTTGGGACAATTCCTAAGATTCCTGTGAGCCTCAATATGACTGTTGGATTAGAGAGGTAGCAGGTTAGCAGGTGGAGTTAGCATAGCCTAGAAATAAAGCAATACCACCACTGGCTGTTGGGGTCACACAAGAAACAGGAAACAGCAGCACACCTAGTCTCTTTAGACCTCTGTGCCTTGTCAGGGTTGTCTATTTTCTGGAGGTAGCCTGAGGGCTCTTTTGAAGTTTCTCCTTCTGAAGTGTATCGTGTCTGGCTGTGGCAGAAAATAGCTCAGGCAGCATATTGACAGAAGCATGATTTGGAACTATCTGCTGACCTTTCCTTCTTCACATGTTTCCACACTAGTAGACAACACAAAAAAGGAAAAAAATAATCTCTGGAGCATTGATGAAGGAAGGGCAGCAGCCCATCATCATCTGTCAGTCTTCGATAGAAATCACCAAGGGATGATGTGATAGGAACATGTTAGCAGGGGTGACCACATTCTCTGTTGCTTGTTTGGGTCACTTATGGAGATACATCACATATCACAAAACATTTACAAAACTTATATTTGCTATGGGGCTGTGTAGAAATTATTTCACTGTATGTTTTAGAACATGTAGTATTCGAAAGCTTCAGAAATTTACATTTATTAGCAGATACAGCATGCCTTCTAATTGATACTTTACTATAACTTACCTTAGAAATTCATCTGTATTTGTCTGCTTTTTGTTATATAGCTTACTTGTAATTGTTCAGTGTTTTGACCTTGATTTATAATACTTAGGCTTCGCTTTAGAAATGCTTGCTCTGTGACTAACAAAAAAATGGTGAAATTGGCCAGGCATGGTGGCACAGGCCTTTAACTCCAGCACTCTGAAGACAGAGGCAGGTGGATCTCTGAGGCCAGCCTGGTCTACAAAGCTAGTTCCAGGACAGCCAAGATTGTTACATAGAGAAAACATGTAAAAAACAACAAAAATTGTGACCTTAAATCCATTTTATGTTTATAATTTTTGTAGATAATTTGAAGTTTATAAGGATTTAGTATATCAGGATTATGAAATTCATGTATTGTCATCCTAAGATCTTTTTTAACCTAATTATTCCATTTATTCATTTTCTGTGTATGGATGTTTGGTCTACACATACGTATGTACACCATGGGTATGCCTGGTACTCAAGGAGCTCAAAAATGGTGCCAGATCCCTTGAAACTGTCTGTGAACACTTGTAAGCTGCCATGTAGGTACTGGGACTCAAACCCAGGTCTTTGCAAGAGCAGCAAGTGCTCTTAACTCTGCTGAGCCATCTTTCCATTCCAGTCCCTATGATCATGTTGTTGTTTTTGTTTTTTTGAGACAGTTTCTCTGTGTAGCTTTGGAGCCTATCCTGGAACTCACTCTGTAGACCAGGCTGGCCTCGAACTCTCAGAGATCCACCTGCCTCTGCCTCCCGAGTGCTGGGATTAAAGGTGTGTGCCACCACCTCCCAGCTATGATCATACTTTTGAGACTGTTTTCCTTGTCAGACACTGAGCAGCAAGACTGTTAACCTTCGATGATGTGTTTGTCTAGGAGTTTACAAAGAGTGGGATCCGAATGATTCAGTCCACTGAATTTTTGTTTGTTTGTAAGAGACCAGATCATAAATATTTTAAGTCTCAAGGGCTATCTCATTTCTGTCACAACTACCCTGTTTTGCTGTTGGATTGAGAAGGCAGCATAAACAACGTGGCTATATTCCAGGAAATTTTTACTTACAAGAGCAGGCAGTAGGTCAAGTTTGGCTGCTGGTGCTGATGCCATTGGGGTACACAGTGCAGGGATGAGATGCATTTGCAGCATGCTCCCCAGGCTCAGCTTACATCCCCTGTTTATTACATTGTTGAATTAGTAGTGGCTGAAATAAAGAGAGAGTAGGGTAAATAGCCTCTTTAAATCAGCATTCTTGACATCCTTCCCTTAAAAATCTTTGTTTGTTTTGAGACAGGGTTAGTATATAGTCCTGGCTTCCTGGAGCTTGATGTGTAGACCAGGCTGGCCTCAAACTCACAGAGATCCTTCTGCCTCTGCCTCCATGAGTGCTGGGACAACCATCTGTTCACTTAAAATAGGGAGCCAACTACAGACCAGAATAACAGTTCTACCACAGTCTTATCTTGTGAACCAGTGAGTTTATTGGGGTTATTTAGACGAGTATGGGTGAGGGATTACTTATAGGAACATGGGCAACTGAAAGGCTGCTGCATCACCGAAAAACCCACTGAAGCTTAGGTGACAAACAACTCAAGAAAGCTGCTTCTTGAAACCCTCCCATCAACATACAGGCAGCTGAGTGAGGGGGGAGTTTTCTTCTTGCCATTGTTTACTTTCTGTATAACCTTGAGAAAGGCCCTCTTGAATCTTGATTTCAACTTTCCTGGAATTTGTCAGATTTATTAGCATCCTGAGTCTTGAGAGTCTTGCTCTTTCTTCCAGGGAATGTTTCTACTGTGAAAAGCTTGTTACATGTTAACCACCTCAAATATATGTAATAAGCTGTCATTTTATGTTAGTAATACTGTGTTATTTGGTAATTAAAGAAAAAAGCTTTTGTGTTTCACTAAGGAATGCCTATACTGTGTACTGGTTGTCATTGAAGTCTGACAGGTTCTGACTCTGCTTTCCTCCCCCCCCCCCCAAACCATGAAGATGTACAAGCATTCCAATAACAAGGCCATGACAACCGGGGCAATTGCTGCAATGCTGTCTACCATCCTGTACTCAAGACGCTTCTTCCCTTACTATGTTTACAACATCATCGGTGGACTTGATGAAGAAGGTAGCATGTTGCTTTCTGACAAATGCACAAGTGTTATTTCATAAATGTGTGTGCTTCTGCCTGGAGTGGAGCCATCTAGCCCAGCAGCTTTGTGTTCTGATCATGAAAGTAGAAGAAACTAAAGCTAAAAGGGATAAATAACATCCAGGGGCATACCGCAAGTACTGTATATGGTACTGGGCGAGCTGTCAGGTGTCTGTTTTCTCAGAATCTGGAATGTGTTGATAGTTGTTAGCTTTTATCTTAGAGATTTGACCTACAGAACTTGATGTATGGTTACATAATAGACATAGTTAATTCAAACAGTTCTTAAAAAAAGGAATTTCTGAGGCTGGAAGAACTTGTGGTTAAGCGCTTGCACAGGACCTGAATTTGGTTCCCCAGCACCAACATGGTAGTTCACAACACAAATTTTAACTCCAGTTTAGGGGATCTGGTGCCCTCTTCTGACCTGCGGGTTTCAGGTAAGCATGTGGTACTCAATCTGTTGTGTAACATACTTTCCCTGGGGAGACATAATACATACACACTACTCACCCTAGGTAGGTAGCCCACAATAGACAAAAGTATAGATAACACCATAGTCCAACTTGGTGAGCTAATGAATTTTATTGGGGTTACTTATAGGACTGTAGGTAAGGGGATATGTAGAGGAGCAGAAATGGCTCAAAGATGGCTGCATCATGAAAGCTGGAAACCTGGAGCACACTGTACAGCCTTCGGGTAGTTTAACAGGTTGGAGAGTGTCCCTTTAGGTAGTTGAACAATACATGTTCAAACAGCTCAGCCAATCTCTGCTTTTTTGCAGCTTGGCTTGACTGAAAGTGACTCTCAGCAATATTTATTGTTTACTCTTGGGAGAGAAGGGTCTTTTTTTCCCCCCCCCCCGAGAGCCAAGGACCGAACTCAGGGCCTTGTGCTTGCTAGACAAGCACTCTACCACTGAGCTAAATCCCCAGCCCCAGAGAAGGGTCTTATAAATCTGATTAGTTTTAGGGACTTCCTGGGGCTATTGAGTTTACCTTCTGTCTTAACTTCCCTATAGGATGGAATGTTTTAATCAGGGAGGAAATGGCTATACAACACACTCAGAACATGAAGGCAGAAGACTTAGACACATAAAATAATAAATCTTTTTCTTTTTTAAAGTAATTTCTTAGTCTTTGGAGCTGGACATGGTAATACATGACTACAACCCTAGCACTTGGCAGCTGAAGTAGAGTTGTATCCTTCATGGGCTATTCATGACCTTATCTTAAAAAAACAAGGGTGATTTGGGTTAATTAATACCTGTATTTCACACAGTGTTCTCAGAATATGTATCTTTCGATTTTCCTGTCAGAGTGAGATAGGATATATATTTAAGACTTTTCTTAAGCTGGATGTTGAGGCACATCCAATCCCAGCACTTAGAGGTGAAGGGTCTCTGATTTGAGGCTAGCCTGCACTACATAGCAAGTTCCGGGACAGCTAGGACTACATAGAGAGATCCCGTCTCAAAAAACAAAACAACAACAAAAGATTTTATGTGTGTCTGTGTATTTGCTTCCCTCTCCTCATGTTTTTATTAGTTCTTTGAAAACTTTGTATAGTGTATTTTGATCATAGTCACCCATCTTCCCAACTCCTCCCAGGTACACCACCCTCTAATTCTCTGCCTACCCAGCTTCCTATCCTCTTTGTTTTCACTTCTTTCTCTCTTCCTTCCTCCCTTCCTCCCTTCCTCCCTCCCTTCCTCCCTTCCTCCTTCCTCCCTTCTTTCTTTCTTTCTTTCTTTCTTTCTTTCTTTCTTTCTTTCTTTCTTTCTTTTTCTTTCTTTCTTTCTTTCTCTTCTCTTTCTTTCTTTCTTTCTTTCTTTCTTTCTTTCTTTCTCTCTCTCTCTCTTCTTTCTTTCTTTTCTTTCTCTCTCTCTCTTTCTTTCTCTCTCTCTTTCTTTCTCTCTCTCTTTCTTTCTTTCTTTCTTTCTCTCTTTCTCTCTTTCTCTCTTTCTCTCTTTCTTCTTTCTTTTTCTTTCTTTCTTTCTCTTCTCTCTTTCTTTCTTTCTCTCTTTCTTTCTCTCTCTCTTTCTCTCTTTCTCTCTTTCTTTCTCTCTCTCTTTCTCTCTTTTTCTTTCTCTCTTTCTCTCTCTCTTTCTTTCTCTCTTTCTTTCTTTCTCTCTTTCTTTCTTTCTCTTTCTCTCTTTCTTTCTCTCTCTCTTTCTTTCTTTCTTTCTTTCTTTCTTTCTTTCTTTCTCTCTTCTCTCTCTTTCTTTCTTTCTCTCTCTTCTCTCTTTCTTTCTTTCCTTTTCCTTTTCCTTTTCCTTTTCCTTTTCCTTTTCCTCCCCAAGTACAGTTGTGGTTACTCATACTCTTAGACGTGTGGCCTTTCACTGGGATGTGGTCACCCTGCTAGAGGATATACCCTTAAAACTGACTCTCCCTCTTTCAAACAGCTGTCAGTTTCCAAAAGCTCCTTCACTAAGGGTGGGACTTCATGTCCACTTCCCTTCTCTAGGTTGGGATTTTTCTCTGGCTTGAGCTTGCTGAGGTCTTGTTCACAGATCACACCTGCTGTGAGTCCTTCTGCCAGTGCCCTCAGTGTCCAGAACAGTTCACTGTGGTCCTCACCACCTCTGGCATGCTGGTCTTTTCTCTTTCACCATCTTTTCACCCACACAAATAAATACACATAATGAAACATCTTAGGAGCCATTGTAGATTATTTTTCACTGTGTGTGTGTGTGTGTGTGTGTGTGTGTGTGTGTGTGTGTGTGATATACATGTGAGTGTGAATGTCTTCAGAGAGATGTGTCAGAGCTACTAAAGCTGTTGTGAGCTGCCCAGCAGGTGCTAAGAATCTTAACTTGGGTCCTTTGCAAGAGCAGTAAGTACACAATCTTAACCACGAGCCATCTCTCTAGCCCAGATATTTATTGTTTTAAGGTTGAACTGTCTTAAGAAAAATGAGTCCCAGGGGTGGGAGTGGGGTAGGATGAGGGAGTAGCTGGAAGTTTTCCTGGGTCTCGCCCAGTCCCACAGCCACTCAGACCCAAATAAACACACAAGAGGCTTATATTACTTACAGACTGTATGGCCTAATGGCTCAGACTTCTCACTAGCTAGCTCTTACAACTTAACTCAACCCATTACTATTAATCTGTGTATAGCCACGTGTTCCCTGGCTTTACCTGTGTCCCATTACATGTTGCTCCTTGGACAGCAGGTTGGCATCTCCCCCTACTCTCCTTTTTCCTCACTATATCTCTTGGATTTTCCCACTTGGCTCCATCCTGCTCTGCTATAGGCCAGTGCAGCTTTATTTATTAGCCAATGGGAGCAACACATATTCACAGCTTACAGAAGGACGTCCCACAGCAGGGGGCAGGGTTATAAAAAAGTGCATTATATGCATGTCAAAGAACTAATTTAATTTTAAAAAAATGACTAATAACTACAATAATTTTTAAAAGTAGCGAAAAGAAATCAGTCTTTGTGACTGATCTATCTTTCCCTAGCTGTATCACAGCAAGGGGCTCTGGAGATGAATGTAGGTAAAATTGAGGAATTTGGCTCAGGGTTAAGACTGGTCTTCCCCTCTCTCAAAGGGTGGAGCTGCTCCTCTGAGCCTGATAACGTGGTGCCTCCCTGAATTTTTTTTTTTTTTGACCATCACAAAGAAGTCCTTTGCCTTGCCCCTTGCCTTGAGTCTGCTTTTCAGGCTTTCTTTTCCTCAGCTTGTTTTGATATTTTACAGTAACTCTCCTGGTTTGTTTTTCTCACTTCCCCTTCTCATTCTCTTTATCTGTCCCTCCCTATTTTCTTTACAACTGCAGCTTACTTATAAGATTAAGTGAGGCTGGGCAGTGGTGCCGCACGCCTTTAATCCCAGCACTCAGGAGGCAGAGCCAGGCATTTCTCTGTGAGTTTGAGGCCAGCCTGGGCTACAGAGTGAGATACAGGACAGGCTCCAAAAACTATACAGAGAAATCCTGTCTCGAAAAACCGGGAAAAAAACAAAAAAAGATTAGGAGTGAGAGGGAAGTAGGGTCAGTAAGGATAAGGACTAAGTATTAGGTCAACTTTGAAAAGAAAAAGAATTTAAGATGGGTGAAGTAGCTAGGAGAGGAAAGCATGATACCGTTAAGGCCTACAGATTTTAGAGATTGTCTAAGTTACGGAAATTTGTAATTAAGTAAAAAGAGAAAGGTCAAGGATGAGAAGATGTAGGAGTAAAAGGAGGGTATATGAGCTGTGGCTGAAGAGTAAAAAATTGCCTTTGTAGACTGGGTTATCAAAACCAAGTCTTAAAACCTAACTTACAGCCAGGCAGTGCTGACACATGCCTTTAATCCCAGCACTTAGGAGGCAGAGACAGTCGGATCTCTGAGTTTGAGGCCAGCCTGGTCCACAGAGGGAGTTCCAAGATAGCCAGGGCTACACGGAGAAACTCTATCTTGAAATACCAAAAATGAAACATATGCTAGAGTAGAAATTAAATAAAAAAGATAAAATTATACTTGTAAAATTAATTGCTGACACATCTATGCTGAGTTGAAAGCTGAAATTCTCAAATCCGTCTGGCTACAGTACAGTCCCCTACTGTGCTGTGATGTGGCAAGTCGGACCTTGTGAGTGATTTGTTGGGGATTGGGAGTTTTGTTTTGCTTTTTAAGGTGGTCTCTCCCAGTCTGTAGCCCAGGTTGGCATTAAATTTGTTGTTGTGGCCCTCCTACCTCAACTTCTCAACTGATGAGGTTACAGACAGGAGTCACCATACTTGGCTGCACATTTTTAAAGACCTCTTCTAGGGGCCGGAGAGATGGCTTAGCAGTTAAGAGTGCTTTCTACTCTTCTAAAGGACCTGGGTTCAGTTCCTAACACCAATATGGCACCTCACAAAGTCTCCAATGTCAGTTCCAAGGGATCCCATGGCTTCTTTTGGCGATGTCATACACTTATGAGCATACAGACAAAACACTCAGACATTTTTTTAAAGACATTTTCAAAAATTCTAGTGATTATTCTTTGTTATAAACTCACGCAGTACATAGGCATATGGTACCTTCAGCTTTCCTCAAAGGTAGCCAGTTACAGGTAACAATATGCACACTGAACATGCAAGGAATACATGCATTTTACTGAGAATGACCTCTGCCTGATTTATTTATTTATTTTATTAATTTTTTTTGGTTTTTCCAGACAGGGTTTCTCTGTGTAGTTTTGGAGCCTGTCCTGGATCTTGCTCTGTAGACCAGGCTGGCCTTAAACGCACAGAGATCCTCCTGAGGGCTGGGATTAAAGGCGTGCGCCACCGATGCTTGACGACCTCTGTCTGTTTTAAAATTACTTTTTTGTGCAGGGAGTGTTTGCCATGGTGCAGATGTCAGGACAGCCTACCAATAGGTTCTGGGGATCAAATTCAAGTCAACAAACTGCAGCAAGTGCCATCACTCTCTGATCCATCTTTCTGGCCCTGACCCATCTTAGCATTTTAAGCATATTAACCTGTTTAGTAACTGAAACCAACAGCCCGACCAGACAAGTTACAACAGCTGGAGTGGTCCCACTCCAAGAGTTGCTTTCTCTAGCTTTTTTGATTTTTTTTTTCAATTTCTTTTTGTGTGTGTGTGTGTGTGTGTGTGTGTGCTTCTATTGTGAATGAATGCTGCCTTTCTAATAACTTAAGATGCCTGTAATTTTTTGCTATCTTGAATATAGCAAAGATATCTACCTTATTAAAAACAAACAATGAATAATTTCAGTGTTTTACAAAGAAACACACAAAGTCAAAGTATTTTGGCAAGACAATTCTGTTTGCAAAAGATGCACCAGAATCCAAACCAGGCTGGAAACACAGCAGGGCCAGCATTGCTCCCGTTTTTATCCCTGATGACTGCTCCTCAGCCCACTGGTGGGAACTCAGCCTCACTCTCTGACACAGTTGGCTAGTGGACATGAAGGTGAAGATTCAGGAAAAGTGAGTCCTTATCAGGCTACCTCTGGTTTAATTTTTTTTCTTACACATATGCATGAAATTTGTATGTTTTCAAATTTTTTAGGATAAATCCTGTTCTGCATATGAAATTATTATGTCATGGGCATGGGTTTCTTTGCATCGGACAGATACTAATGACAAATTGCTTTTCCAAAAGACATAATTTGATTTCAGTGGAATCTACAAGGATCACTTTTCTTGTGTTTCTCTTTTCCTTTTTTCAGAGCTGAGGACCGAACCCAGGGCCTTGAACTTGCTAGGCAAGCGCTCCACCACTGAGCTAAATCCCCAGCCCCTTGTGTTTCTCTTTAAAAAAAAAAAAAAAAAAAATTACTTGGGCTGGAGAGATGGTTTAGCATTTAGAGTATTTGTTGTCCTTCCAGAGGACCTGAGTTTGGAACCCAGCACACATTGTCCAGCTTACAGTTGCCTGTGACTCCATCCCCAAGGAATCTCTTGGCCTTCCTTCATAGACACTTATACATATGATATGGACATTTACATGGATATACACATAAATAAAATAATCTCTTAATTTTTAAGTTATTCCTTATCATTCCAGTAATTCAAAGCAAGCTGTAACATTTTGGGCCAAACAAAGCTCTTATTGGTATCATTTGTGTTTTGCTAAAACCCTTCCTTTATTAAATATTTAAAAAAATTAAATATTACCATTAAATTGGGTTTGGTGGTGTTTGACTGAGGGTGGTTCTCATCCTGTACCTGAGTCTAGTGATGAATTCACTGTCCTCCTACTTTACCCTAAACCATGGTGTCTTAGGGTCTCTATTGCTGCAGTGAAATACCATGACCAAAAAGTGAGTTGGGTAGGAAAGGGTTTATTTAGCTAACACTTGTCATTGAAGGAAGTCAGGACAGAACTCAAACAAGGCAAGAACCTAGAGGCAGAAGCTGATGTAGAGAACATGGAGGTATGTTGCTTACTAGTTTGTTCTTCATGACTTGCTCAGCCTGTTTTCTTACAGAACCCAGGAACACCAGCCCAGGGATGGCCCCACCCACAATGGGCTGGGCCCTTATGCATCAATCACTAATTAAAATGCTCTACAGGCTTGCCTACAGCCCAGACTTATGGAGGCATTTTCTCATTTGAGGTTCCCTCCTCTCTGATGACTCTAGCTTGTGTCAAGTTGACATAAAATGTCAACTTTTAGCTGGCACACATAATTTTTACAGTATGCTGTTAAAGAGTATGTTTACTTAATAGTAAAAAGATATACACAATGAGTTTCTGGTATTTTTACTTATATTTAGCACTAAGAAAATTTTAAGTTATCAGGTCTATGCTGCACCTACACAAGCTTATTTGTTAGAAGTAGTATGAAGATTTTGGGTAGAACTTGAAGTAAGGCCTGTGATTACCCACTGTGTCTGAATGGTGTGCTTGTTCAGGGCCATGAGATGGTTGCCAGGGACCTTAGTTCTAGGCAAGTTGGCCACAGTGTTGGGACATCAAGATGTGAACTTACCCCATTCCATAAAGAATAGCGTGCTGGGGTCCACTGCACAACAGTAAACATATTCTGACTTTTGCCGAAGGTTTAGCCAAGTCATTAGCACTCTGTATGTGTTTTGACTATGTCTTTTTGCGGTGTTAAGTGTACTTTTTCTTTAAGGAAAGGGAGCTGTGTATAGCTTTGACCCAGTGGGCTCCTACCAGAGAGACTCCTTCAAGGCTGGAGGCTCAGCAAGTGCCATGCTACAGCCTCTGCTTGACAACCAGGTAACATGCTTGTGCCTCTGCCTGTGCCAGCGAAGGCAGCTATGGTAGCCTCCAGCTTCTTCACTCTGCTGAGATGCTGAGAAGGCAGCTATGGTAGCCTCCAGCTTCTTCACTCTGCTGAGATGCTGCTAAGGTCTTCTTAACTGGTTTTCCCTACCAGACCATTTTTTTCTCTGTTCTGTTGGTGCCCTTTGGTCTTCACCTGCCCCGTGGCCTTACGGACTCTTTCTCTGCAGTTACTGGTCATGTGTTCGGTCTTCTCCATGCTATCTTTACCTGACATCACATAAGTGACTCCTTCATTACCCTGTTTCTGAGCTGTAGTCTGTCTCCCACCTATACTTTTTATTTATCCATCTTTTTTTTATACTGCCTCAATTCAGACCTGCGTTTATTGGGTTTTCTTCCCAAAATTCTTTCATCCTCCAAGCTCAGTTATCTAGTTCATGGCTGCTCATGGTTCCTACGCCTTGTCCTCTGCTGTTGGTTTGTCCATCTCACCTACACCACACCCAGCCTCTGCTTTGTCCTGAAACGATGTCGTCTCCTATCTGATCCCACACTTCAATCAGGGGTGTTGGATGCTCTTCAATTTCAGTGCCTTCTAGTTTTGTTTTACTGCCATTGTAAAAGTACCATGACCAAAAGCAACTTAGGGAGGAAAGAGTTTATTTCTGTTTACCTGCTTGTATTCTAGATGGAGGGAAGTTGGGGTAAGAACCTGGAGGCAGGAACTGAAGCAGAGGCCATGGAGGAATGTTGCTTACTAGCTTGTTCCCAGGGCTTGCTCAACCAGCTTACTTGTACAGCCAAGGACCACTTGCCCACAGTAGGCTGGGTCCTCCCACATCAATCATTCATCTAGAAAATGTCCCACAGACTTGCCTACAGGTCAGTCTGATGGAGGTGTTTTTTCAGCTGAAGCCCCCTCTTCCCACATAACCATGCCCCACCCTGCCCAGGTTCCTCTGATGAAGCTGCCTACTAACAGATTTACCTAATGACCATTTGGAGCTGTCTGGGCACGCCCTCTCCCCTTACTATGATTTTTTTTTTTTTTAAATTGTCTGTTTCTAGCTCAGTGTGTTTGTGCTCACATGATGCTTCATATGAGTTTCTGTTTCTACAGGTTGGTTTCAAAAATATGCAGAATGTGGAGCATGTCCCCCTGTCTTTGGACAGAGCCATGAGGCTGGTGAAAGATGTCTTTATTTCTGCAGCTGAAAGGGACGTGTACACTGGCGATGCCCTCAGGATCTGCATCGTGACCAAAGAGGGTATCAGGGAGGAGACTGTTCCCCTGAGGAAAGACTGATTGTGGCCTATATATTGGAGCTGTGGCACAAGTTTGTTTTATTAAAAAGAAATGAAAAGTACTCATTTTCTTACAGTGTGACTTCTCTAAATATGACAAATTGGGAAGAATTTCTTCCTTTGGGGCTGAAGAGATGACTCATCAGTTAAGAAAGTATGGCTCTTATAGAGGACCTAAGTTTGATTCTCGACACCCACCTGTAACTCTAATTCCAGGGGTTACAGTGCCCCCTTTTGTCCTCAACAGGCACATGCACATAAGTATATGTAATAAAAAATAAAATCTTTAATAAAAAAATTCTTTTTATCTGGGTATGTTTATTTATGTATTTATTTAAGATTTACGTTACATTATATGTATGTGCTTCTGTGAATATATGCCACACGTATGCAGGTACTTGTAGAAGCCAGAAGAGGGTGTCAGTTTTCCTGGAGCTAGAGTTACAGGTGGTTATGAGCTATCAGATGTGTGCTGTGATCTAGACTTGGGTCATCTGGGAGAGTCACACACTCAACTACTGAGCCATCTCTAGCTCTAAAGAATGAGGAAAACGGGACTAGAGAGATGGGTTTTGTTTGGTTTGGGATTTGGTTTTTCTCAAGACAGGGTTTCTCTGTATATTCCTGGCTGTTCTGGAACTTGCTCTGTAGACAGGCTGGCCTCAAATGCATAGAGAGATCCGCCTGCCTCTACTTCCCAAGTGCTGGGATTAAAGGTATGTGCCACCACCTCCCGGTTAAAGAATTTTCTTGTTGACAAATTGTTTTGCATCTGTGTATGTTGGCATACGTGTTGGGGACAGAAGACTACTTGCAGACCTCATTCTGTCCTTCCACCTAGTAGGTCCTGGGGATCTTACCTGGGTTGCCAGGCTTGGCAGCAAGCACCTTCTGAGCAATCTTGCTGACTCTCAGCTGCATTTTAACTTTGTCGTAGCATTTGAATAAGCTGAACTGTAGATGTTAGAACTCACCCAGCTACAGAACTACCTCAGGTGTGGTGGCATTTACTATATTAGTAGGTAGTATTTATTAAAGAGTTCAATTCTTTTTTAAAAGGGGAGACCACGTTGTATGGAGTGTTTTTTTCTTTTTGGTTTTTTGAGACAGGGTTTCTCTGTGTAGTTTTGGTTCCTGTCCTGGATCTCGCTCTGTAGACCAGGCTGGCCTCGAACTCACAGAGATCCGCCTGGCTCTGCCTCCCGAGTGCTGGGATTAAAGGCGTGTGCCGCCGCCGCCCAGTATGGAGTGTTTTTGACAGTTAATATATCTGTGGGTGTTTTAAGAACGAGAAAAAGCCAGATGAATTTCCTTACCGTTATCCCTTCTAAAAAAATTTCAAATTATCAAGAACTAGGAAATACATAAAGATTCTATGAATACATTTATTACCCTGTGTCTTACAAGCTTTGGAACACAACAAATCTTGGTGTTTATGTGTGTTAGGACTCCTAAATAGACAAACGACAGGGGATTTATTAGGGGAGTTGACACAGAGCTGTCAAAACCACAATAACGTTCTCTAGTGTTACTGTAGCATAAGCTAGTTCAGTGCAGCTGGACAGGACCTCCAGAGCACCATTTTTCTGAGACAGCTGTACACTGTAACCCAGGCTAACCTTTAACTTAACAGTGATCTTCCTGCCTCAGCCTCCCAAAGATGTGTGGCTGAGAACCTGAGTTCTGATGACCAGGGGAGAAGGAGAAATGGTTCTGCCTCTGGAGAGAAAAATTGCTTCTATTCTCTCTCTATTCCTTCTATCTGTCTGTCTGCTGTCTGTCTACCTATTTATTTATTTTGAGACAAGACGTCTTGTATCCCATATTGGCATCAAACTTTATATGTAGTTGAAGATGACTTTGAACTTCTGTTCCTACCTCTACCTTTTAAGGGCTGGAATTAAAGGTGTTCACCACCAATCTGTTTTTGCTGTGCTTTGCTATACCCAAGGTTTTTGCCTCCTGAGTGTAATGACTAATCTTGGTTGTCAGATTGACTGCATTTGGAATAAATTAAACCCAAGTTGCTGGGTATTACCTGAGCCCACCAAACCACAAAGTTGGATGTGAATAGCAGCAATCAATTATCAAATAAATGGAAGTGGTTTATGCCTGATGAGGTCCAAGCAGACTAGGGAACAAGCAAGTTGTATGAAGTTGCCCAAATATCTTTGATCTGTTCCTGTTACATTGTCTTCTGTTCCCAAGCATGTACATATTCCCAAGCATGGGGCGTGCTTTATGATTGACTGACTAAAAAAATAACTCGTGCCTGATTTTCTGATGGTTCTGCATGCTGTGCAGGCACCACCTAGAAATGGGCAGCTGCATCTTTAGAACCCTGAAAGATACTGGTGAAGGGAAATCTTAACAGTGGGTAGAACTTCAGACAAAGCACATGGTCATTCATTTTGCTTGGAATGAGAAATGGCCAGGTGTGCTATTGTATTCATGGGCTGAAGCAAATGGTTTGGCTGGGTGGTCAGGGGTTGGAAGGAGCAAGATTAGAAAATTAGTGAGAAAGGCGCTGGGGAAGAACTTTTGACTAACTTGGTAACTGAGGTATGTCAATCCAGGATATGGTTTTTGTGCTTTTAAGCTCACCCTGAGAAAGGAACATCTAGTGTAGTCACTTGCTGGCTAATAAAGACTTTCTATTGGTTGAACCAGTATTTGAATGGTCTTCTCTAGTGGATACCTCACAACAAATATGAAGATTGTATTTGTCAGTGTCTTTTTATTCTCTTTAGCTACAGGTTATTTTAACATACTATTTCTGAATCCTTTTGACATGGCCTTGTTGCTGAGGTCCAGAAGGTGCTGTCATGTAATTCCTGGAGGTAACTTAACAATTATCTGGGTTTTTTTTTGTTGTTGTTGTTGTTTTGTTTTTTGAGACAGGGTTTCTCTGTGTAGCTTTGGTGCCTGTTCTAGATCTCACTCTGTAGACCAGGTTGGCCTCGAACTCACAGAAATCCACCTGGCTCTGTCTCCCAAGTGCTGGGATTAAAGGCATGTGCCAACGCCCGGCCTGGGTGGCTTTTAATGAAGGCTGCAGATGTACTTTAATCAGCCTCCAAGGGGCTGTTTGAAAAGCTACCTCTGTGTAGAGGATTTTATTCTTGCTGCAGAGAATGGAAGGGAGAGAACCTAATGAAAATTGTTGATGGAAAACTCATTTTCTGGAGAGAGTAGCCATGATTGACTGTGATTCCCTCTTCTTTGTCATGAACTAGATGATTGCCTGCCCAGAGATGAAAAGATGGAGAACCTGACAGTTAACTGAGGGAGCTGAGATTCCGAGTATGGCTGTAACACCTTGGCTTGTATCTGTCCATCTAATACATCTTAGGCCCACAATTGTTTGATTTCATCAGTGGTTTTCAAACACCCCACAGACACCATTAATTTGTCCCTCGACTTTTAGATCCCTCTACAAGTATCCTCACTCTGTACCCAACTTTTTTATCAAGAAATTTTTTATTTTACATACCAACCACAGATCCCCCTCTCCTCCCATCCTCCCCAAACTCCCCCCGCCAGCTCACCCCCCATTCCCTCCAAAAAGGCAAGGCCTCCCATAGGGAGTCAGCAAAGCCTGTGTACCCAACTTCTGTGGCTAGCTGAACTGCTGTTTTGCTAAGTACTTGTGTCACCTTCATTTTTTTTAAAGATTTGTGTGTGTGTGTGTACATGTGTGTGTGTACGTGTGTGCAGGTGCCCACAGAAGCCAGAAGAGGTTATTGAGCTCCTGGAGTTGGAGTTGTAGACAGTTGTGAGGCACCCAATATGGACGATTAGAACTGAACTCATTCTTAACCTCTGAGCCATCTCTCCAGCCCCATACTGTTTTCATTCTTAATTCGGTGATTTTAGTGTTGTCTGGCTGCATGTACTGTCTGCTGAAACATATAAATTATACTCTTTAATGAAGCTGAAGTTTTTTCTGGTCCTACCCAGCCCTACGGACCCCACAGCCACTTATAAAATAATCAACTCAGAAGCTTATATTAATTAAAATTACTTGGCCATTAGCTCAGGCCTACCACTGACTAGCTCTTACATTTAAACTCAGCCCATTTCTGTTCATCTACATGTCGCCACTCCCTGGACGGCATGCTGGCATCTACTTACTTAGCCTTCCTCTACCCAGAATTCTCTCTGTTTATCCCACCTATACTTCCTGCCTGGCTACTGGCCAATCAGCATTTATTTACCAGCCAATCAGAGCAACACTTTTACACATACAGAACATCCCATAGCACTTCCCCTTTTTTGTCTAATCAAAAAGGAAGGGTTTGCCGGGCGGTGGTGGCGCACGCCTTTAATCCCAGCATTCGGGAGGCAGAGCCAGGCAGATCTCTGTGAGTTCGAGGCCAGTCTGGGCTACTAAGTGAGTTACAGGAAAGGCGCAAAGCTACACAGAGAAACCCTGTCTCGAAAAACCAAAAAAAAAAAAAAAAAAAAAAAGGAAGGGTTTAACTTTAACATAGTAAAATTACATATAACAATAGTAAGCAAGAATTATAGTTATAATATTTAGTTTATTTGTATTTGGCAAAATTAAAATATTTACCTAAGTAAACAGGAAGTGTATTATAAGCAACTTTAAAAAATCTAGAATGACAGAGACAGCTGGCTGTCTGGACAATCATTTAAAGTTTTTTTTTTTTGTAAAGTTGGGGCATCTGTTTTTAACCCACAGGCCTAGAGTTTCTCAGTTACTTTTTTGTGTGTGTGTTTTGTAGAATGTCTGGTAGTTTTTTCTGCGAAGCAGGAACCTGAAGGACCATTTTGTCTTATAAAGTTTAGTGGTTACCTTTTTATGGGTCCCATATGTCTAGTTGATACATCATTTTGTTAAGTAGTTTAGGCAAGATTACAGTTTCTTGCCCAAATGGCTATTTTTGTCAAGAAGAAGATAAACTCTATATATAGTGGGGTTTTTTTTGTCTATTTTTCTTTTTTTGAAGTAGATTGGTGCTGCCAGGAGCAGACATGTCTCATTGTACAGAAAGCTTAAATTTTTTAAATATTTTAAATGTCATATTTTGTAGGTTTTTGAAGTGTTTGAAGATTACTTATCTAATTGAATTATATCTATGTATACTTAGAGAATTTAACATGATTATAAGTTTGACTATCATAGAAGACTAATTATTAATCTGTATTTTAATTATAACTTCAATGAGTTGCACAAACATAATATCTTAAACAAGAGTAGAAATATACATATAGCATAACAAAATTAACTTTAAATTTGTATCAATAAACTAAAATCTATAATAATGTAAAACATTTTAAACAAGTTGTTCTTTAAAAGTAGGATCAATAATTACATTTTTATCTTATTATATTTATATCTTTTTTAAAGAAAGATCATATTTATAATTAACCTTTAAATAAAAATAAGTATTTATAAATACTATTTTGGGAATTTGGGCGTAGCTTTTTATACTACTTTTTGTTGGATTGGGGTGTTGGCATTAATGGGGATCTTGAGAAAATTAAGAATTATGGTCAAGTCCTGACTGGAGTAGTCTGTGACGCTGTATTGTTTCATCTAGTTGTCTTGAAACTGATTTTGGATGTTGGATGATCTGGGCCATGGTATTGTTGGAGACCTTTTAGGGGGTCTTGGCTGGTCAAACCTGATATATCTTAATCTGAAACAAATCTATAGTCTCTTGTTTTTTGTGGAAACAAAAGCAGAGCCTCCTTTTTAAAAGCAATATATCTTTAGATCTAAATTTTGAAGTTAAGCTACCTTTAAAATATATACATTGGTTTAACTGAGTAGCCTTTATAATCAAATGTCTTTTTGTAGTTAGAAATCCCAAAGACAACACAATCTAGATTTTTTTGTGTAGTATTTATTTTTATGTGGCTTAATTTTTATATTATTTTTACTGTTTTTTTAAAGACTTTATTTTTTAAAACTTTTAAAAATATAATTGTATATATATATATTTTAAGCCTATGTACATTTTTACATATAATGTAAACCATTTAGAGGTTTATTTAATCTGAATTTGACTTATTGTGTAACTATGATGGATGATTAGAACTGAACTCATTCTTAACCTCTGAGCCATCTCTCCAGCCCCATACTGTTTTCATTCTTAATTCGGTAATTTTAGTGTTGTCTGGCTGCATGTACTGTCCACTGAAACTTTATAAATTATATTCTTTAAGATCCACAAAGTATTTTTTCCTTTACTGGTATTCCTCAACTCAACATTTTTTTATGTTTCTTAAGAGTATCAATGAACTTGACATTTATGTGTTAATATTATTAATTAAATGATATATCATCTGTTGTTGCTGCCTGTTTCTGGCTGTGCAAGAAATGCTGGGTCTATGTGAAGCTCCATCTCCTTTTCCTGAGTTTCTGGTAACTGGCTTGAGTCTGATCTGGGAGGAATTTCTCTTCTGTGGAGAGGTGGCAGCTGTGTCCATGGACAATGACAATTTGTGCTTTCAAGTGTAGTAGAATATTATTTTAAGGTGTGTTACTTTTGTTTATGATGCATTTGTTTAACTCTGTGAAGCTGTGTTACTGTACCTGTGTAAAACACCTGATGATCTAATAAAGAACTAGCCAATAGCAAGGCAGGAGAAAGGATAGGCTGGGCTAGCAGGCAGAGAGAATATATATAGTAGATATCTGGGAAGAGGGAGATTGAGGAGCCAGAGAAGAGAACTCCAGGGGTCAGCCACCCAGCTACACAGCCAGCCATGGAGTAAGAGTAAGATTTACAGAAGTAAAGGGAACGGGAAAAGCCCAGAGGCAAAAGGTAGACAGGGTAAGTTAAGGAAAGCTGGCAAGAAACTAAGCCAAGATAAGGCTGGGCATTCATAATTAAGAATAAGCCTCTGTGTGATTTATTTGGGAGCTGGGTGGCCCCTCAAAAGAGCAAAAACCTCCCAACAACACTCAGGATCCTGAGGTAGGCAGGTCAGGAGCCCAGGCTCCTGCACTCTGTTCCCCAAAATCAGTGTTATGAGATACTGTCTCACCCACAAGATGGCTATGCCTTTGTCTGTTAGCACCAATGGATCTGTATGCATTTCAAGGTTGCACCTGATGTTCATTTATCCAAAGAAAGAAATAGCCTGTGACTTTTTGGCTGTGAGCACTCTCTCAGGCTTAGCCCCTCTGCTCAGTGGGAGAGTCACATGTATGTGACTCACTGTAGCATGAGTTCAGCTGCCATGTTTCTTTTTTTAAAAAATTGCATTTATTTATATGTTTGTTTATTATTTATGTGGGAGAGGTGTACATGTTTTTGGTTTTTTGTTTTTGTTTTTTCGAGACAGGATTTCTCTGTGTAGCTTTGCGCCTTTCCTGGAACTCACTTGGTAGCCCAGGCTGGCCTCGAACTCACAGAGATCCGCCTGGCTCTGCCTCCCGAGTGCTGGGATTAAAGGCGTGCACCACCACCGCCCAGCAGGTGTACATGTGCCACGGCACACAGCATGCATGTGGCGGCAAGGGGATTTTTTTTTTTCCTGCCTGCTGCCACGTTCAACTTCATGATGATCGTGGACTAAGCCCCAATTAAATGCTTGCTTCTGGAAGAGTTGCCTTGGTTGTGGTGTCTCTTCACAGCATAATAACCCTAACTGAGGCAGAAGTCAATGGCTCCTCCCCTAGCAGCACCAACTGCCAATAGCTTCCTAGAGACATAAGCTCCTCCCCAAACCATGATCTAAGTTTATAGGCCCAGCCTTGTGCCAGCGCTGTAGTCAGCTGTGAGTTCATGAGTCCTCTGACCAGGCCATGCCCAGAAGACAGCATTTCACAGCTGTCCTCTTTATCATCCAGCCCTTGCATTCTTTCTGTCCTCTGTTATGATGGTTAAAGAGACTTGGAGGGGAAGACATTGCTGTTTCATTAAGGCTGATTACTCAGCACTCAGCACCTTGACCAGCCGTGAGTCTCTGTATTAACTGTCATTCACTGCATGTAGATGTTCATCTGACCAAGGCTCAGGTTAGTATTAGTCTGTCAGTATAAACATAAATAATGTTAAGAGGCAGTTTGACGAAATTATAAAACTGCTATAGTAATACATCTGTGTGGAGACAACTCTTGTCCCCATCCTTAAAAGTTACCTCAGTTGTATAAAACAGGGGCTTGGATAAGGGAAGCACCTAAGATAGCAGATTCATCTACAATAATACAATTTTCCTTCCCAGAATTCCTGCTCCATAGTGTAGTTCCTACCAGCCACCATGAAGTTCTGTTGGGTCTGCCTACCTTATAAGTCCCAACTCAGAAAGGCATAATTATTACTTTTTCTTTTTCTTTCAGATTGTGGCCAGAGCTTAAGGACACTTTAACTCCCAATGAGTTGGGCTTCCTTATTCTCTAACCCCTACCCTTGTCATGTCAGTGATTCCCCCTGACTCCTGCTGGCTTATCTTCTCTAGTCTCCTCTGGGCAGCTGTGAAATTTATAGTTTGCCTGTCTTGTTATTTTTATTTTAAATCATACTAGCCCTCAACCTTAAAGTAAAATAAAAAAGGAGGCAGTCTGAAAACGTCCTTTTGGCAAAACAGAAGCAATAGGTTCACCTTGGCCTGTGGCCTTAGCCATGGACATTTGACCAGGTCCACAGTACCGGTATGAACTCCCTTCTGAGGGGCAGATCTCAGACCCAAGTAGAAAGCAAATGGTTACCCCTGTAACAGGCCACTACTGCACCAGCAGCCACACCTCATTTGGCACATTGTTGTTATAGCATGCAAGGTCCACAGCTGGGTAGACCATTTTCCTTCTCCACTGTTTGTGTGTAGCAGCTCTTAGTACTGTGAAAGCTAAACAGCAAGGAGGAAGCTTCCTTCTTAGTTCTCATAGGCTTTCTCCATGTCTTGTATCCAGAATATATGGTATCTTCAGCATTAGGATCTTACCATTTGTCTTTGGTGGGCACAGTGGTAACAGCTTGTATTGTTTTGGGGGCCTCTGGGGCCTTCCTTAATAACTCATAGGAAGGTATCCTAAGTCTGGCAGTGGATTTTTTGTTTAATAAACCATGGCTTATGGGATCATCTATCCATGCAGGGTACCTCCTTTCAAACTTTTTGTTATATTTTCAATTAGCTTATCAAGTAGTTGGTTTCTTTTTTCTTTTCCTTCCTTCCTTCCTTCCTTCCTTCCTTCCTTCCTTCCTTCCTTCCTTCCTTCCTTCCTTTCTCATTCTCTCTCTCTCTCTCTCTCTCTCTCTCTCTCCCCCTCTCCCCCCTCTCTCCCTCTCCCCCTTCCTTCCTTCCTTCCTTCCTTCCTTCCTTCCTTCCTTCCTTCCTTTCTTTTTTCTTTTTTCTTTCTTGATTTTTCAAGACAGGGTTTCTCTGTGTAGCCTTGGCTGTCCTGGAACTTGCTATGTTGACCAGGCTGGCCTCAAACTCACTGAGATCACCTGCACGTGCATGTAGGTACCTTGGAGACCAGAGGCATCAGATTCCCTGGATCTGGAGTTACTTCTGACATGGTTGCTAGGAACTGAACTCAGTTCCTCTGGGAATGATCTTAACTGCTAAACCATCTGGGTTGGAATTGGCACTGGAATTTTTTAAAGATTATGGGGCTTTTTTTTTTTATTAATTTATTTTGCAATACAATTCAGTTCTACATATCAGCCACGGATTCCCTTGTTCTCCCCCCTCCCGTCCCCCTCACCTTCCCCCCAACCCCCCCCCCCCATTCCCATCTCCTCCAGGGCAAAGCCTTCCCCACAGACTGAGGTCAACCTGGTAGACTCAGTCCAGGTAGGTCTAGTCCCCTCCTCCCAGGCCGAGCCAAACAATCCTGCATAGGCCCCAGGTTTCAAACAGCCAACTCATGCAATGAGCACAAGATCTGGTCCCACTGCCTGGGTGCCTCCCAAACAGATCAAGTCAATCAACTGTCTCATCCATTCAGAGGGCCTGATCCAGTGGGGAGCCCTCAGCCATTGGTTCATAGTTCATGTGTTTCCATTCATTTGGCTATTTGTCCCTGTGCTTTATCCAACCTTGGTCTCAACAATTCTCGCTCATATAAACCCTCCTCATTCTCGCTAATTGGACTCCCAGAGATCCACCCGGGGCCTAGTCATGGATTTCTGCATCCAGATCCCTCAGTAGTTGGATGAGGTTTCTAGCACAACAATTAGGGTGTTTGGCCATCCCATCACCAGAGTAGGTCAGTTCGGGCTGTCTCTCGACCACTGCCAGCAGTCTGTTGTGTAAGAGCACTTGTTCAGTTATGTTCATATCAGCATTGTTTGTAATAGCCAGAACATGGAAACAACCCAGATGCCCTTCAACTGAAGAATGGATAAATAAAATGTGGTACATATACACAATGGAATACTACTCAGCAGAGAAAAACAATGGCATCATGAGGTTTGCAGACAAATGGATGGATCTAGAAAAAATCATCCTGAGTGAGGTAACCCAGACTCAGAAAGACAAACATGGTATGTACTCACTCATAGCAGGATACTAGACATGAAACAAGGATGACTTGTCTGCTACTCACATCACCAGGGAGGCTACCTGGAAAACAGGACCCCAAGAAAGACACAGGGATCACCCAATGACAGAGAAATGGAATGAGATCTACATGAACAGCCTGGACATGAGTGGGGGTAATGAAAGGCGAGGGTTGAGGGAAAGAGAGCTTGGGGGAGCGGGAGATCCCAGCTGGATCAAGAACAGAGAGGGAGAACAAGGAATAGGAGACCATGGTAAATAAAGACCACATGAGAATAGGAAGAAGCAAAGTGCTAGAGAGGCCCACAGAAATCCACAAAGATTATGGGGCTTTTAAAATTGTACTGTATTTTATATTATGATACTAACATGAGAATATGGTGACAAACAAGAAATGAAAGGTCATGGTTTAACAGTGATTTTTCTGTGTGTTAAGCTGACAAGAAGTGGAGTGCCCTGACTAGTTTTTATTGTCAGCTTCACAGAGTCTAGAATCATCTGGGAAGAGGGAACTACTGAAGAATTGCCTTGATCAGACCGGGCTGTGGCCATGTCTGTAAGAGATTGTCTTGATTGATGATTGGTTTGCAAGGGCCCAGCCCACTGTGGGCAACAACATCCCTAGCTGGATAGGAAACCTAGCTGATTATAAGCCCCTGAACAAGCCAGAGAACAAACCAGTAAGCAGTATTCCTACCTTTCAGTTTCCTGCCTTGAGTTCCTGCCCTAATTTCTCCCAGTGGTAGATTATGGCCTGGAAGTATAAGCCAGTTAGACCCTTTCCTCCACATGTTTTTGGTCATGGTGTTTATCACAGCAACATAGTGAAACTAAAACAGTTCCATAACCAATTTTTTTGTTTTGTTTTCAAGACAAGATTTCTCTGTGTTGCCCTGGCTGTCCTGGAACTCACTTTGTAGACCAGGCTGGCCTCAACTCACAGAGATCCATCAGTCTCTGCCTCCCAAGTACTAGGATTAAAGGCATGCACCACCACTACCTGGCTAATAACCAACTTTTTAAAATTAGGATGTTGGGCTGGAGAGATGACTCAGCAGTTAAGAACACTATCTGCTCTTCCAGAAGACTCAAGTTCAGTTTTCAGCACCCACATGGAAACTCTTGACCATCTCTAACTCTAGACCCAATGGATCAATCACCTTCTGGGATCTGTGGGCAGCAGGCATGCACGTGGTATACGGACACACATACAGGCAAAACATCCATACACATAAACAAATAAAAGTAAAAAATGGGTTCCTTTTTTAATTAATTAAATTTGTGTGCACATACATATTCTCACATGCCATGGTGCAAATGTAGGGGTCAGAGGACAATGTATCAGTTCTCCTTCCATTATGTGGATCCTGGGGCTGGAACTTGGATAGTGTTGTGTAGCAATTTTCTTTCTTATTGAAACATTCCATCCTGCAGGTAAGTGCTTTAAGACAAATGGTAAACAAGTCAAAATACCTACAGGAAGTCCCTGACACTGGCCAGATTCTCTAGGTTCCTCCCTCCAAGATTAAACAATAAAGACTGTTGAGAGTCACTCTCAGACAAGCCAAGCTGCAAAGAAGACTTTGAGACTAGACTAGTTGGTTGGAAGAAGCAGATCTTCCTGGAAGAGGTTTAGATCAACTGAGGCACTGGAAAGGACGCTCTCCAACGTGCTGGGCTACCTGCAGCCTGTGCAGTGTGCTCCAGGTTTCCTGGTGTGTGAGCTGTCATCCGTGCTGGGGTGGGCTTTGGTAAAGCAGCTGTCTTTGAGTCATCCTGCTCCTGTAAGTAATCCCACACCCATACTCCTCTAAATATCCCCAATAAAACTCATTGGTTCACCAAGTTGGACTTTGGTGGTGTCCATACTTTTGTCTGTTGTGAACTCCCTATCTAGGGTGAGTAGACATGTATGTTGCCTCTCCAAAGGAAAAGTCTGTCACATAACAGGTGGTCAGCCTTTACCCACTGTTTTCTTTGGTGTGTTTTTTGTTTGTTTTGTTTTTTTGTTGCCCTTTGTATATTCTAAGTAATAATATTCTATCAAATATGTAACTCTCAGATTTTCTTCTATTCTGTGGCCTCTCTTCTCTTGGTTGACTGTTTTCTTTGTTGTGCAGAGCCTTTTGTTTTCTCAAGGTCTCATTTGTTAATTGTTAGCCTTATTTCCCATGCAACTGCAGCCCTATCATAAACCCCTTACCTATGCCTATGTGGTGACACATATTCCTGCTTAAAAATACTTTATTTAGTTTTATTTTATGTTTGTAAGTGTTCTACCTGCATATATGTCTGTGCACCATGGAAACCAAAAGAAGGCATCAGATCCTCTAGAACTTTAGTTATACAGATTGTGAGACACGTTGTGGGTACTGGGAATTGAACACAGCCTCTGGTAGAGCAATCAGTGGTCTCAACCACTAAACTATTTTTCTCTAGCTCCATATTCCCTACTTGCTGCTATAAAGGTTTTAGATTCTATGTTGAGGTGTTTGGTTCATTTATAGTTACTTTTTGTGCCGGATGAAAGATAGGATCGAGTTTCATTCTTCAACAACTGGATATTCAGTTTTCCCAGCAGCATTTGCTGAAGAGATTGACTTTTCTCTAATGTTTATTTATTTATTTATTTTTGCATCATTGTTGAAACCAGGTGGCTGTAGATGTGAGGACTTTTATCTGTGTCCTCCATTCCATTCATCTAGATGTCTGGTTTTGTGCCAGTGCCCTTTTTTTTTTTTTTAACTTTTTTTTTTTGTTTTTTTTTTTTGTTTTTTTGTTTTTTGAGACAAGGTTTCTCTGTGAAACAATCCTGGCTGTCCTGGAACTCACTCTGTAGATGAGGCTGGCCTAGAACCATGCCATTTTTATTACTATGGCTCTGTAGTGTAACTTGAAATCAGGTATGGTGATGCCATTAGCAGTATTATTTTTGTTCAGGGTTGTTTTGTCAATCTTTAGTCTTTTGTGCTTACATATTAATTTCATTTGTTTGTTTGTTTTCTATGTCTCTGAAGAATGGTCCTAGAATTTTTACTGAAATTGTATTGCATTTGTGTCTTACTGTTAGGGTTTCTATTGCTGTGATGAAACATCATGGCCAAAAAACCAGCTGGGGAGGAAAGGATTTATTCTGCTTACACTTTCACATCTGTACATCATCAAAGGAAGTCAGGTTAGGAACTCAAACAGGGCAAGATCCTGGAGGCAGGAGCTGATGCAAAAGCCATAGAGGGGTGCTGCTTACTGGCTTCCCATGGCTTGCTCAGCCTGCTTTTTTGTTTGTTTTCCTTATATCTCTCTCTCTCTCTCTCTCTCTGTTTTGAGACAGGATTTTTCTGAAACTCACCTGTAGACTGGGCTGGCCTTAAACTAAAGCATGCACCACCACTGCCTGCCTCAGCCTGCTTTCTTATAGAACCCAGGACCTCCAGCCCAGGTATAGCACCACCCACAATGGGCTGGGCTCCCCCCTATCAATCACTAATTAAGAAAATGCCTTACAGCTGGATCTTATGGAGGCATTTTCTCAATTAAGGTTTCTGCCTTTCAGATAACTCTTGTTTGTCAAGTTGACATGAAACTAACCAGCACACATCTGTAGGCTGCTTTCTGTAAGATGGCCATTTTGACAGATATCAATTCTTCCAGTCCATGCGCATGAAAGGTCTTTCTATCTTCTCATCTCTTCCTTAGTTTCTTTAGTGTCTTTATAGAGGTTTTTTGTTTTCTTGGTTCAGTTTATTCCAACCAAGATGGTGAGTATGTGTGTGAGTGTGCACTTTGAATGGAATTGTTCCCCTGACTCTCAGCATGCTCTTCATTGGTATAGAAGCTTCTGCTTCTTCATCTGCTTTTTGTAAACAGACTCTTTGAAAGTGTTTATCAGCTCTAGTTTTCTGTTGGAGTGGATAGCATCTCTTATATTAAAATCATTTCATTTGCAAAGTTTTTCTTCCTTTAGCATGATGTTGGCTGTGGGCTTGTTATATATTGACTTCATTATGTTGAGAATTATGTCCCCTGTATCCCTATTCTCTAACAAAGTTTTCATGAAGAGATGCTGGATTTTGTCAAAGACCTTTTCTGAATCTATTTCGTTTCTGTACTTGAGTCTACTTATGTGATGGATTGTGTTTATTGACTTATATATGTTGAATCTTCTCTTTACTGAAGTCAGCTTGATCATGGTGAATGATCTTTATTTCATTTGCTAGTATTTTGTTGAGAACTTTTGCATCTGTGTTCGTTAGTCTATAATTTTCTTTTTTGTTGCCTCTGTCTGGTTTCGGTATCAGCATGATATTGGCTTATAAAGAAGTTCAGAAGTTTTCCTTCCTTTTCTGCTTTATAGAGCAGTTTGGGAAATATTGATCTAAGTTCTTCTGTGAAGGGTAAATAGAACTATAGTGAGCATATCTGAACTTGGGCTTTTCTTCAGTTGGGAGATTTTTGCAAGTGCTCTGGTCTTGCTGCTGGTTTTAGGACTATTTAAATTATTTTTTTTCATCTTGCTATGATTTTGGTAGGTTATTTGCATATAATTTCATCCATTTTCTTTAGATTTTTTTCAAAGGCTAGATTTATGGAATATAGGTTTGTAAGATATGTTATGATTTTCTGAATCTCAGGGCTATCTATTGTAATGTCCTCCCTTTTCATCTTGGATCTTATTAATTTAGGTCTGCTCTCTGCGTCTTTTGGTTAATTTAGCTAAGGATTTGTCCATCTTATCTTTTTAAAGAACTAACTCTTCATTTCACTCACTTTGTATTATTTTTTTGTCATTTCTATTTCATGAATTTCTACTCTTAAGTATTTCTCCTTATCTACTGATTTGGGGTTTGGTTTGTTCTCATTTTTCTGGGTTTTAAGTTACATCATTAAATTATTTTGAGTTTTCTCTGTCTCTCTTTTTTTCTTTTTTGGTTGGTTTTTTTTTGGTTTTTTGAGACAGGGTTTCTCTGTGTAGCTTTGCGCCTTTTCCTGGATCTCGCTCTGTAGACCAGGCTGGCCTCGAACTCACAAAGATCCACCTGCCTCTGCCTCCCGAGTGCTGGGATTAAAGGCGTACGTCACCACTGCCCGGCCTCTTTTTTTTTTTTTTTTAATGTGGGTTCTTAGAGCTAACTTCTTCTTAGGACCACTATTTGCTCTTGAGTGGCTCTGTAGAGTTTGTGAATCATCTTTGGAAAACATTTCTTTCATAAGAAGGAAATATTTATGATATGGAATGTGGGCTTGTTGTCTGTAAGGCTGAGTATCTGGTAAACACAGCTGATTTGAACTGTGGACTCCATTGTAATCTCCATCGGACCTATGACCTGACTCCTGCTTTGACATGAGCTGCAAAGTTGGCCAAAGTCTAGTCAAGTATGCAACTAAGTAAGTCTAACTCTCTGAACTATGCCAGACTCCATGTCACCCTCCTAGAGGCCACCAGATGGCATTGTGGACTTACCTCTGACACCCCCAGTTTGCTGCTAACATTCCCCAGGATTGAGTTTAGTTTCTGTGGGAGGCAGGAAACGAGAACTTGAGGCCAGGGGTGAATCCTGTTGTTAACTTGGAAAAATAACATTTTGTGGATGCTTTCAATCTCAGCTCTTCCACATATTAAAGTGCAAAGGACAGAAGATAAACTCAACAAAACTGGTGATAATTGCACTGGAGGCATGTTAGGTATGTGTTTGTTCTGGAAGGGAGAGAGAAGACACAGAGAAGGAAGAGGAGGAGGAGGACGAGAAGGGGAATTGACTATGAAAAAATCAGAACACTGGATTTATTTGGAGCTATATACTTTTTTTTTTAAAGATGGAGTCTCACTATGTCTACAGCTCTTGCTGGCCTGGAACTTGCCATATATATATAAATTTCAAACCCATAGATATCTTCTTGCCTATTCCTAAATTCTGGGATTAAAGGCATGTACCATCACTCCTAGTGTTTTTTTTTTTATTTAAAATGTTTTTTATTTTTTTATTTCAAAACCAACTTTCATATTGGTATTTGTATCTGCTTTTTAGAATGGATTGTTGAGCGTTAATTGTAACAGCTAGAAGACAAAGTCATTGCTGTTCTGTGGTAGTCTTACCAATTTTTCACCTCATTTAGAATATTAGGAACACGCATCTACAGATCCCAAACATGGACTAGCTCCACCTGTCAACTGTTACCAGCCTGTTCTCTCTGCCCTTGGCAGTATAACTTCCACAGTCTCTGGAATTTTCTCAAACTATGGCAAAGCCTACACAGGACTTACCAACATTTTGTACCTGGATTTCAGGTAGGGCTCAAAAGTTTTAAACTTAGTGAAACATCCCCTGGAAATCGTACTTTCTTTGTAAAGCTCCCCAGTAGGAATGCTTCCTGTTTGCAGACTCTCCAGGATCCAGTGTGATCTAGAGGAAGGAGAGAATAGGAACAGGTTCTGAGCAGTGGTTGTGAAATAGAGCCATGTGATTAACAACATTGATTTCCAGAGGCTCTGGAAAGCATGTACACAGCAAAGACTTTTGACATGATGTTTCTGTTTTATTTTTTAAGAATATGTTTATGCAACCATGAGGTGTTGATGCATACCTTTAATCCCAGCACTCAAAACACAGAGGTAGGCAGATCTCTGCAAGTTTGAGGCTAACCTAGTCTACAAAATGAGTTTCAGGACAGCCAAAGCTGTTACACAGAGAAACCCTGTCTCAAAAAACAAAACAAACAAAACAAAAACAAAAACAAGACAAAGCAAACAAAAAAAGAGAAAAGAGACTGTGTTTGCATATATACATAAAGCAGATATTTGTGTTTTCTTTCCTGTTTCTTTATCATGTAATGTAACATAAATTGAGACAATATCAATGGCTATTATATTTAACTTATGAGACCCAAAAAAGACTAAGTATTCCTCAAGGGACACTAATACCTATTATAAAATCTTTAATGTGTTTTCAGTTGTACTTGACGTAGTTATAGCATGTTAGGTAGAATTATGGCCTGGCTGTTGTTTTCATTTGGAAATTAAGCATAACAGAGGGATGTGTGATTGTGTGTTGCTGTGGGATGGTCTGTATGTCAAATGTGTTGCTGATTGGTCAATGAATAAATCACTGATTGGCAGTGGCCAGGCAGGAAGTATAGGCGGGACTAACAGAAAAAAAAAATTGAGAGAACAGGAAGCTGGTGGGGGAGACACTGCCAGCCGCCATCAGGACAAGGAAGATGTAAAGTACCGGTAAGCCACAAGCCACGTGGCAAGGTATAGATTAATAGAAATGGATTAATTTAAGCTGTAAGAACAGTTAGCAAGAAGCCTGCCAAGGCCATACAGTTTGTAACCAATATAAGTCTCTATGTTTACTTGATCGGGTTTGAGCGGCTTGGGACTGGCGGGTGAGAGAGATTTGCCCTGACTGTGGGCCAGGCAGAAAAACTCTAACAACAGTGTGTCAAATTGACAAGGGGTGTTCTTGTCATAGCTAATCTTGGTTGTCAATTTGACAACATTTAGAATCAACTGAAACCCAAGCAACCCAGCACACCTGTGAGGGATTTTCTTGATTGGATCATTTGAGGTGGGAAGACCCACCCTAAATCTGAGTGCTACCTTCTGGTGGCTGTGAACATAAAAGGACATCTGAGAAGCAAGCTTTACTTTTCCATGCTTGCCCTCACTCTCACGGACAACTCCATTTGTCCTGTTTTGGAGGCATTCCTTTGCTGGTATTAGAATGTGCTTTTTCCAGATTCCAATGTAGACTGAAGACCAGCAGCTCTCCAGGAGTCCTCTGGGACTACAGCACCAGATTAGAACTATCAAGACATGTAGCCTTATAGACTGAAAAACAACCGAACTGTATATATATGGGCCTGATATACTGACTTAATGTTGGATGATTTTTCAATTTTATAGTCCTTATATAATGAACCTTTATCATTTATTTTTAAATTTTAGAACAGTTCATAAATACAAGTATATTTATTAATATATGTAAATAAATATATATCTATTCTTTCTATCAGTTCAGTTCCCTTAGATAACCCTGACTAACACAGTGAGTAACAATGGGAAATGGCTGAGTAATTTATATTCACTACATGGAATATTGTGCAGGCACTGGAGGTAGAGGCCCCGAGGGCCTTAAAGCAACATGACAGAATATTAAGGCACAAGGGGAATGAAATATCCAGAGCACAAAACTGTACAGAGTGATCACAAGTATGTGAGAACATAAATATATTAATAGAGAAGAAAAAGACCACTCAGATTAACAGAGTGGCCTAATATTGGATGATTTTCAATTTTATAGGTATTATATGATGGACCTTTATCATTTATTTTTAAATTTTAGGACAGAAGTTAATAAATTTAGAATTCCATATTTAATAGCTCAAACTTTGTATGATTCCAAAAGAATCGACCAAATTTCATGAAATAGTTATAATCTTTGTGGCTATTGTCTATTAATCACCTTGAAAAATACAGCTGGCACTTGGTTTGAATTGATAAGAGATACATTTTAAAGAATAAGTATTCCACTTTAACCAGTATATAATCCTCATTAGATAGGCATGTCTGGTCTAAACTGGGACACTTGTGGGGTAGACAACGCTGTCCAACTGTTATCACTAAAATGCCCAGTGTGCTTGTTTTAAGTCATCACTAAGCACAAGCCACTTTTCCTTGGAATTTCTCTAAATCTTTATTGGTTCGCTCCTGTCTTTTATCATGGAACATATAAGATACATACAGACGACACAGAGAGACCAGTGCAGTAACCCCAGGTACCTCTCAACCGTGCCATCAACAATTCATAACTAACCTTGCATCGTTCTCCATTACACTCCTACCAGACTATTTTAAAACAAATCTCAGAATGCCTGTAATTTTAGCTTGTAAGTATTCTAAAGATCATGACTATGTTTTGTAATAACATCACAGTATCATAATCACACTTTCAAGATTAACTGTAATTCCTCAGTATCAAATATCCATCCCATCTGTTAAAATCCCTTCATTGTTCCCCAAGTGTCTGCTAACAGTTTGTTCAGATTCCAAGGCCCCCCCACCTCCTCACACCTTCACACTCTTCAAATTTACTTATCAAAGAAACAGGTGGTTTGTCTTGCAAAGTCCCCATGTTTTGGTTGTCACCAATTACATTCTTGTATTTTTTTGTCCCTCTTTTCCTATAAATGGATAGATTTAGAGACTTGATTTCATTTGTTCTGTTTTTCACCAACTGAACAAGTCATTACTTAGAAGAGCAGTTTAGACCTGTTACTACTAGTTAAACAATAATGTACTTTTAAAGAATTAGATTTATTTATTCTGTCTTATGTGTATAAGTGCTTTTGCTTAAATGTATGTATTTGCATCACATGTGTGCCTGGTGCCCACAGAGGTTGGAAAAGGTTGTTAATCCCCTGGAACTGGAGTTATGGGTGGGCTCTAAGGACTAAACCTGGGTCCTCTGCAAGAGCAACAAGTGCTCTTACCTGAGGCAGCTCTTCAGCCCCAAAAGATCTTTGTTTCTTAATTAAAAATTAAAATTTCATAAATATATTTTCATGTAGCAAGTTGTTGGACTATCTTTGGACCACCAGCTCGAAAATAATGACCTGGAGACTTATTATTAATTATGAAAGCTTGGCCTTAGTTTAGGCTTTTCCCAAGTAGCTCTTATAACTTAATTAACCCATATTTTTTAATCTACATTCTGCCACGTGGCTTGGTTAACTCTTCTTAGTATAGCACATCCAACTTGCTCCAAGTCTGCTGGTGAAATTTCACACCTAGATTCCTCCTCCCAGTCTCTCTGTGCCTGGAAGTCCTACCTTTATCTTCTGCCCAGCTAATGGCCATTCAGCTTTTTATTACACCAGTCACAGCAATACTTCTTCACACAGTGTACAAATATCCCACAACATTTTCCCCTCCCTCAACTCCTCCCAGATCCTCCCCACTCCTCTACTCACTAAACTTTTGTTTCTCTCTCTCTCCCTCCATCCCTCTTTAAAAAAAAACAAAACCCAACACAACAAAAAACAAACCAGAATTATTTTATTTTTATTTGATGTGAATTGGTGTTTCACCTGCATTTATATCTGTATGAGGGTGTCAGATCCCCTGTAACTAGAGTTACAATTTTAAGCTTCCATATTGGTGCTGGGAATTGAACCCAGTTGCTCTGAAAGAGCAGTCAGTACTTTTAACAGCTGACTCATGTCTTCAGCCCCATAAATCTTTTTTTAATATCAGAGTATCATTTTGTTTTGTCTTCTTTTATGTCAATATGAAATAATTTGCATTTTCTCGGCACCTGTCCTGTTTTCTCACAAGATCTTCTTGCCTGTCTGGAGGGTAGTCACCATCCTCCAGGTTTGGCTTGAGAGCTCCTTGCATACACTCTGCAGTCCAGTGGGTGTGGTTTGTCAAGAAGCACTCTACCTCATCTCAGCTTCTCCAAATCATTCATTTTTCTTTTGTATTTCTGCCCTGTCATCTTATCTCACTCTGTGTTAGTATAAATCTCACTCATATTCTCAAGTTTTTCACAGTTATTGGTTATGATGGTTAGGGATTTTTAAGAGTTATTTCTGTTTTAGTTTTTTGGCTTATATATGTATGTATTTGGTGGAGGGTGAGTGTGCCATGACACATGTGGAGGTCAGCAGGCAGCCTGTGGGAGCTGTCCCTCTCTTCCCACCGTGTGTATCCTGGCATCAAACTCAGGTCATCAGGCGAGTTGGTGCTTTTACTTACTAAGCCATCTCGTAAACCGCTGGACTTGTGTGCTGGGAACAAGACTTGTAGGCTCATGACTTCTAAGCCATCTCTATGGTAAGAATGGCTAGTTTTAACTGTCAACTGGACACAACCTAGAATCATAGAAGAGAGTCTTAGTGAGGGATTGTAGCTCCTCTGTTTGATCTTTGAGTGTGTCTGTGAGGGATTATTTTGATTGCCTTAGTTGATATGAGAAGAACTATTCTGAAAGTAGATAGCACCATTCCTTGGTTTGGGGTACTGGACTGTGTAAGAGTAAAGGAAAACTAGTTTTGCCTTCAGTATGTGCATAGTCATTTCTCTCCGTTCTCTTTAAAATTTAAAATCTTTAGGTTTATTTATTTATTTATTTATTTTTATGGGTCAGGGGGTTTGTGTGGAAATCAGAAAACTTGTAGGACTAGATTCTTTCCTTCTATGATGCCGGTCCCAGCGGTGGAATTAGGGTCATGAGACTTGGCAGTTAAGTGCCTTTACCTGCTGAGCTGCTTGCTTGTCGGCCCTGTCTCCGCTCTTGACTCTGGATGTGATGGACCAGGTGCTTTAGCCTCCTGCTGCCCGACCTCTCCTCGGTGATGGACTATGCCCTGGAATTATGAGTTAAAATAAATCCTTTCTCTTACAAGTTGCCTTTTGTCAGAGTATTTTATCTCAGCAACAGAAGTGAAACTAGAACCTTGGCCTGCTAGCTGTTCCCCCAGTCATGTGATTCCTTTTACAGCTTGGCACTGTTTTCTGTGCTCTCTGCTAGTGAGCTCTCGAGTCACAGGTTTTATTCTGAGGGACAAGAGTCGCGGTGAGCTGCCCATAGTCTCCTGACCACCTCTGCCGTTATCTTTATTACTGCAGCCTATTTCGGGAGCGAGCCAGTGACAGCTGTAGGCCACATTTAACTCTCACAGCTGAGGCTCACAAAGTCCGCTTCACGATATGCACCTGGTCCTGCCTGGTGCCGCAGAGTCAAAGTGACTTGAGCATCTCTGGGAGACTCAGGGTGGTCCAGGTTCCTTTTTAGAAACTTAAGATTCAGACCATGTGTAGTGGTGACTCCTGCATGCTTGCTGCATGGCTAGCTCCCTGCCTGTGGCTCAGATCCCTGATGGCCTTAAAAGGAGAGGACTTGAGAAATGTCACACTGAGTCAGCATGCTGCACAAGCCAGCATCTTGTCCTGGAACATGAAGCTAAGGGAGCACAACCAGGTGGGCTTAGGAGCCTGGAAGAGCCTCAGGTGTTGTTAAGATATGAGGCTAGAACACACGAGCAAAGGTAACACCCGAGAAAACTGGTGTTCAGCCCTGTGGCTGGCTGTCTTGGCTAGGACCTTCTCTTCAGACTTGTGATCACCACAGCCAGGATCTGAAGTGGCGCTGATGTCCACTTTTGCCACACTGTTAGAGTACCATGTTTCTCTGAGTCATGGATACTGTTAAACTTAGATTTTTATGACCCAGGACTGGTCACATCCTCTTTCCTACTCTTCTGACCCCATCACTTATTGTTGATGAAATATACTCAGTTTATGGCTGCATGATCTAGAATCTAATACACACAGGACTGGGTGCCCATCACCTCCTACCTGCAGGAGTTCATTTGGCTCCCTGTCTGTGACAAAGGAAAATATGGGAAAGGCTTTCTTGAAGCCAACATACAGTAGTTTTTTTTTTGTGAATCAGTTGTTCTATGAAGTTTCACACACTATTGCAGCCCTCTGGAGAGGTGGCAGCTCACCATCCATTCTGCCTGGAACTCAGAGTCACTTTCAAATGCTGGTGTCACAGTGCCTCTTTATGAAGCCTTGACATCTCCCTTGCTCTTCCTTCTGCTTCTGTCTTGACCCCCTGGTTCCGTGTCTACTCTATGATGCTGTCCTTAGAAGGCCAGGGCCCCAAGCACCCTGCACTGCCTCCAACTTCATGGCTACTGTCGTTGCTTATTAATTATTTGTTTAAATAATTAAGTTGGACTTGACAACTCACACCCATAATCCTATCACTCAGGAGACTGAAGCAAAAGTATCCCCATGAATCTGAGGCCAGCCTGGGCTATAGCAAGATGTTGTGGAATATTGGATCACACTGTGAATAAAACCTTGGGTCAGGAGGTGGAGCCAGCAACTAGTTGACAGGAAGTAGCCATAGACAGTTAGATGGAGTCTAGAAAAAGGATAGAAAAACACACAGGAAGTAGTAGGGAGGGACTTCGAATTGGTGTTCTTTTTTGGTTGGGAACTGGGCTATACTACAAGCTTTTAAATATACTACAGAACTGCAGGCCAGCCTGGGCTATACTATAGTATAGTAGAACTGAGTTGGACAAACTGACTTTGGGCAGTGTGTTGGCCAGATCAACTTGACACAGGCTGAAGTCATCAGAGGGAACCTCAATTAAGAAAATACATTCATAAGACTGGGCTGTAGGCAAGTCCGTAAGACATTTTCTAAATTTGTGATTGATAGGGGAGGGCCCAGTCCATTGTGGGTGGTGCCATTACTGGGCTGGAGGTCCTGGTTTCTATTTTTAAAAAATGAGGCTGAGAAAGCCATGAGGAGAAGGCAGTCAGCAGCTCCCCTCTGTGACCTCTGCATTAGCTCCTGCCTCCAGGTTCCTGTCCTGTTTGAGTTCCTGTCCTGACTTCCTTCAGTGATGAACAGTGATGTGGAAGTGTAAGACAAATAACCCTTTCCTCCCTAAGTTGCTTTGGTTGTAGTTTGTCATCACAGCAATAGAAACCCTAACTAAGATAGGCAGGAAACTAATCACCCCATACTCTGTACAGGCCTTCCTAAGGTGGACCTAAGGTAGATGTACAATGCCCAAATAATTCATTATCAGGCACTTCTCCTGGACCAGCCCCATTTCCAATTCTTGTAAAACCTCAGCCATCAGCCCAGTCAGCATACTGCCAGACAGTAACCCAGCAGAGCTACAAGACAGCAGTCAAGTTAGGATCATCAGACTCCATTGACCAGATTTGGGGCACAGCAAGGTATGTGACATTGCCTTGGATGCTGATGAGGTCCCCTGGAACCCACCACCATGAAGGGAGATGCAGTCCTGGTGTCCTGGTCTGCCCACTCCAGCTCCAGTCTGCAGGACTGGCAATGCAGAAGCTCTTATAGCTGCAATAAAAGATGGACTACAGCAGCTTCAGCTCCCACCTCAGGCAGGGCTCTGGTCCTGGCTGCTGATTCCCCTGTGGCAGAGGCTGCTGCACCTCCACTCCTCTCTCTGGGGCTCGTGGGCCAGGAGCCTCTGGCCTCTGCTCCAGGCTCCACCTCCAGTAGAGTCTGTCCAAATTTCCTGAAAGTGACGCGTTCCAATCTGTTAGACCTGAAGAGGAACTGTATGGGAGCAGTTTTGTTCAAGGTGAAATCAGGAATGCTGGGGCCTCAGTTGTCACCTTGGACAGGATGGTGTGTGCCCAGTCCCTCAGCTGAGGGACTCGAGCACAAAGGGCTGAGCTTCTGGGGTTAACTCAGGCATTTCACTGGGGAAAGGGCAAAGCCTTCACTTTGTACACAGGTGTATGCATTTGCCATGGTACATGTCCATCATGCTCTCCTAGAGCCCATGTGGCTGCCAAGAGAGGAAGCCATTGTCTACTGCAAAGGGTAGCAAAAAGGGAAATCCTCAGAGACCCAAGGGAATAGGGCAGCAGACTTGGCCACCCAGAAGGTAGACCTAGAACTGGTGAAGCCTCTCCAGAACTTGAATTGCCCCAACGCTCAACCTATACACAAACCAAGTGGACAAAAAGTGAAAATGCCAAACAGGATGCCAAACTGTGGTCTTCTCTGGTAGGTACCTCACAGCATTCTTTCCCAGTGTACAAAGGACTCTACTGCTGTGGGATGGTCTGTATGTCAAATGTGTTGCTCTGATTGGTCAATAAATAAAACACTGATTGGCCAGTGGCCAGGCAGGAAGTATAGGTGAGACTAACAGAGAGGAGAATTGAGAGAACAGGAAGGTGGAGGGAGACACTGCCAGCCGCTGCCATGACAAGCAGCATGTGAAGATGCCGGTAAGCCATGAGCCACGTGGCAAAGTATAGATTTATAGAAATGGATTAATTTAAGATGTAAGGACTAGATAGCTAGAAGCCTGAGCCATTAGGCCAAACAGTTTAAATAATATAAGCATCTGTATGTTTATTTTATAAGTGGGCTGTCGGACTGCTGGGGCTTGGCGGGACCCAGAGAGAAAACTCTCCAGCTACACTCTACATATCTGGTTATTTATTTAATACATGAATGAAGACATGATTAGTGGATTAATGGGTGGAAAGTAGCCATATCAGGTGAGGAATTGTGGGCTGAAAGCATGGGCCTGAGTGCATCCCAAGAATGAGATGAACAGCAAAGATCCTGGGGTTCAGCAGACAAGACTTCAGAGTAAGAGCTATAATGAGCAGTAGGGGACATGTCACCTGTCCTGTGCCATACCCTCTGTCTTAGTCACTGTTCTATTGCTGTGAAGAGACACCATGACCAAGGCAAGGTATCTCTTAGAAAAGAAAGCATTTAATTGGGGTTTGCTTACAGTTTCAGAGGTTATCATCATGTTGGAAAGTATGGCCACATACAGGCAGACATGGTGCTGGAGAAGAAACTAAGAGCTCTACATCTGGGTCTGCAGGCAGCAGGAAGAGGGGACACTGGACCTGGTTTGAGTTTTGGAAACTGAAAGCCCACTCCCCAGTGACATACTTCTTCCAACAAGGGCACATCTTCTCCAACAAGGCCACACCTCCTAATCCCTCTCAAATAGAGCCAGTCCCTAAAGACTAAGCATTCAAATATGTGAGTCTATGGGGGTTGTTCCTATTCATAATGCAAAAATTCATTCAGGCCAACTTCAAAAGTCCCCATAGTTTATTAACAGTCTCAACATTGTTATAAAGTCCAAAGTCTCTTCTGAGACTCATGGCAGCCTCTTAACTGTAATCCCCTGTTTTAAAAAAACAAAACAAGACAAAAAAAAGAAAACAAAAAGGCAGATCACATACTTCCAACATACAATGCATAGAATACACATTACCATTCCAAAATGGAGGAAGGGGAGCATAGTGAGGAAATACTAGACCAAAGACTAAAAACAACAGAGCAAACTACAAATTCTGCATCTCCTTGTCTGATGTCAAAGTACTCTTTGGATCTCCAACTCCTTTCAGCTTTGCTGACTGCAGCACACTTCTCTCTCTTGGGCTGATTCCACACCCTGTTAGTACCTCTTCTTGGCAGGTATCCCACGACTCTGGCATCTCCAACATCTTAGAGTCTCCAACACAATCCAGGCTTCACCTTCACAGCTTCACACGATGGCCCCCCTGGGCCTCCATCCAGGAACACTCTTGACACATGCCTGACCTCAGTGGCTTTTCTTAGATGAGGAAGGAGATTCCATAACCCCTTTCTTGTATCCTTGACTCTAAAGCAAGAACCACATGGTCAAAGTTGCCAAGTTATTCTGCTTGATGGGACTGAAACCTGGACCCCTCATTCAATTATTTGTGCATTGGCCTTCTGTTTTCTATGGTTTCCTTCACTACTTAAGCTTTTCTTTAATTCCTTCCACAAATTGGAAGCTTAGCTGGGTGAAATTCTGCTCTGAGGTCACCTTTACATTTAGCATCAGGCTTGTCTTTAATCTGTTTATCTCCTTGAATACAGGACTTAGCTCTATTACACTTCCTGGTGCTCCTATTCTCCTCAAACTATACAACTTATATTTTTCCTTGCTCAGCTTTCTCCTTTTCAGTATAGATCTTCATAAGAGTGACCACTAGTAACCATATGACAGAGTCAATACTAAGCTGTCTTGAAATCTCCTCTGCCAATGCTATTAATCCAAAACTCTTCAATTTACCCTCAGGCAGATATTTTGGGCAAGGGCAGAAAGCACATTCTTCACCAAAATATCACGAGAATGGTCTCTAGGCCACTTACTAATATTCCTCTCCTCTGAAAACTCCTGAGCTGGGCTGTCATTATTTACATTGCTCTAAGCACCACTGTCTTCCATGCTCCTTCTAGTATGGCCCATTAAGCCCTGCTGAAAGCATTCAACTGTTTTCCTAATCCAAAGTTCCAAAGTGCACATTCTGCCAACAAGCAGCACCATCAGGCCTGTCACAGCAATACTCCACCCTCTGGTACCAATTTCTGTCTTAGTGTTCTGTTGTTGTGAAGAGACACCATGATCATGGCAATTCTTATAAAAGAAAGCATTTCCTTGGGGCTTACTTACAGTTTCAGAGGTTTAGTCCATTATCATCATGGCAGGAAGTACAGTCTTACTCAGGCAGACATGGTGCTGGAGAAGTGGCTGAGAGTTCTACACCCAGATCTGCAAGCATCAGGAAGAGAGACACTGGCTCTGGCTTGAGCTTTTGAAACCTCAAAGCTCATCTCTAGTGACACATTTCCTCCAGCAAGGCCACAGCTCCTAATCCTTTTAAATAGTGCCATTTCCTTATAACTAAGCATTCAAATATATGAGCCTATGGGGGCATTCTTATTCAAATTACTACACCCTCCAACAGTGCATGTGTCCTCTGTATGGGCAGCTGAGGTCTACTTTCTATAGGAAGCTTGGTAGGAAGGGAAGGAATAAGGCCTCAGGCTGTACCCCAAAAGTCAGGAAGCTGACAGATACTGCAAGTGTAAGCCAGGGGTCTGTGGTTTGTGGTTTTGATTGACACTCAGTAGATGTTCTGATTCTACTGGAAGAAGAGGCCATAACTGAAGCTGGACTCCAATGGAGAGCTTAGGGGTACACATGGAGAGGTGCCTCAAGACAGGTAAGTAGGATGAAATGCTTCCAAACAAATCCAAGATATATTACATTCACACCCTCTGGGTTCACACCCTCCACTAGTATCCTTGCCTTCCTGTCTTTCCCAAAGTGCAAAAGCAAAGCAGCTACAATGGTCTAGGGCTAGCATAGGGCTGGGGATGTTGCCCAGGTTTACAACTCTAGATTGGAGGGTCCCATGAGTTCCAAGGCTAGCTCCATTGTCCTGGACACTATAGTCTACCTTGTCCCCTCTGAGGTTTCCATCACTCCTTTGTGGGTGATACACCCTTACTGTCATAAACAGACTAGAAGGTCAGTGTAGCCAGTATAGTCAACAGTCAAGAAGGAGGGTTGAAATAAGGCCTGGGCCAACTGAACCTAGCACCAAGCTGAATGGCAGCCCAAGGCTCCTTCAAGAAATGGGAAAGGGCTGCAAGACTTTCTCCAGAACCTGGATCCCTTTATTCCTGGAGGGCAGTGGTGACTGACCCACCACTGTGGTGCTTGTGGGCACAATGTGGTAGATTCACATGTTGGAAAGTCTGCTCTGTGCACATGATCTCTTACAGTTTTCATAGCACTCTTTTGAGATAAGTTTGCAATTTATTACCCTTTAAACTAAGTTAAGGGACCCTGAAACTCATTCTTTCATGCCTTGCTTTTAGATGGCTGCACTAGACGTTCATTGCTGTCCATGATAGTAAACACAAGTGCTCTGAGCAGGAATGCATGGCTTCCCACATCAGGAAGAACTCTACTCACAGGCCCTCTATCTGGAAGGGACAAGATCATGGCTACACAGATGCACAGTAGGTCTTGCCTGGAACTGATAAGTGACCTGCACTCACCTCACCTTCGACCCAGCAAGTGTCCCCGAGGAGGAATTTTACCCACATGGTGATCAACAGCAGTTTAATGACATCAAAGACACAGCCAGAGACCCAGCAGCTCAAATCACAATTCTGAGCTGGAGCCTGGCCTTTGTCAAGCAAGTGGGTCTTACTGTTTTCTTTCTCCCTTTCTTTCTCTCTCTCTTTCTTTTTTTTTTTTTCCCCGAGACAGGGTTTCTCTGTGTAGTTTTGGTACCTGTCCTGGATCTCACTCTGTAGACCAGGCTGGCCTCGAACTCACAGAGATCTACCTGGTTCTGCTTCCTGAGTGCTGGGATTAAAGGTGTGCGACACCACTGCCCGGCAGTCTTACTGTTTTCTAAACTAGTCCACCAGAGAGAGTTAAACCAAAATGGATTCTACCAGACTCAGAGTTCCTATGTCAGTCTGCACACCACTAAACTAATATAAAGCCACTGAAGTACATAAATGTGTGTCATCAGACATCAGCAACTACAGTGAGTCCTTGCTGTGTGTTATTCCATGAATTTTCTTTCTTGTATTTATGGCTCTACGAGGGAACCAATGGGTGGATTGTGTGGCACTATAGGTTCTGTTTTGTGTTGTTACTCAGGATCAGCTGGTAGCGGCTTTGGGACCTTTTTTGTGTGGTTTCCATCTAGTAAGTAGACTGGAAAAGTGAAGCTGCCATAGCAAGATGCCATAGCTGGACAGCTGAAACAACAGGAATTCATCCTCTCCCAGACACAGAGGCTGGAGGTCTAAAATGAGAGTTTCATCATAGTCTGATCTAGCTGAAGTTCCCTCTGAGCTGCTTTTATGTTCTCTTGGTCCCTTCTTGCTGTATGCTTATGGAAAGAGAGGTCACTTTCCCATCTACCAGACACTAATCTTGGGCTGGTTCACAGACAGGGGACCCTACAGGCCTTTGTCTCAGGTCAGGAGGGTGAAGAAGCAGCCGGCCATTTTGGAAGTTCACCTTCTTTATTACATAGTTATGGTCCCTCTCCCCATCTGCCTATCAGAGAACCTGACTCCTGGCCTATTAGCATTGCTCATAGGATGTGGGCTCCAGGCCTTGGTAACTTGAGAGTTATCTGAAAGCTTCTTGTTCGAGAAAAATCATTTAAAAGGCAGGGCAGAAGTTTTCACAACCAAGCCAAAGAGTTGTAGATGGAACAAAGACAGAGTTACTTGGAATGACTACTTTAAAATAGCATTCCACATTAGTAGGAATAACTAGCAATACATCATTTGAAAAGTTTCAGGTAAATTATTTGATGACAGTGAATAAACCACAGGATTCAGTCTGTCGTGAATCAGATCATTTACTCAGTGAGAAAAGTTGTCAGAGGGAGCAGTGACAGATCCCGGGAGCCAGGTACCTGCTGCTGGCCTCTGGACCATTTCAGGGATTAGTCACTGAATACACTTTCATCTCACAGCTGCTTACGAAAACAGCTGCCCTACCTGCTTGCTTTTTTTTTTTTTTTTTTAAACAAATACAACTCAGTGAGAAAAGTTCAGGAAAATTGGTTGTCTGAGGAAATCCATGCTCTCCACCCCAGCCCCTGAATTAAGTTTTTCACACTGTGACTTCCTACTACATCCTTCTCTCTACTCATTGTCCTTGCTTTCTCTGTTAAGGAAGCTCTGCATCCCAGCCCCAGCTGCAGGCTCTGCTAGGGCTGCGGCTGGGAAGAGATGAAGTGAGGAGCACTGTGGGACCAGGGCGTGTGGGATACAGGATTCCTGGAAATCAGCCCTCCCCAAACCATCTTCTAAGGTGGGAAGGAGCTCATATATTTCATCTTGTTACCCACCTGCTGGCGGCTATCCAGCCCTTCTCCCTTCCTTACCTCTTTTCCCGGCTGTCTCAGCCATACAACTCTCCACACCTGGGCATTTGTGAGTTCCTTAAGACCGTGTGAGAGCAGGGCTCGCTTTTGATCTCGTCCACAGGGCCATCTGTAAGCAGAGGGGAAGGAAGGAGGTGGTGCATCTCATCTTCTCAGGCAAGTGTGAATGGTTTAATTTTATCAAGCCCTTGAATTCACAAAGGAGCTTGAAGTTCAGGTGGGTCCCTGGGACTGCTCTTGGAAGAGCTGGGCAGGGAAATCTATGAGCTCTGTCCAGGAGAGGTCAGGCATGAGCAAGAGCTCTTGAGATGCTTCAAAATGCACTGCTTCCTGCAGAAATGTCTCACTCCTGCAGGCTTGCTTTAGATTCCCCTGCAAATGTCTGAGAACTTTCAGTGTTTATTATCACTTCATACCCCTATTTGGCAGGCCTGGGAAGACAGAATTCTGGCTTTCTTTGAAGCACACAAACCAGACAGTGGGTTGTTGGACATCTCACTGGGACTGAGTATCCTGGAAGCCAGGGAAGGCTCTTCTGACCCATGTGGCTGTTGCTGGTCTTAGTCCTTCTGCAGATGACATTTGAAGTACAAGGGTGGCGGGGTGGAGGGGGGTGGTGGGGTGGAGGAGGTGGTGGGGGTGGTGGGGATGGAGGGTGGAGGGGGTGGTGGGGGTGGCAGGGTGGGCAGTGGAGGGGGGTGGAGAATGAATCCTGCTTCCTGTATCAAGAAGTGTGTTCTATCAGAGCAATACAGTGTCTGCAAAGAACATTTCAGGCAAGCACTTGCTCCATGGGCTCATCTTAATACCACTCCCCTATGTTTATCCCCCCACAAAACAACTCCCAAATAGCTCTGCCCATTACAAATGCAGGCCTCTCTCTGGGCAATGTGCTCTCTGGTCTGTCTGAAGAGTGGGAACTCTAACACATGTAGCCTTCTAGCCCTGCCTATCACACCCTACTGGGTTATTGTCAGTGAAGACCTCAAGCAACTATAAGCTCCTGGAAGAAGTCCTAAGACTAGGCAGTGCATGCTCTCTATTTAGATTGAAAGGCCATGAGGTATATCCAGGACACAGATCCTACACAGCCCTTCACACTTACAACAGATATTTCCTTTAAAATCTACATGCTCCCATCTCAAGGGTAACTTTGGCTCTATAATAGACACAGGCCCCAAGTCACCACTGCTTAAGAAGGTCTAGCAGATCCAGAATTTACTTCAACATGAGACGATGGAAAGAAGGCCTTGCCTTCCAGATCCGAGAGGCCGCTTGCCTGCCAACTTCCTCTGCCTGTGGACACCCAGCCGACCTTGGGCTGCCGACCAAGCATCACACTTGGCCCAAGCCTTCATCAGTTTTTACTAGAGCCACAAAAATCTTCCTTAAAAGGGTCCCAGGTACCTCCTACTCCCCAAATCTACATTACTGCCTGGTCCAGGGTGGCAAGGCCCTGATAGAATCAGATTCCTTCTCTCCAGTCCCACCAACCCTCAATTAAGCCCCTGGAAGTTGTTGCCCTCCATTAGAATTATGAAAGAATCGGTCTGCTATTAATGTTCAAATTACTTAGGTTTTGGTGGATACTGGATCCAAAAAGCACTTGGAGCAATTGGCAGCTGTGGATGAATGCGGGGATAAAACAGTAAAGGTAAAAATGAACAAGCTTGTCTTATGGGTGGACATTTCTCCCACCATGAAGTATACAGTGTTCATTTTTCCATTGCAAAAGAGAATTCTGGGAGTGAATGCATTGCTAGAGTACACCCTGAATGTTTTTGAGGGGAGTTTTTTTCTTCCAGAGGGCTTGAACTGTAAAGGTAGTGGTTGAACAAGATGGTAGCCTGTAAAATCTCCTGCCCTGAGTAGGGTGGTAAGTATCAAACAGTAGAGACTGCCTGGAAGATGTGATCAAATCATTGAAGAGCTAGAAAAGGTAGAGATCATTTGCCCAGGCAAAGGCCCTTTCAAAATCCTAGTATGGTTTGTGAAGAAGCCAAGCTCTTGGAGAATAATCATGGATTACAGAGAGCTCAATAGGGTAGTTCTACCATCCACTGCACTGTGCCTGATATTGTTCTTTTGACTGAACCACAGCTCCAAGTAATGGAGAGGGGGCATCTTTCCATGCTTGACTAGACTCTGATAGCACATTTTTCTTTAGTATTCCCTGAGCTGCTGTATATCAAGACCAATTTTCATTCACTTGAAATAGCCAATAATGGATCTTCAGAGTGCTACCCTACAGTTACCTTCACTGTCCCACTATTTGTCAGAGGATAGTGGCCTGAGATCTTGCTTCATTTCCTTATAACCCTCTGTGGAAAGGTTTCATTGCATAGGTAACATAATATTAACCGCTGCATGGTTTTATAGATATAAAAAGCATCTAAAAGACACACAAGTATACCAAAAGGAATAGGGATGGGAGATCAGTCCACACAAGTTTCAAGAGCCAAACACAGCTGTAAAATTCTTGGGAGTTTTATGGTCTGGTAAAACATGTATGACACTTGACAAAGTTACTGAAAATATTCTACAACAGACTATGCCCATAAATATAAAAGAGCTTCAGATACTTCTGGGGATCCTGAGGTATTTAGTGGGTGGATTTTCATACTACAACCTGCCAATCCTCTGTAAAACTCGATAAACAGGGATGCCATGTAGGATTGAAATAAAAGGTAAGAGGCTTTAGAGCAGGTTAAGATCCTGATATAACAGGCTAAATGGTCATGTGCCCCATTGTGCCAAGGTTCCTTAGTGTTAGAAGTCACAAGGAACTCAGGTGACTGACGACACCCCAGGCTATGGCAGAAACACTCAGAGCAAACAGCTCTAATAGGATTTTTGTCTAAGTCACGGCAAAAGGAAGAACCTCAGTGTACAGTGCAATATCATCGTTTTGTTATGATTACATTTATTTTGGGTGGTAAAATGGCTGAGTACAGGTAAGACACATGACACTAAGCCTGATAATTTAAATTCAATTTCCAGAATTTAGATGAGGAAGGAGAGAGACAACTCTCAAAAGTTGTCCCTCACCTCCACATGCACACTGTGATATGCAAGAAATATACACATGCACGCGCGCACGCGCGCACACACACACACACACACACACACACACACACAAATGTAAAAGCAATAAAAAAATCTTTAAAAGGAAAATAATTTCTAAATTTTCTAAGAAAAATTGTCACCAAATAGGGAAAAGAAATATTCAGTTATAAAAATGAGATGTTTTAGTAAAAAAGGTTAAAGAGAATGCTTTTATATTTAGAAAGAAGATTTTAGATGACAATTTTGTCCTAAAATGGGAATAAAAAGAAATGAGGATGCTGGGTGGCAGTGTCATGTGCCTTTAGTCCCAGCACTAGGGAGGCAGAGCCAGGCAGATCTCTGTGAGTTCGAGGCCAGCCTGGTCTACAGAGCAAGATCCAGGACAGGCACCAAAACTACACAGAGAAACCCTGAAAGCTTAAGCATGTTACAGAAGAGCTACATAAATAACAACAAAAAAAGAGAGTTATGAAAGATAAAACTTAGGAAAGATGGTATGCACATGACTGTGATCACTATAATGAAGGATTATTGTTTCATGGAGCTTGTTTTGAGATTCTTTTCTGCAGTGAAGCATTGGGTCTAGTTTTATCTGAGTCTAAGTTCCTGAGAGATTAACAGAACTCTGCAGGCTGCTGTGGGCAACACCGTGGAGCGCAACCTCCACGCTTGCTACCACGGCCACTTGCATTAAGAAGAAAAAACTTCTCTGGTGGCCTTCAAATCAAGGATGGTGTGTGTTGTTTGACAGAGCCAGATATCAGGGTGAAAGCTGAAAGATCAGAGAAGCAGAGCAGCCAGACACTAGTTCTTACCTCTGCGAAATCTTCAGCCTCAAGAGAGTGAGTTCCTGTTTTCTCACACCTTATATACCTTTCTCTGCCCAGACATCACTTCCTGGGATTAAAGGCATGCTGTACTTCCCAGTACTGGAATTAAAGGCATGTGCCACCACTGCCTGGCTCTGTTTCCAGTGTGGCCTTGAACTCACAGAGCTCCAGAAGGATCTCTGCCTTCCGAGTGATAGGATTAAGGGTGTGTGCCACCACTGCCTGACCTCTATGTCTAATAGTAGCTGGCTCTGTCCTTTGATTCCCCAGACAAGTTTATTAGGGTACACAATGTATCACCACATTATGGGATAAGGACAATGTCCCAGCTGTGTCTGTGTAGATCCTGTCTCTGTACGCTTGCCACAGCCAGCAGTTTTGGCTTGCTCACAGCCACTAATAGGGAACATTACTTCCTGGCCCTGAAGGTCTTCACCCAACCTGCTTCTTTTCTGAAAAACACTTGAGAAATGACTGATACCCATAGTATACAGACCCAGTTACATGCCTAATCTGGGCCCTGGCTACTGTCCTGCACTCATGTCTACCATGAGTGCTTCTGATAGCAGGAAGAAGCATCATTATTGGGAAATGAGAATTTCAAAAGGATAAGACAGAAAAGGCTGGAGGGGAGAGAGGGGTAAAGATGGTCGGGTTAGAGGGGACCTCTGCTCCTAAAGGCCAGCCACAGGCTCTGGGAAGGACAGGACCAGCAAAACACCCACCAATGTCCAGCTAAGTCTGAATTTTAGATAAGCAACAAAAAAATTTTTAGGGCAAATATGTTTCAGATACTGTATTTAGATATGTACATTGAAGATTTTTTTCTTTAACTAAACTTCAAATTTTAACTGCTAGGCACCATACTTGTTTTTTGTTTGGTTGGTTTTTTGCTTTTTATTTACACTGCTGAATTCCTAGTGGGTGGGTATGGCACAATGGGTACAGTGAGGACCCAACCCACAGGTGACATTGGGGGGGATATAGTGGGTGCACCCTATGTGATTTCAGGGTACTGTGTGGGACTCTCATTCTTGGAAGCTTTTTACAGTATTCTTAGTGGATCCCATGACAATTATTTCTAAGTTTTGCTTCTGAGGAGGGGTCACGACCTTCAGAAGAAGCTCCTGGGTTCAGGCAATATGAGGATGAGTTAGAAAGCAATAATGCAGCTGTGTGTGCCAAGATGGACCCTGAGCCAGGTAGGAGGGAGGGCCAGTGCAGCAATTCTGACTGCTGCAGCCCCTGGAGAGACACAGACCTGAAGTTAGGGTTCTGGAGGAGACAGATTGAGCTACCTTTATCTACCACATAAGAATGATAGTTCTGGAACAGGATGTCACTAGTCTTCTTCTATTCCTGAGTTTTTAGAAGCAAATGAGGCATCAACAGACAGAGAAACGCTGAGCACAGAGCAGAATGGCAGGAACCACAGATTTCTGCTTGCCACGTTGTGCTGTCTCAAGCCTGCACAGAAAAGCTGGGCTATCAACTATACTGAGTGAGGCTCAGCAGGGAGGGAATTTATCACAGCAGATCCTTCTACCACACTGATGCTGGGGTACTTGGATGGGTAGATTAGGGGCCTCTCCTGAGCTTTTCGCTTAACTCGGAATCCCTAGGCTCCAACAGGAACTGCTATCCTCCACCCAGCCTGGGCCAGAACCCAGGAGAGCAGGATACATTAGGAGTGGACCCTTTATAGCCCAAATTTAAGGACAAACATACCTGACTTTCCTGAAGCCTGCAACTCTCATTCCCCTATGAGCACTTTGTGCATGGCACAACTATATCTTGGTCCCTGTACTTCAGTGCTTTGCTTCAAACAGGACCAAGAACCTGGAGACTAAATATGTTAGTGGATGTTGGTCTTTCCTATATGAAGATGGACTCGAACTCAGGGTCATCTCTCAAGAGTGAAGTGTGACACTCAGAGTTGGAGATGCTAACGGATGCTAGTTCTCCACTAATATGAGATATATTACTGAAGGACTGAGATGCTGCATCCTGTTATACAGTAGGACCAGACAGTACTAGTGATGAGACCCTGTTTAGAATGTGGGCAGACAGCATTGCTACTACATGCCCAGCCCCTGAGCAAACTGGTTCATTGGCTGACCCTCCGACGGGGCTGTGCTAATTAGTGACAGGGCAGCATGAGCAAGAAAGCAACCCACAGTGGGGCTTTGAGCCCATGTGGTTCGAGGTAGATCCACTTCCACTTCAGACATTTGGCAACTGGGGGACACAAGACTGGCTCCCGTGCTTGCAAGAAATGTGAGGCTTAGATGTTAGGCCTCCCACAGACAGCCAAGCCTGACATAGTCCATCTCCTGGTGGCTTTTTGGGGAAGGGGGTAGGGCAGAGGATGGACAGAGTGGCCAGTGTTCTGGAGCTTCTCCTGTCTCTGAGAGACACAAGTGCTGCCTTCCCAGGAACAATGTGCACCTACCATGTCTGCAAGGGAAATGTCTGTCTTCTTTTGCTGTGGTCTAAAACCTGATCAAATATTTTTTATGCCATGTTCACAAAACTCAGATAGTTCTGGGAAGTTCTTTGTTCTGCACGTTTCAAAGGGGATGTCCACAGAATGCTCAGACTGCATAAAAATATGGGATTCAGGAGAATCTGCTGCTCCCCATGAAAAAGCTGTTCTTAGTTCCACAGACACCATCATAGGTGCTGAGAACAGGTTTAATGAGACTTACCCTATCCCTTCCCAGGCAGGTTGGCAGGACCCCACATTGTTGAGAAAGATGCGTGAAGGGGGAGTGTTGAAGTGGTCATGTTGCACTCTGAAGCCATGTGTGGGACAGTGAGAGGCTCTCTGGTGACCAGCCCTTGGCTCATCACATCCACACATGCACATGCACATGCACACTGACTCTCTCCCTCCCTCTCCCTCTCCCCCTCATTCTCTTTCTCCCTCTCTCCAGAAAGACCTTATGGCCATTCACTGACTTCCACCTGTATCACGCTTTAGAGGTGATGAATGACCCTACTCAAAAAGAGCCGGTTTTCCTCCTAGGCTCTGTGTGAATATTTCCCGTGTTTTGTTGGTCTCTGCCATAATTCTACTGTTAACCCTTCCCTACCACAGGAAACCAAGTCTTAGAGAAGCCAAGAAACTTGCTAAAGAGCTGTATTAGAACTTCAGCCAGCCTCTAAACTACCCTAATCTTGGATGCCTTCTGCCTGCTCCCTACTTGGGTCTTGACTCAGAAAAACCTTTGTGTACAGCCTGGGATCTGAAATCCTGAGCCAGAGAGGTAGACAGGGAGAGGAGAACACCGATATTCTTTCCATGTTCTTTTCTAGTACTCTTTGTTGCTACCTGTCTCCACTGTATCCTTAATATTTCAATCTCTGATCTGCCTATAATTAATTTTAATTGAATTCAGACAAGCTTTGTCATATTTTTAGGAAATTATCAGCTCAACACCATTGCAGGAAAATCCTGTAGTACTTTTAATATCTTTTTCATATAATTTGAAAATTCTGTATTTTCAGGTTACTCGTTTGCAAGTAGCATATAGTTTTAAATAGCACTTCAGAGAAAGTTAGTATCTGGGTCTTCAACACTTCCCAGATCTATTCTCAGAGTCTTATTTTTTCAAGATCAATGGGTCTTCCATTCCAGAGCCAGAACACTACGGACTTTTCTATTCTAATTTTATACCCAGCCAATTCTCTCATGTTTTGTCTGGCTACCTCCCTGGAATTATCCAGTTACATAGTAAAATAATCTTCAAAAAACCTGTAGTGGATAGCTGTTCTGTCTATGACCTTGAAGCACCGCCCCTAGAGATGCAGGAGATAACTGCACTACCTGCCTATGACTTTGGGTATGGCCTCTTGGCGACCCTTAAGACAGTGAGTTTTTTCTTAATAAAATCCTTTGCCCTTTAAACAGACTCTGTGGATTTCTCACTATAGTAACCTTCACTTTTTCTCCTTTCTCCTTTGCACTTTCTTCGTCTGTGACTTGTTTTTTTCCCCCACAATGAGCGCACACCAGTGTCTCCTTCACATGACAGCATACACCAGGGGTCCCACAGTACTTCCTCTTCATCAGCAGTAATGGTAATCAAAAGAGAGAATGGGAGGACCCTGAATTTCACCTGCTTGCCAGTGTCTAACTCTAAATGGTCATGCTGCTGTTCTTGTTTGTTCTATTAAATGGTAAATCTACAAGCCTTTATGACAATATATCACCACATCTTCACCCTTAGGCCGCCCAGCTCTCAGCTATGAGATGCAGTTTGCCAAGGTCTTATACAGGATTTTACATGGCTATTGAGACATCAGCATTTAGAGCAACAGTTCTCAACCTTGCCCTGCTTCCACCCTTTAATACTGTTCCTCAGGTTGCGGTGAACCCCAACCATAAAATTATTTTTGTTGTGACTTCATAACTATAATTTTGCTACTTTTATGAACTGTAAATATCTGATATGTAGGATGGCCTTGGGCAACTCCTGTGAAAGGGTCACTTGAATTCAAAGGGGTCATAACCCACAGGTTGAGAAATACTGTTTTAGAAGCTGTCTTTTTACTCTTAGGTAGAAATGCTATGCTAGCTCTGTAAGGAAACTTGAGGCTTTTTGTGTGTGTCAGGAATATCAGGGGTGGAGTCAGAGAAAATAGCAACATGAAAACTGACATTTCTCATTCCTTCTACTGACAGCTTAGAAGCAGGTATTTCTCTATTTATTTTTTAGATACAGGGTCTCATGCAACCCAGGCTGGCCTCAAACTTACTATATAGCCATGGATGACTTTGAAGTTCTTATCCTTGGAGATGGGCCTTTTGTGGACACCTATGGGAATTAAAGTATAAATGAGATGAAGAATGGGTCTCAATCTCAGTTATGATAATGTGTAAGGTAGGAGTTGGTAAAAATTCCAAGTTTGACTTACTTCTCACATCCATTTTGTGCCCAACATGTTTGTTTTTTGGAAGTTGTTTAAAGATCATATTGTAATTTTATTTAAATGATGGTAGTTAGGTTCAAGACTTGCAATGATAAGTGATTGACTAAGGAAGTTGATTGGCATATTATAAAACAAGGTGCTCACAGGCTTAGCAAGGCACTGGACAGACATTTGGCCATGGAAGAGGGAGTACTGAGGACATGAAGGCTGGTGCTAAGGTCAGAAGGAGTCCTCTGGCCTTGGAAGACTAGGAGGTAGGACAGAGGGCAGGCCCCTGCTAAACTGGGGACGGATAGCCTGGTAAGGTGGCCTTTGAGACCCAGACCCAGGCCCTGATTGAGGTCTGGGCACTTTCTAATGCCACAAAAAAAGCTTTTAAAATAGTTGTGATCACCACAGGCATATTGGCCAGGGCATTTTTGGAAGGACTTCAAGAGTGTGAGGGGGATGGTGCCATTCCGATATGACTTTGTCCCAAAAGGAAACTTACAGGGATGTTGGCTCCCTGAGAACATATGGAAGACACTGTTCCTTTGCCAGTGACAAAGAGGCCCCAGGGACCCCAAGCAGAGGTCTTGGACCAGGCTGTAGTCCCAATGTGGGAAGCTGGGCAATTAGACCACAGCTGTCCAGTCTTTCCTTCTGACGGGGGTGCCATCACATTTGCCCATTGTGATGAAGCACTACAGTGTGGTCCCGGTGGTCATAGCTCCCTTTTCAAATGGCCTCCATGTGGTTATGTAAGTTTGCTACCAGACTGTGCAAGGGCAGAAAAAAAAATAGACTTACGACTTAGTGACTCTGAATCCCCAGATTTCTAATAAGAAAAGAACAGAACCCCTCCTGACCCTGGCCTTATGCAAAGGTGACTATCCTATGCTGGGATGGCTGCAGTGTGAATAGGGCAGCTTGTTTAAAAGATGTGGTTCCAATTTCCTGACCCTTGCCAGAAACCTGGAACTCCCCCTGGGACCATGGCAGAGCCGCCTCCACCATCCAAACTAAGCAAGAGATGTTTCTCAGGACTGATTGTTGTTAATAACAGCCTGTTTGTTCCTCCTCACACCAGCTCCAACAGCGTGGGGGAGGACAGATGTCCTATCATGAGTCTGAGCTGGGATGGATGGAAGGCTGAGGCTCCACAGACACCAGCTTTTGAGCTGGAGTCTGTGCTGGAGTCAGGCCCAACAAACCCTGGGAAAGAGAGGCAGATCCCTGCTTTGGATTCACCAGCCGCCCTGCACCCCCAGCTGTGCCTGAGTGGGGACCGGGCAGTGGGTGGGGTGCTGGGGAGAACAAACAGGGATGCCTAGGAAAGCCCTTCCCAGCCCACCCTGGAACCAGCCCCTCCTCCAGCCCGGTCCCCTTTGCCTGGCCTCTTAGCTCACACTTCCCTCCAGTCTGCCCCCTTCCCCTCTGCCTCCCCTAGCCCCATTCCAGAGCACAGATAAAAGTGGAACCTGAGCAGCAAATGTTTGTGGTATTGCGCCAATCGAGGGTCCCATCTCCAAGGTAACGGGCACACTTCACAGCCCTGTGAACAGATGGTCAGTGAGCAACAGGCAGCATATGTTCCCGTGAGCCTTGACACAGGCACAGATGGAGGGTGGGCGGGAGGTGGGCCTGGGACATAACCTGACATTTCCTTCTCTCCCTGCTCATTGGGGTGCATTGTCAGAGGGCACTGACTGAAATTAGCGTTCTGGGGGCTGCTGTGTGGTTACTAACACAGCAGCGCAGCTTCAGTCTTGCCTAACCGAGGCCACGTCGGTAGCCACAGGAGCCACCCAGCCTCATTTAGCAGCTGTTGCCTTGCCTGTCTGTATTTCCAGCTTCCAATTTATGTGGCTGTTTACAGCAGAAACTACACTTTCCTTTGTGACTGGGATCAAGGGAGAAAGAATGGTGTCCTGAGAGGTGGCAAGAACTTAGAAGTTGAAAATGTGTTTTCATGTTTCCTGAGTTCTGGCTGGTGTGACACAGTGATCTCAGTTTCCTGTGGCTCAGATATTCTCTGCGGTGGATCAACCTTCGCAATGGCCAAATGAGATGTCAAATATTGCTCTCCACCATCACGAACGTGGGATTTACTCAAGGGGTCTTGGTGAAGAATCAACAGTACACGCACCTTTACACAGCTGTCTCATACTGGCGGCTGTGCTGTTAATCCCACAAGGATACATCTCTGGGTTCCCACAGCCACCGGCCAGCCAGCTGGCTTTTTGGATACTGGATACTGGGCTGAGTCTCTGTTTATCCAGCAGGGTGGGTGAAGGATTGGGCACGGGCTTTGCAGCCACTAGAGGCTGAGTCCTTTGTCTCTAGGCCCATTACTACAGTGTCTGCTGGTCCCTGGACCCAACGGTGCTCAGTGGGCAGAGTCCCTATGACTTCATTCTGTCCCTGGCCTGGTGTAACACTGACTGGATTCATGAATTCCCTGCTCTTTTGAAACCAATACCTACCTGACTTGTTCTCTGGTGACCCTGGTATATCAGTTAGGGTTACTATTGCTGTGATGAAACACCATGACGGAAAGCAACTTGCGTGGGGGAAGGGTTTATTCGGCACACACATCCTGACTCACAGTCCATTGAGGGAAACCAAGGCAGGACTCAAAGCAGATGGGCACCTGGAGGCAGGAGCTGATGCAGAGGCCAGAGGGGACTGCTGTCCACTGGCTTGTTCCTCCCAGCATGCTCAGCCTGCTTTCTTATAGAACCCAGGACCACCAGCCCAGGGGTTGGCCCCACCCACACCAATCATTAATTACAAGCTTGCCTACAGTCTGACTTTATAGAGGCATTTTTTTCAATCGAGGTTTCCTCCTATCAGATGACTCTAGCTTGTGTCAAGTTGACATATAAAACTGGCCAGGATACACAGGCAATATTCACGGTCTCCTGCCCACCGCAGGAGTGTCAATAGTAGACTGCTGCTTGAGCAGGGCTCTAGCTGATAACTTGTTAATATGCCTTCAGATTTCGGCTCCTCAACACACAGTAGAAAGCCCGCATGAAGAGGCTATCAGGAGGCAGACTGAGAGGCACTCAATAGTTCTTCCCAATGCAGATCATGTGAAAAGAGGGACCAGAGAGACAAGCTTAACTTGGTCACTTGGCAGGGGTGTGTCAGAGATAAGCATGGCAGGAACAAACTTTCTGTGTCAGTTGAGACAGACCCCTACTGCCAGTATTGGGGCCAGAATTCAGGGCCCTGTGCAAGCTAAGTAAGTACTCTGCCACTGAGCACTCTTTCTACTTTTTGAAACATGGTTTCACTAAGTTCCCCAGGGCTGGTCCTGAACTCCCTCCATAGGCCAGACAGTCCTTGAACTTGCAATCCTTCTGCTTCAGCCCCTCACTAATTATATGTGTGTGTGTGTGTGTGTGTGTGTGTGTGTGTGTGTGTGTGCGCGCGTATGTATGGGTTAATGTTTTTGAAGCTTATGGCCCAGGTTGGCCTTTAATTCACAGCAATTCTCCTGTCTCAGACTCCTAAATTGTGATTATAGGCATGAGCCATCACACCTGGCTTTCTTCTTTTTAATGTAGGTTCCATGGCTATACATTTCCTCAGCACTGCTATTACTGCATTTCCTAATTTTCATTCATCTCTGCTTCTGATTGTTTAGTACCATGGGTGTTGCCACATTTTTGTGAAATTTCCAGTTTTCCTTATGTTGCTCGTTTCTATATCATTGTGATTGGAGAAGATACTTTGCACATATATCTTTTGAACCTGTTAAGACTCATTTTATGCTGGAGAGATGGTTCAGTGGTTAAGAGCACTGCCTGCTTTCCCAGAGGACCTAGGTTCAATTCCCAGCACCCACAGGGCTGTTCAAAACTGTAACGCCACTCTCAGGGGATCTGATGCCCTCTTCTGGTCTCTGTGGGTACCAGGCATGCAAGTGGTACACAGACATACAGACATGTAGGTAAAACACAAAAATAAATAAATCTCAGACACTTGAACACTCGTTCCCATTTGGATGCTCTTTGAGAGGCTTAGGAGATGTGGCCTTGCTGACAGAAGTATGTCACTGTCACTGTGGGTGGGCTTTGAGAGCTCAAGGCCTCACCCCACTCCTGGTTGCTCGGCTTGTGCTTACTGTTAAGTACGTGAGCCCTTGGCTTTCAGTTCCGGCTTCCATGCCTCCACTCTGCATCATGGACTCACCCCACTGGAACCATAAGCCTAAACAAACTCTTCTGTGGGTCTCCTTGGTTATGGTGTTTTATTACAGCACCAGAAAAGTAATACAGGGTTTCTATGGGCTCCTTGTTTTCTTTTATTCTTTAATTTTTTAAAAGATTTATTTATTAATTATATATACAGTGTTCGGTCTGCATGTGTCCCTGCAGGCCAGAAGAGGGCACCAGATCTCATTAAAGATGGTTGTGAGCCACCATGTGGTTGCTGGGAATTGAACTCAGGATCTCTGAAAGAGCAGCCAGTGCTCTTAACCATTGAGCCATCTCTTCAGCCCTATTCTTTTAATTTTTTAAGGCTTAATAACTTTCAAATTTGCTCTATGTCTTCTCAAATCCACCCTAGAGCACCTCTGGGGAACTTTTCATTTCTGTTATTACACTTCTTTTTTGGTTCCTTTATATATCAAGTCTCATTTTTGGTTCCTACATGTATAAACAGATGTTGTTCATGCCTTCCTTTAGAGTTGTGAGCATCTTTAAGATTTAAAGTTTTGTGCAATGACTCTGATGTCTTGCTTTCTTCTGGGATAACTTGTTTATCTCTGACTTCTGAATATACTTTGTTTTCCTGATTCGTGCTTGTGACTTTGTTGTTGGAAGTTGAAAATGTTGAGTCTTATGTAATTATACCTCTGAAAATCAGTCTCAGGGTTTGTTTTTGATGAGTAAAGGGTATCTTGGTGCTGTGAGTCAACCTGAATGAAAGCCTGGAGTTTTCTCCACTCCTTGCTGGGTCCTGACCATTTTGCTGTACTGTTAAATTTACCCTTACACTAGGTTGCTTTTGAATGTCCTGATCACTGAAAGACTGGCTCCCTAAATGGTAAAAATTTGTAGTTATTTTTACTTTATGTGTATACACCACATGTGTGCTGTGAGATGTGGTTGTGAGTCACCCTGTGGGTGTTGGAAATAAACTTAGGTCTCTGGAAGAGCAGCCAGTGCTCTTCACTGCTGAGACATCTCTCCATCCCCTAATTAATCTTTACCCACAGGTGGTATTCCTTTAACCCCCCTGGGATTACATAAACTAGGGGAGTGGACACACGACAGCCAGCCTCTGTGCCTGCTTCTCAGGAAACAAAAGCAGCAGTTGCTACATAGCACCCCATTCAGAGAGCAAGATGTTCTGCTCCCTGGCTCTGGCAGCCTGAATCAGAAATGCACAAGGGGCTGTCACTGGCCAAGCAACTGAAATAAGTGGAAATTAACTACAATGGATCAATCAAGCTTACCTTGGCAGCCAGCTTCAACATTTATGCAAGTATGATTGCGACTGAGCTGGACTTCTGGTGCTTCCTGATTTATCTTCTGTGACATCACTTCCCTTCTATGAGTTTTAAATGTAGTACCTTTATTAGTATTTCTAAAATAAATTTGCAAGTCATTTCCTCAAAAAATATTTTAGAATGGTGAGTTGTTATGGGTCTAATTCATAGTTAGGTTCAATGAACTGTACACGTGTTCAAAAAGAATATACACCAAAAGGCACTGACTGCTCACATGTATGCCATTATTTTTGTTGTATCTGACCTGCTGGTTTCTAAAACACACGTGCTGTACTCTCTCTCTTTCCATGGTACCTGGACTCTGGAATTGATTCCAGCATGAGGAGTGTAAGTGGCTTTCCTTTTTTACTCGTTTTTCTAGTTCATATCGCATTTTACATACATTTTAGCATATAGTTCTAAAAATATTGACAGATAATAAAAATATTGTTTTCTAAGCAAGAAAAGAAAACATGCCTTCACTTTTCACCATCACTTCCCACGTACTAATCCAGAGTCGTGACCCCTGCTGTCTTATTGCCTTACGCTTTTATCGCTCGATACTGCTTAGCAACACCTGCCCATTTCACTTGTTTCTCTGCCCAGCACTGCTTCACACAGTCCCCACATTCTGTGGAATGAAGCACTCATTCTGTTAGAGAACACTCATATCCTTAGAAAGGATATTTGGGTTTTTTTTTTTTTTTATTTTTTGATTCCTGAAAATGTGTTGATTTTTCCTACTTTAGGAACACTATCTGATTCTGTGCTCAACATCATTTTTTTTATAAGAACAAAGAAAGATATGGCATACCTAAGAAGGTTTGGTACAATAGCAGGATATAACTGAGGCCTTTGGACTCCCAGGGCTGTGTAGGCAATAGAATAGGACCTTGTCTTGGAAGGAAGGAAGGAATGAAGGAAGGAATGAAGGAAGGAAGGGAGGGAGGGAGGGAGGGAGGGAGGGAAGGAGAGAGGGAGGAAGGAAGAAGTCAATCATGAGCATTTTAGATCGATATGTGGAAATTCTACAAGACTTGACTGGAACACAACATAAGCAATATTCTCATTGTCAAAGCTCTGCACACTGGAATTTTAAATGTGATAAATATCCACCAACACAATGGCTCATTTAAGCTTGTGAATGACATTCATATTTTATTGACAGGTCAAAATACAGATTCTGTGAAGGAAAACAGCTTTCATAGAAATATACTTTCTAAGAGATCATAAACTTAACTTGAAGTTACACAGGAAAACAGCAGAGAAACAGAACACCTAAAGGCAGCAATGTTTCAAAGCAGCACACATGAGGAGGACAGGAAGTGAATATCAGAGGGAAACAAAACATTCACTAGAGGATCAGAAAGGCCAGTTCCAAATCCAGGCATTAAAGTCATAGCAGCTACAAGACACAGTATGCAGACACAGTATGCAGATGTCCTTCAGGAGCAGAAAGGAGCTGACCAAATACAAATGTGTTCACATGTGGGAGCTATATACCTTTCTGGTAAATATAAGAATTTCAAGGTGAAACCCAAGAGCTCTGTGCAGCACACTTGAGCCAGGGTCATCTGGGTAACTGTCAGTGTAAAGATGAAAATGAGCATTTTTAGAGGCTTACTAAGAATTTACAGACAGCAGCATGGAAGGACACATCTTCAGGGGTCAGGAGTGCTTGCATCTCCCAAGTGAACTAAGTGTCCTCAGAGACACAGCATGGCCATAAGGGCCCTGGGCACAGCTATTCTCATGTCCCCAGTGGAGACAGGTAATAACCTCAAAGGTTAAAGAGGACCTTACTTCTAAGCCTGACCCAGTGTGCTCCTTTAAAAAAGTTTATTTTACTTTTTTAGTTCATCTTAATGGTTGTTTTGCCTGCATGGATGTCTGTGCATCACTTGTGTGTCTGGAGTCCACAGAGGCCAGAAGACACTTTAGGTCCCCTGGAACTGGAGTTAAAAACAGTTGTGAGCTATCATGTTGGTGACGGGAACCATACCTGGGTCCTCTAGAGGAGCAGCCATTGTTCTTAACTGCTGAGCCATCTCTCCTCCAAGCAGAACCAACTTTCCCATAAGCAAGCAAGAGTTTAGTTTATTTTTTCTATCCAAACACTTCTGAGGATCAAGAAAAGAAGTAGACAATTGACTTCTGTTAGAATTTATAACGAAAAAGTAATTTCCAACAGATTGTATGGCTATTAGATTTCATGTGTCATGGACTGAATGAGGATGACCCGCACAGGCTAATGTTTGAATGCTTGGTCTCCAGTTGGTGGAAAGGATTAGGAGTGGCCACGCTGGAGGAGGCGTGGCTACGCTGGAGGGGGTGTGTCAACGGGGTGGGCTTTGAAGTTTCAAAACCCTGAGCTATTCCCAGTTAGTAAGTGTTCATTAGCCTGCCTGCCACCATGCTCTCTGACATGATGGTCATGGACTCTGCTACCCTCTGGAACCTTGAGCCCCACATCAGATGCTTTCTTTTATAAGTTGCCTTGGTCATGGTGTCTTTTCACAGTAATAGAAAAGTAACTAAGACTCCATGATTTCAAAGACTAATGATTTGGGAAAACATTTTCACAATCTAGAGTCCTGCTAAGATCAGGAGAGCATATGTGATGTCAGTGATGGTGTTGTGGGTCATGGAGTCAGGAGCAACCTTTGGAACCAAACCAATGGGTGTTTTTTACAATACGTGTGGGAGAAACCTCTGAAAGGTAATTTTTCCTTCCTTTGAAGTGTGGTTCCAGTTGCCATCGCCTTGCTGGTCAGACTGGGTGACGTTACTCTGAAGGAGTGTGGAGTCTGGGCCCTGCATCCTCTTCCCACACTTTCTGGAAGAAGCAAACACATCTTGAATTAAGTTGGTGGATCCCAGTTGGGAAGCTGCCACATGTGACATATTGGCTCTCAACTGTAAAGACAAAGCATCTACTGATTCATTTGAAGATGCTGGTGAGGAATTTACCTGCAAGATGTCTAGTATCGTCTCCACTGGTCATGCTCATACTGTCGGCTTCCTGCACCAAACAGAAATAAAAACCAAAGTAAGAAGAACTGTCTCCAAACACTAACTGAAAGAAGTGGCGTGGTTCTAAGTATGCATAAAGACAGAATGCTGAGTTGTACTGGAAGACAGAACATTTTTCAGCTGTGACCACCTGTCATTAAATTTTGTTCTATAATTATTCCATTAAAGTGGAAGCAATTAATTAGGAGGTAGTGCTATTAGTAGAAGGAAACTGTCAAAATTGTTTTTCTTGGTGCCAGTTCTAACCATCTGCAGGACATCTAGATGTTTATTACTGCTAATGACTTTGGAAATGGAAATTCATGCAGATGGCTCTGACAGGACTTCCTGCCAAGCACAGAGAAAGCCACGTGTGGCTTTTCCAGGGCTGAGCATACAAGCCCTCCAACCCCACAGTGTAGCTGGCCACTTCCTGCCTCTGACAGACACGGGGTGTTGGGAAGGGACTTGGTGCAGAGCTAGCCTTGAAGAAAACTGACAGTTTCCACATCTTAAAAATGACACTTGTTGGTTGAGCATGGTGGTACTCAGGACTCAGAGGCAGGTGGATCTCTGTGAGTTCCAGGCAGGATAATGCCACATAGTAAGACTCTTTCTCAAAGACAACACACTTTTCTCCAAGTCTTGCTCTTGGCTTTCTTTGGTACATGAAAGCAATGGCTTTAACACGCTCTGCCTAATGACCCCTAAGGTGTAAGGGTGATGGCCCTGACAGGTGTCCACCCTGTCATCCTGGAGTCTCCTAGTGTGCAGTCACCATGAGAACGGGCAAAGTGAAGAATCTCACCTAGTTTACAGCTCCTTAATGGAATTTAACACGTTTTCCCTCACCAGCTGGGCTGAATAATAGCAAGGGAAAGGTCAAAACTTCAACTCTGGTAGCCATTTGGTCACAGGGTGGCTAGGTTGGGCCCCAGACTTTGATGTTGACTATCTCTGAGATGTACCCCACCCCATCTGCCAGGCTGCAGTCCCTGAAGTGGCCCTGAGGCCTCAGCTTCCACAGGGCCCACATGTATAGTTAGGTCCAGACTTTGAAAATGTGTCAACTATGCCAAAACTGAACACTAACATTTTGAACATAAAACATTTTGAGTCTTTTTTAACATGAAGAATTTTGTCTATTTTTTTCTAATCTTGAAATAGTAACAACTTTCCACTTCATATATTGAAGAAATACAAAAATATTTAAGGCAGGAAAAAAACCCACTACAAAAATGTGCTGGCCCAAACAAAAACACAACTCAGTAATTTCGCAGAAAAAGTAGATTGCCTGGTCTTTAAAACAACAACAACAAAAATTCCAATTAAGGACCAAATGTGTAAAAGTTGATGTTGCACACAACACCAAAGAACACTAATGCAGCAGCAGCAGGAGCAGGAGGAGGAGGAGGAAGAGGAGGAGGAGCAGGAGCAGCAGGAGGAGGAGGAGGAGGAGGAGGAAGAGGAGGAGGAGGAGGAGCAGCAGGAGGAGGAGGAGGAGGAGGAAGAGGAGGAGGAGGAGCAGCAGGAGGAGGAGGAGGAAGAGGAGCAGCAGCAGCAGGAGCAGGAGGAGGAGGAGGAGGAGCAGCAGGAGGAGGAGGAGGAGCAGCAGGAGGAGGAGGAGGAGCAGCAGGAGGAGGAGGAGGAGCAGCAGGAGGAGGAGGAGGAGGAGGAGCAGCAGGAGCAGGAAGAGGAGGAGGAGGAGGAGCAGCAGGAGGAGCAGCAGGAGGAGGAGGAGGAGCAGCAGCAGCAGCAGGAGGAGGAGGAGGAGGAGGAGGAGCAGCAGCAGCAGCAGGAGGAGGAGGAGGAGGAGGAGCAGCAGGAGGAGCAGCAGGAGGAGGAGGAGGAGCAGCAGCAGCAGCAGGAGGAGGAGGAGGAGGAGGAGGAGGAGGAGGAGCAGCAGGAGGAGCAGCAGGAGGAGGAGGAGGAGCAGCAGCAGCAGCAGGAGGAGCAGCAGGAGGAGGAGGAGGAGCAGCAGGAGGAGGAGGAGGAGGAGGAGCAGCAGCAGCAGCAGGAGGAGGAGGAGGAGCAGCAGGAAGAGGAGGAGGAGGAGGAGCAGCAGCAGGAGGAGGAGGAGGAGGAGGAAGAGGAGCAGCAGGAGGAGGAGGAGGAGGAGGAGCAGCAGCAGCAGCAGGAGGAGGAGGAGGAGGAAGAGGAGCAGCAGGAGGAGGAGGAGGAGGAGGAGCAGCAGCAGCAGCAGGAGGAGGAGGAGGAGGAGCAGCAGCAGGAGGAGGAGGAGGAGGAGGAGGAGGAGCAGCAGGAGGAGGAGGAGGAGGAGGAGCAGCAGCAGCAGCAGGAGGAGGAGGAGGAGGAGGAGCAGCAGGAGGAGGAGGAGGAGGAGGAGGAAGAGGAGCAGCAGCAGCAGGAGGAGGAGGAGGAGGAGGAGCAGCAGCAGCAGCAGGAGGAAGAGGAGGAGGAGGAGGAGGAGCAGCAGGAGGAGGAGGAGGAGGAGGAGGAAGAGGAGGAGCAGCAGGAGGAGGAGGAGGAGGAGGAGGAGGAGCAGCAGGAGGAGGAGGAGGAAGAGGAGGAGCAGCAGCAGCAGCAGGAGGAAGAGGAGGAAGAGGAGGAGCAGCAGGAGGAGGAGGAGGAAGAGGAGGAGCAGCAGGAGGAGGAGGAGGAAGAGGAGGAGCAGCAGCAGGAGGAGGAGGAGGAGGAGCAGCAGCAGCAGCAGCAGCAGCAGCAGCAGCAGCAGCAGCAGCAGCAGCAGCAGGTGGCCTGTGGACTTTCTTCCCATGGGCAAGGTGCCAATGGAGCACTGTCCTTTGCTCACATACTACCCCTAGCTGCTTCTAGACTCACCTTTAGCCATTCAACCTGACATCAACCCAGCACCCAGGCCACTCAAATTGGCCTTTTTTTCCCTCAGGACCCTAGAACTCCTCCCAGTCCAACCTTCACAATCACGACTGTGATCATGTTTCTATTATAACCCACCCCAATAAAGCAGAGCTGTCCTTCAAAGTCCCAAGTCTCAAACCAGGGCACAATGTCTACGTAGTTTTTAGGCTTTAACTAATGTGACCAGCGCCATGTTTCTGTTTTCAAGTAACCAGAACAACAGGGTAAATGGGCTTCTCTGGTCTAAAGCTAGATAACACACACACCACTCAACACTCCCTATGTGTCAAGTTTAGTGAGGCCATGTAGGTGGAGGATAGAAGCCAACTCTTGCAACTTTCCAGCCTGGCTGGTAGCAGGAAATTAGGCAGTTGAGTAAAGAGATGTGTGGTACTGCATATTCAATCACTGGACAGACTAACTGTCCAGGGCCCTGTGTGTCCTCAGGGCTTGCACATCTGTAACTGTGATGACAACCTCACATTGTTCTTTTCTGGGTCAGAAGAACTGCTTATTGCTTTTGATTATCGGGCCTTTTCGTTATATGTGTAAACATAGTTTTCAAGATACATATATCAGAAATGAGATATAGAAAATTGGTGGTTGTGGATGTGCATACTGGATTTAGAACTAAAACACTGGGTATATGATGGGAAGCATGACATTATTTACTGAGTTCAGCAAGAGCAAGACCTTTGTCTCCATCACTGCCCTATGGAACTCGAAGAACATGCATGCAAAGTAAACCAACGTAGAGCACACAACCAGGAAACACACAGCTGTCCAGACTTTGTTCACCACATCTGTTTCATTAAGTTGGTGAGCGTTAGTTACCAAAAGGGATGTCAATGCTGGGCTATAGGACTGTGGCCCAGGATGCAGACAAGAGGCCAGGAAGTAGTGGCATGTGGAATGCTGGGGACATCAGAGCCCATGGCTCAGGGAGGAGCAAATCCTGCAGATGCAAAAGGTCCAGAAGGAGAGTGTATCTCACCAGGCCAGGCCATGGCTGAGACCGCTGATGTGTGTGAGAGAGCTGCAGACCACATGGGTCAAAGACCAGGAAATCAGGAGATGCGTGGCATACATACAAAGAACCACAAGAGCTGTGGCTGCTGCCCTGAGTTCCTCACTATGCTTCCAATTCCTCATTGGTAGCAAATATTTTTTACAAACATGAATGGGAATAGCACCCTTGGAAAGACATCTACAGCTTGAATAGGATTACCTGTCCTTGGAACAGCTGATGACTCTAGTTCACTCACTGTAGTTCCAGTCCTGGGATTCTGACATCTCCTGACCTCAGCTCTGGGCCCAGCAGAGGCTACCACCATTATCTTACTAGCTTTCAATCTTATGTCCTAAAACATGTATCCACTCCACATGTGGCTAAAGGCCTCTAGCCTTATATCACTGGCCACAAGGACGTGTCACATATGTAGGATGCATCCTGGTGCCATGAAGACAGCTGTCACATTGGTGGGACATACAGATGCCATGATACCTCTTGGACAATGGAAATGCTCAGTGATGTGGGTTCTAGGGTAGACAGCTCTCTGGTAGAGACCTGGGACTTAGAAAGCACTTCTCCTAGGGAGTCATTCCATTATTTTCTTCTATATGAGGACATGTTCAATACCCTCTGCTAAAAGAATGTGAAGAAATCAACACACACACACACACACACACACACACACACACACCCTCATGACCAACAACCCTCCTAGGGTATCTGAAACATACCCCTGTAACTTCTACCATGGAACTAAGGGTGAGAATAATCCAATTCTTGTGACATTCTTTCTGGGCACTCAGCCGGGGACAGGGCTCTGTGGATATAGACGACTCTTTGTAGGGTTTACAGTTTCAGTGGCATAGCTATACTAAGGAATGCCTGTCAGGAAAACTAAAGGCACTCCGGTGCAGGTTATGAGACTGTCCTAAGAGCTGCAGGTGAGGTTACTAAGGCCCAGGATTCCCAGAGAAGACTGGCATGGGCCTGGTTCTATGGCACCTCTGTAAATAGCACCTTACTACCTTTCCTACTCACCTATAGGAGTTATACTCATTCACCAACCATGAATCAAAGAATCACAGCTCTGCAGAGCTGCAGGTACACAAGCTTACTGATGCCAGCTGCCTGACAGAGAAGGAGGAGCCAGGACAGTCACCAGACAGTCTGAGTGTGGAGATTTGACAACACTGGTGGTGCTCTCCTGCAGCTGGTGAGGGTGCGAGCCTCCCTAGAGAAGACAACCTCTTACTGCGCACAACTGTACAGCTGTCATCTGGCCTAGCATCAAGATTCTGCACATGGGAACGGGACAATGGCAAGCCAAAGAGGACAAAAAGAAGGCATCACCTTCCTTGGCACACCAGGCAAGGCGGACTGCGGCTGCCAGCAGGGGAAGAACCATCAGCGGGGACCAGCTGCCTCAGGGAAGGGCCACTAGCTCTTCCCCAACACACAAGGGCAAAGGGCCAAAGCCTTAAGGGCACTAGCCTGACTTCCAGCCAGGTGCCTTGTGTCAGGATGCAGGATGCGTAAACATTTTCAGGGTGGGACATGCAGATAGCTGGGCCTACACCTAGATCCTATCTAACTCAAGTGGGCTAAAGCCGTTACCAGTGTCACGGTAGCTTTACAAAGAAGGTCTAGAGGCTTTCACTGCTTTTGGTGGTCTTTGGCCTTGAGAGACATCTATCTAGTCAGAACTCTGACCCTCCCTTGCCATTATTCTGGACAAACATCTGTCTGGGTCAGCTCAGAGTCATGGGCTAGCTGGTAGTGTGGCAGGGGGCCCTGGACACAGGCTATGCTGGAGAGCTTCAGGAGAACTTCAGCTGGGCCACCACAGGCCCTAGAAGACAGTCAGTGGCAGGAGTGATGGAGCACCCTGTGTAAGTTCAAGGAAAGTCAAAAGCCAACCTAAGTCTACATTGATGGTGCTTCTCCTTCTCCAGGGAGCAGCCTTTCCACCAGGAACTGGATTATTCTAAACTATACAGCAGCTTCGAAGTTGCTCAATACCCACACTCGAGAAGATAAGCCTGGGCACTGTACACATGTGCTGTCTACAGCCTGAGGAGAGTCCTTCCTCAGCAGCACCACAGAAATGGCTGTGCTCGCTGCACTCAGGTCTGCTAAAGAGCTGCCGTGTCTTAGACAGTAATCTGAGCAACATGCAAATCTGCACACGTCCGGTTTACAAAAGTAAAAGTCACATTTGAGTATATTTCTATAAAAGGACAAAACCCTAAGTCTTCGGTAATTTCAGTCTATCAAGTTTAGCTCTGGAACCTAAAAGAAATTTGAATTCAAATACTGATGGGAAGTTCTCTACATACTGAAGTGCAATTAATTGCATATCAAATTAAGTATAGTGATTATCAATACACCCATATGACATATAAAGAGCTGCATTTCTAACATTATAAATGTAATCCATGACATGAAAGATAGCAGAATGCTCCTATGATAGCAGAATGCTCCTATTTGAGCCCTCTACTAGCAATCTTTAGAAAAGCCTTTGAGTAAATTGTAAAAATTGAGTCTTTAAGAGATGAATGAATTGGCAGAAAATAAAGCAGTAAGAAGCAGACATATCACCATCAAGCAAGATTATTATTACTTGTCTCTATTCCATAACAAAGAATTAGGTATGCCAACACACTGATTTGTTTTCAAACTAAATACACAACTTGTTTTCAAACACAGGAAACATAGCATGTTTCAGCACAAACATAGCGTAAAGGAATGCAGCACCTATGAGCAGTTGATGGCTGTTGTGGTAGCCTCTTACCTGAACCCTGATCTCTCCATGGCTGCCCAGGATGGCCATGTGTGGAGCCTGTCCTGTGGGAGCTGGAGCCCTGTCTCCCCAGCCTCCCTGTGGGAACATGGTCAACACATCAGCACACCATCACTCATTTTGTCTCACACTTAATAGTGTAGCAAGTGATACCAGGCCAGTAAACCTTCAGTATGCTCACAACGGCAGAATGGGACTAAGACTATATAGACAAAGGCTCAGAAGAGGTGCAGCGAATCTGGACTAGAAGTCAAATGGTAACTTATGACCAGTACTAAGATATATCTCACCATGTGTCTTTAAAATGGAGTCTTGTTGCTTACCCAGAGGCAACAATTGCAAAAGCTATTCCCCCTATAAGGAGGCCCACCTCCAGTCTCTTCAGGTAACACAATCGTATGGATGTGTTCCCCTTGAGCATATTCCTGGGTTGTGGTGAGCTCCTCCACACTACCCACAAATGCATTAACACATACTTTTTATACTCTGATGTCTCCTTTGTATCACTAATCACCACTGATTACAAACTACCTTGGACTTTGTTTGTTTTTCGAGACAGGGTTTCTCTTTGTAGTTTTGGAGCCTGTCCTGGAACTCGCTCTGTAGACCAGCCTGGCCTCGAACTCACAGAAATCCACTAGCCTCTGCCTTCCAAGTGCTGGGATTAAAGGTGTGCAGGCCCCCCCCCCCCCCCCCCCGCTATCTTGGACTTTTTAAGGTATCTTTATTTCTCACGCTCCACAGAAAGAATGAATTCCTAACCCAAGTGCCCACTGCAGACTCTGGGGTGTGTCTGCTAGGCAATGTGGCATTTGGCCAGGAACTCCCAAGGACAACACATGTATGATAGGGCCTTCAGAGACCAAACTCCCCTTCTGCTTGGAGCCACTGTGGACAAAAAGGACAAGGTCCCAAGCAATGCACCCATAATACTAGATTCACCCACCAGTGAAGGGAAAAGATCAAAGCACAACTTATGTGATGCCTGAGATACTCCAAGGGTGCAGGCACTTGCCCCAGGGCCACCTCTCACCTGGGACCAGGACAATCCCTGAGTCATCCATCTCCTGATCCCATTTCCCTTCACTGCTGTCCTGAGAGTACTTTTCTGATAACACCACTTCAAAACCTTCAAAAATTCCTCAATTTATTGGATACAAACATCAACTCTTAAGTTTAGCATTAAGAAGAATTCTATACCCTAAACTTCTCCTGACCTTCCTTGCTTCTCCTTCTGTTGCAATTCACCCAAATTTACAGCCACTCTTCCCCAGACCACCAGGCTCCCTCAATCAGCTTACTGGAATGTCTGTTACTGACACCCTCACCACTGAGGCCCTTGGTTGTCTAGGATCCACTGCAAACATGGACAGTAGTGGAGGAAGACTGGCCACTGTTTAATGTGATGAATGCTATGTGGAAGGGTGAGAATCTTGAACTGTGACACAGGAAGACACTTTAGAAGTGTATTATCTTCCAACAGTTGCCATTTTAGGTGACAGAACCATAAATCTTCTAAAGCTCCTATTTAATTATTCTCTTTTTGAGATTATAATTTAATTGCAACATTTCCTTTTCCTCCTTCCAAACCATCCCATTTGCCCTTTTCTACTGTTATTCAAATTCATGTCCACTTTTGTAAAAACTGCTACTGTACACATATAGGTATATACATACTGAACTTTTCTAATGTCCATTTGTTATGAGAAAAACTAAACCTCAACTTCTGTCAGGTAGACAAACACTATTCATGCAGCCTTTAATTAGGGGAATTGTGGGAAACAGATGATACATCAGAGAAAGAGTTCTTTATTCAATTAACAAACAAATCCTTCTTGAAATGTTTTTCCTTATGGGACCAGAATTTAAGCTATTGAGTACAGTCCAATCATATTCATCTGTCATAATTTCATTGTTCTTTTATCAGTAAATCACAAGAAAGCAGGTAAGTCTCCCCTGGCCTCAGCACATTAAGTGACAGGTAAGGGGAAGCACCCAACCCTTGCCCACCTGTGTAGTGAGAGTTCCAATGTGTTCTGCCTACAATGCGTCGGTTCTCCTTTGAGCAGGCCTTGCAGACCACTGTCTTCAGGTTGTGGAACTTGGTGAGCCACGATCTCTGCAAACAGATCAGATGAAAATGCAGGCTAGCTGCACATTCTGTGAAGGAGCAGGGTGTGAGGTGGCAGGGATGGGGGGCAACCTCCTAGTGGTCTCTGTCCACAAGACATCAACCCGCGTAGCTGCACGGTCTGCACCAAGTGAAGACAGTGGCAGCTCTCAATTAGCATTACCTCAAGAGGGTCTCAGATGACATCAAGTACCTGTGATGCCTGCTTCTAGATATTAGAGACTAAACAGTCATGACTAAAAATCTACTCCTGTGATAATCTAAGAACGCCAAGTGGAGATGCTGGGGTCATCCAACAGCAGCAGATAGGGGTATGAACATCAGCACTGTTCTCATAGCTTCCTGAATTACTGGTCAATATTTCATCCTTGATGATTCTTTTAAGTCCCTCTGGGGTGCTCAAGGAGGAGTCATGTATTTTGAGGTACACAAACAACTAGCAGCTGTGCCCCAGGGCTGCATCTCCTTCAATCACTTCTAGAGCAATGTCCAAATCTGAGAAAGGGCTTTGCTCTTGTTCTGCTCCTCTAAGTTCTAAACACTCACAAATCCTGCAACACCCTGGAACTTCGGTGAGAAATGGTGACAGCAACACATTGCCAAATGTTTTCCCTTTGGTGTGAAAACTTGGGAGTGTTTTATCTAACAGATCAGCATGTTCTCTCACAATCACACCGCCTTCTCATCCCTGTGGGTAATAAAACATTCCAAATGAGCTTGGCGGGAAGCCTCATTTGGAAACCTTCCAGGAATCATGAAGCAATTGTACTTAGAAAGCTGGGGCAGCAGTCAGTGTCCCCAGGACATGGGCAGCCTTTTGTAGCAGGAGAGTCTCCCTAACCAGTCTGCTATCTGGGGAACTCCAGGGCAGCAGTCAGTAGCCCCAGGACATGGGCAGCCTTTTGTAGCAGCAGAGTCTCCTCAACTAGTCTGCTGTCTAGAGAAGCCCTCTGCAGACAGTGCAAACCCTTCTTTCAGCTTACTCTCCGACAAAAGCAATTAGCTATGTAGATTCCAACTGATGCTGCTAAACCGAGCCAACCTCGTGTGGACAGCAGTTACAGAACTGTCAGCACAGTCCCACCAGCTGTGTGAGGTGATGGGGATTACTCTGGAGATCATGCCTATTTTTTAAAGCTTCCTAACTAATGAGATGGGCAGACTTTCTAGGTACACCAGAGTGGCTGGCTTCAAACTTACTCATTGTTCTAATATTCAATAACCAGAACTCACATTTTGTTCCAAAAGAACCTCCACAGCATATCCTTTTTCAGACTGCAGGTACTTCTGATGGAAAAGCTTGCCATCAAACACATTCCAGGGCATAAATTCGCTTGTTGTCCAAGGGAAGCCACATGCACTGTTGACTAGTACCAATGTGGTGAGGCCTCGGACGAGAAGGGACCCCAGTTGCACAGCTCTGGAGTTAATGTAATCCAGCTGTGGAGACAGACACACACAGGGAGCTCAAGACAGATGGCTCAAACCAGAAGTTAGGTGTGTACATCAAAAAGCTGACTGGAGGGTCTCAGTCCTGTGGGAGCCCAGCTGGGAGACTGGCTCCCACATTTTACAACAGGATACTCTTGAGGAGTGAGTGATAAGAGATATCAGATAGAAGGATAAAGGGGAGAGAAACAGAAACACAGGATAGCCTCGGGAGAGCCTGGATCCTTATCCACTGGCCACTTCTGTCTCTTCTAAAGGGCTATATATTTATTTATTTATTTTGGTTTTTCAAGACAGGGTTTCTCAGTGTAGTTTTGGTGCCTTTCCTGGATCTCTCTCTGTAGCCCAGGCTGGCCTTGAACTCACAGAGATCCGCCTGGCTCTGCCTCCCGAGTGCTGGGATTAAAGGCATGTGCCACCACTGCCCAGCTAAAGGGCTATTTATAGTTATGCCAAGGGGTGGAACAAAAGACCTCCCCCTAGCTCAGCCAATTGTAGACCCTTCCAATCACCTGGTAAACATGCATGTGGTCAAGCAATCCTTTAATGCAGCCCTGTTGTGTAAAGTAAGTTCAGATCTCACTAGGAAACCATTGTGGGCCACCACAACTCCCCTTCTTGATATAATAAAGGGCCCTCCAGGCCCCTCAGATAGACTGTGACTGTCTTAGGTCATTCTTGAATAATCTTAAACTATCAAGAAGAAGTTGCCCATCTTTGGCTACCAGCCTCTGGCAGGAGGAAGTACAGAGTTTCACTCAGCTCTGGCCCAGGTCCTTACTAAGAGCTTGCAAACATCCACAGTGATCTTCACAGCCGACACACCTCCCAGTAAAGGAGTAGAGGATAATAAAGGTGGAATATCCTTTTTGGAATGGGTCTAAGATGACTACAGCAGTCTTAGCTCCATCAAGCCTTTTCTAAATCAAAACTCTCTTCTAACAGATGTTCAATAAAATTTTAAAGAGACTGTTTTGATTCCCAGGAGAAAACAGTCATTTCAAAACACTTCAAAGTATCCACTCAAGTAAACAAAAACTCATGCTAATTATAAAGACACTTTTAGCTGTTTAAATAGCTCACATATACATGTGTTCCTACCACAGCAATAGAATTTCTGTATAAATTAACTCAATTGTGGGAGGCCTACCCCTTTCTAAACAGAAACAGAGGAGGATGGAAACTTCTAGGAAGACAGAAAAGCTCCCCTAATTATGACACCTTCTTTAGGTTTTCCAGGGGCCACTGAGACCATAAAATTATATTTGGGCTATTATAAAAACATGTTCAAATATATCTGGTATAAACATTACTATACATATTTACAACTAGCATAAATAAAACTGTAATACATATTTATACTTTTTATCACTATATAATTTACATTTTTACAAACTTATACATATTTGCACTTTTTTTTTTTTTTTTTTTTTTTTGTTTTTCAAGACAGGGTTTCTCTGTGTAGCTTTGCGCCTTTCCTGGATCTCGCTCTGTAGACCAGGCTGGCCTCGAACTCACAGAGATCCGCCTGGCTCTGCCTCCCGAGTGCTGGGATTAAAGGCGTGCGCCACCACCGCCCGGCCACATATTTGCACTTTTTACAAACTTATATTCAAAAGTAAACTCCATAGAACTTATTTTACAAGCTTTAGCACGTATCTAGAAGAGATTTCTTAAAAGAACTATTTATTAAACTTACATTCAAGAGGAAACTATTAGCAAACATCTAGAAAGAATCTCTTAACAGAACTAACACTAGAAAGAATCTCTTAACAGAACTAACTTTCACTAGAAAGAATCTCTTAACAGAACTAACTTATATTCAAAAGCAAACTCTATTAGCAAACATCTACAAGAGATTTCTTAACTGAACTATTACATTTTCTTCTAACAAGACAGGAAGTATGTAAATCATTTCTAAAGTTCAGAGTTTATAGTCAACTTGATATCATTCTGAAACTTTTCTTGAGAGTCTGAAGTTAGAGCCTAATTCATCAGTGGCTCTAAGCTTGAGGGTAAAACTCCCTTTTCTTACTTTTTTAAAGCTGCATCTTAGAATTGCCTCTTTTAACAAGGCTTTGTCTTGGATAGATTTTTATCAGCCCAATGTTTCTGATAAGGTTATTTGTTCAGATACTGCTACCGTCCAAAAGAGTTGTCTTATTTATCATGAAACACATCTTTCATTAGTTCACTCTGAGGAAGAACATTTTCATGATTTAGTATTTTCACTTCATTCACTGGCTTCTCAACCCCGATGCCATTTGACCAGTAGCTGTGGTCCTCTCTGACCATGGGTCACTCGGCCCAGACTGGAGTTGTAACTCAGCCTTCAGGACGTGGCACACTTCCCTGTCCTCACGAGCACCAGTGCATTCACTAAGCAAGCGTTCTAATGTAGCATTGTTTTCTTGTGGGGAACTTTCAAGCGAAGTGACTCTATTTTGTAAGACAGCTAGATTTTCTGGAGTGTGGTCCCCATCTACAAAACAGTCACTGCTTTCTAAATACACGCTTCCTTGTTCCCCATTATATTTGCAAAGGAATCACTCACTGCTAGCTGTTGTTCAAAAGGCAAAAAAACACTTCTCTGATAATCCTCGTTTGTCAAGGGTTTCAAAATGACTTGAGGAGTGTCATTTTCATTGCTTTCTGACAGGCATCACCTGTTTCTTGTTCTTCAAGAACAAAGAATCCCCACCTGACAGGCAGGCTGTTTACCCGTTTCTCATTTCCAGGAGGCAAGCTAACAAAGCTTGTGGAAAAAATGGCATTTGGGGTTTTTTTTTTTGGGGGGGGCTATACTGGCAGTATTTCCCTTGGGCATTCTGCAGCTACGTTACAGGAACATTTGAAAGTTTTTGTCCCAGTCTATCTGCCTTTTCTCCAGGCATGCTTGCCTATGCTGCCTCGCTTTTACGCACTACATTTCCCAAGCTGCCTTTCTCTATAGCGTCATGCTGTTACAATCTAGTTATGGACTACATTTCCCAAGCTTCCTTTTGGGTCCGCTGCATTCCTATTTCCATTTATGCGGTTTGTGTTCATACTGAAAATCAAGATCAAGCGAGGTTTTTTTTTTTTTTTTTTTTTTTTTTGCCACAGGTGGTTTCTGTTCTCCCTCAGCTGGCATTGGCAGGTGGATTTCTTTTACCTAATACTGTCCCAGAAGCGGGCCCAGGTGCGCACTTACAGATCAACACTTGTCTCCTACCTTTCTGGGTCAGTAAAAGAAAATGAAAGTACTTGAAATAAAGCTTCCTCGTTAAGATTCCCCCTCCCCCTCATAGATCCTCTGCTTGTCCATGCTTGTCCCCTCCCCCAAGATGCAGAGTCTCTGATGCCTTAGCAGAGGTTCAGTTTCTCTGCTAACTGCTTTCTGTTCTGGGGGTAGGGGCTTGAGTTCCCGATCTAGGAACTTAGACCCTGCCTCCCTCATTGCAGGGAGGATTTCAAAGCCTTCACTGCTTTGCTCACACCAGCAGCCCCTCCCCGGGTCCTGCACCACCTCTGTTGGGGCTCCACTCTGGAGGGAAGCTGTCCCTACTCGGCTTTCTGCCTGTACTTATTTGGGCGTAGGCTCTGGCCACAGGGGATTCTGGCTTTTGTTTCTCTAATACTGGCTTGATGGGGAGACAGGACTATCAGAGAAGATTTGCCATGTTTTCAAGGTTTGTTTTTTTTTTTCCCTAGGTGATTTTCCCATTCTGATAGATGTTATTTCCAGGTGAATCTAATTTTGCACTTACATGAAGAAAAGAGATCTGAGAAGGAAAGACCTGAAAAGCCTTCAGTTTTTTAGAGAAAGATCACTAAGTTTTCCCCAAGATTTCTGTTCCCTAAACTTTGGCTTCATGGCCAAGAGGAAACTAATTCTGACGGTTTGATGTTTTCATATAGTGGCAGAGCCAGGGGAGTGAAGAGTTTTATTTCACCTGCATCTGCCTCGGAAAATTCTTTCCCTGCTGCTCAGGGCTTAGATCTAAGCTATTCACAGGCCAAAAGCTTCCACAGGAATCTTTTTCTGCCAGTTTTTTTCATAGTATTTTTTCATGACTGCGATTTTTCCCCAGGAGTTTGTGTTCAGACTCCCAAGAACACAGCTCCTCTGTCTTGCTGCTTTTCTTATCCTAAGTTTTTTCTTACACTATATTCCTATATTCTACTTTACCCTAAGTTTCTTCTTACCCAATATTCCTATATTCTACCTTACATTTTTTCCTTAAATTTTACAGATAGAAATTAAGAGAGAGAAAAAAGAAAGAAACCTAGATGGAGAAGAGATACTTGCTGCAACCTCACTTTTAACTTCAGCATTCAGCCGCCTACCTCCACTCCCAAGAATAAAATGCTGTCGCCTTTATTTTTAATTCATTATTGAGCATGCCCCCTTACACCTGTGACGCCCCTGATACTCCTTTCACCAAGTCCCAGTCTCTGTTCGGGCACCATTTGTGGGAGCCCAACTGGGAGACTGGCTCCCACATTTTACAATAGGGTACTCTTAAGGAATGAGGAATAAGAGATATCAGATAGAAGGATAGAGGGGAGAGAAACAGATAGAAACACAGGATAGCCTCAGGAGGGCCTGGATCCTTATCCACTGGCCCCTTCTGACTCTTCTAAAGGGCCTTTTACAGGAATGCCAAGGGGTGGAGCAGAAGACCTCCCCCTAGCTCAGCAAAATATAGACCCTTCCAATCACCTGGTAACCATGCACGTGGTCAAGCAATCTTCTAATGCAGCCCTGCTGGGTAAAGCAAGCTCAGATCTCACTAGGAAACCTTTGTGGGCCTCCACACAGTCCCACGGTGTTAAGTCTTCAGAACAGGTGCTTGCCAAATCCTGATCAGGGCACTGGGCCTCCTGAGCAAGACTGAAAAAGACCTAACAAACAAGCAATGCCAGAGAAGCATTATGGGAGCCCAGTCCAGGTACACACCCTTGTCCATCATCCACCCACTACGGCAGCAGACACTCACGTGAGCTCTCTCCTTACACAGATCTGGAACGTAACCATCCTGCTTGTAGTAGTTTGAATGAGAATGGCTCCCATGGGCTCATGTTCGAATCCTTGGTCCTCAGTTGGTGAAACTGTTCGGAAAGGATTAGGAAGTGTGGCCTTGTTGGAAGAGAAGTGGCCGTAGAGGAGGTGTGTCACTGGGGGTGGGCTTTGAAATTTCAATAGCCCACACCATTCCCAGTTCTCTCTCTCTCTCTCTCTCTCTCTCTCTCTCTCTCTCTCTCTCTCTCTCTCTCTCTGTGCATGTCTGCCTTGGGCTGGTGGATTCTATGTTAGCTCTCAGCTACTGCTCTTTTGCCATGCCGGCCTGCTGATATGCTCCCCACCATGATGGTCAAGGACTCTACTCTGAAACTGTGAGCAAGCCCCCAATTAAATGCTTTCTTTCTCTAGGTTGCTTTGGTCATGATGTCTCATCATAGCAACAGGTAAGTAACTAAGACACTGTTCCAGGAAAATTTGGGCTAATACAAGATGTGGCCACTAGGTAGAACTTAGAAGATAATTTATTTTGGGGTTTGTTCCCCTGAGAAATTTTCTTTAAAGAGGAAGGGGAAGGGAGAGACACTCCCTGTGTTTCTAAAAGCCATACTTAGTCTCATTTCAATTGAATACCATTTAAAAATAGAATGGAACATGAAGTAATCTCAAAAGGACGGTGCCTGAGTTTTTACAAATTAAGAATATCTTGCCTCAGCTCTGGAGAGATGGCTTAGTGGTTAAGAGCTTGGGTGCTCTTCCAGAGGACCTGGGTTTGATTCCCAGCAACCACATGGCAACTGTCTGTAACTCCAGCTCCAGAGGATCCAATGCCCTCTTCTGGCCTCTGCAGGTAGAGTACAGAGGTACACATGGTGTACAGACATACATGCAGGCAAAACACTTGTACACATAAAAAATAAAATCTCTTGCTAACATGAACTACTTCTTTTCTTTGTTAAATCAACCTTTATGTTCAGCCTCCTTCTGTTCTTGGAGAAGCCATTCTTTATGTTACAAAGAGTTCCACAATCCCACAAGAATCCACACGTATTCGCTATGGATCTGGAATGCTGGATCTGCCGCAGGCACCAACACTCCAAATATCCAAGAAACCCCATGGAAATGGGAGCACAGGTGAGCCAGTCACCTTCTGGGAATCTGCTTTGCTCACACTTGTGGTGATATGGTGTTCCCCAATACATTGTGTACCCTAATAAACTTATCTGGGGTCAGAGAACAGAACAGCCACTAGATATAGAGGCCAGAAAATGGTAGCGCACACACCTTTAATCCTAGCATTCCAGAGGCAGAGATCCGCCTGGATCTCTGTGAGTTCAAGGCCACACTGGAAACAGCCAAGCATGGTGACTCACGCCTTTAATCCTAGGAAGTGATGGCAGGAGGTAGAAAGGTATTTAAGGCGTGAGGATGAGGAACTAGAGCCTGGTTAAGCTTTTACGCTTTTGAGCAACAGTTCAGCTGAGATCCATTTGGATGAGGACACAGAGGCTTCCAGTCTGAGGAAACAGGATCAGCTGAGGAACTGGCAAGGTGAGGAAGCTGTGGCTTGTTCTGCTTCTCTGATCTTCCAGCATTCACCCCAATACCCAGCTCCAGGTTTGATTTTATTAATAAGAACCTTTAAAATTCATGCTACACACACTGACCAATGTTACACACTATCACATATCTAACATAGTTAATAAAACTGAGAAAGGTAAGAGAGAGTGACAGATGTTTTAACCCTTTCACAGACAAGGTCTCATTTAAATGAATTTGACAGTTATTTTAAGAACTGAAGCACAAGGACAGCAGCACATGGCTATATTCCAGAACTGAGGAGGCTGAGGCCGACTGTCACCAGTTCAAGACTACCCTGGTCTACACAGTAAGACCCAGCAGGGGATACAGTGTGTGAACCTGTCTCATGAAATACGTTGTTTATCATAAACTTGGATCACTGCAGATTTAACCTTTACTCTGAAGGGGTTTAGCTGCACAAACCGTTTTTAGAGGTGTAATGTGAAAGTACCCATTCTTTACAAAGAGATACTAGGAATTCCTCGTAAGGCCTGTGGGTGCTCTTCACTAATGTAAAACTTTTAAGTCTGGTCTGCAGAGTCTACCATGAGCAGAACTCAATTTAATACAATATTTCTAAAGTCCATTAACACAACCCTATTTTTTTTTCCATTTACAGTATGAGTAAAGAGAACTGACTCCTGAAAGTTATCCTCTGACCTCCAGATACATGAGCTTTTCTTTCACTTGTTTTATCAAGATTATAATTTTTTTTTGAGGGGAGGGCTCTCCATATAGCTCCGGCTGGGATTTGATATGTAGATCCTGTCTGCCTCCTCCCTCCCAGCAGCTGGGATAAAAGGCATGCTCCAGCACACCCAGCAGGACTGCAAGTTTGGATCTACAGATCATACGTATGTTTAATTTGTACCTAGGCAATTCAATTTAGTAAAAAAAAAAATTATGAATGTCATGTTTTCTCAATTCAGTTTCTGTGTGCTCACTGCTAACATTGGAAATGTGGTTGAATTCTGTATGTGGGTCTTTCACCCTGACAGTTAACTCTTCTAGGAGTTTGCTGTTTTGTCTTGGCTTTGCAATCCCTTGAGACTTTCCTTTAGAAGACTTCTGGATAAGATGGCAAAACAGAAGCCGCATTGGACGGAGTCGCTGGTTACAGTTTGGGATTAAAGGGAATATGAATATTTTATCACTCCATCTGCTACTTTTCCAAATCCTGAAATAGATTGATCAACACTTCAACAAGTTTCTTCTGCCACAGGACCCATGAATGGATTCACTGCTGCCACTCAAACAGCCCTCCACGCTCCAAAGCAGCACTTCACCCAAGGAAACCGGACTAAAGGACTCCTGCCAGGAAATCTACAATACAGCCATAGGAATGTCACATAAAGGGTCCCCAGTGACTGCTCCCAGGTACACCATCAACACCACAAATGAGGAAAGACAGAACTGCAGAGGGAGCGAAGCACGAGCGCTCACTAGTGCTTTGGGTACCGCACAGCCCCCAGCAGCTCCCAACCCTGTGGGAGGGCAGCAGCCTCAGCTAGACTGAGTTTACCTCAGCTCTCCACAGCCACCAAAATAGTCAAGAAAACTCCACGCACAAGGGGAGCTGTAAGCCCGGGAAGGGTGGGGGGATGAGATCATTTAACAGCAACAGGGAACACAACCTCCACCAGGACCGGGGCAGCAGGGCAGCCCAGGAGAAGAAATCCACATTCAGGCTCCTGCTCACATTTTCTTACGTCTTCCCAGCTCTCCTTCCCCACTAGAGCTATTTCTCATCTATATAGCACAGGAGGGCACTGTAGCAGGCCAACACTGCCCCCTACTGTTCATTATACTCTCACACTCTTCCTTTCTCTTTTCCGACACCTATTCCACTTGGTGCTGCATCTCCCCAAGTCCACGGCTGACTTGGTTTACAATCACTAAGTATATCTTTACTTCTTTTTAGTCTACTGTTAATCCAAATCCCACCTTTCCACCCCATCTTCCCTTTGCTTAATGATTACCACGCCTAACTATGCCCTTCTCCTCTGCTTCCCATCTAACAACCTAAAGCTTATTGCTAGTTTCACCATGACTGTTCACCTCCTTTCTTCTCTGCATTCATACTAGCATTACTAGTATTCATAGTACTATTGGGGTCCATTTACTTTCTAAATCAATCCCTACTAGTAAGTGTCTGTTTTGTGGTTACCTGCAACCACAATCCTGGCGTTGTTTAACTACTGGAGTTGCAGCTGGTACTCAACCCACAGGGGTAGAGTCTAGGTGGAGTCCAGTGCCTGAAACAACAGTCTAACAGATGACAACACCATAACTGTATTAGAACCTAGTCTCTTCCAACACTGCAAATATATCCATGTAAAGAAGAGAGGCAAGCTGAATTAAAAGAACACAACCAACAAATCTTAACCTATACTCTAATCCCAGATGAGCAAATCCCAATGCAAAAACACAAGTAACAGGAAAAACCAAGACAACTCATATTATTTAGATGAAATTCTGGATGTAAGATCAAAAAGAATGATTATAAATATGGAAAACATTATAAGGAGGACTCCAATATTTTCTACAAGAACACAAACAGGCTGCTGAATGAAATAAGAAGCTAATCCACAACATAAAAAGAGAATAAAGAGATAAATACTGAAGAATCCTAAACCAAAACAATGATAGGAATGAAAAACACAACAGGTCAAATAAAAAGTCCTGCAGACAGTCTCACCAATAGAATGGACCACGTGGAAGCAGAATATCAGGGATGAACTCTGCTGCTTGTGTGAACCCAGGGTCCCTTTTCCTATTGCCTCTCCCTCTCTCTCCCCTCCCTTCCTCCTTCCTTCATTTTGTTTTGTTTTTGTTTCAAGACAGGGTTTCTCTATGTATCCCTAGCTGTCCCAGAACTCTCTCTGTAGACCAGGCCCTGCTGCCTCTTCCAACCTTTCCATTTAGCCCATCTCCACTGCTTTGAGACACTCACAGACCTATGGAACCATTTTCTACCAGGGACCCCCAGTGGTCACACTAGTCTAGGACCTGGTAGGTGACCTTTATTGTCCTTCCAGTCCTCCACTCCAGTCTCTCCAGAGTCACTCTTAGTCCTGCTGAAGCCTGCCAGCAGAAGCCTCTCTTCTCTGCCCACCGTCCTTCCCTGGAGACTCAACTTCTTGGTGTGGACCCAGGGTCTCCCTAGTTCTTTCCCACTCCCCTGTTCAGCCTTTCCTTCTAGCCCATCTCCATTCCTCTTTGACACCCCCTGACCCCTAGAAACACTCTCTACCAGGGACCCTACAGTCACCACATTTGGCTAGGATCCAAGTGGCAATAACAACTAAAGAATGGAGCACCCAGGCAACAAAGACTAGACAGGATGTCTATAGCAAGAAACACTTCGAACATTCTAACTCTAAATGCCTAGGTCTAAACAAAATACAGACATGAACAGTGAACAGTATGCCTCCCACGGAAGGCAGCAACCCTACAGCAACAAGCATTGAGAAAAGCAGTTCAGCTGAAGCACAAGACAAGGACTTCAAAATAGCAATTATGAATCTGTTCAAGGGCCTTAAAGAGGATCTAAATAAATGCTGTAATTGAAGACTATGACAACAGAAACAGCTGAACAAAATGAAAACATTTCAAGACACGAAAGTAGAATTTAATAAAGAAAAATCAAACTAAATTACAACTGGAAATGAAAAATTGTCACACAAAAACCTCAGAGGTAAGCCTCACCAAAAGACACAGAAAGAATTTCGGGTCTTAAAAACAAGGTAGAGGAAATGAATAGCTCAGTCAAATAAAAATGTTAAATCTAAAAAAAAAAAAAAAAAAAAAAAAAAAAAAAAAAAAAAAAAAACAGACACAAACATCCAGGAAATCTGAGACACTATAAATAGATCAAACCTATGAATGAGAGGTAGAAGGAGGAGGAGAAGAAACCCAGGTCAAAGGCACAGAAAATATTTTTAACAAAAATCACAGGAGAAAATTTCGCTAATCTAAAGAAAAAGGTGCCTATCAAGGTACAAGAAGCATACAGAACACCAAATATATAGGACTAGAAAAGAAAAATTCCCCATGACATAATAATCAAAAGACTAAATGTACAGAACAAAGGAAGGATATTAAAAGCTGCAAGGGAAAATGACCAAGTCATACATAAAGGCAGACCCATTAGAATAACACCTGACTTTTCAATGGAGGCTCTGGAAGCCAGAAGAGAGACCACAGATGCCAGTCCAGAAGGCGTTAGGAGGAAAACTTCAGTCTCAAGAGGTTAACTACATGAAACAGGACATAAGGAATAAAGAATCCCAGAACAGTAAATCAAAAGAGGGGCAAAACCACCTACACCACAACAAAATAACAGAAATCAATAAACATTGCTCACTGGTAACTCTCAATATTAACTGTCTCAATTCTCCAATAAAAAGACACAGACTAACAGACTGGGTTAGGAAATGGGATCCATCCTTCTGCTATACCTATGAACAATTCACCATCAAGGAAAGACATCACCTTCGGGTAAAAGTTTGAAAAAGATATTCTAAGTGAATGGACCTAAAAAGCAAGCTGATATAGCCATTTTTAATATCTGACAAAATAAGACTTCAAACCAAAACTAATCAGAAGAGATAAGGAAGGACATCATGTATGTATTAAAGGAAAACTCCACCAAGAGGATATTATAATTCTATACATTTATGCACCAAACACAAGAGTACCAAAGTTCGTAAAAACAAATACTATTATGGCTAATATAACATATTGACCCTCACACAATGACAGTGGGTGACTTCAATACCCCACCAACAACAGCAGATCATTGAGACAAAAACTAAATAAAGACATGCTGGAGTTAAACAATGTCATGAATCAGCCGGGTGGTGGTAGCACATGTCTTTAATCCCAGCACTCAGGAGGCAGAGGCAGGCGGATCTCTGTGAGTTCAAGGTCAGCCTGGGCTACAGAGTGAGTTCCAAGACAGGCACCAAAACTACACAGAGAAACCCTGTCTCAAAAAACAAACAAACAAACAAAGTCATGAATCAAATGGACAGAACATTTCACCTGAACATTAAATATACTTTCTCTTCAGCAGCTCATGGAACTTTCTCCACAACTGACTACACACTGGGACACAAAGCAAGTCTCAATAGGTACAGGAAAACTGAAATAGCACCTTGTATCTTATCTGACCACAAATGATAAAAAAGTTGAACAACAGAAACAGCAGAATGTATACAAACTTATGCAAACTAAACAACTTATTACTAGATGAAAAATGAGTCAAGACAAGAGTCAAGAAGAAAAAAATTAAAACCTTTTTAGAATTGAATGAAAATAAAAACACAACATACCCAAACCCATGGGCTCAATGAAGTTCCAAGAGGCAAGTTCATAGGACTAAGTGTCTACATCAGAAAAACGAGAGCCATCTCATATCAGTTACTTACCACACCTGCAAGCTCTGTAACAACAGAAAGAATAAAACCCCAAAGAGCAGATGTGAGAAATAATCAGCAGCAGAACAGCAGGGCTGAAACCAATGAAACAGGAACCAATAACATCAAAGCACAGAGAACTTCTGAGCCTCTCTCAGCCCTCCCCACACTCAAGCCTGGCTGTGGGCACTTTTAGTTCTCACTAGCAAATAAATCAACCATTCTTTGGGCTCTTTCTGTTCTGTGTCCTTCCACCAGCAACTTTTCTATCTGGTACGACTCTATCAGCTGGGTAGAAGGATATGCCTTCTGCTCAACAAATGTCTGTCAGCCTTTTCTTCATCCTCCCTAGGCTGTGGGATTCTCTGCTTTGTGTTTTCTGGGTTTGGTGCTGGAGACAGAACCCAGGTCTTTGTACATAAGCAGGCGATACACCGTTTTCAGTGACACATACCACTGGCATCCTCTGTGTCATCAACTGCTCATAAGCATCCTTCACATTCTTAGTGTCCTCAGCCACTGACCACCATCTGTTCGCATTTCTTCTCTCTGAGGCTTAGAATCCATAATCAACAGGAAAACAAGCTCTCTTATTTTTTTTTTCTGATAGATTCTGGAAAGGACTCACAAATAAGTAAGTATAGCAAAATATAAAGATCATAAATGATAAATTCACATAAAAGAGAAGCACAGAGGCTTCCTAGGGGCAGTTGATAGGTCTCCTGGAGATCCACAGCTCTAAAAATGAAAACATTTTAAAATTTCCACCTGTTCTGTCTTTTTTTCCGTCATTTCATCCTGTGGTGGCTCCTCGTCCTTACAGTGACTCCTTTTAGAAGTTAGGGCTATCTATCACTGTGCAATGCATTCCTGTCCTTCCTTCTCTAGGCTTTTAGGTACCTCTAAGGTGGGTGTTCCAAGGCTGTGCTCAGAGGCCAAGACCCAGAGCTGGTCTACACTCTGGCTATAGGCTCATGCCTTCAAAAATACAGGCTCCTGCTCAGGTATTCCTGGGCTCTCCGAGAGACATGGCTCTGGTTTCACCTATGTGTAACTCCCTTTCTCTGGTGTGGACTTGCCTAGAGAAAGCTACCCCAGCACGAGGTTAGCAAAGATGGAATTTTTGCCAAAGTTAAGAGACAAGTTTTCCAACTAGAAGGTGGAGCCAGCAGAAAAGATGAAGTTAAAGAGAAGGAGGATAAAGGTAAAAACAGATGGGAGGAAGGAGCATCCAAACCCATCCAACTGCTCATTCTCTTGTCCATCACATCTACCCTCAGAGGCTCCAAACCTCTTACCCTCTCTGAATACATCACTTGAGATGCTCCTTAAACTTATCCAAAGTTCAGCTGGGAGGCAAGGACTCAAGGAACTCCAGCATGACTTTCACGTTCCCCGTGGACACTGATGGACTTGCTGTGAAGTGAGACATGGGCAGGAGAACCTGGACTCACAGATGGACTCGTGCAAGTGCCTGAGAGGACGTTAGCTATGTGGGTGCCACAGGCAACAGTGGTAGGATCTGTAAGTTGTCACTTAGCTGACAGAAAAGCAGGATTCAGTGACCTTGGGGTTAGTGTCATCCTAGACCCACAGTTCTTCCTGTCTTGACTCAAAACTGTTAACATTTTCTTCTTGTGGAGTTAGGTCCCTACAGCTCCAACATTATGTCTACATTTAAGGAGAAAATGACAACCCGGTTCTGGTTCTATATAATCATCAAGACCGTGAAATCTCCTCCAAATACCCTCACCTCCTACTGCTGGAATGGGTCACAGAATCTTACTCTTTCCCAAGTGAGAGGCAGCATAAAGAAGGTACTAGGAATGGCTGGAATCCTTTTACAATCTGTCTGTACACACACACACACACACACACACACACACACACACACACACACACACACACACACAGACAACACACGAAGGGTTGTGAATGGCCTAGAACCACCTGCATCTGCATGTCTATCCATATACACATACACAGAAGAAAGTTTTGAATGGCCTGAATCCATCTACATTTCCGTGAGTACACTGGACATAACACGTAACCATGTTTTCATCTTTGTCTCAGCAATTTTGTACAGTGTTGGAGAATTCTCAGGAAAGGGAATGAAGGAGATAGAGTCAAAAGTCCAGAAATATGGAACTTGCCACGAGGCAGCTCAGCAAAAGCAACAACTGACGGATGAGTCTCTGCTGAAGGAGAATCTCCGCCTAAGTTGAGAGGCACAGAGTTTTCCAGCCAGAAGGCAGAACCAGGAGAAAAGATGAAGTTAAAGAAAGAAAGTATGAAGGGAAAACAAGAGACAGGCACAGAGGATGAGTCCAAGTGCTAACAACAGCTTGTAATGTGCAGTGCATAATGAAGTGAGCTTCCAACTCCGGGAATCTTTACAACTTAAGTTATCAAAGTACAGAAGTTCACAAAAAATTTAAAGATTATTAGAGTCTTGAAACCAAGAGACTACTATTTTGATTACAAAGATCCTAGCAAGAAAATAATTTCAAAATGACCTTGGAATGTGAGGGCAATCTAGCCATAACATCTGTCATCCCACTGATTACCACAGTTGATTTTAGGTGGGTGTCCCCTTTCTCCCTCATCATGCCATGTACATCCCTCCTGAAGCGACACTCAGTCTTAGCGAACAACTTACCCAAATATGTCCAAACAAAATGATCCAGGATTTGCACATGGCCTGCAGACAAGCTCCCATATACTTGAAGTCACCTCTAAATTAATTATACCCAGTGTAATAGAAATAGTATCTAAATAGTTGTTATGCGGTATTGTGGAATATTCTTATATACTGTGTGAATATATGTCATTGCGATTGGGTTAATAAAGAAGCTGATTGGCCTATAGCTAGACAGGATAAGGTTAGGCAGGAAGAAGGGGAGGAGTCTCTGGGTGGCAAGGAGACACAGAGAGAAGGAAGACGAACATGCCATGCTGAAAGAAGGTACTGCCACGTGGCAGAGGGTAGATAAGAAATGCGGGTTAGTTTAAGTTGTAAGGGCTAATTAGGAACAAGTCTAAGCTACCAGCCAAGCATTTATAATTAATAATAAGTCTCTGTGTGGATATTTGGGTGCTGGCTGGTGGTCCTGATGAAAAACTCCACCTATACCATATTGTTTGGGGAATAATGACAGGAAAAAAGTCTGTACATTTCCAGTACAGATGCCATTTAAAAATAATTATTTTCAATCTATGGTTAGATGGGGAACCTATGGCCATAGAGAGAAGGTTAGTATAAAAATATGTACACAGATCTTTATACATATAGTCTAACTCTGGATTTTTAATAAATGTATACATACATATAGTTTTAAAACAATTCTGTATGCTCAATATAAGCAGCTTTAACTGGTGGGTGTAAAGTCACTCTGCTATACATGGCCTCCGGGGCTCCACCTTCTTCATAGAAAACAAGACAACAGAACTACAAAGTACATGCCAAGCACTAGGTGCTGAGTGAGGAGGATACAGGAAGGGCAGCCTGGCTCCACCCTGCCGTGTACAAAGGGACATGACAGTTAAGCTTGGACCAGAAAAGGCACTGTTTCTCTGACGCCAAAGAGGCTTACAAAAGCTTTTCTTCAAACCGAGATGACCAGGCCAGGACCTGGAACAAGCTGCGTTCCTGAGCAAGGGTACAGCAGTTGTTGGCTTCGGAAACCACACCCATCTAGGAGTCATCGATGGAGGATGACAATCCTTTTCCTTGTAGAGACACCCTCACCACACATGCCTGCCTTGTGCTTCCTATGAACTACAACAGGAAAAGGCTAGAAAGAATGCTGACCGTGTGACCACAGCATGGCTGCCTCTGTGGCTGTGATGAATGACTATGACTATACCTGTAAGTTCATAAGCTGTGAGGTTGACTTTCCTTGGAGGCACAAGGCCTGAGCAATAAACGCGTGTAGATCTTCCAGGGAAAGAGTGTCCACCTGAAAAGCACAGAAAAGGGCCACTGTGAGCCTACTGGAAGTGATCAACACTTTTTATAAATGTACAACACACATATGCACACAGACACAGAGAGAGGTACACACACAGGAAAACATACATGTGCACATATACATGCACAGTGAATGAACAGTGACATGTGTGGCTGTGCAGATACTCTCAGCAGCCGCAACCCTAGGCCACAAAGCTCTTAACAGGGTGATGGGGCAATCCCTTCTGCATACGGTGTCGAAAACAGATGACCCAGAGGCTGAGGTGAGGTGGCCAGGACTGGAGGAACATCCCACTACAACAATCCTGGGTGTAACCTTTATCCTTGGATCCCAACAACATAAATAAAGGTCCCAAAGTACGAGACCCTCCCATTCTCTGGAATCAAAAAGTGTGGGAGAAAACCAAAGGAAGACAGAGAAATGAGGGAAACACAGAGAGGGATTAACTTGGATGAGGAGACCCAAGGACAGGGTAGCTCTCCACTCAACCTCACATACTCCTGAGGCTGACACTGTCTGCACCGAGCCACTGTGATAGTAAATCTTCAAGCCAACACTACTGAACTTTGTATCACCATGGAAACACACTCTAGGTGTGTCTATGAGGGTGCTTCTAGGAAGGCTTCACTTGGAGAAAGACCCATGCTGAATGTGGGTGGCACCATCCCATGGGTGGAGGTCCTGGACCGATAAAACAATGAGCTGAGTCTCAGCATTTGTTTTTCTTTGCTTCCTGACTGTGAAAGCAATGTGCCTTCCCCACCACAATGAACTGTACCTCCTCAAATTGTACCAAAATAAACCTTTTCTCTCTCAGCTCTCTAGGGCTGTAATGAAACAGCATGACCAGAGCAGCTTGGAGGGGGTGTATTTTGCTTAAACTTCCAAATCATAGTGCATCATCAAAGGAAGTCAGAGCACCTGGCAGCAGGAACTGAAGCAGAAGCCATGACGGGAGCTGCTTGCTTACTAGCCTGTTTCCATGGCTTGCTCTACCTGCTTTCATAAAGCACACAAGACAGTCAACCCAGGGAAGGCATCACCAACGGTGAGCTGGACCCTGCCACAATCATCAATCAAGAAAAGGCTCCATAGGCTTGCCCACAGGCCAATTTGGTGGGGGCATTTTCTCAATCGAGATTTCCTCTTCCAAAGAGACTCTAGCTTGTGTCAAATTGACATAAAAGTAGCCAGCACAATATCGACATTTGTCATCAAGTAGAATCAACATGTTAACTACTTATGAAGTAACTCTACTCTTACACAGAGCTCTTTTTCAGAGGAAGGAGTAACTGTGGCAGCAAAAACTATGGGGAAAGAAACAGAACAATGACAATTCCATCACAGAAATTTAACCAAGAGCACCTGGGAAAGAAAATGCTTGTGTATCTCCTTCAGATAAAATGGTCCCCACAACCAGAAAGAGCACTGGCTTTCTGACACCCTAACCTTGAAACTCTTGGAAAGACACTGTACAGCACTTGACCCAGGCACGTGCTACCACTCAAGTGAAGGCACAGGTAACAGATCTGGAAATGCTGACCTGTCACCACCCTCTTCCATGTTTATTCCAAAAGAGGCATCACCATTATATGAGTGAAACAAAATCTGCAAATGTAGGATCTGTGACAAAGCCAAGCACAAATACAGATTTTAAAATCTGTAAATTGCCATTTCTGCTTAGACTGAAGACTTAGTATTTAATTCTACCCACAATTAGTCATGTTTGGAGGCTGTTCTTAAAACACCAGCCTAGTGGACAGCTATGTGTCTTTTTTCACAGGTAACTAAGCATGATTGTTAATTTGATGGGGTTTAGAATTCACTGTGAAAACAAGCCTCTGGCATGCCTGTGAGGGAGTTTTTAGACTGGTTAACTGAATGGGAAGATCCCCAGTTGTGGGTGGAGATCCCAGGCTGAATGAAAAAGGGAAAGCTGGGCACCAGCATTTATCATTATGCTGCACGAACAGGACCGACTGCCTTGTGCTCCTGCCACCGTGATCTCCATCAGGATAGATGGTCCCCCTAAACTGTGAGTCAAAACAACTCCTCTTTCCTTAAGTCACTTTGGCCAGGAATTTTAGTGTAGTAAGAACCAAAGCTATAAATGCATTTCCAAGATTCCTTCAAATCAGACTTAAGTCTTATTAAGTGTGTTAGACCAAATCAAACTAGTTTCAATTCAGTTTTCATACAATGAATGATATGTAATTTTACTTCATGTTGCACAGCAAAAGTGCTAATTTAGGAGAACTGGCTCAGTAGTTAAGGGCACTTCTTGCTTTGCAAAGGACCAGGGTTCTGCTCCCAGCATCCACATGGTTGTTCACAACTACCCGTATCTCCAGTTCCAGGGAATACAATGGGCACTTCTGACCTCCATGGGCACCAGGCACACAGGTGGTACACATGCATACATGGAATGGGTGGAGCAAAACACTCATACACATACAATGAAAACCTAACCTAAGCTCACCTACATAAGACCATGATATTTTATAATTTATCCTTCTAGGTTTACCACAGTATTCTGAGAAGACAGTCAATCCTATGAACAAATAGACACCACCACTGACTTGTTGATACATGAACTCTTTGTTGTGAGAAGTCCTGACTTAACATCTCTAGGAGCATATTGAAGAACTAATTGTGTTCTGTGGAAAGAGGTCATGGGAACTGGCCCACGGAAACACAGCACTCAGGAAGATGAGACCAGGAACGTGTGGCAGTTACAGCATCTTTGTATGTTTATTATATGTAAGAACTGTGAGCACAGCGTTTACCTGGACAAAGAGGTAGATTAGGAGGCAGCACAGTGCTCTCAACGGACTCTCAACGGCCTGTAGCTCTTCTCTTGAGGAGGAGAGGTTGAAGCAGGCCAGCAATGTGTCCAGGCGCCGGGCCTGTGCTGCTGGCTCTTGACTCAACCACAAAACTTCCAAACTAGGTGTTCCCCCTTAAAAAAAGAAATTCATATAGCATGATCACAATAGACTTTTGGAAGTACAATGAGGAATGATTCACCTCTCCTCTATTGGATTTACTTGGGGCATTAAGGCTTAGGAGAACCAGAGGGCAAAAGTGAGTACAGCTTCCTGGTTTCAAGAAAACAAACCCACAGGGGAGCACATGCCCCACTGACCTATCCTTTTCAATAACTAGGTTTGTAGGGAAAATGGGGCTTTCACGTATATTCATGCTGTGCACCCTACAGTTAGGAATGCTTTTCAGAAAAGACAACCTTCCATTCAAGGATCTAGTAACAGGATGGCATGTGAGGAAATGCTGTCTGTCCACCCCTTCAGCCGGCTCTGACTCCTCCAAATGGGTGGTTTTCAAACTTTTATGTACAAAAGAATCAGTTGCAGAGACTTCGTGATGCATTTTCTGGGATACACACAAACCTGCTGATCCGAGAGGTGTATGTGCCGGTGACTGTGCATCTGAACAACCGACAGCATGGCATCTATGGCCACAAACCACCAAACAAACGTTCCTAAAAGGTAATTTTTAGTGTTCCATTTCTTTATTATGCAGGTACATAGAAACAATTGCATGCACAAGAGAGAGAGAGAGAGAGAGAGAGAGAGAGAGAGAGAGAGGTCTTTACTTGTTAACTTGACAAGGACACGCTGCCATGAATACTGGTGACAAACAGTGGCAACCCTACACAAACATGAAGGTGCTGGTCTAAGAACGACGATGGCAGCACCTCTCCGGGCAGCTGGGGCTCTCTGCTGGACACTGATTGAAAGCCCATGCCAAAAGCCCAGGCAACTAGGGTGGGATGTCTCACACGACCACCATGAAAAAAAGCGGCTAACCAAATGGTATCAGAAGCCAGTGACTCAAAGGAAATTCTTGTTCCTCCTTTGTTTCAAACACTGTCGTTCACTCTTCCCAGTAGTGAATTTCCCACCGTCAGGAGCAAAACAGTGCAGCAAGTCACCTGCAGTCCTGAAAAGGCTAAAGTGTTTAAAATAACAACCAAAAAAATGCTTTTGGTAAATGAAACACTTTACCAAAAGCATTTTTTTGGTTGTTATTTTAGGAAGAACAACATTTTCTTTGAGAGAAAGAAATGTAATTGTCATCTAAGAGACTGGTACTTAAGCGATCACACTCCAAGGTCACAAAGGATGTCTGAGAATCTGATGGAAACGATTCCCAATCTTTATGATGGTCTGCCTCAGAACTAATAAGTTTTGTTTAAATGGTTGAAAGGAGATAAAAAGAAACGGCTCTTTCCTAGCACAAGTGACTATAAAGTCCCAATGTCAATTCAAAGTTGGTCAAGTTTCACTGGAAAGGTGCTGGGCTCACTTGTGCACACACTATCTGGGATTTCTTCCAGTTTGATGACAGGTTACAAGTAACAGAAAGTCACAGGGCCCACAAAGCCTACCACGTTTACGACGAGACACCAGAAACAAAAGGCTTATTAACCTCTGATATAAAGGAAATAATGAATTCCTTTTTTCTTTTTTTTTGGTTTTTCGAGACAGGGTTTCTCTGTGTAGCTTTGCGCCTGTCCTGGAACTCATTCTGTAGTCCAGGCTGGCCTCGAACTCACAGAGATCCGCCTGGCTCTGCCTCCCGAGTGCTGGGATTAAAGGCGTGTGCCACCAACGCCCAGCGAAATAATGAATTTCTACCATTATATTTATTTCAAATGTTAAAGTATTCAGAGATTTTTTTTTACTATAAAAGCCAAATGTTGCAAATTTTTTTAAAAAATAAAAAAAGTAAGTAACCTGCACTTTCCCCACCCAGACATTATAATATTTTAGAACACAGGGGTAGAATGTATAAAGACTGTGACCAGTCCCACCAGAGCACCAACCAGAGTGAGGACTGAAGTGTTCACCTGCTGTTCAGGACAGTACAGATTTCTTTACAAAAATGATGTCTGGATATATAAAAGTTTAACATTAAAAAATTGGAGATTTGTGAAATATACCCAGAATCATAGTCACTGAAGTGATGAATGAGGGACTCCCTGACTGAACAAGTAGTGACATTATTCACTCATGGCCCTCATTTGTTCAGGGACTCAAGTCCAAGAGATAGCTTTAGATACTGAGTTGAAAATTTTAAGCATCTGTCCAACAAAAGACAGTGTCCTGGGGGCACTCCGTGTGTGAGAGTTCTGACCTAGCATCTATGAGGGCCTATGTCTGATCCCCAACTACCAAAGAAAATCAAAACAAGTCAACTATTATTTTTTTCATTTCTTGTCCCAGAAGTTTCTGATCGCTCCCATGTACTGATGTCTATAATCATGGGTACCCTGTCAGCTTATATGGAGATCCATATAAATGGTGGCCAACTACTGCCTTGGAAGAACCTGCAGTAAAGAGATTATGCATCAAGTGCAGTGGCACACGCCTTTAATCTCAGCACTCGGGAGGCAGAGTAAGGTATATCTCTGTGAGTTCGAGGCCAGCCTGGTCTACAGAGCAAGTTCCAAGACAGCCAGGGCTATATAGAGAGATCCTGTCTCAAGAAAGAAAAAAGATCATGCAAGCAAACAGAAATTTAAGAATGCAAAGACTAGGGGTGGTATTTAGCTTTCTGGCAGACAGATGCTTAGCATGCAGAAGCCCCTGGGTTTAAATCCCAGCTCTGCAAAAGAAATGTAAAGATTTTACCACAAAATCACTGAAGGTCAAATGGAAAAACCAGAGCACTGAGGAAGGGTTCTCAAGAGGCTTTCATGAAGGAGGGGCAGGCACATGTGTTCTGAGTGCTGTTGGAAGAATGCTTCTGGAATTGCAAGCAGGCAGCAATGAGCACATGCCAAGATCCTCTTCCTTTCCCCCCATCCAAGTAAATCTCAAATGCAGCACAGCTGAGAGCCACTGGCACAGACAGTGAGGTTTTACTTGGTGCTTCCTCTGCTCACACACAAAAGTCCAATATCACATGAGCTACGTGGCAGGGCAGCCAGAAGAACAAGAGTGATTTTAGCTCAGTTTCAGAGGAGTCACTGCACCACAGTGATGGCAGCAGGAGCCACAGCTACTCACATTGCCACCCACAAACTGTAGACACGGGCTGTAATCCGAAGCAGGTAAGGCTCACTATGAGTGACCCACTGCTCCAGGCAGACCCTACTTCCTAACGCAGCCACAGCCTTTACCACAGCACCACTATCCAAGGACCAACTGTTGGAAATAGGAGCCTGTGGGGAATTTTGGATTAAGTCATAACAAATATAAAAACATGTAATTTGTGGAGAATGAGAAGACAGTCTTCCATGTGGCACCTGCTTCTGAATAACAAGGCACAACTGTGGGGACTCAAGCCCCAATGGGGGACAAGATAGGCCAGTGTCATCTTTCAGGAGCTCACAGCCTGGGGAGCAGTAGGAACTAACCACACAACAGAAATTAGGTGTGAGATACGACTGAAGAAAGGAATTAGCTAGTGTGAAGAGACATTCAGAGATGGGAAATGTCTCAGGCCTTTAAGATGGAGCCTTGGAAATAAAATGGAGGTGACCACAAGGGAAGTTGTAATCACATTTGTGAAAGAGGACTCCGGCTGTAATGGGAACTGACTGGAAACATCAAAAGGAAAAGGGGGGGGGGGCAGGCCAATCCTAAGAGAAGCTGAGGTGGTATTCCCTGCATTAGAAAACAGAGGCATCCATTGCAAAGTGTGGATCTGCAGTGGGGCCTCACAGGGACCAGTACAGAGCCCATGTAGGCAGTGATGCATATGAATGTGACTGCTTCTTTGGATCCTGGTCTTCAAATGCTGTGGACACCCTGGTGACCCATCAGCAATGAGTAAAAACGAATGTGGAACTGGCAGGCTCCACTCTCTCCTCCCAGCCCAGTGTCTTTTTGGAAGAGTAGCAATCACAGCATGACCTGGTAACTCAGAGGGACGGTCCTGGGCCCATCCTACTGTACCCAAATAGAAAATCTCGGGAGTCAGCTAGCAATTGTGTTTTTGCATTCAAGCCAGGAGATTCTGATACTTACAAAGTCCCTATATAACCCAGCATCCTTTACATCCTTTACCATTTACAGGCTAAGGTATATTTACCAGTAATGAGAAACTGGCTCTTGAGAAGCCTGGAAATTAAGAGATTACAGAGAGCCACCAGAGTGAAAAACCATACCTCAAATCTCTCTTTCAAAATAAAAAAAATGTATGTATGTGTGTGTGTGTGTGTGTGTGTGTGTGCTTGTGTGATGTGCATGGAGGAGCTCATCAGATTTCCTGGAACTAAAGTTATAGACTGCTGTGAGCTGCCATGTAGGTGCTAGGAGCCAAAGCCAGGTCCTCTGCAAGAGTGCTCTTAACTGTCAGGCCATCTCTCCAGTACCTCAAAATCAGTCAGTCAGTCAATCTCTCTCTGTCTCTCTTTCTCACTCTCTCTCTCTCTCTCTCTGTGTCTCTCTCTCTCTCCCTCTCTCCCTCCTCTTCTCCCCCTACTCAGCAATCTTTTGTTATATTTATGTTCAACAGAAAACTCAGCAGTGTACATTTAACATGGTTTGGTGGAGAGTTCTTTGGCCTATGTCTTTTCCAGCTTGGCAATGGAAAGACAGATTCCTGGACCTAGGATGTTGCCTCTCAGCTGATCTTATTAGATGTGTCATTGTAATCAGTCCTGATAGCTTCCACTAGCATAGCCAGAGTTACTTTGCCTTCAGAGTTAACTTGTGTGAAGGCAATGATGGTGCATGTCTTCCTGTGACCAGTGCCCCAGTCTGGCTTCCTCCTTGATGATCCAGTAGGGGAAACCATCTTGCAACACAGGAGACCACCAACTCAATGGGGTCTACATCATGGGTGATCACTGCCGGCTGAGGCTTCCTGTTCCCCACCAAGGAATGGTGGTACTGACCTCTACTCAAAGGACAGGTGGTCTCTCAGTGGGGTTGTCCCCTTAGCCAACAGCTTTCTTTTCAGCATGAGCCAATCAACTCTTCTGCTTTTTTTTTTTTTTTTTTTTTTTTTTGCTAAGTCTTTGGTCTGTATTGTGGGCAAGCTTAGGACCTGGTGAACTGGTTAATTGCAGGAGGTACTTTCAGCCACTTGTAGCCCTTTGTTGCTGCAGCTGAATGGATTGGGGTGAGCTCTCTTTGGGGCTAGACGTCTTATCTAAGGCCAAAGTTTTTGGGCCTTTTTCAAACAGGATTCACCATCCTTTTGGCCTCTTGCTTCTTTGCAGCAGAGGCTGCTGGGGCCTCCTTCTTCCCCTCACAATGCCTTAATGTCAGAGAAATTCATTTCCAAATGAAATCAATAATTTGTGCCATGTCCATGGAATGTAGGAGAAAGCATCTCTGTGGCATTCTGGAGAAGCTGTGGTCTTCTATGACACACTGCACACACCAAGACTTTGTCTCCAAGCATCATAAATGAACATTTCAGAACATGTGACCCTCTGATGCATCTACACAAAGGCTTTTGTTACAGGCCTTTTCTCTTCCTTCTCCCATAGGTCTCCAATATTATCTTTACCAGTGCTGGGTAGGGTATGTTTTGAAGGATGCCTGGATTAATTCTTTTTAATAGTAAGCTCTAAGAAAAATGACTAACTGGTTGCTGAGACTGCCTAAAAAGAAATTTTTTTTTAGTTAAATAACTATACTGTATAAAAAGTATGTTTTTAAAAAATTGCCATAATATATATATATATATATATATATATATATATATATATATATATATATTTTTTTTTTTTTTTTTGTTAGGTAATATTATTTTCCTTCTTGGATCTCTGAGGGAGTTGAAGATTAGTTAGTTATAGTTGAAGACTAGTTAGGATAGAAAGTGAATTAGGTACATTTTGGACTTACCAAAATAGGATAGATAATGGAATTATTTCCTCTGAATTTGTCAAATACAAATGGACTAGACATTATTTAGGTATTTATTACTTGTATACATTGTATATAGTTATTGTACTTTTGTATATAGTTTTTCTTATGTTAGTTATAATCTTTTTCCTTTTTTCTTTTTATTAAAATAGAAAAGGGGAAATATGGTGGTATTTTATTTGTAGTGAAATGTGATTTTAATTTTATGTTAATAAATAAAGTTGCCCGGGGGTCAGAGCTATTAGAGTCATAGCAAAAGCTGGGCGGTGGTGGTGTACGCCTTTAATCCCAGCACTTGGTAGGCAGAGCTAGGTAGATCTCTGTGTGTTCAAGGATACAGCCAACAGACAGTGACGAGGCAGTCATGTGGTTGGTTTTTACAACCAATGAGAAGGTAGAACAGAAAGTCTCTATAAAGATAAACACGCAGGAAGTAGGTCTTTCTTGGCTGAAGTGGCTAGCTGCAGCAGATGGGTAAGGCTCTTAGCTCTGATCTCTTGGCTTTCTTCTTTGCATTGGTTCTGTTTCTTATTTTAATAAGACGGTTGGTTACATCTACACCCAACAAAAAGTATGTTTAACAGAATTATAACATGATTAGCTCAGGAGATCAGCTAGCATAGGAAAGAACTATATACATACACTCTCAACCACAATTCAACATGCATGTGCAGGCACAACCACAAATACACACACATGCATGCATAAACATGCACACACACACACACTTTTGTAACATGAATTGCTAAATGGTTTTATTAATAAAAAAAAACCCAGAGCCAGATATTGGGGTGAAAGCTGAAAAATCAGAGAGCAAGCCAGCCACGTCTTACCACTAGGAAATCCTCAGCCCAAGAGAGCTACTTCCTATATACTCACGCCTATATACCTTTCTGTGCCCTGCCGTCTTACTTCCTCTCTCCACCCAGCTACATCATTTCCTCTTTCTGCACAGCTCTATCACTTCCTGTCTGTCTGTACAGACCTCCAGACCTCTATGGTTAACTAGTACTGGGACTAAAAGCGTGTGCCACCATGCCTGGCTCTGTTCCCAGTGTGGCCTTGAACTCACATAGATCTGGATGAATTTCTGTCGCCCGAATGCTAGGATTAAGGCATGTGCTACCACTGCCTGGCTTCTATGTTTAATATAGTGGCTGGCTTTGCCCTCTGATCCCCAGGCAAGCTTTATTTGTTAGAGCACAGTTAAATATATATATTTGGTTTTTTGAGACAGGGTTTCTCTGTGTAGCTTTGCTTCTTTCCTGGAACTCACTCTGTAGCCCAGGTTGGCCTCGAACTCACAGAGATCCTCCTGCCTCTGCCTCCCGAGTGCTGGGATTAAAGGCATGCATCACCACTGCCCGGCCCATAATTTTTTTTATTTTAGACAAAAAAAGGGGAAATGTGGTGATATTTTATTTGTGCTCTAACACACTTTCATTCACATGCACTCAGACTCATATTGATACACACAAGCAGATACACTATCAGATATACATTCTCTCTCAATTCACACATTCACACACATAGTCTCATCTAGAGTCTGGGCTAAAACAAATCATTGAGGAGCGGATGGAACCCCTACATTTCATGCACAAGGAAAGGGGAGCTGAGGTATTTACAGCTAGAATCCAGAGGCCAGAATGTGCACTCTTGTCTCCAGACCACAGTGAGTGAACATAAGCTTCAAAACCTAATTGCAGCCGGGCGGTGGTGGCGCACGCCTTTAATCCCAACACTCGGGAGGCAGAGCCAGGCGGATCTCTGTGAGTTCGAGGCCAGCCTGGGCTACCAAGTGAGTTCCAGGAAAGGCGCAAAGCTACACAGAGAAACCCTGTCTCGAAAAACCAAAAAAAAAAAAAAAAAAAACCTAATTGCAAATGTGGTAAAGGTCTATGTGAACAGGTAGGATAGTCTAGGCTTTAGGGAGGATGGAGTCCCCAAAGCCAAGCAAGGGGAGGCCACTTCTGAAAACTGCAAGACACATTTGGGGGACTACAGTGGGGTTCCCCAAATAAGTATAAGTAATACCAAGTTTGTGTTTTCACAGCTATAAACATAAATGAATGAATAAGATACGACGGATAAACATATAAAAATGTGAAGTCAGTACCTGCATGTACTCTTCATATGGAAATAAGCAAATTAAATGCTAGGGATTTTTATTTATCTTAAAGGGGTTTCTCGTTATCTATTTCTAAAGTGAGAAATACAACTAAAATAAAACAAACAAACAAACAAAAACTTCCAACATATATAGAACTGTCTGGCTTGTGTCCACTCAGGATAAGAAATGTGAAGCTATCAGTTAAAGAAAAACCCCGAATGCTCATATCCAAGTGAATCTTATCTGGATATATTTCAATTGGCTATTTCTCATAATAAAAAAATTCTTCATATATAAATGAAGCAGATTGCATTAGAATACTAAATTCTGTCCACACATGGCTAAGCTATCTGCTTTCATGTTTGCTGCTACCCTATTTCTATCTAGTGCATTCAAAATAGCCACCGTGGTTCCTAAAAGGTGTGTGGTGTAGACTGCAACTGCTACCCTGTAATACGTATTCGTGACAGTCACTTGACAGTGCCACACTGTTTCTATAGGTGGTCCACAAAGCTGCATCAACAGATGACTTCCCACTCAGCTGCACATGTTCAGGACACAGAAATCGTTCCTCACCTATGTATATTGTCAGGATAGGAGGAGCTAAAACAAGAAAGCAGGAACAGAATGGGTCAGATACAGTAGTACCCTTTTTCACGAAATGTAAGGCTTTACCTTCATTATTCTGTAAGAGTCTTCTAAGATATTCTGTTGTAAGCCTGTGGTAAGTCAGATGCCCTTATGTTGTCAGAAAACACTGTTTACTTACATGCTGAACAACACTTAACAGTTATTCAAGAGAACCAACCAAGCAATCAGTGCATTCAGTCAGCTTCCCTGGGATTCTGCAGTAAAGATTTACTCATAATGACTCAAAAAAAAAAAAACACTGGGAAGAAATCACCTATTTTCATCCAAAGGACGTCTAGTTCTGCAGACAGGACACGAGACCATAAATGAGGTGGGGATGAAGGAATACATGCACTTCTCAAGCCAGAGAGCAAAACTAAATCCCTTCCTGTGTTATAAAACACCATCTTTCACAATGCATTGCCAAGTGGAATATTGTGCACACACATGTAAGCACGTCAACACGGGAACATGGCGGGGGTGGGGTGGGGTGGGTGGGTGGGGGGATATGACTATCAATGAGCTTTCTGAATACAGCCGTCCAGTACCTTTGACCACTTGAGCTGCTAACATAACAAAATGCCACACACTGGGCAGGTCATAGCAGCAGAGCCTTTCCTCAAGACTCTGGAGGCTGGAAGTCTTAGACCAGGGACTTGTGTCTAGTGAGGGCCTATTTCCTGGTGCACAGATACTGTGTCCTCATGGGGGAAAGAGCAGGACAATTTCCTCTGGTGTCCTTTTATAAGGGCACAGCTCCCACCTAACTGTCAACCACTTCCCAAAGGTCCCTTGGCTGTCAAAAACCATCCTATTCCTGACTCTGCTTCCAATACATAAGTTTGGAGGACATATTTAGAACAAGGCAAGCAGGAGCACGTCTTCTTTTACTGTTTCCTTGTTGACCAACTTTTAACTCCTTCCCCTTCTTCCCCCCTCCCCCCCTTTTCTGAACTACCTCCCGCTTTTTTTTTTTTTTTTTTCCTTTTTGAGATATTGCCTCACTGTGCAGCCCAAGCTGGCCTTGAATCGGACCCTTCCTCTTCTCGAGTACTGAGGCTAAGACGGGCATGCGCCAGTACATCCAACTCTCCTTCCTAATTTTTAAGGAAGCTCTTTTTATTTTTTTTCTGCAATCCTCTATCCCCCTGTACTTTGTTGAAAATATTGGTTTCTTTTTTATTCTACTTGTCAAATAAGCAAACATCACTGTTAGAGGAAAAGGCCTTGACGAACTATAGAAATGATCCCTGGAATTATAGTCTCGGGAAAGGCCTTTAAAAAGAGAAAGAACAGAGAAGGCTCACTGAAAAGTGAAGCATTATGAGGCAGCCAGTGACAGCTACCTTTAAAGAAAAGAAAAACTAACATCTGAGATGGGGACAAGGCTGAAGCAAAACCCTTCTAAGTCTCCCCTGATACCAGAGAGGAGGATGACTGACAGGGTCTCCCTGTCTGTGTCACATGCTTTGAGAGTGAGAATGCCTTCAAAGGCACATCCCAGGTACCCACCTCCCAACTAGGCCCACCTCCTAAGTTCCCAATAATACCATCAAGTTATGACTCCATCAATGGACGGAGCCATTGATTAGGTCAGCGCCTTCAAGATCCAGTCACAAAAAGCCTACCAGGTGGCTGGAGAGAGGGCTAAGTAGGTAAAATACCCACATAAGCATGAGGCCCTGACTTCAATCCTCCAGAATCCACACACACAAAACAGCCAAGTGCAATGCTATGCATCTGCAATACCAGAGCTGGCAGGTATAAACAGGCCGTCTCTGTGGCTCACTGGTCAGCAAGTCTAGTCAAACCAAGGAGTTCCAAGTTCAGTGAGAGACTATCTTTAAAAAATAGAATCAAAATGGACTGAAGAAGATTCTCAGTGCTGACCTCTATCCACACCCCTCCTAGACCCTTCCCACTCCTCACCCCCACAAAGCCTATCAGTTACCAACTCCATCACTGGAGTCTTTCAGGGGATAGGAATTAAAACTAGTATCAGTTAACATGTAATTCTGCAACACAGACATTCATATAGTGTGTTCTTTCTTGAGCTGACACCTTAAGACGGATAGCTTAAGACTGTACTGTTGTGGAATAGAATATTTGTTTAATTATGTAAAGATGTGTTATGTGTTGCATTTGTTTGACTATGTAAAGATGTGTTGGTGTTTCACCTTGCTTGCCTAAGGAACCTGACTGGTCTAATCAAAAGCTAAATGATCAATAGTTACGCAGATGAGAGACAGGCAGGGCTGGTGAGCAGAGAGTAGGAGAGCTGGCCAGCCAGCCCAGCCAGAGGCCAGCCAGTCAGCCAGCCCAGTCAGAGGAAGCAGGAAAGCAGGACATACAGAATGAAAGAAAGGTTAAAAAGCCCTGAGGCAAAATGTAGATGAACAGAAACAGGTTAAATTAAGTTATAAGAGCTAGTGGGACAAGCCTAAGCTAAGGCTGAGCTTTGATAATTAATAAGAAGTCGCTGTCTCATTATTTGGCAGCTGACTGGTGGCCCAAAGGAAATGTCAGCTACACTGTACATACCTTGAACAGTCATCTGCAGAGGCCTAACAAGGTCTGGCTGCTTCAGGGGGTTCCCAGGGTACACAAACCACTCCTTGACCACCGGGCCGGTGCTGGCTCCATCTGAGTAAAGATAACAGGGTCAGCAGGTGCAGGAGGACCACAAAGCCCTTGCAAACTCATTTGCCTCATGAATGTTTCCTTTCACCCCAGGGATGAAAGTGATTGTGTCACCAACAGCTATTATGTTTCTTCAGTCTAACGGTGACCCATCCATTCCTTTCACACTGCTTTGCTAAAAAGGAGAAAACAACAAAAACAGAAAAACCTGAGCCAACTGAAAGTTTACAATAATTACTCACCAAACATACAGAAGAACTTTTATTTTGAAAAGTCTAATGTAGGGTTTGAATGTGACTTCAAATATTGAGTTCAAGGCCAGAAGGAGGGGGCTGGGGAGATAGGCTGGTGGTTAAAAGCACTTGTTCTTACAGAAGAGCTGAGTTCAATTCCCAGCACTCACATGACCACTCTCAAACCATAAACTCCATTTTCAGGGATCTGACACCCGCTTCTGACCTCCACAGACACCAGGCACACACACGGTGCAAAGATAGATATACATGCAAACAAAACACTCTGATACATAAAAAAAATTAAAGACCAAAAAGGACTCTCATAACATCGCAGTTCTTACTAAACACTTTCACAACAGTGGCACAGGAGAGAGGTAAGTGGGAAGGCAGGGTAGGTTGTGTCACACACTACCCTGGGAACAGACGTTCACACCATGAATCCACTCTTGAACTGACTTCCTACACTGAAGAGATCAAGGCTGCCTGTACCTAATCTCATCTCAGTTCAGGGACTGATCTTCATCGGTGATACCTACCCTCCACCTCTCTCCCAGCAGTGCATTTACACTTTGAAAATTTTTTTCTATTTAACCAGTACTTGTTTTTCCTAGGACTATCTAAATATGTGTGTTTATATTTCTGGTTTCTTGCCTAAAAACCCTTGTGTGGATGACTTGTACACATTTATAAAGTGCTGTTTGGCCTCTTCTCACAGGCAGGGAGAAGAGATACTGATTTCAACTACCTGGGATGAGGCTGGTATTGGGCAAGCAAAGAGAAAATGGAATAGCCAAGTTGATTCTAACCTCAGCACTCACACACTCCAATCTGGTACAATCCTGCAGGCTTATTTGTCAGGACAGGGTCTTACCCTTGTGTTTTGTTTGTTTGTTTGTTGAGACAGGGTCTCTCTATGTAGGCCTCAAACTCAAAGACATCTACCTGCCTCTGTCTCATAAGCGCTGGGACTAAAGGTGTGTGCCACCATGCCCAGCTTGTTGGTTTTTTAATATAAGATTTCATTTGACAGCCCAGGCTGTCTGGAATTGGTGGTAATTCTCCTACCCGTTTCCGAAGGGGCTTCCTCTAGCCGGTGTGTGGGGGTCGCTGAACACACTGGTGTGTTTGAATGCAAGTGTGTGAAGCTCAGAGGATAACCTCACATGTCGGATGTCGGCCCTTGCTTTCTGCCTTGTTTGACACAGTCTCTGCTGTTTTCACTGGGTAGTGAGAGCTGGCCCAGGAGCTCCAGATTTTCCTGTCTTGCCCTCCCATCTCCCGCCAGGAGCACTGGAATAACAGACACTTGTGCTACATGTCTGGCTTTTCCATGAGTTCTGGGGACTCAAGCTCAGGTCCTCCCACTTCTGGGATAAGCACTCTTACCCACTGAATCATCTCCACAGCCCTACCCCAACTTAAAAAAAAAAACTTTGAGCCGGGCGGTGGTGGCGCACGCCTTTAATCCCAGCACTCGGGAGGCAGAGCCAGGCGGATCTCTGTGAGTTCGAGGCCAGCCTGGGCTACCAAGTGAGTTCCAGGAGAGGCGCAAAGCTACATAGAGAAACCCTGTCTCGAAAAAAAAAAAAAAAAAAAAAAAAACTTTGTTCTTATAGTTCTATATTTTTATATTATTGGTTTAATTCATAATTGTGTACAGCTTTGGTTCTTACACTATTTTAACTGATCCTTAAGAACATGTTTGGGACTCTGAAAGACTGAAGGCTCAGCTGAGGCCTGCCCTCACACAATGCTGTTAGTTGCCTTAGAGCTGTCCTCAGAATGCCAGCAGAAACTGGAATCAACCAAACGTCCAAAGCTGAGGGCTGACAATGTTTCTCCAACACTGTCAACTAATGGGATTACAGGTGTAGAGTAGGAGCTCTCCCTGCAGCACCGACTGCTCAGTGTAAACAAACAAAAACTGGAAACAGTAAGAGATTTCGGAACACTTCTCCTAGGTTTTTTAAACTGTGATAAAATTCCTGGAGAAAAGTGACTTGAGGGAAGGTTACTGATTCTGGTTCATAGCGTGCAGTCCCATAAGGACAGGGAAATCATGGCCATAGGAGCCTGAAGCAGCCATAGTCGGAGAGCGGAAGCTGATAACGAACGCTATTGCTCAGCCCCTTCTCACCACTGCATATAGTCCAGGATCCCCTGTCCAGGGAACAGTCCCACCCACAGTCCACAGTCTTCCTACATCGCCCACAGTAATCAAGATCATCCCAGAGGCATGGTCAGGGTCTTGTCTCCGAGGTGATTCTAGATTCTGTTGACAATTAACACTAACCACCATTCACTCAAGGACCAAAAATTAATTCAAAACCAAATGTATAATAAATCTGGGGTGTTTCTGGCAGCATTCCCATGTTGCACAGTACAACCTCAGTGCAACCTTGAACACACAACATGTGCATTTTGTACTATACATGCCTTTATACCGTGCAATCCCAACAATACTCCTCAAAACACATCAGCTTAGATTCAAGACTATTGTATGTTATGAACAGCAGTGTTTTCATTATGCATACAGAGTTTTCTGTACTACAGAAACACAATGGTTTAATGACGTAAAACAAAGACTTTTAATGTTTTCTTGCCGTCACTTCTCAGTATGTACATATCAAATTAGTGTATCATTGGGTCGTCCTGTGTTAGACAAGCACATGCATCTCATCAGTGTCCACTTCTCTTTAACAAAGGTCAGATTACATGTATGCCAAAGAACTGTTTTAAAGTAAATTCATTATTAACATCAAACCTTTCATGTGCATACATATTTTATATACCTGGAGCCATAGGAAAAATTCTCATGAAAAAGGGTCATGAGTAAAAACTGCTTAAGACATTCTGATTTATGTTATGATTATTATTACAGAGAAAAAAAGAGGGAGAGATAACCATAGCAAAGAACAGGTATAAAAGCAAGAATGCTCAGAGGGAGTGAGTGTTAGCCACAATGCCTTCCCATCATGTGAATACCACATAAGTACAAATAAAGCAATACCAGTCTACAGTCCCAGAGGAGGCTCCCCTCTGGGACAATTAGATGCCCTAGTGTTCCCAGGAGGCCAGGATCCAAAGGCAGTCAGGAGGGGTGCTAAACACTCCAAACACAATTCAGTGTGTGTAGCTTCAGATCCTCTGGCAAAAGGCTATGCAAGCGTAAGCTGAGCTCCAGTGCTGGACCCTCACCCTCCAATCTGCATGGTACATGGATGGGCTTTTCCGGATAGGCAAATTAACATGGCCACTGCTGCTCACCTAATGATACTGAGAATCCAAATCTCCCATCTGAGCAAGCAATTCAACCACTATGGCTACTGTCTCTAAGAAATGCTTACTAAATACCAACACCCCAGGAAAGATTAAGTTTAAACATACATTCAAAGCATACACAGAAATCACTTGATTCACACCAGGGCAAAAGAAGTCACTATAATATTACTTTGGCCATGGACATTAGACAAATAAGCACACAAATAACCAGGCAGGTGCCACAGTGGTGAGTCTGAGTGAAAGCCGTCACATGGTAAGAGAGCAGCTGACTTCTGAGGGAAAAAAAGGAAAGGACCCATGGCTATAAACAGAACTGACCAGGCCCTTGCTTTGTACCCCACCTTTAAATTATGACAGGTTTATTTTCTTGAAGAAATAATAACAATACTGTTATCTCAAAATAATGTTCGGACAAACAGACATAAGCACCCTTTTGTGAGTTATGAAAACCCTGGTGTTTAAGAACCTCTCATTTTTACTGCTCTGGTCATCCATGCTCAACTACTCTTTTGCTATGTTCACAATATAAAATGCTTTAGGAAACATATAAACATATCATAAAATGCTAAAGGACATCTGTTTATATTTTTAAATTATTAGATTTTATACAATTGTTTTACGAAAATCTTACTTTGAGGGATATATAGATAGTACCCAAAAACACACCATACATGACTACAGCAGGTAAGAGTTTTCAGTTTTTAAAAAGCACAGTTTTAAGATATAAAAATATGACATTTCATAGTGACAGTGCAATCCTCATTAATGATTCTGACCAATTATGCTAATTAGATGGTAATATCTTGTGGCATTAATCTTTAATAGCATTCTCAAGTACAGATTTTACAGACAAACAAAACCTGTTGTCTGCTTGTCCTTGGAGATTGCACTCTCCTACATTTCTCAGAACCCAACTCCAAACAGAATCATTGCTAAAAGAGACCAACTGGCTCTCACCTTTCCAGTCCCCAAGTAAAAGCCAGTACACACGCTGCCGGACTGGACGGTAGATGAAGGCTTGGCTGGGTAGAGCTTGGTCCAGCTCATCCTCCAGGGTGTTGCTGCACTCAATCTCTCCACTGCTCATAATGTTGTACACTAGGTAGCTTTCTGAGTGGACATGATTCATCTTGGCAACCTGCTCAAGGATTCAGATGCAACAGATTTCTCCTTGAAAACAAACTTGAGTTTCAAACAGAAACAGTCAATACCACTTATCAGTTTAATCTAAGATATTCAAATGAGAAACTGTCATTCAAGCACATCAAGTGGTATTTATGTTTTTTTTTTTTCTTTTGGACTAACAAGTTCAAACTTTGTTTGTATTACCCTTCTCCTGTGGCCTCCAATCAACCAATTTTACACTTACTGTGCAGTATCTCCACCGACCCCTATCCCCCCAAGACAGGGTTTCTCTGTGTAACAGCCCTGGCTGTCCTGGAACTCACTTTGTAGATCAGGCTGGCCTTGAACTCATAGAGATCCACCTGCCTCTGCCTCCTGAGTGCTGGGATTAAAGGTGCATACCTTCATGCCCAGCTCTTAGTATCTTATTATTATGTCTACTCAAGGCCTCCCAATAAACACACTTCTGTTTTCCAGTAGGATTGGTACAAAGGGCTCCCAACTGAGTCCCCAGCAGAGCTTCTCCCCATACCAACTGCTCATTCATATGACCACCATATTGTCTTCTCAGGAACAGATAAATCTGTTTCCCTGTATAAGACATCCAAATGGCTACCACAAACTTCACCATGACATTTAGTCCCAGTAGGTCTCAAATCTCCTTTACCTCTCTGTATACCATTTTGCTCTCACAGAAACTGCTATGCTCATTTCAGGGGACATCACTGTCTCCAAGCAGTAGTTCTCTTCCACTTTGTGCTCTGGAAGCACGAATCCCACCTGTCTGCTCTACCACGGCTTCCTAACCTCCCGCTTCCTAACCATCTTGGGCTCACCTCAATCATGTCCTACCTTCTCTACAAACCTATCCCAGCTTCCCAACTGGAATTAACCACCCTTTGCTCATGAGACTCAACTCTTACTTCTCACATCAAACATCTTGGTGTTAGAAGCTGTGCTGTGTTCATTTGTTTGCTCAACTTTTCTCCTTCTCTCACTTTTTTTCTTATGTTCCATTGCACCTGGCTTCAATAATTAGCAAAATCCATGTTCCAGCATATGTATTTGTCCTCTGCACATTACGTGGCAGGCCATAAGATGTGATTTAAACTCTATTTTCTCATTAAATAAGCAATTTAGATCAAAAGGTCTATAATGACCTACATGTAGGGTTTTTCCCCCCTATAAAGAACACATCTCTTTATTGTGGGAATAAAGTCTATATTATGTCTACAACTTTATTCAGAATTTTAAATCGAAACTGTCTTACCAAGAGGCATTTATAATGATTTTGTTAGGATGACTTGGGCTATCAAATTTTTGGATCGAGTTTATATGCACCTAAGTAGAACTAGTTATATGGATTCATTGTTGAGACCTGAGTTTTAATCACCCTATTCATTGGTTTCTTTATAACACAAGTTCTATTTAAAAAGCCACTGATCACTGTGTGGTTTAAATGAGCAGATACCCAGAATGTGCTTAACACATCTGACAGCTTACAGTGTCAGTAAACAACAAATGTTTACTCAGGACTCCTGACATAATGTCCACTCACCGCCAGATTTCCTTAAACCAAGGCAATCCTACTACAGGTTCTAGTTGTTCTTGTTTATTTACTTGCGACTGTAATTTAATTAAAATGTTTCTCTCTTCCCTTTCCTCCCTCTAAACCCTCTCATATCGCCTCCCCACTCTTCTTCAAATATAAGGCCTCTTTTTTAATTAACTGATATTGCATGCATATATGTATTTGTATATACATATATATTCCTAAATATAACCTGTTGAGTCCATATAATGTTACTTATATGTATGTTTTCAGGGAGATCTTTTGGCACTGGACAACCAACCTTGAAAATGAGAAGCCCTTTCAATGTAAACTCCAATACAGATGTTCAACTTATGGATTTCATCGTGTCTTTTTTGACAAAATTACTTCTAATTAATTTTCAATTCTAACTTTGTGTTTGTGTTTGTTTTTGTTTTTTTGAGACAGAGTCTTTCTACATAGCCTTGGCTGTCCTGGAATTTACTATGTAGACCAGGCTGGCCTCGAACTCACAGAGATCCTAGGATTAAAAGCATGTGCCACCATCCCTGGCCTTTAATTCAAAGGAGTTTGTAGTTTTACAAATTTGCCTAGAAAATAATAATGAATTATATATACTTATTCTTCCAGTAAATTGTTAATTTTGGCAACTGTGTATACCTTGAGATATAATGCTCTCTTCTAAAGGTATCATGTTTCCAGTTATGTACTTGTGATTCTTAATTCAGTCATATTAATACCACCTAAGTTTTCTTTGTTTTTGCCCTGTCTTTATTTATCGTAGCTTGTCCAGTGCAATGAAAACTACATAATGTCCTGTTCAATCTGATTTCTCGACTACTGACAGAGAAGAAGCATGCGTATGTGGTTGTGGCTGTGCCTGCCAATGTTCCACATCAAGCCTTTTCACCCAAAGTTTTGTTTGGCCACATGTGGTTAAATCATGCAAACTGGAATTCTAGCTGCCTAGACTTAACTGCAAAGGCAACAAAATTAAGTTCATCAGTAAATATAACACATAATCTACACACTGCATAGTACTTTGCCTTTGCCTGTAAGGTTTTCTAGACCCCGTCTTCCTACTGTCCCTTTCCAGACTCCAGCAAGCAGCCTACCTACACGTTTGCTGTAGCACTGTCCATAATTACCAAAATCTCCCAACTGCCAAACCCAGATGCATTTTGGCCCAAGACTTATTAAAAAAAAACTTTAATTTTTTTTATACCTCGACATATGCAGCTTACATGTTTTCTCCTCCTAGAAGAGAATTACTTTCACCTCAGTCTCTGTCTCTCAGTGGAGTGTTTAAGCCTCCATCCTACATATTCTTCTACTGAAGGCTTCTAAGACATTTAAAAAGAGAATGGCTTCTAACTGTCTCTTTCCTACTAGGAATGGAACTTCAGGCCCATATTTCATTGTGTGCACATGTCAAAGGTGCTACACTACGTTTTTCTGCAGTAAAATTCAGTTAATCACGTTCCTGCAAATGGCCCTTCACCTCTCTCAGCTGCTGTAGCTGTACTAGGGGGAATCCCTTGACAACACAAACCTGTTTACTATTAGCTCACTTCTAAAACAGGGTGCAAGCCAATCACAGTGGCACACGCCTGCAGGTCTAGCACTTGGGAGGCTCAGGCAGAAAGATCGAGAATTCTAGCAGAGATAAGTCATGATCACTTCTGAACTCCAAGTTCTCTCCCATATTTCCTTTCTTTACACTGGAAACTTAAGTTCAAATCTTGACATCAATTTTTATGTTTATTTATTTTCTTGATGCCAGGGATTGGAGCTAGGGCCTTGCTAAGCATATGATCTACTGCTGAGCAACACTCCATCTGATATCAGACCTTTACATCATGCTATTTGATCATCAAAATGATGCAATCTGTTGCTCTTGTGTGTGCTCCGTCACCCCCTCAGCATTTTCAACTAACCCATGCAGAGCTAGTGCTAAGCCTCTAACGGCAGGGCTCCTTCGACTATTAGTTTTTAAACTAGGATGGGAAACCCCCAAACCAAAAAGCATGATGCAGCTGCTTCTCCAACTGCCATTTCCCAATTCTAGCTCGTTTACCCAAGTTTGTCCTACTTGAGTTTCTGAAGTGAGTTTTAATCCATTCTTTGCAGTATAACCAGTGTTTCAAAAACAAACATACAATCCCATCACATACTATTTAAAAATGTGCAGTACTGCTTTACGAGGTACAGAAATCAAGCACTAAGTTCTTTCAGGGGTTCCCTGTGAGGTCTAACCTGAGCAGTCAGACTCACCGCACCTGCAGCAGCTGAGAGAGCTATCCAGGCTGTGGAGTTGGGAGGGGGTACAAGGACCCTCACAACAGAGCCTGAGCCACAGAGAACATGCACAGGACACAAGCAGGCAAGGTAATGAAAGGCAGAGAATGGGAAGGGACAGATGGAGACAGAAGCAAGCTGAGTGGCTGCAGAATCAGCAATAGGACTCCCTCTGGGCCATCCCAGGCTAAGTTCTGTGTCAGATATCACCTCAAATGGCACACATGAGACCAGGAGGAGGCAGCTTCATGCGATCCTGGAACTCCTGACCACACCTCATCTCCAAGAGGCCAGCAGAGAAGATGGACGCGGACTTGGGTTTCAGCTCGAGGTCAGATCCAGAGACTGGAACCTGGCATTAGTGCTGGGTGTCATGGGCCTTGGACCCCTCTGCCCTCAGGTCAGAAGGGAGACAAGAGCCTCCACCTCCATAGACCTGCCTGGTGACTGAATGGTGCATGTGAGCACTGCCTTCAACAAACAAGAAGCCCTACAGACATAGGAATCTGAGGAGAATCTTTACAAGATCTGCATTAGAAGTAGCATTATTACATCCAATCTGCATAATAAAACTGAGAGAAGTTAAGCAAGGTCAGACTCACCTTCTCCCTGTGCTGAAGAGTGCCAATCTTCCTGCCACACCACATACACTTCACTACTCTACAGGCCGCCAGCAGTTTCCTGAAGGTCCCCTCTACCTTTTCTAGGAAGCACTAGCAAATACTTCCAAGTGCAAACAACCATTTTGTTTTCTTAAATTCTCAACATCTGCCTACCTATGATTCTCTTAGGTGATGTGAGAGTCTACATTTTACTGTAATCACTGTAACCTGCTATTAGTTTAGCTGCCACAATCCATGTAACAGAAAAAAGGTCGATGGCTTTTTAAGGAGGAGAGACTGTTGTAGCAGGAGGTCACTAAGGAGCTAAAGCAGGGGAAGGAAGTCATTTATCCCACCAATATTTAAAGGAAAGCTATTAAAAGACAGTATGGGAGGCTTAAAACATACAGCACTGGAAAAACAAATGACCTGCCTGAGGACCACAAGACAGACATTGATCACACAAACAGATTCCAACTGGAGCACACAGACCGGTGGGTAAGACACTTTTAACAGAAGCTGCAACAGAAGATATCGGTAAGCATTAACATGGAGAAAGATTCATAGTAGTGGTCCACAAGGCAGGAGATGTGGTGACCACATAACCAGAGGAGGAGGAAAACCAGTGTGACGCAAGGCTGGAGACAGGCAGAGGCTACATACCATTATTTCTTGGCTACATGTTTTTTGTTACAAGATAAGAATTATAAGAAAATACAAAATAAAGGACTTTATTTCTTCACACAGCATGACAAATGAACTAAAAAGGGCAAAAGTCTACTCAGGAGGATTTCTTGACAATTAAGATAGTAATTTCCATAAGAGATAGCTGGGACTAGGGAAAAAGATAGCTGGAAGAAATGGATACTGCACAAATTTGAAACTCATTTAATAGATATAGCAAGACTCAAAAAGATTGGTTATGAAAAGGGAGAAAGCCAGGTATGGTGGCACAGACTTTAACCCTAGCACCACCATCATGGCTTCACTCATGCTAAGCACGTGCTAGCCCTTGAGTTACATCCCGGTCCTGTTGTCTTGGTTGTACTAATACGGTGGATATCCACAGGGATGTCCAAAGGTTGCAAGCTGAGAACCAAGCATGATTTTACCCACAAACTTTGAGTACCACAGTGTGTTACCATTATTCAACTACAGATCTAGGAATTCTGTCTCACTTTTGAGACAAGGTCTCACTATGTAGCCCTGGCTATCCTGGAACTAACTGTGTAGACCAGGCTGGCTTTGAACTCAGAAATCCAACTGCCTCTGCCTCCCAGATAGGTACTGAACAGTGACTCTCCACCAGAGTGAACTCTTCAGAGCCTACAGATTGTTAACTTAGAATCAGCCTGGACTCCTGGCACTTAGCTACTTTTATAGTGTGGTTACACTCTATCTTCTCCAAGTTTCCCTCTCCCCAAGCCCTAGGCTCTTGCCTGGATAGTTTACCAGTATGCTTCACAGAGACACTAATTTAATCACTACATCTGTGGGGTTCCCACAACCCCACATTTCACTTATTCAGAGCAAATGTTGTCCTCCGTAAGGCCTGACTCCATTGGGAAACCTTCTCTTTATACCTTAACCCAAAACATTCTCTCCTTAGAATTCCGACAGCTCTTTCTCATCATATTTATAAGACAATATCAAATGTGCTTACAATATGATTTCATATTTATGAGATATCTTCCTAACTAGACTCAAGAGGTGTCTAGTCTGTGTCTTCCCACAGTTCTCTGCAGATAATTAGTAAATTCCCACAAGCAAATCATTAGTAGGTATACTTTCAAATATGACCCCGTAGGTAGAGGTGGGAGAAGCATGTCCCCTTACCTTTAAGATTTCGGAGTCTGAAACCATGGTTACTTGTTTAATTTCAGGTTCCATATCCATGGCGTCTTCTTGTTTAATTTCAGAGTGTGTACACATGAGTACTTCTAGATTAAATTCAGCCTCTGTTTCTGGAGGTAATTTTTGCTTGACCTCTGGGTATGCATATATGGAAACTTCTTGCTTGGATTCAGGATCTGTGCACATGGGAACTTCTGGTTTGGATTCAGGATCTGTGCACATGGGAACTTGTTTGAATTCAGGATCTGCGCACATGGAAGCTTCTTGGTTGGATTCAGGATCCATACACATGGGAACTACTTGCATGGACTCGGGATTACTACATGCAGAAACTTCTTGCTTGGACTCCAGATCTACACACATAGGAACTTCCTGCTTAGATTCAGGGTTTAAACTCACCACTTGCTTGTCTGTCATTGTACCTTTGGGTTTTTGAACTAACCATGGAGATTTCTGCCCTGGCAAAAGATATGATGCCACTCCTTTATAAAAAAGAGCTTTGTTTGGTCCCAAGGGTAACATCTCTTCTATCTTTTTCTCACCTTGATGCAAGTGAAGAACTTTGGAGATATAGTCTGAGACAGCTAAGATAATATTTCCTTTTTTGCCAGCATTCTCTTTCACAGAAGCATAGGAGGACAAGCACTTGTACCGGAAGCTTTCAAACATGCCCTCTGGGGTGATGTCGTTGCCAAGCAGACAGGCCAGCAGAGGAAGGTCTGCCACATGGAGGCCCAGACTCTCACAGAGCTTGTCTCGACAGAGCATGATGGTTTCCAGAGTCTCCAGGCAGAGATCACCAATTGAAAAGTAGGGACAAGTGTCATAAATCAAGTAATCAGTGTCTTCCCCAAGGATCCCAAGACAGTTGTGCTGGAGACCATAGGAAGCTACCTCATAGTCTGCCTCCTGTAATGAACAGAAGGTTTCCTGGCCCAAGGACTTCAGAGCGAACCGTGTAAATATGGCTAGCCCGGAGGGAATGAAGAACATGTTCCTGCCTGGCTGATCTCGCTTTGACTTGATATAGTGGAAAATCTTGGATATCTCCCTGTTGTTTTTAAGTCTTCGCTTTACCCACTCATCTCTCTTACCTGGCTCCACCATGCCATCAAAGAAGAATATCAACTTGATGCCGGCAGATGTGAAGGCGGCTACAAAATCTCTCAAGGCAGAAAAGTATTCTCGCCACTGGCCACCGCAGATCCAGGATTCTGGTGTGTACCAGTATCGGAGACAGCACATGGCATCCACCACGATGGTAGGGGGACATCCAGGGTACTTGTTTCTGTGGCGCTCTGCCAGCTCTTGGATATTTACTACTGTACATATATGTGGGCAGGTACTTCCCACAAAACCCTGTAAACCTCTCACACCCATAATTGATTCTATGAATCTGCAAAGAAAGAAAGGAAGGAAGGAAGGAAGGAAGGAAGGAAGGAAGGAAGGAAGGAAGGAAGAAAGAAAGAAAGAAAGAAAGAAAGAAAGAAAGAAAGAAAGAAAGAAAGAAAGAAAGATCCATAATTAGTAACTCTGGCATTATTTCTAGACATGTGACATTGATCAAAGCAGACACAGACAATATTTAATGTTCTGAAAATCTTGTGTTACCACACTAAGGACATACTGATTAGGAGTGTAGTGTTTTCAGTGGAAATACAGAAGGCATTTTTACTAAGCATACATTAATTTCTAGAGCGGGACTTTCACAAAGACAATATCCAGCATAGCAATCTTTTGAAATCTCACTTATTATTCAAGGCATTTCTCAGTTAAATTCAAAGAGGTAAAGTTTTACTTTCCATTTATGTCTTGAGGCAGCAGGGGGTGGGAGGTGGCATGCATACATGCAAGGGTGCATGTGTGGAGGTCAGAGGACATTTGTGCAACTTCCTCTACAATGTGGGTCCTAGGAACTGAGCTCAAGTCATCAGGCATGGCAGCAGCCATCCTTACCCATTAAGCCATCTCAGCCTGAGTTAAGTTTTTAAAGGGGTAATTATTTCCCACCTAGAACTTAAGTATTAGTTATTTTTAAAATCTAAAATATAAACTGGAACATGAAACATGAGCAACCTTCAAAATACTACCTTTTTTTTTTAGATAGGGTCTCACCATGCAACTCTGGTTATAGACCAGGCTGGTTTTGAACTCACGGAAACCCATCTGCCTCTTCCTACTGAGTGCTGGGATTAAAGGTGTGTGCCATCACACCTGGCCTGAATAACTACATAACCAAAAGTAGCCAGACGCCACCCCGCCTCCCAAAAGAACACACTGACTTGACGTACATACAATTTTAGTTCACTGATAGCTAAGCAAGTCTGTAGTGACAAAATCAGACTAGTGGTTGCCACAGATAAAAAATAAATACATGTTACTGCTTTGTAGAAAAGAGGCTGACATGACTTCCCTTCAGATGGGAGCTTTATTAGGGTTATGGCTTAGAGGGCTACAGGCAGCCATATGATGGGACAGTGAAGCAGGAGAGGAAGACTTCAGGTCCAAATAGAGGTTCACTAACAGATCGAGCATGACAGGGGCAATTATAGCAGAGAACCAGACTGTTCAGTTCCCAGAATGGTAAGAGAGGTACAGCACCAGACCACAGATGGCATGATGAGGTCCTGAAGGAAGAGAGAATTCTTTCTATTACAAGAAACAAACAAACAGATTGTAATGTTGTTTTGGTTTTGTTGTTTGTTTGTTTGAGGGGGGGGGGGACAGTTCCATATCATGTGACCTAGCCTACTTGCCAGGAGTCGTAAGACATGAAAGCACTAAATAAAAGTAAAATTATTATTCAAGGTTTTCTTAAGGATTGGCATAAAAGGGGCTGAGCTCCCTTCTAGGTGACACAGGCATGTGGTGGGTCTGTGATCTAACAGTGGTGTCTCTGATGGAGGCAGGCAGGAAGAAAGCATGCCCAAGGGTGTTCTTTGGAAATGGCAGGTATGGATACTACTATTACTATGCTGATATATATATATATTTAACACAAAAGTTAAAATGTATCAAACTATGATATATATATATATTTAACACAAATGTTAAAATGTATCAAACTATTCCGGTAAACCGTTAGGTACACTCAATAAAGGTGTTAACAAGAAGCTGCATAAAAATGTACTATGCTAAATAGTTGCATCATTTGAGACAATGGCTATGGAAAAAAACTGAGATATAGATACAAAATAGTTTAAGAGTCAGAATTCAAAATGTGGGAAAGTATCATCCGAATTCTTTACTTAGTAAGAAGCACTTACATATGTCCTTGTATATAAATGAAAGACATTCATTCTTCAGGCAGACAACAGGTCCATCAATAGTAAAAAAAAAAAAAAAAATTCCACAAGAAATCTTGCATCTTAATGGTATATTTTTTCTCCTTTTTTTTCTTTTTGTTTACCATGGCATCATGCCACTAAGTCCTTTGATAAAATATCAACAACAACAAATCCTTAATATACAAAAAGCAACACAAAATAATGCCTCTTGAAGACCTAGGGCAGAGAGACTATCTCATCTTATAGTATATTCACCAGCCAGGCAGAGCTGAGCACTCACACACACAAACACTAATCTGTAAAACAAATTGACTGATGTGTGGTAAAAGCTACAAGCTCCACTATACTAATGAAGAAGCTATAAAAACTCTAGGCTAAACAAAGGTACCTTCACAGGACTATCATTTTAGGAATTTACTGGTTACTAATAGATGCTAGCTCCTGGTAGAATTTGAAGTTGTCATATAGCAATTTAGACATCAAAAGTTGGGTGGACATAAATATTATGTATTTTATGTTAAAACTACTACTGTAATATATACATATATATGTATGTATGTATGTACACACACACACACACACAAAAGATTTATCATCAAATTGTAATGACGATATTTGAGTTACCACAGTCTGAACCTGATGACACCATTATCTCAACTATCAGGGTCTGAACCTGATGACACCATTATCTCAACTATCAGGGTATCTCTTGGACTCCTGGGTTTGGACCCCACATTTGGGAAGGTGGCACTTCCTGTTCTCGCTGTTATCATTTTAATGTAGTTCTGGGTCTCACATATGTAGGCAAACATTCTGCCACTGAATTATATCACAACCCCTGACAATTTACATTCATTTCTGGAAAAGGGTGGTTTTTGCCTTAATATGATCCAACCCAGTATACAGAAGACAGACTTTGTGAAGGGGATATGTGAAGACAAGGCTAGTCAGAGCAGACAGATAACAGCACACAGATTTCACAAACTCGAGACCATTGGTCTGTGCCTACCTCTGGATTAAGTCCCACAGTTTACTGTGGATGGACAGACAGATGTAAATATTACTCATTCAGGGACTACATTTCTACGCACTGAGAAAATGTCACTTCTCTCCTAGCTCTTCACTGGGAGCTAGGATCCAAGAGCCGTGTCCATTAAGACACGAGTCAGGGCCACATGGTCCATGGGCAGTGACTACAGAAGCCTTCAGCATCACTCACAACACAGAAAACAACATGTGAAGACAGAGTGAGACAGGGAGCAGCACCAATCTTCCACTCTTTTCCGGACTGACAAGCTGCCAGGTGCATCGTGGCATCCTCCATGTTGGAGCTGCGGTCTTCCACTGTCGGTAAGAGGGCACTTTTGTTGTTGTTTGTTTGTTTCAAATATTTTCTACTAAAGCCACGAAGACAACAATGAGTTTCTTGAAACAGTCTCCTTATTTTCCAGGAAACCAGGTTCGGTACACGGCTTTGGTTTTATTCAAATGTTTCTGCTCCTTCCTCAAGCCATAATGGGAAGCCTGCTATTTTAACAGAGCAGACACCAGTTCATCCTAGCTTTCATACTGTTAATTTCTCACACTGTGAATCACATATTCACAGAAAAATGACATATCACTCACACACACAAACACACGCACATGCACGCATATGCACACACACACAAACACACACATGCATACATACACACACATAGACACACACATACACAAGCACACGCACACACAGGTACTTAGAAAAGGTATGGGGACCTATGACATTAGAACACGCCTTCTGACATTTAAAGGTCTTCAATTGCTAAATGTGTACAACATCCAATTCCTTCCTGAAAGGAAGAGGGAACCTCCTAAGACTCAGGAAGCTCCCCAGACTTATAACATTTTTAAGGACCTGTCCCAAAGTTACAAAAGCAGTAACTGCTCAGGAGAAGGTATTTCCAGATAGCCAGGGTGCTTGCAAGTTGTGGCGTGAGCCTCACAGATACAGTTTTCTCGCACTGCTACTCATGCTGCAGTGGGCTTTGGTTATAGTGCTGCGTCTGAGTCACCACGTTCCTGTAAGCGACCTGAATAAACACACTGGTTCCTTAAGCCAGACTGCTGTCAGTGGGCTACCTGGGGTGAACAGGCATGTTTACACTTCTTCAGAAAGTGTCTATCACACAACACAGATAGTACATTTTAAAATAAAATGGCCAAACAGGAGACAGAAGCTATGGATATTGTTTAAATTATTATTGTTTTTCTTTATTGCTAAAAGCATGTAAGGAGGTTTTTAGTTCCCTCAAGTTATTACAAGGTGACTGGAAAAAAATGTACAATAAACTGGAGAATTTTTACAGCTAGATAATTATCAGGTACCTAAGCAGTAAATAAATTCGGAGATGAGGGTACTCTCCAAAGAGCCCACCCCTTCTCCTACTAGACAGAAGTCCTATTGCTTAAAACACAGCCTGAGATGCTCTGAGAATCACTACCAATAGGGTGAGCCTTTTGAGACAATGACATCATTGTCTGTCACATCACAACATATCCCACAATGTCTCCTATATGCTAAGACCAATGCCTAGTCGGAAAAAAACAAATGAATAAACCAAGGGCCAGTCTATAAAGTAAGATCAAGCACCGACTCACAGTTTACAGACTCCCACAATAGCCAAAGAGAAAGCTAAGTAGACAAATAACGTCTAACAATAAAATAAAAACTATTTATACTTGGTATTAAGTTCTATAACAATAATTGATAGCATTATGTGGAATACATCCTTCTTACCAAGGTGGAGTCAACTCAGAAATTAAACGAAATTAATCTAATACCTGAAGTACAGAAGTTATAATGTTCCACCTGATGGCTAGAACATTCCAAAAACAAGCACTGCTTTGAGGGTGGAGAAAATGGGAAGGGAAAGATTAGGACAAGAATATTTGCAAAGCAGCAAGATAAGACCAATGGCAAGTTGTAAAGGGCCTACAATATACAGTTGGGGATACTTCTTTTTTAAAAAAGAATGCCCGTTATGAACAGAGAGCTATTGCGTTCCCAATGCCTTGAAAGCTGCCCATGTAAGAAAAGAGACCCCAAAGCCTGAAATCGTGAACTTTTCATGATCAGTTCTATAAATATATCCAGATTCCAGTTTGGAGATAGAGTAGAATCTCCGAATGCTGAAAACAAATGACCTCAAATGTTATCCATTTAAGTTTTCTCGGGCCAAAGGTGTTCGTTCACAGATACCAACGTTTGGAAGACTGGCTGGACAGGATTTTCTTTCTTCCTTTCTATTTTTTTAAAGTGGGAGAGTGGTAAGAAAAATAACGCATCTCTTGTTGGTGCCTTTCAAAAACGGGTAAGGAAAGAGTAGCCAGGGCTCCTACAATACACTAACGTCAGGAAAGGTCAGGAAATATCCGCTGATGGGTGTGAGGGGGGAAAACGACGAGAGACTTATTGAAGAACGTGGTCGTGGGTAACAGCTAGTCCCTAAGACGGAAAAAAAATCTGCGAGCATATGCAGAAAAAGCCTAACCAAAAGGATGATCCCCTCCCCGGAGGAACTCAACACAGCTGAGGCCCAGCCCCTTCGCCCCTCCACCATCTCACGTCCTACATCTCCCCAACACGGCGTTGCAGGCACTAGCTCCTCCTCCCCCGGCCTCTAGACGAGCAGACTCTACCTCGCTGGTCCTCAGCGTCCTGCGGCTGGGGTCGGGAAGAGCCTCCGCCCCGCTCCACCTGCAGGAGGGTGGGTGCCTTGCCCCTTCTCCCGGGGCGCACCAGCGGGGCGCAGGAGCAGTCAGGGCCAAGGGCGCGGAGGGGCGTGGTCGCGGCGGATAGCGGACTTGCTGCAGGGAGGAGTCCCGGGTGGCCGAGGGCCGATCCCTCCAGCAGGGCCTACCTGGAGGAGGAGCACCGCAGTAACTGCAGACGCGTCAACGAGACTTCAGATCCGCAGTCTTCGGCACGCTCACTTCCGCTTCCGCCGTATGCACTTCCGCCCGTGCCTTGTGAGACAAGGTGAAGCTTGTGCTTACGTAACTGGGTGTAGAGGGACGGTGGGACGAAAGGGATGTAGTACGCAGGCGCTGGATCCAGGCGCGAGGTGGGCGGTGCTCAGACCCTGGGGAAGAGGGACAGCCTCAACCCGTTACCCGGCAACCGGGGGCTAGCCTCGGAGGCCCGCCCACCCCTGGGTAGCCTGACGGCGCTAGATGGGTTGGTCCTAGAGACTGAATCTTCAGGATCCGGTGGCGGCCGGCACTAGCACCTCTTGACTTGCTCGGGCAGTGTATGCAGACAGGCCGCTGAGAATACTGGCTGGAAACCCTGGCCACCCCATAGACCACAACTTGTGTCCCCGCCAAGTGTAGGAGGCTGTGAGGACACTGGCCTGGTCTTGAATCTCCCTGGGAATACCAGTAGTGAAGGGAGGCGCAGGTTGGACACCTGAGCGCTTAGGGCTGAGGGCCCATATACAGAGTGGTCACAGGCAATGATGCCGCCCACTGTGCTGGGTAGAGTTTAGGGTGGCCAGCCTTGTGGTGTGGGCCACGTTTGTGCTGTCTGGGGCGGTATTTTGGATGGAAATTCCCAACAGGCAAAGCGTAGCTCCCTTTGTGTCAGTAGCCCCCAGCTTGGGGTGCTGAAAACCCTTGGATCTCAAGGTCACAGCTTTGGCTCTAATAGCTCTGAGTCAACACACCCAGCTGCTTGTGTTAGCCTTATGACGACAGGGATTTCAGCCTTTAGCCTAACAGCTCACGGAGGCTTCCTCAGCAGCCAGAGGTAGCAACTCAGTGACTTTCCCGGACTCTGGCAGCAGCTGCAGCTCGCAGTTTTTCAAGTCTCAGCGTTTTGTAGAGTTTTACCTTTGGCAGTTCCTGTTCTTCTCTGTGTCATGCTTTCCCAACACTTCGGCAGCCCTGCACAGCCTCAGCTCTCCATGGTCTCTACGACAGCCTCTCTCTTCTGCTGGGTGCTATACCCTGAGCTATACCCTGGGCTCATCTGTTCATGCAGCCAATGCAGCCTACCCATGATAAAAGAGCACAAGTTGGCATTAAAACCACTTGGAGTGAACTTTGTTGGCAGCACAGGACGTGTCTGTCTACGGTCGTGAGGTCTGGAGGAACTGAGGAGGGTCATCTAAGAATCATCTCAAGGTGTCGTGGTTAAAGCAGAGTTTCCTAAGGCAATGCCACAGCAGGGCCGGTGGTTAATTGCAGCGATTTCCCTGACTGAAGCAAAGTCTCTTTGGGGCATCCACAGCTGACCTGAAGTTGTCTCTGGACACTGGTGGCTAGAACAAGAGTTTTGCAGTTGCCTTGGTGACAGCTTGAGGAACCTCCAAGGGCAGCTGCTCGACTTGTAGTTCCTGCTTGACTGTGAGACCCATCCTGATAGTCCTTCAGTCCTTCGGGAGTGGCAGCGATATCATTCGCAGCCTTAGCAGACTTGGGAATAGTGGAGACAGTGCCGTGTTCCCAATTCAGCCTTCATCTCTGCCAATATTAGGTTAGTTTCTCAGTATCTTAGTTACTTTCCTTTCCTTTTCTTTCTTTCTTTTTGTTTTGTTTTGTTTTGTTTTTTGAGACAAGCTTTCTCTGTGTAGTTTTGGTGCCTGTCCTGGATCTCTCTCTAGACCAGGCTGGCCTTGAACTCACAGAGATCCTCCTGGCTCTGCCTCCTGAGTGCTGGGATTAAAGGCATGTGCCGCCACCACCTGGCCCTTAGTTACTTTTCTATTGCTTCGATAAAACACCAAGACTACCATTCCAGAGGGAATCACTATCCCAGTAGGGAAGTGTGGCAACAGGGGCAGCTGAGCTCACATCTCCAACCACATGCAGGAAGCAGAGAAAATGAGAAGGGAATAGTTCGAGGTTTTAAAGCCTCCAAGCCCCCCACTCCCAAGTGACACACTTCCACAAACAAGGCCACACCTTCCAAACCTACCCAAACTGTCAACAACTGAGGACCAAGTATTCACTATCTGAGCCTATAGGGGACTTTCTCACTCAAACCACTGTACTCAGTCTCTCTCTCTCAGGCAACTGCTGCTATGGCCTGATGATACTTGTCAGTCCAGAAACCAAACCATCCGACATGTTTTGGTTGGATATTTTTGACACGAGTTAGAGTTATCTGGAAAGAAAAACCTCAACTGAGAAAATACTGCCATCAGACTGCCTGTAGGCCACGCTGTAGGATATTTTCTTGATCAATCAAGATTCCATGTGGGAGGGCCCAGCCTACTTGGGGCAGTGCCACTTCTGGTCAGAGAGTCTTCAGTTGTGCATTAAAGCAATCTGAACAAGCCACAGAAAACAAGCCCGTAAGTAACATTCCTCCATGGCTTCTGACTCACTTCCTGCCTCCAGATTCATGCCTTGGCTTCCCTCAGTGGACTGTGACCCAGGATATAGATGCTGAATAAATGCCTTTCCTCTCCAAGTTGCTTTTGGTCATGGCATTTGTTTTTTTTTTTTTTTTTTTTTTTTTTTTTTTTTTTTTTTGCCATAGTAATGAAAACACTAACTTAAAATAAAAATTGGTATAAGGTTCATGGGATATTGCTGTGACAGACCTGACCATGTCTGGGGAATGATCGTGGAAGGACTTTGGAACTTTGGACTAGAAAAGCCATTGAGTGTTCAGAGCTTACTGAGCTATTGTGGGAACTTAGAAGATAATGCTGAGAACAGTGCAGATGATGAAAGTCTGGCTTTCAAAGTTCAGAGGGAAGTTTGAGAGTCTCTTAAAGGCACCATCAGGGCCATTCTATATTTTGAATTAAGAATCTAGGAGCTAGAGAATTGGCTCAGTGGTTAAGAGCTTGCTGCTATTGAGGGGGACCTAAGTTTGATCCCTAGTACCCACAGGGCAGCTCACAACCATCTATAATTCCAGTCCCAGGGGAATCTGATGCCCTCTTTTGACTTTCTAGGGCATCGTGCAAGCACATATATACAAAAACACTCATTCACATAAAATAAAAATAAATAATAAAATAATCTGTGGTTCTGGTCAGGCGAAACTGAAGAACTGGCTATGTTTAACCAGAGCAGAACTATTAAAGTGAAACTTGCTTTGCTGGGATAATCAGTACTGGCCAGCTGAGGTTGGAGAACCCTCTATAATTAAGAACAGACCAGCATTATTGAGGCAACTTCTTCTAGGAAGTGTTTCATCAGTGTCAGCACACAGGAGCTGTGATCCAGCCGGGGCCATGTTTATACCTCGTACTGGCCGCCGAATTTGGTAATGTGTAAGAGTCTTCCCGGTGGTTCTGGTTTTGAAGACATGAAGGAGTCATAGAGATCGGCTGAGGCTTGGCACTGTGAAAGTCCAGGAGAGGATGTAGGTGAAGGTGCAGTCCAGTTCCAGCAGAGACCCCAGCATTATGGAGATGTCAGTACCATAGATATGGCCATCAAGGGTCACACAACTATGGAATGCAGGTAGCCTGGGCCTGTGAAATGTTCTATGTGTGCTGTGGATGCCACAGCCACAGAGTCCTTTAGAGCCCTGAAGATCATGAGACCTAGGCATCTGACAACAAGCTTCACACTCGTGGACTTCGGTTTTTGCTTTGATTTGAATGTAACTGTGCCCTGGTTTCCCCCTCTTGGAGTAAGAAAATATTTAACTTGTTTTGATTTTATAGGAGCCCACAGTTGAGAGACTTTGGACTTTTAAAGAGACACGTTGTGTTTTTTAAAGAGAACTTGGACTTTTAAAATGTTGAAAATTTTAAAGCCATGGAACTTTTAAAGTTATTTATGTTTTGTATTATGATATTGATATGAACATGAGATCTTGGGGACAGACAAAAGAAGGGAAGGACTATGGTAGTAATAATAATGTATTTGTGTGTCAAGTTGATAAGAGATCAATTATCCTGGCTGGGTTTTTTGTTTGTTTGTTTGTTTTTGTTTTTTTCTATCAACTTGACACAAGCTAGAGTTATCTGGGAAGAGAAACTTCAATTAAGAAAATATTTCCATCAGATTGCCTTTAGGCAAGTCTATAGGATATTTTCTTGCTTAATGATTATCTACAAGAGCACAGCCCTCTGAGGGCAGTGCCATCCCTGGGTAGGGAGTCCTGATTTGTATTATAACACAGCTTAAGCATGCCATGGAAAACAAGCCAGTTTCTCCATGGCTTCTGATTGAATTCCTGCATTTAGTTCCTGCTGTGGTTCCTGCCCTGGTTTCCCCTCAGTGATAAAGTGTAACCTGAGAGTTATACGATGAAATAAACCCTTTCCTCCCCAAGTTGCTTTTGGTCAGGGTGTTTTAACACTGCAATAGAAGCCCTAACTAAGACACAACACTCAGCAGAGGAAGATATCAAAGGACACTTTTAACAAAGATTTGACATGACGTTAACACTTTTCTTCAGTGAGCATTTCCTTAAATTATTAACCTCCATCCTGCAATAAGCTTAAGGATTGAATCTTGATATTCCTAAATAGGGCCACTGACACTCAGGATACTCTCAAACTTAGCTTTGTAGCAAGATGCTCCTAGTTCTTGATTACATCACAATTTCATTCACTTCTGTAGTTTCCATTTCAACGTCTTTACAATCAGGGGAACACTTGTTCAGCCACTTGTAAGGCAGAATGGCTTTGAGATCAATATGATTTTTTTAAAATGTGAACTCCTGACAAAATCCAATTATTAATACACCAAATTGATTAAGGTGCATCCCAAAACTTATCTCTTCATCCCAGTGGGGACTTTCTGATTTCTAGCAAACTAATGAAACTTCATTCAAGTAAAGTAGGGGCAACATTCTCTGATTTGTTTCAGGATTTCTGGTCGGACACTCAATGGAGCACTCAAAATACATAACTGAGTTGAAGTAACACCATGAATTATATTAAAGGGAAAGACATCTTTCTGATAATCAAGGCTATCATTTCCTATCGAGTTTTTTCTTCTAAGTAAAATCAACAAACAGTGCCCAGAACTTGCTGGTTAAGGATAGTTGGGTTTCACCAAAAATATGTGAAATGGCTTCTAGTCTTAAGGAGCTCACTATGGTTGAGGACACAAATGACACACTAGACACTAGAACACCAGTGAAACATGCGGTAAGATTTTAAATGTCTGTGTCCTCAATAGCTCAGACTTCAAAACCTATGATGCTGTTTGAAGTGTGGGGTGCTTTGGGAAGTGAATGGGGTCTGATGGTAGAGCCCTCATTTGATCTAGAGGGTCTTTTTGCCCTATTTCTACCATGTAGGGAATAAGGAGAAGACAATCAACCTAAAGGAGAGACCTTGCTGGAATCCAGCTGTCCTGGCACTCTGATCTCAGATATCAGCACAAGGTCTATGTGAAAAGCCTGTACTCTGACTGCAGTACAGAGTAGCCTGAGGATCAGGACAGTGATGACAAAGGACAGAAAGACAGAGTGGAAAGGTTGTGGGAAGATGAGAGGATTAGAAAAGAAAGGACTGATTAGCAAAAGGTATAATTCTAAGAGAGAGCTGAAGGTAAAAACTTGGGTGTTGTGATACAGCCACCAAGGAGACAAAATTCTCAAAGAGGATTCATGCTGAGAGGCAAGGGGGAATTAGGGTAGACTGTGGCGATAAGCAGACCAAAGCCCCAAGCTACTGCCAATCTGTTAGTCCTCATGTACCACACAGAGCTTTCCAAAGCATTTGTTTCCTAAAAGTATACAACCAAGGAAGAAAAAAACTAATAAAAATAAGATAGTAGAAAAAATAAAAAATGCAAGGAAGAGAAAAATGTTATGCAAAATTATATCTGCCATTGCAGAAGATATTACATTTATGAAAAAGACAAGAGGGGATACTTAGAATAAGGGAAATCTTAAAAATTAATTAAAAACTTATGAATGATAAAAATTACTCTATAGATAAATTAATGAATGATAAATAGAATGGCATCTCTAAGATGATGGAACACAAAGAGACTGAGAAAACAAAATGCAAGACAACTAGATTAAAACAAGTGTCCTGGCATCCAAAAATAGAAATTACAGGAAGAGAGAATTTCTTAAATGAAGAGAAGAAAATCATCAAAGAAATAATTGAAGAAAACTTCTCATATCTAGAAGACGTGTTGGAAATGCCAGTCAGTGCTCAAAAAGCAAACCTCAAAAGATCTACAAGATACATCCTCACAAAACTTCAAAACACCAGAAATAAATGATTCTGAGTTGCTGGGCATGGTGGCACATGCTTTTAATTCTAGAACATGGAGGCTGAGTCAGGTGCATCTCTGTGAGTTCAAGCCAGCCTGGTCTACGTAGTGAGAATTCTGTCTAAAAAAAACAAATTGTCTAGAAGAAGATAAACTTAAGAGATTGGAAATCAGACTGACATGGAGACTGTGGTGTTTGAATGAAAATGTCCCCCATAGGCCCAGAGGGAGTGGAACTATTAGGAAGTGTGGCCTTTTTGGAGGAAGTGTGTCACTGGGGGCGGGGTGTAAGGTCTCAGAAGCTCAAGCCAGGCCTATTGGCTCAGTCTCTTCCTGCTACCTATTGGATTAAGATGTAAGAACTTGCAGCTCCTTCTCCAGCACCACATCAGCCTGCACACCACCATGCTCCCCGCCGTGATGATAATAGACTGAACCTCTGAACTGTAAGCCAGCCCCGATTAAATGTTTTCCTTTATAAGAGTTGCTGTGGTCATGGTGTCTCTTCACAGCAATAGAAACCTAACTAAGACATCCTGTTTTGAAAAACAAAAACCAAATGAACCTACAAAGATTATCATATACTATAGTGGCGGGAAAGCCAGTCAAAGACTATCTGAAAGTCTCTTTCTTTCGAGACTAGAAGAAAATGGTGCATAGAAATTGCTAGCCACCAAAACTACACAATAAGATCCTTTTGATGAAAACACTACGCTTTGACTGCAGAACACAGAGAAATCAATCTTAAGTCTACTGGAAAACTTCCCTTCCTGCTGGCTAACTCACAGTATCAGAGGAGATGCCATGCAGGTTGCTGGGGAGAAAAGACATCAGTGGTTTTACCCAGCACTGCGCCCTGTATGTTGCAATACTGGCCTGCCAAGACAAGATGTGCCTACTGGTACAACAGCGACCCTAATGTTATCACTTCCTGGTTGGATTTCAGACCTCCTCCATGGGAGGGCATTTCTTGCCTGGTATAACCTCAGTCAAAAGCCTATGGCTGAGAAGGACATAGGCCCTAGGATAAACCTGCCATTATTGTTATTTTGCTGAATGGTCATGCCATCAAATTGCCTTCTAAATATTTATGCTTATACCCCTAGACATGGGCTGCTCTCAACCCTGGTCAGAGAAGCTTCCTTTTGCAGTGGGCAGCAGTCAGTGGAGAGATACAGAAGTGGCCAAAGTGCTGAATGCTTGGCCTGAAATGGGACATCTATATTAATCCCACAATCACTAAGACTCAGGGAACATGATGGGAGAAGAGGCAGAAAGAATATAAGAACCTGAGCTGGAGAGATGGCTCAGTGGTTAAGAGCATTGGCTGTTCTTCCAGGGGACCTGGGTTTGTGGTGGTATTGTGTTCCCCAAAATATTGTGTACCTTAATAAACTTATCTGGGGTCAGAGAACAGAAAAGCCACAAGATACTTAGGCTAGAAAATGTTAGCACACGCCTTTAATCCTAGCATCCCAGAGACAGAAATCCCTGGGGATCTCTGTGAGTTCAAGGCCGCATTGGAAACAGCCAGGCATGGTGACTCACGCCTTTAATCCCAGAAAGCAGCCTTTAATCCCAGGGAGTGGTGGTAGAAAGCAGAAAAGTTTATAAGGCGTGAGGACCAGAAACTAGGGGTATTTGGCTGGTTAAGCATTTGGCTGGTTAAGCATTTGGCTGGTTAAGCTTTCAGGCTTCTAGCAGCAGCAGTTCAGCTGAGAGCCATTGGGATGAGGACACAGAAGCTTCCAGTCTGAGGAAACAAGACCAGCAGAGAAGTTGGCCAGGTGAGGTTAGCTGTGGCTTGTTCTGTCTCTCTGATCTACCAGCATTGACCCCAATAACTGGCCTCGGGTTTGATTTTTATTAATAAGAACTTTTAAGATTCCTGCTACATGGGTTCAATTCCCAGCACCCACATAGCAGCTCACAGTTGTCTGTAACTCCAGTTTCAGGGGGCTCTGACATCCTCACACAGACACACATGCAGGCCAAACAGCAATGCACATATGGATTTTAAAAAATTACAAAGAATATAAGAATCAAAGGATGAGGAGGAGTTCTGTGAAATGCTGTCACCTGGACATGACATTAACTACCACAATCATGAACTCAAAATAGCAGTGTTTACCTACACAAGACCTATGCAAGATCAAACAAGCCAAAATTCTGGCCTACGGGGTGGTCAAGACTGAGGAGCTGCTGGCCATCGGTAGTTGCTAGGGAAGGAAGAATCATTCTTTTTTGAAGATGTGGCCCCTGGTAGGTTTTCCATGCTCAATTCTTATCAACTATTCTCCAATGTCCCATCCAAAATACTCCTCCCAACTTCATGATTTGTTTTTTGTGTTTGCTTTAATAACCCATTGAGTCCAGTTAGCACTGCCCAAATGTGGGATGTGGGGCCATTCACTTGAGCAAGGGAAACGTACCAGTGGTCACATCCTCCAAAAAGGTAATCATTATAATGACTGAAGAACAATGTTGAAATGAGTGTCTTTGAATGTGGCAACCACATGGGCCCCAAATTTTATTTGGTACAGCTCATATGAAAATGGAAAAGAAGAAAATCAGAGCTATGCAAACATGGTCACATGGTTTCACATGGTATAGGATACCATCTGGGAAGAAAGTACCCCTTCTTTCCTCATGGTCCCTTCTGTATGAGCAATTTCCCAGGACATAGGAGCTCACCAAGTACAGGGCAGATGGAAGCCTTGGGTTGAGTGATGAGTTGAGCCGTCAAATTACTCACACTCTTACCACCCCTCCCAACTAATGGAATAAAACAAAGTCTCTTCATGTATTAAATATGGAATTAGAATTTTCTGTTACTTGCATCAAAAGTATCTGTTTCAGCTTCCACCTGTGAAGGCAAAATTCCGACAGAACTATTCCTCCCACTTTAAACAGCCACAAAGCTTGACAAAAATTACCATATTCAGACACCAAGAAATGAGTGAGACTAATGACTGCTTCAGTAGCTGCCTAGACCCACAGAGAAAATCAATGAACAAAAGGATGGCCTCTGTGATAAGGGGAGAGGAGACACAGATGACCCCTACTAACAATGTTAGATCATATTACCATAGATCTC